>NW_022883146.1:0-677557 GCF_011952255.1 Bombus vosnesenskii
CCACGGTGTCCCACGTTGCAGTCCAGTCTAGATCATCCAAAATTCTTTTGGCGGCTTTTGGAGATCCAAACTGGACCGACGGTATCCCACGGTGTCCCACGTTGCAGTCCAGTCTAGATCATCCAAAATTCTTTTGGCGGCTTTTGGAGACCCAAACTGGACCGACGGTATCCCACGGTGTCCCACGTTGCAGTCCAGTCTAGATCATCCAAAATTCTTTTCGCGGCATTTGGTGACCCACGCTGGACCGACATCTACAGTGTCCCGGTGCAGTCCAGTCTAGATCATCCAAAATTCTGTTGGCGGCATTTGGAGACCCAAACTGGACCGACGGTATCCCACGGTGTCCCACGGTGCAGTCGAGTCTAGATCATCCAAAATTCTTTTGGCGGCATTTGGAGACCCAAACTGGACCGACGGTATCCCACGGTGTCCCACGGTGCAGTCCAGTCTAGATCATCCAAAATTCTGTTGGAGGCTTTTGGAGACCCAAACTGGACCGACGGTATCCCACGGTGTCCCACGGTGCAGTCCAGTCTAGATCATCCAAAATTCTTTTGGCGGCATTTGGAGACCCAAACTGGACCGATGGTATCCCACGGTGTCCCACGGTGCAGTCCAGTCTAGATCATCCAAAATTCTGTTGGAGGCTTTTGGAGACCCAAACTGGACCGACGGTATCCCACGGTGTCCCACGGTGCGGTCCAGTCTCGATCATCCAAAATTCTGGGTTTGGAGATCCCACCGGTGTCCCACGGTGCAGTCCAGTCTAGATCATCCAAAATTCTTTTGGCGGCATTTGGAGACCCAAACTGGACCAACGTTGTCTAACGTTGTCCAACGTTGTCCAACGTTGTCCAGCGATGTCCAGCGTCGTCCAACGGCGTCCCACGGTGTCCAACGGCGTCCCACGTTGCAGTCCAGTTTAGATTATCCAAAATTCTCTTCGTGGCTTTTCGTAATCCAAACTGGACTGTAATAGCGTGGTTCTTGGCTTGGTATCGAATTATTGTGCAATGTTTGTACTTATCGATATAGTGGTTTTCCAAAAGTTAAGCAACTGATTAATCTGCGAAAACGATTACATCCATCAGTACAAACATTGTACTATAATTCGCAACCGTACTGGCAACATTCGGTAACAATGATACATTTGTCTAACTTGGAACGAAGGAATGGAAATGAAACTATTGACACTGCATATACAATTTAGAGTCTTGCAAAAGAGACATACGACTCATTGTACTAAACTTATGAAATTGTCGAAAAGTTATATACTTCAACGTTACCGCAATATGCTTCTTTTAAAAATGGGGAAACGGGAAGAAGCCTGAACAATCAGGCATTGGAAGAAAAATCATGTGGGTATCTAGCATACATATTTAATATGCTGTGAAATGTTCATATATGTAATTGAAATGTACTATCTGTAAATTGATAACTCTGGAACAAATTCATTTTCTGGTTTTGGTATATGAAAGAAACAGTCATCTTTAAGACGAGAACAATTTCAAAAATGAAAAATAAAGTACTAATAATGGTCAATTATATATGAAATTACTATTGATTAAATTTTAGCAAATATAGAGAATCATTTGTATCTTTTTGATCGAAACGAAGAGTTACGATGAGAACAAGAATTTTAAATAATTGAATTTAAACTGAATTAAAAATTGAAAAGTTCATTTGGAATAACTAAGATGAGGGAAACCCCGATTATTATAAAATCAACTGCCTTGTCTTTTAACTTTTAAGAATATGTCTTATAGCAGTATTTTCAGTAATAAACGTAGTAATAAGGGGCGCATTAATAAGGGGCGCTGAAAAAGAAACGAAGCAGTAGCCAGAAGGGCTACTAAAATTCAATCGTCTTCCACTCTATATAAACCCGATCAACACGCCGAGAGTGGAACTGAATATTCTTGTTTCGCAACGCTAATTTACTACCAATATTTATGAAGCAGAAAATTCTCAAAATCAAACACGACGAGTGCTTTGTTATATCTGCAATACCAATTAATCTACCATTAAAAAAAAAGAAAAGGAAGGTCTGAAAATTCTCGAAATTTGATACGCAACGCTAATAAGTATAAATCTACGCACTCGTATTTAAGCAATACGCAACACTAATTGCGAGAGATCGAAGTGCAACCATTTAAGAGGTTGCCGATGAATGATCACACTTGTACAGCTCTTGCAGCTGTATCGTGTGATCCAGGAACAGTGTCCGACCAATGCAGTCGGGGGGTTTGGGCATTTTGTAAACGCAACTCTACTTAACAAAACGCGATCATTCATTATTGCAACGCTAATTCTTATAGTGAATTCAAATAAAAATTGCTATTTACTATATGAAAAAGCTACTTTAAATATTCTGGTATTACTACTTGCAATACTATAAAATTAATTGAAAACTAACACTTTTATAATCTAATTTTAAACAATAGAAAACAGGAAAAATTCTAAAAATTGCAAAAGAATCGCGATATCGTAATTCGCAACTCTAAAGCAAACGCGGTTATCATTTTATCGCAACTCTAATTCAAACCGTAATCATTTTCTCGCGACACTAATAAAAAGCCGCGATGTTATTTCGCAACTCTAATACAACCCGTAATTAATTTGTCGCAACACTAATAGGAAAAATCGCGATTTGCCCAATGGGACGATGGGCCGATATATACATCGGCCAAAAAGGCAAACTACTACTACTACTACTACTACTACTACTACTACTACAAATACTAAAATCGAGCATAGTGACAAAGTAGTAACAATAATGACTTCCCATGCTCTGGATGACCCAGAGGATGGGGAGCCATTAGTAGTTGCCCTCTTGAGTGGCAGTTTGCCGGGCCTCTTCGGCTTATAGCCTCTTCTTTCTTCGGGCGCAATGCCCGCTGAAACTTAAATCTAAGCTCGAGACTTCTAAATCGCAAACAAAAAAAAAAACTTACCAAGGTAAAATAAAAATATAAACCGCGGAAGCTGATTGAAGTGCACATGGACTGACCAACGATCACAGCAGTGATCGTTGCTCACTCGCATGTGCGTGCTCGAGCAATAAACGTTCGTTTCGACCCATTCGCGACCGCGACCGCGAAATTCGAAAAATCGAAAGGCAAAACCAGAGACGAGAGCATGCTCTACTCGTGCCAGTTTCACCGTCGATTTTTCAAATCAGATTTCCAGAAACAGGTTGGTCACACGAAAACGCGCCTACCCGACCAGAGACTGTGCCAACCTGCCCGGCCCTACCTACTTATAATTAACAGACACACCAGAAAGTATACTACCTATCCTACCTAGCGCTATATTTAAAAAATAGCAAAACAGGTACACCAACACACTCGCTCCACGGTTCTCACACAAACGCCCGGGCGCAAAGGTCCTACACTAGAGAGGACGTCCCGGGACGCCTCCGACACCCGAGCTTAACACACACTATGCACACTCTAAGGTACGTACCGTTTTCCTGAAATCGACTGACGAAGGCTAGTGACCATTGCGTAAAACGTGATAAAACACGTCTGAGGAAATGACATCGTTAAAATAAATGTAAGTAAACTTGGAAATATAATTGTAATTTATGGCAATATTTAAAGCGTGGTTACACTTAATCGCGTGGGCGATATTATCACAAATTGTGATTGTATCGAGACGTAAATTGAATCGATATATGTTTCGACATTTTTAATATTTGATGTTTTAACGAATGAAAAAAAGCGACGCAGTTCCACGGCCTAACAACACACACACATAACGTGGAAAATACGTCGTGCACGGTACACTAACACATCGTCAGTCGCTGATAAATTATTACATTACTTAATTTTAGATCATCGTGCCCAGTGTCTTTCTCCCATTCAAGTAGCACCTGGGCACGTGAATGAGATCCTGACAATGGGCACGGAAAGGGTTAAACCTGAAAATCCTGATCTAAAAGAAATGATTAGTTTGTGTAATTTTTATTTAACGGACTAACGTTCTTTGATTTTATATTTTACTACTTCGTATCTGATTAAATCTGCTTTATTAATTTAATAGTAACTAAGTAACTCTACTTTATTAATTTAATGAATTAGAACAAAATTTTAATATTGCAAAAAAGGTAGCGTTAATTGAAAAAGACTGAGACTCGATCAAATGGAATAATTGACTCTAAATATATTACTAAGAAAGAAATAATTTCAGGCGATCTCTTTATCAAAGCATATACTCGAAAGTGCAGAAGCAGTGTTCAAAATTATTGCTTTGATTCAAAAATCTGCCTGTCACGAAGTGTCTTCTTGCACGTAAAATTTCACATATTCTTGTACGGGAAAAAATGAATTTTGACTCATATTTTAACTTCTAACCGAAATGAAATAAACGAACGTGACTTGATATTGTTACGATTAATTCATTGCTTAAAATCAAGTATGTTTATGTTAAACAGGTATATTCGTGTACATATTTGCCATTTGCAAATATTTATACGGAATGTTAACATGCATATTATAAATAACACGAATATATTCTCAAGTGTATGTATTTAAACTAATTATTATAATCGCGCTGTGCAAGAAGACCTATCCTAAACTAATAAATTTAAAAAAAGAATGTTACTATTCACGGGTATAAGAAATACCCGCGGTCACTATGCTCGCAACAAAATTCTACGTAATACAACCGGTCACCCGTGCCGATTCGGACCTTTCATCCTACGACATGATTGAGTGACCGGAGGAACAAAAATGCATGCGACTCACCGTTCGATGCGGAGAAACAGAGGACGTACCATGGATGCTGCGCCACCCCAGCGAATATCATCAGGGAGACTAACATCAGGCAGGAACCGTGTAAAGTCCAGTGGTGGAAATGGTGGTTGTTTAAGGGCGGGGGGGGGGGGTGAGAGGAAGAAGCGAAACGTCGTTTCGACAATTTTCTTCTTTTTCCTATCGATCGTTTATTTAGAAAATACTGCTATTTTTGTACGCTTAAAAATTATTATTAAGAAATTGGAACAAGTTTGAAAAATATTATTTAGTTGAAAATTGTGAGATACGTTTCGATAGCAAACAAATGCTCATGAATAACGTGAATGCAATGCAATCGTTTGCAAGAATTATATTGTTCGCAATTAGAATATATACTGTGAATTTTCGTTATTAGAATACGAAATATACATTCCAATAATACACTACAGTCGCGTGTTTTAAATAATGGAAAATATTTGCAAGAATTCAAAAGTTCGCCACTAAATATATTTAAAGAATACTGTGCAAACGCGCGCGAAACCTTGTTTCGAGGTATTTGAATCTACCTGTTACTAATTTGTAAGTTTATGACGTTATAACTCAATTTGAAACAATAAGATAATTCGTTAAAAATTGGTTTGAAATAAGAGAATGATTTCATACATCGGGATCTTTCAGAAGAATCAATGGACTCAAGCGACGCACCCCTGTGCACAAAATAACCGCAAGATTCAGTGGGAAAAAAGAATAGATTTTAATATCTCGTTCCAAGTCAGATAAGTATCATTGTACAGAATGAGCTCAGAATGGATTCGACATAGCCAAGACATATCCCACCATGTCCCACTGTGTCCCGCGGTGTCCCGCGGTGTCCCGCGGTGTCCCGCGGTGTCCCGCGGTGTCCCGCGGTGTCCCGCGGTGTCCCGCGGTGTCCCGCGGTGTCCCACGGTGTCCCACGGTGTCCCACGGTGTCCCACGGTGTCCTACGGTGTCCAACGTCGTCCCACGGCGTCCAACGTTGCAGTCCAGTGTAGATCATCCAAAATTCTTTTCGCGGCATTTGGTGACCCACACTGGACCGACGATGTCCCACGTTGCAGGCATCCAAAATTCTTTTCGCGGCGGTGACCCACACTGGACCGACGGTGTCCCACGTTGCAGTCCAGTGTAGATCATCCAAAATTCTTTTCGCGGCATTTGGCGACCCACACTGGACCGACGATGTCCCACGTTGCGGTCCAGTGTAGATCATCCAAAATTCTTTTCGCGGCATTTGGTGACCCACACTGGACCGACGACGTCCCACGGTGTCCAACGATGACCCACGGTGCAGTCCAGTCTAGATCATGCAAAATTCTCTTAGAGGCTTTTGGTGATCCAAACTGGTCTGTTGCGTAGTTCTTAGCTTGGTATCGTTTTCCAAAGACTAATCAACTGATTAATTTTTGGAAAAGGATGCCAATTACCAGGTCTCACCACGAGGAGGTGACTACGCACGAGACCCGCCCATGAGTTATGTAATATTATGCATCGGTCTCGACATTCAACCTACTGGCAAGAATGTCGAGTTCTGACTCTACTTCATGGGCCTGCGTAAAGAGATAGTTATTTCGTGTCCTAACCGCGAAACACCTATCTCGAACGCAGCGCTTACATAAATCCTTACAAATGTAAAACAACATACATAACACACCATCTATCTCCCACACAACGATTACATCGATCAGTACAATAATTCGCAACCCTACTGGCCGCATTCGGTATCAAAGACACATTTGTCTAACTTGGAACGAAAGAAACAATATGAGGCTACTACGGAAAGGGAGCCCCAACAATCAGACGATGAAAGAAAAACCGCGGCGCGCCCGGAACGAACGAAATCACGATCTCTCGAAAGAACTAACAAACCTACGTAACGTACCCCCGTGCACCGGATAACCCTAAGGTTCAGCGGAAAGCCCAAGCATTGACCTTCGCCCGATTCCTGTCACGTCGTCTGGATCTTATCACGGTCGATGGCACCAACCGATGATACTAGCGATCCAGCAAATAGGCCTGCGATTTAACACACTCCAACTGAACAAATGAAGGCCCGGGGAGGGACCGCTGAACAGGATTACGAAGGCAAGAGGCCTCAACTGAACAGTGGGGTCCACTCACGGGGAGGGACCGCTGAACAGGATTACGAAGGCATTGACCTCAACTGAACAGTGGGGTCCACTCCCGCGGGCCCGAACAGAATTACGGAGGACGTGAAATGCAGGTCTCTGCCCGAGTACCGAAGTACCAATCGGACAGTATTGCGGATCGCAGGTATCACCAGTGCGATGACAACTCCCGTGATTCGAGGCAAACGACGAGCAGTCGTCGAGTAGTCATCATGACAGAGGTGTGCTTGGGGCGACTTACGAATCCAAAGAGTTGCCCAGTGCACGTTGACCCGTACGTACCCGGAATACGCGCGAGCGAGTACGTCACGCTACGGTTTGAAAGAACTGAGCGACCGTGAACCGACAAATCGTGGGAACAATTTTTCCAATGTGGTAAGCGAGGGCATCACGAGAGACGAGATTTTTATTTTTCGTTCCAAGATAGATAGATATCTTTGTACAGAATGAGCTTACAATGCACATAACATAGGTATCTATCTTAAGATTAATTAAGGCTAAAACGCTCGCATCCCACGGTGTCCCGCGATGTCCCACGGTGTCCCGCGATGTCCCACGATGTCCCACGGCGCCCCCGCGGGGGGGTCTTAGTCCGGTCTAGATCACCAAAACTATTTTGGATGATCAAGACCAGACTATATTGAAGTAGTTTTTAGCTTGATATCGTTTCTCAAATAATAATACTAATATTCAAAATAGTATTTGGTGTATTATTATTTGGGAAACGATACCAATTACCGGGACCCACCACGAGGAGGTAACTACGCTCGGGTCCCATTTACATAAACAGTTTTTAAACATTGGAAGCAGAGATGTAAAATTATTTTATAATAAAGCGACATTGTAGCGGCGATATTGTTTTGCCCGGAGCTTATTTGTTCTTACATTACTTGTAATCTAACGGTCTTGATACTCCGAGGCAAAACTACAACATGATTTGAAATGTCCTCTGACTCATGTCCAGCTACAGATAAGATGTGGTTGTCTTCGGTTAAATTGCACTCGCTTCCTTGATTCCATGAATATGGTGTTGTGTCCTTAGTTTTGAGCAGACATGGAAAATTACATCTTAAGATTACACTCTGTGTTACCACAGGTTTTATACGAAATAGTGAAACGAGAAATTAAATACTGTACTTAAAATTAAAAAATAATGCTATATAGAAATAAAATAGTACATCAAAGACTTGATAGATTTCGTTAAGAAAATGAAACAAAATAAATCATTAATTCACTCACTACGAATTGATAGTATTGATTTAAATCAATGAATGTAGAGTTACAACCGATTAACGGTACAACTGCTATAAATTAAGAGCGTAATTACTTTGAATTAATGGCAGAATGTGGTTATAAATTATTGGTATAACTGTTAAGAATTAATGGAGTAATTGTTTTAGATTAATGGCTTAAATGTTATAAATTAATGGCTCAGGTGATATAAATTAATGGTTTAAATGTTATAAATTAATGGCTAAATGTATAAAATAACAGTTTAAAAGTTACAAATTAATGGCCTAGACGTTAAAAATTAATAGCTTAAATGTTATAAATCAATAGTATAAATGTAATAAATTAATAGTTTTGACGTTATAAATTAATTCCTTAAATGTTATAAATTAATGGCTTAAATGTATAGAATAACAGTTTAAATGTTGTAAATTAATGGTTTAGATGTTGTAAATTAATAGCTTAAGTATTATAAATTAATAGCATAAATGTTATAAATAATTGCTTAAATGTTATAAATTAATAGTTTAAATGTTATAAATTAATAGCATAAATGTAATAAATTAATAGTTTTGACGTTATAAATTAATTCCTTAAATGTTATAAATTAATGGCTTGAATGTTATAAATTAATAGCTTAAGTGTTGTAAATTAATGGTTTAGACGTTATAAATTACTGGTTGCAATGTTGTTATTTGATATTTTTTTTTTATTTACCTTATATTTAAATTCTTCTTCGATGTTCACTCTCCGGAATTTCAGGCACAAAAGAGCTCGCGCGCGACTTCCGTGTTTCTTATATACCTTGACAAGATGCCGGTTTGTTAATCAAACGGTAACGATATTTTCACATAGCAGGGGACGGTTTTCCCATTATAACAAAATCAAATGATTTCTTAATTTTTATCGTAAATTGGCATCTTTAACGATTTAATACGATATCCATTTTTATCATTTTAATAGTTTCTGCAAACTAAGACTAAATTCACACTTCTTTAATACTAGTTTTCGACTATCAATTAGTTCGAACAAAAAGGGGAAAAAAGTCTAACGGTAATCGATGACGTTACTGTGAGATAAGTTAATGTATTAAATAATCAGACAGATAAAATTCATATTAAGCATTATATTATATTATCGATATTCGTTCATTTACTCGTTCTAATTACAAAATGAAATGTTCCTTTTTCTTGAATAACACCTACATCACTGTTTGCGATATTTAAAATTCTTATTTAATGCTTATTTAAAAGGCAGATACCTTTTTAATTCTTCTGAAGTTAAACGAGTAAATTTACTCGTTATAATTGTAACGTAAAATGGCTTTATTTCTTCAATACCGCCTGCATCGCTGTACGTGATACAGTTATTAATTATGTAGCGAACAATATGATCTAATTGGCTGTAATCACGGTTAGGTATTTATTATTGATTCCTTGAAGAATGGTGTGATTCTTATAAATTAATGTTTTACATGTTGTCAATTAATGTTTCAGTTGCTATAAATTAATAGTTTAATCGTTGCCAATTATTTGCTTAAATGTTATAAATTAATGGCTTAGACGTTATAAATTAATAGCTTAAATGTTATAAATTAATTGCATAAATGTATAAAATAACAGTTTAAATGTTGTAAATTAATGGCTTAGATGTTGTAAATTAATAGCTTAAACTTTATAAATTAATGGCTTGAACGTTATAAATTAATAGTTTAAATGTTAGAAATTAACGGCTTAAATGTTATAAATTAATGGCTTAAATGTATAAACTAACAGTTTAAATGTTGTAAATTAATGGCTTAGATGTTGTAAATTAATAGCTTAAATGTTATAAATTAATAGTTTAAAAATTACAAACTAATGGCTTAAATGTTATAAATTAATAGCTTAAATGTTATAAATCAATAGCATAAATGTTATAAATTAATAGCTTAAATGTTGTAAATTAATAGCTTAAATGTTATAAATTAATGGCATAAATGTATAAAATAACAGTTTAAATGTTGTAAATTAATGGTTTAGATGTTGTAAATTAATAGCTTAAACTTTATAAATTAATGGCTTGAATGTTATAAATTAATAGTTTAAATGTTAGAAATTAACGGCTTAAATGTTATAAATTAATGGCTTAAATGTATAAACTAACAGTTTAAATGTTGAAAATTAATGGCTTAGATGTTGTAAATTAATAGCTTAAATGTTATAAATTAATAGTTTAAAAATTACAAATTAATGGCTTAAATGTTATAAATTAATAGCCTAAATGTTATAAATCAATAGCATAAATGTTATAAATTAATAGCTTAAATGTTATAAATCAATAGCATAAATGTTATAAATTAATAGTTTTGACGTTATAAAATAATTCCTTAAATGTTATAAATTAATGGCTTAAATGTATAAAATAACAGTTTAAATGTTGTAAATTAATGGCTTAGATGTTGTAAATTAATAGCATAAATGTTATAAATTAATTGCTTAAATGTTATAAATTAATAGTTTAAATGTTATAAATTAATAGCTTAAGTGTTGTAAATTAATGGTTTAGACGTTATAAATTACTGGTTGCAATATTGTTATTTGATTCTTTTTTTATTTACCTTATATTTAAATTCTTCTTCGATGTTCACTCTCCGGAATTTCAGGCACAAAAGAGCTCGCGCGCGAGTTCCGTGTTCCTTATATACTTTGACAAGATGCCGGTTTGTTAATCAAACGGTAACGATATTTTCACATAGCAGGGGACGGTTTTTCCATTATAACAAAATCAAATTGAACGATTTCTTAATTTTTATCGTAAATTGGCATCTTTAAAGATTTAATACGATATCCATTTTTATCATTTTAATAGTTTCTGCAAACTAAGACTAAATTCGCACTTCTTTAATACTAGTTTTCGACTATCACTTAGTTTGAACAGAATTCTCTTAGAGGCTTTTGGTGATCCAAACTGGAGTGTTGCGTAGTTCTTGGCTTGGTATCGTTTTCCAAAGATAAATCAGCTGATTAATTTTTGGAAAACGATGCCAATTACCAGGTCTCACCACGAGGAGGTGACTACGCACGAGACCCGCCCATGAGTTATTCAACATTATGCATCGGTCTCGACATTCAACCTATTGGTAAGAATGTCGAGTTCTGACTCTACTTGATCATGGGCCTGCGTAAAGAGATAGTTATTTCGTGTCCTAACCGCGAAACACCTATCTCGAACGCAGCGCTTACATAAATCCTTACAAATGTAAAACAACATACATAACACACCATCTATCTCCCACACAACGATTACATCGATCAGTACAATAATTCGCAACCCTACTGGCCGCATTCGGTATCAAAGACACATTTGTCTAACTTGGAACGAAAGAAACAATATGAGGCTACTACGGAAAGGGAGCCCCAACAATCAGACGATGAAAGAAAAACCGCGGCGCGCCCGGAACGAACGAAATCACGATCTCTCGAAAGAACTAACAAACCTACGTAACGTACCCCCGTGCACCGGATAACCCTAAGGTTCAGCGGAAAGCCCAAGCATTGACCTTCGCCCGATTCCTGTCACGTCGTCTGGATCTTATCACGGTCGATGGCACCAACCGATGATACTAGCGATCCAGCAAATAGGCCTGCGATTTAACACACTCCAACTGAACAAATGAAGGCCCGGGGAGGGACCGCTGAACAGGATTACGAAGGCAAGAGGCCTCAACTGAACAGTGGGGTCCACTCACGGGGAGGGACCGCTGAACAGGATTACGAAGGCATTGACCTCAACTGAACAGTGGGGTCCACTCCCGCGGGCCCGAACAGAATTACGGAGGACGTGAAATGCAGGTCTCTGCCCGAGTACCGAAGTACCAATCGGACAGTATTGCGGATCGCAGGTATCACCAGTGCGATGACAACTCCCGTGATTCGAGGCAAACGACGAGCAGTCGTCGAGTAGTCATCATGACAGAGGTGTGCTTGGGGCGACTTACGAATCCAAAGAGTTGCCCAGTGCACGTTGACCCGCACGTACCCGGAATACGCGCGAGCGAGTACGTCACGCTACGGTTTGAAAGAACTGAGCGACCGTGAACCGACAAATCGTGGGAACAATTTTTCCAATGTGGTGAGCGAGGGCATCACGAGAGACGAGATTTTTATTTTTCGTTCCAAGATAGATAAGTATCTTTGTACAGAATGAGCTTACAATGCACATAACATAGGTATCTATCTTAAGATTAATTAAAACGCTCGCATCCCACGGTGTCCCGCGATGTCCCACGGTGTCCCGCGATGTCCCACGGCGCCCCCGCGGGGGGGTCTTAGTCCGGTCTAGATCACCAAAACTATTTTGGATGATCAAGACCAGACTATATTGAAGTAGTTTTTAGCTTGATATCGTTTCTCAAATAATAATACTAATATTCAAAATAGTATTTGGTGTATTATTATTTGGGAAACGATACCAATTACCGGGACCCACCACGAGGAGGTAACTACGCTCGGGTCCCATTTACATAAACAGTTTTTAAACATTAGAAGCAGAGATGTAAAATTATTTTATAATAAAGCGACATTGTAGCGGCGATATTGTTTTGCCCGGAGCTTATTTGTTCTTACATTACTTGTAATCTAACGGTCTTGATACTCCGAGGCAAAACAACAACATGATTTGAAATGTCCTCTGACTCATGTCCAGCTACAGATAAGATGTGGTTGTCTTCGGTTAAATTCCTTGATTCCATGAATATGGTGTTGTGTCCTTAGTTTTGAGCAGACATGGAAAATTACATCTTAAGATTACACTCTGTGTTACCACAAGTTTTATACGAAATAGTGAAACGAGAAATTAAATACTGTATTTAAAATTAAAAAACAATGCTATATAGAAATAAAATAGCTTAAATGTTATAAATTAATAGCTTAGATAATATAAATTAGTAATTTAAATGTTATAAATTCATAGTTTAAATGTTCCTTTAACAGTTCCTTTTCGATGTTTACAGTGCAAGAGGTGTAGGACAAATGAGCTCGTGTGCGTGTAGCGTGTTCCTTATATACCATTGGCATGCACTTGACAATGTACTGAAATGTCAATCGAACGGTGGCGGTTTGTTAATATCTTAAAAGTTGGTTTCTTCATTATAACACAATCGAATTTAATAACTTTTTAATTTTTATTGTAGATTGACGCCTTCAACAAATTATTATAATAATCATTTCTATAATTTTTATATTTTTGTTATCAGCTGAAACTAAATTTGCATTTCTACGGTACGACTTTTTGATGTAGAGCTATTTTAATCACTATTCTATACCAGTTTATGACAAACATACTTTTACTATAATAGCTAAACATGAAGTTGATCAGTGGTCAAGAGTCGAAAAGTGAAAGAATCTACATAATATTTCAATTTTGATTTTCCGACATTCTTTTACAAACATTTTCTACTTTGATGATTTATCATAATATTTTATAACAATTTATCAATTTTCATAACTTAATTCTAAGTATATACCATCGTTCAACAATTAATTATTAAATATATAAATCTAATATGTTTTTACACGCACAAGTTTGTCTTATTTCCTAAAATAAGATCATGTCAAAATAATAAAAATTTTAGAATTTATACATCAATTAATAGCAAAGTAAATAATGATAATAAATTATTTTCAATTAAAGAAATTTCTCCTTTCATGATAGTTCCGCTATTAATTCTTGAAGACCATTCTAAATTGCTAACATTTTTGTCACGTTTTTCTATTTATTACAATGTTTGAATTATTGAAATATATTTACTAATAATTGTATGAATAATTAAGTAATATACTAATATACTAATACTATATTTTGTTTAATAGTAGCAGCTACATTCGTGTAATATAAAAGCTTTTCATTAAGAACATAATCTTATTCGTAATTGTTACTGAACATTGTCTGAAATGTGTTTTCTATTCCTCAATTTCATCAATTTAACCATTCGAATATATTAAATTTGCGCGCGCTCGGGTATACGAAGATCGAGCGTTCCTATTGGCGGAATATATTGCGAAGTCGAATTGAGCGTTCCTATTGGCGGAATATATTGCGAAGTCAAATCGAGCGTGCCTATTGGTTCGGAATATTGGAAAGTCGTAGTTTCAACCGGGCCGAGAGGTGACATACTGCTGAAAGTCGTGGAGCGAAAATTTGTCTCGTCGAGCGTTATCCTGTTGTTAGTACCTTCATTTCGACTTTATCAACGATTCTACACGTCTATGTGGTTCATTCAAATAGTACGTTTGTATTTAATCGGTTATTGATTATAATCTTAGTAAAATTAAATAGTATCCCGAAATTTTCTTTTACTTTTATCATTGACTACGTATTTGGCAAGTTACAGTTATTGATCGTTCATATTATCGATCTTTGAGGTAGAATTTGGGTTCTATTATTACTTTATTTCACTATAATTGGTTTCGTTATTGTAAATTGTTGGTTTTATCGTACATTTATTTGAAATTGTTGGTTTTCTTTTGTGTAGATTATTGGCTGGTCACATGACTGAAAGAATAGGGGTTCACATCACGGACACCACAAGCGATTAACAATCGATAATTTGAACTGATACAAGATGGACGTCATAGATGATTATTAGTAAATCGCGTCGTTGATTTCTCATGCAGATTTGGTAATGATTGAGGTATTATAACAAAGCAAACGTACGTATATGGTTATTTTCTCTTTTTATTTTATCAATAGTAATCGACATTTGCTAAATAATTGCTATACAGCTTACAATTGGCATATAATAACACCATATTATAAATAGTTGCATAATTTGTTGAAAATATTAAGGTGAAAGTAAAAGAGGTTAAAGAAATCACATTTGAAACTGTTCACATATAAAAATGTTTCGGGTATATAGATTATCGTTAATAATCGAATATACTATTAAGTAATTAATTAATGTTTTTATATTAATATATAGCAAATAATGCAAATCATTTAATTATTATTAGAAAACAATTTATTGCGAAATTATTATATTTTTGTATATTGAAATGAGAAAATAAGTTTATTATTTTCCAAGACGTGTTCAAACATATTTCTGTGCAAGATTAAATATATACTTTAAACACTTGTGACACGTTTAAACGAGAAATTTATTAATTTATTACAAGTATTGTCAAATCTTTATAAAGTACAGCATAATATATTAGCAGAAATCATATTTCAAACTCTGAAAACGAACATTCACAACTGAATTCTTTCTGAAGAAAGAATTAGTGTTATGTTTTAGAATATTAATAAATTTGAAAATATATTTGAAGATATCTCGCAATACATAAACAGTGTTCGAAATATTACACGTATATTCCATTTTCTTAATGTGTATTTGTAATATCTGTTCGTCCGTGAAGAATGAATAATATTCGGTATATGTAGAGTACATACATTTTGAGAAACAGCAGTATTTCGTAAACAAACACCCTGCCCCCTTCCTCTCCCCATCTTCCTGCTAATGCAACTTTTTTCAGAGAATGTTTGTGATCGCGCGCAATGTGGTCGATAGAGTCAGTGTTTGCTGCGTAATAACATTTTTCATATTTTCTAGAGCACAATAGCTCTTGATAATTATAAATTCAATTATAATACTTGTACACGAAATTAGAGTCAGTGTGTTCGTCGAATGTTACTTAAATGGACGCGTTAATAATCTTTTCTTTTTCTTTTCTTTTTAAACATTCGCTTTCGGTAGTAGAGTCGCAGGTTTCGCAAGAGGATATAGCCTCTCCTGGAACTCAAGAATGTAAGTATTTCTGTATCTTCTATACTAATTTCTTTTTTTATTTTTCTTTTGATCGAACTATTATTAATTTTCATTGGCATAAAATCTAAAACTTATAATATTGAAATACAAAATAAAAGTATTTAACATGCTTCACAAATGATTAGATTATCATCGTTCATTTTTATAGTAATTAGATTTTAACATGATTTCAATATTTATTGCTATTAAAATTTCAAGTTTGAATAGAGTTTTATTTTTCATTACCTTAGACTTCTTTAACAATGAACGATATATTTTTAAGAACAAATTATAATGTTTCATATGTTTTGTTTCAGTTTTTCATAATTTCTACCTTTTCCTGTGCTTCGGGAAGGACGCAGTGATGCTTCAAAATTAGTTTTGAATTAGCATGTAAGTATCTTTGCATGTCGTATTCCAAAAACCAAGCCTGATTCAAGGTTTTTATAGAGTTTCATATTACATTATTTAAAAATTTTTGCTGAATCATTACTTAGTTTTCAAAATAAATTATTCGCGTATATATTATTCATTTATGTATAAGGATACCATATGTTTTGTTAAAGGTTTATCACTCCTTCCTCTTCCTCCTGCTTCCTGAAAAAGGACCTATTGAAAAAGGCTTCAAAAGCCAAGAATAAGTAATTTTGTAATCTCTACTTCATTCAGTTCCATTGTTTATATTTCAATTTGCTACTCCTGATTTGAATATTGTCATTAAAATTTTAATAGAGATTAATAGAGATTAATATTCCACTACTTTAAATTTTTCAATTAATTAACGTCATATATAAAAGCAAATTATAATATTCCATACATTGTTATAGTTTTTTCTATAATGGGATTGCATGGCTCCTCCTTGATGATGGTCTTCACGACGACTTTCCCTGGGTTATCACAGCATCGATGATTACGTCCCTCGCATCTTATCGTGAGTCACATGCATTTTTCTTCCTCTGGTCATTCAACCATGTCGTAGGACGAAAGGTCCTACGGAATGGAATTTTTTGCGAGCACAGTGAACGCGGGTATTTATTATACCCGTGAGTAGTAACATTTTCTATTTCTATGTATTATTTATTAGTTCAAGATTATTTCAGGTCTTCTTGCACATCGCGTTTTTGTTTATGTTAATTATATGATACTGAAAAATTTGATATTAACAATATTAATAATGGTACTAACCGATAAAAACGATATTATATTAATAATTAATTTGAATATTTGTGATTGAAGATATACATGTATGTTCACTATAATCACTTTCAAAGTTGGAATATATTAAAAATGTATATGTACAGAGAGTTGCAATGATTTAATTAAATATTTCGTAGTGATGAAGTCGGATGCCCTCCGACTTCGTTGCATTAAAAATTGCAATTATTGCATATTAAATAATAATGATAATAAGTCATTTTTTATTTCACCTTCTATTCTCTGATGGTATTATTACGGTGGATTTAATTGTTCGCCATTCATTTTTTAATTTGAGTATTAATTTAAAATATACATATAGAGATAGTAAATTTCAGTCCTGCCGTACAAAAATGCATTGAATTTTATGTGCAAGAAGAAATTTCGCGACAGGCATATTTTGGAATCAAAGTACCAAGTTTTGAACATTGCTTTTGCGCTTTCGAAAATGTGCTTTGACGAAGGGATTGCCTGAGGTTGTTTGCAATAATATTTAACTTTGAGCCAATTATTAAATAAATTTCTTATTCATTGTCAATTTGTCTCTTTTGTAATGAAATTTCAATAGTTCATAGAGTTAATTATTTAAATGAATCATTATATTGCATTGATTTTGTTTATGCTGTTTTCTATAAATAAATTCAATATTAGTATTTTGGTAAATTATTAAATTAATAATCTAGACTATACAGTGATAGTAATAGAGATGCAGTTCGAAAATGCAAAATGGAGAAAGATTAGTCCGTTACATACAAATTAGATGCACTAATACATTTTTTAATTAGGATTTTCAGGTTTAACCCCTTCCGTATTCAATGCCAGGATCTCACTCACGTGCTCAGGTGCTACTTGGGAGAGAGAAAGGCAATGAGTATGATGACCACTGATTTTATAATAATTTGTAAGCGACTGACGATGAGTTAGCGTATCGTGCACGACGTACTTTCCACATAGTGTGTGTGGTTAGGCTGTGGAATTGCGTCGTTTAATATTTATTCCACTTACTATAAATCTAAATAATAAAAAATAAATTCAAACAAATATCAGTTCTATCACAACATGTAAAAACAAAAGTTCGTTATCGAATACAGGGAATCTGAGATAGTATCATTATTTTTATTGTTAAATTATAATAAATGGTACCACATTTCGTACCATCTTCAATTTCTTTGAAAAATAAACACACTTTGAATTATAAATATTTGTAATTAAAATTGAAATTAACTTTTATTGTGTTGTACGCAATGGTCGCTAGCCTTCCTTAGTCGATTTCAGGAAAATGGTACGTAACATTAGAGTGTGCATGTTGTATGCCAAACTCGGGTGTCGGAGGCGTCCCGGGACGTCTCTCTAGTGTAGGCCTTTGCGCCCGAGTTATGTGTGAGAACCGTGGAGTGAATGTGTTGGTGTGCTTGTTTTGCTACTTTTTTAATTTTAAATATAGGTTTCCGGGTAGGATAGGTAGTATATTTTCTGGTATGAATGTTAATTATAAGTAGGTAGGGCCGGGCAGGTTGGCACAGTTTTCCGTCGGGTAGGCGCGTTTTCGCGTGTCCAACCTGTTTCAGGAAATTTCATTCGAATAATCGATGGTAAAGTTGGCACGAATGGAGCATGTCATCGTCTCTGACTTTGCCCATCGATTTTTTGAATTTCGCGGTCGTGGTCGCGAGTCGGTTTCGAAACGAACGTTAATATTGCTCGAGCATGCATATGCGAACGTACAGCGATCTCTATATGATCGTTGTTCATCCATGTGCACTTGGATCAGCTTCCGCGATTTATGTTTTTATTTCACCTTTATACGTTATTTTTTGGTTTGCGATTTAGAAAGTCTCGAGCCTAGATGTAAGTTTCAGCGGGCATTGCGCCCGAAGAAAGAAGAGGCTATAAGCTGAAGAGGCCCGGCAAACTGCTACTCAAGAGGGCAACTACTAATGACTCCCCATCCTCTGGGTCATCCGAAGCATGGGAAGTCATTCTTGTTACTACTTCGTCATTGTGCTCGCTTTAGTATTTGTAGTAGTATTGATTTGTTTGTTTGCCGACGTACACGTCGGCCCGTCGCCATGTTGGGCTAATCGTGGTTTTTCAATTAACGTTGCGAGTGATTAATTACGGTTTGAATTAGAGTTACGAATTCAAATTTCGCGTTAACAGTTAGAGTTGCGAAACCAAATTTTGTGTTAACAATTAGAGTTTGCGAGAAAGTACTCACTTCCGTTTGGATTTGCTTTAGCGTTGCGAATTATAAGATGTCGCGATTGTACTCAGTATTTTCTATTGAGAATAATTATTAAAATTTATTAAAGAATAGGATTTGAATTTGTCGCGTTTTGTTTTATTTTAAGTCGAATTAAAATGACGTTAATTTTAAATTAATTTCGTAGCGTTGCGATTTGCGACCATCGCGCATAGTTGTAGTTTTTTCTTTTCATTTATAAATAGTAACATTAGATTAGATTCATTTTAAGAATTAGCGTTGCGATATATTTCATCGAGATTGTTTTAATAACTTTTCCGATTAGCGTTGCGTTGATGAATGATCGCGTTCTTATACGTAGTGTTGTGTCTATGAAATGCCCAAACTTCTTTCACTGAGATTGTGGAAACCTGTTCCTGGATCGCCTGATGCAACGAAGATAGTTGCTAAAAGGTGGTAGAGCATCAGCAGCTTCGAATGTAGCTGTACTTCGACATCTCGATATTAGTGTTGCGTATGTTGAAGTATGAGTACATAAATTAGTATTTATTAGCGTTGCGTGAATTATTAAAACACCCTACTGCGGTGTATGTTCCCGCGAATTTTTCATTTTTCTTTCTTTTTTGTTTTTTTTTTTGTCACTAACAAATTAAATAGCATTATAAATATGATAAAGTACTCCTCGCGATTTATTTCGAGAAACGTCTATTTTATGGTTATAGATTTAGTAAATTAGCGTTGCGAAATAGAAAAATATTTTCCACTCGCGGTTTGTTCGGGATTCTATCGAGTGGATCGCCCTTCTGGATTTATTTCTTTTTCAGCATCCCTCTGGGCGTTTGTTCATGGAAATACTGTTGAACAATATCTCTGTTCGATACTGATGAATATTTTTAATTTGTTGTTGTATTATTTAAAATTATTATAAATGATTTTATTTCATAATTATATATATATATATATTGCATTTCAAGAAAAATAGCAGTTGATATATGAATATGTTTGAGCTATATGATGTAAAAATTTCTTACTAAACAAAAAGAAAATGTAAAATAATCATAATAAATATAATGATAATACTAAAATATGAAGGTAACAATAATGAAGTATCATTAAGATTTTATTTCAATATTTTCATTTATTTTCATTATTTTTCATAAATTTTATTATTTTAGTTTAAAAATTAGACTGACTGTTCGTTATTAGAGTTTTAACTTTTTCGTCCATAGTGTTTTTGACTAATTAAACGAAATAATTTTATGACTTTCAATTTGCTATGCATAAATCAGTTCATTCGCGATCATCGTTTATTGTCAAGAATCTTGCACAGAAAATGTTGTGTGAATGGTGGTCGATTCTTCGCGTTAACAATAAAGTTTATCTTTTTGCTTCATTGAAAACGAATTACAATAAAATGTAGAAGAGTTTGAATTCTTAGCAAAGTTTCTTTCTCGGTAATTTACGCAAATATTACATGATGCAATAGAGATTATACAGAAAAGACCATATCTAATACCAATTGTACACACACAGTCATTGAAATGAAAGAAACGAACACGATAGAATCATCGGCGATCTTTAATGCAAAGAATAAAAGTTAAATTCATTCTATAAAAAGAAAGTATAAATGGACTAATGAATAAAACAAACCGTGACTTTAATCGCCTTTTTTTTCATCTATGTATTCAAAATAAATTTCCCATTTTCAATGAAGTCTAAATTGAGATATTCAAATTGAAATATTTAATTTCGAATCCAAATTGAAATATTTATTTTCGAAACCAAATTCAAATTCAAATTGCTGAAAATTTGCGTAATTCTGATTAATATACTAAATTGGTGGATATATAATAAAAGACTATGAGTTATTTTTGTAATTTATTAATTTTTTTTTTATGTCTAATAAAATGTTTCCTTCTCAGTTTTTACACTTTTTGTATTATATGTACTAATAAAATAAATGAGTTTGTTGTAGATTTATTAACTTCTAGGATATACACTTATATATATAAATAGCAGTTCAAGTTATAAATATTACATAAAAAAATCAAGAATGGATCAGTGGAACTTGGAATATGGATTGAAAAGTATAAATGAAATATGAATAGAAGAGATGTTTAAACGAGAAGCGCTAAAAATCACGGAGCAGCTTTTGAACTTTATCTGCTGTGAATTATAACTGTATCTCGTAAAATCTTTTTGTAAATTTTTTCTGGTTTGAGTTTGTTTCAGATACCATCGAGACACCAACGAAAGAAGGCACATCCCGTACAATATCCTGTACATACAATATTCCATTCCTTTTCCTGCTAATATTTAGATTTTTATATAGATAGCGTTATTAAAGAAACTTAGGCTTTTACATAGATAGGAGGTAAACTTTTAATTAAAGGAGTTTAGGTCTTTAAATAATCTTTACATAATTAATTAAAAAATGAAGGGGATCCCCAGATACAGATATATACAGATACGTTTAAATCGCTAATAGATAGGGCTTAAAAAACAAGTGTTGAATTTTGCGTAGGTAAAACCTGTAGAAAGAAACGTTTAGATTTCTGATAGATATAAGGCTAAGATAGAAAAGGTTTAGCTTTGATGTTTGTTCCTGGGATCTTTGTAGGAACTGTGGAGAGATGTGCATGCTATGTCAAGGTACAAATAATACATACAAGGTATTGCAGATTTTGGAAGGTATATTTATTCCAAACGATGTCCCCTTTCCTTTCTCTTTATTTTAGATTTATTATAGTTTTTTAGATAGGTAGGAATCTTAAAACTTTTATATCTTTGATAGGCAGTTTGAACTTGATTTACAGTTAGGTGGGAAATATTTTCGAATTGAGTGAATGTTATGGCTCAGTAGGATGTTTTTAAATGAAGTTAGGTTCATGGATAGGTAGGCTACTTGTAAATTGTATATTGTGTGGTGTATCTGTATGTGTGTAGTAGTATGTACATATTATGGTTTTGGTTACAACTATTACATATTTTCATGGCAATGTATCATGTTATGCGATTAATTCAAGATTTAATTGAAATTTTATTTTCAGGCTGGGTCTCCATACACAGCAACCTCCACGCGGTGAGACCTGGGTAATCATTATTATTTGATGTATAATTACTAATTGCATCATATTATATGATATAATTATGAATTATATAGCAAGTAATATGAGCTAATTGGCTGCTATCGCGATTATGTTTTTATGAATATGAGATGGCAGTTGTAGATTTAAATATTTATGAGTAATCGGTAGTCATTGACGAATGTGTATTATTACAATTTCCTAAAAATAATGCTGAAAGTTGTCGCGTTTCTTTTTAAATAATCTTGAATGAAAATTAATAAGATATTAATTTTCAATTAATTGTTTAGTATTGCTATTATCGCGAATAGCACGGGTAACTTTTTGCTTGTAAAAAGATAGTAATTTCTCTTGTATTTATTTTTTAGAGTCAGTTAACTGCATTATTTTCCCATCGTGATTGTTTTAATTGTTTTTTTCAATTAGCGTTGCGTTGATGAGTAATCGCGTTTCTTTAAGCAATGCTACGTTTTTAAAATCCCCAAAATTCTTCCACTGAAATTGTGGAAGTATGTTCGCGCTCTCGGTTTAGGTACCTATTGTGGTTAAAAGAATTAAATATCTAAACTCATCTATTGGTATGATTTATGTCTCAGAGAATTTTACTGAAATCTTCGAACTTGGAGTTTGTTCCACCATTGTGATACTACCGGAAGAAGAATCGTATTCAACATAGTGATGCATTTCTTTTTTTCTTCATTGTATTTACATACTTTTGTAGATAGGATATGTGAAGATCTTTAACTTTTTGAGAGACACATTGAATTAGAGTTAGATAAGATGTATTTTAGATGAATTAAATTTATGATTAGGTAGAATATTTTTAAGTTAATATAGGTATATGATAGGTAGATCTTTTAGAGTAAAATCTTGGTACATATAAGTAGGTATTTGGTTAGGTAGGAACATACTTACTAAGGCTGCTTGAAAGCGTTGTTTCCTAACAATGCTAATGTGTGTTGATCTAAGTTAGTTTTTAAATAAAGTATATCGTTAATTAAGTGCATAATTAGCTAATCTTTCGCGTTCCTTTTTTGTTGTACGTTTTGCGCTACGATTACGAGATTAAATATTTTGCAAACGCACGCCAAGAGGAGGATTTGTTTGAAAATTGACTTAATTTTCAAATAAGTTCCGCGCGAAGGTATCGGTAAAGTAGCAATTTTAATTACCAAGTACCGTAGAAGAGTCTCCATCTGCGGTCCGAGGAAACTATCGTTTGTCGATAACATAGAGGTCCGTGTTGCATTTGGGTACCAAAAGCCACCAAATAACGCAAATTCAGGGTGAAATAAGCATTGGTCTAGGACAGGACGACGAAGAAAATACACTGAGGCAAATATACAACGTACGACATTTATTCTCTCATTTTCCTTAAATCGATATCATCCTACGTACGGGTAGATACAGAGGATCCTATAAAGGTACATGAATTTCCATGAATTCTGAAAATTCGAGGAGATATATCAGCGTACCCTTACGACATCCCTTTTATTCCTCTCTGTCGTGTGCGTACAACTGTGTATGCGTGTGTGCGTATCTATACTTCGCTTCCGGTTGCACTAGCTCCTTTACTTCGGATTCATACTGTGTTGCATCTTTCTGCGCGTTTCAATCTTTCATTCGAACGACGTTTCCGCGTTTCTCTTGTCCACGAGTCTGTTTTCTTTTTCTGAATAAAACATTACCCGACAGGCGAGTAGTCGAACAAGAACAACAAGAACACATTTCTACACGATGCCTCAAATATCGCAGCCATACGCACTGTACGTAATTCGTCAATTCATAGAATTCGAACGACTAGTTTCGGAGCGTAGAAATTTAATTCGATTCATTCGACGTATTCTCTGTTCTTCTATTTTCTAATTTCTTCCTTTTTTTCTTTTTCTTTTCGTGCGATTAATGAATCTTTTGAATTCGAAATGTAACACGCGACGATCAGGGAACGTTCGATCAAACCGTGAGACCGTGAATCGGGATATTTACAGCATTTACGGCCGTGTTCCGTGCGGAAAAACAAGCCGACGACGCGATCGAGAACAGTCGATGGAAAACTATTCGCGACGAATCGATAAATAATTCGAGCTAGTGTAAGACCGATTTTCAAATTCGTATGGACTTTGCCTAAATTTCAAACAAGCACTCATCGATCGTGCCCCGATTTTCGAGGATATCTACGTCTCTGTTAAAAAGCGGCTCTCGCGATCCTCTCTCCATTCTCATCAATTCGGGGCGAAATTTTTGATAAAAGCACGCGATAGTTCGGAATGAAACGTTATCTATTTACCTTTCTTCTTTTTAACAATGACGAATAAAACTAATTGAACGCATTCTATGTACACATCGACGCACAGTCTCTGGTCCTACGTGGGTGTTATCACTCCACGCGATATGCCACGGGCTCGATTTCCTGCTAATTTCTTTCTTCTTTCATTCGCTCGTCTTTCCAATCGATACGGTAGCGGAGAGCTCACCCTCTACGGTTCAACAGCTTCGCAGCTCTTGGAGCTGACTCGCTGAGCAAGTTTTGCCGACGTTAAATGAAATTCAATATAAATGATATGTAAATCGAAGGCGACGCTTTAACACAGTACTACCCTTTTCGTTGGGAAATTTATTTCGAAGGAGTTTCATTTTCTTCCGATACTATACACAGTATCATTTCAAGCTCTTAAGATCTTAAATGTCACGGGAAGATCGTGTCAATTTTCTTCTCCGAACCATCACTTTACTTACGTTATTCTACTCTCGAGTTAATAAGAAAATTATTGGGACAAAACCATTTCGAGTCTCGCCAATTACGTTCGAGAAACATATCGAGGCGCTGAAAGGCCGCAGAGGGGTTGAAAGGTGCCGCGAAACCATAGAATCTTAGAGCAAGATCCAACAACGATCTTCTGTTTTATTTTACAATAGATAACGCGTTCGAGTTTCACGTTTTTCATAGTATCGATTCTCGAGCTTGACGACACCGGTTTTTGCAGATATTTCTTCCATTCTTTTAATGCCACTTATCAAATATTGTCATGGATTCTTCTTGCCTGCTTATTCCGAACGCCACTTCCGATAGACGAACGAAGAAATGGCCGACTTAACGTGCTAAAAGTCTCGACGCTCCTATTTCCTCTCAAGATCGTTCTAGACATTTTGAAATCGTAATATTTTTACAATCGTGCCGTCGTTTTTCAACTTTTCGCTGTTTACCCTAACAGACAAGAGGAATCAACTTACGATGCGTTAAGGGCACTCGGAGGGTTGAACAGTTTCCTGGAATTGAACGGCGTTAGGCCGCCACCGACAATTGCAGTCCCGTAGAAAAAATATTCGCTCGATTTCCTACTAAACTCTCTGCGCAGCGAAGTTACAGTTCGCGTTTGGTTGCGAAAGCGTAAAAGCTCTTACGTTAGCCTCACTTCTGGTATACCGGATAGTGTCAATTTACTGCACATTTCTCAACAACTTCGAACAGCTTAAACATCTTCGATAAGTAACTTCGAATATGTAGTAACTAATTAATCTCCGTGATAACTTTAGCGCCTTAGACTAGAATAGTTTTCCACGAATTCGACATCGGTAACGCGCGTACGCAGGCATGTACGATCATAAGTTGCTGTTTTTCCATTTCTGTCGGAAAATTTGGAAAAAAATCGAATGATAGAAGATACTAGATTCCGAAGATCCGACGTTAAATTTTACACTCGAATTATCTCAATATGCACATAGTTTGTTCGTGAAATGGTGGAGTTTGTTCTTTAAATGATTTTGAAATTGTTTAAACATCGAACGATACATAATATTAGATCGTTAAATTCAATCTACGGTGAATTTTAGTGAAAGATGCATATAGTCTCGTTTTATAAATGGCTGAGTTTACACCAAGAGGAGAACTTGGAGATATATTTAATTATCGAATAGTACAACGTACCAGATCGTGAAGATTCAATATTGAATTTTGCGCTCGAATTATTCGAAGTTAAATATGGATACAGTTTCCTGTTTCTTGAACGACCGAGTTTGCGCGCATACTTCGAACTTTGCGTCCGATTTTTGTGGAGGGAAACTTCCATAGAAAATCTTTCTCTTTCAAGACTTTCATCTTGAGTTTTAGGATTCATTCTCTTCTCCGGTTTCAAGGAGTTGAAATAAAAATAAAATTCAAGAAGATGAGAGTTTCGGGGTGAATACCGCTATTGAGAAAATTGCTTCCGGAAATCCAAGCTAAATAAAGGGGAGAAAAAAAACAAGAAAAAAAAAGAGGAATAGGAAAAGAAGAGGGCTTTCAATAAGAGCCAGCGAACACGAAGTTTGGAAATTCGAGAATCGCCGTAGATCGATTTCGTCGGTTGATGGCCACCGAGAAAACTGGGAAAAGGGTTTAGAAGTTGGACTTTCTTTTTGCAAAAAAAGAATAAGAGCTTGTACAGTGTACAAGAAAAAAAGGCTGTTTTAAAAAGGATCTTCTGTTCCTCTTCTAAAGTAACTTTTCTCGAGCTATTGATCTTTTTTTACACGCCCGCGTACACTCGATAAATATGGCACACAAGAGTCATCAAGATTCAACGAGAGTCTACATCATATGATACAAGTTCTCTTCAAAAACTAGTAAACGAACATAGAATAAAAGAGAAAAGGGAGGAGAAAGGACATAGAAAAAAGTAACAAATAGAATGAACGTAAAGGTAACAAAATCACTGGCACAAATGACAGAATCGTAAGAGATGAAAAATAGCTATCAAATCGATCGATGATATGCTATCGATTAAACTGTAAATCAAAGAATAGCGCTGCTCGTAGTAGACGGCTTTGCAGACTTTGGTGCATCTTGGCAAGGGGCCAGAGAGTCGTTGGAAATTGCTCGGAGACTTCGCGTAGCCTATTGTCGACTGAACAGACTGGTACCCATTGGACGAGATCAAGGATCTATGGTAAAGCTTCGATCTATTTCATCGAGATGGTCCGTCGATTTGTTTCCATCAGGCCGTTCACCGTGATCAGGCCACCTCGGCGGTGCATCGTGGTCGTCGTGGAGGTGTTGGTTGGGGTCTGGGACGTTATCTCCGTGGTCGCACTCGTTGACGCCAGTCTCTTCTGCGAACGAAAGAGGAATTTTATAAAGTGGAATATTTACCTTGTGAAACATAATTAGAGATTAGGAACCTTTTTGATTAAACAAGTTAGATTTTACGTTGAAGGGAAGGTATCGTAACACAATTAGACACAGATAAATGTAATCAGTAACGAAATGAATGAACAAGAACATAGCAGCGAAAATTATGTGATAATATAATACCTATGTAATGAGATAAAGTTAAGTGACGTAGATAATGCGCAATGTAATATGATACTATTCCTGATGCAATTCAAATCAATGCGTCAAAATGATGACGAGATTTGAGACTCCTCGATTGTGAAAATACGTGAGATACGAAGACCTTATACCGTTATTCCATTATCTTTTTTTTCACGGTATAGACATTCTCTTTCCCCCGACAAACGCTGTTTATTAAATGGAAACAAATTTTCCAAATCAGTTACTCTCCACCTCTACCTCTATCTCACTATCACTTAAAGTACCATTTTCGCGTACATGATCCTTACTGCATTCATAGAGGATTCTTAGAGGATTCTTAGAGGGTTCTCAGAGGATTCTCAGAGGATTCTTAGGGGATTTTTAAAGGATTCTTAAAGAATTCTTAGATTTGCATAAGCTCGAAAGATATCCTGTCAATCGATTTACTAAGCCAACGATGACACGACATAGCAACCTCCTCGATCATTCATGCTTATTAATCTTGGTAATCTTTCTTGGAAAGCAGAAAGGGAATCGATTTAAGGAACTCCTGGCCTATTCGTTTTCTTTTAGTCAATAGATGGACGTGATCCAGTTGTTCCAGTCAGGAATGTCCGGATCGGAAAGGAACGGCGCGAAACTTTATATTCGGCACGCCCCGCCGCGGCGAACTTTCGCAATCAGACCAGGGATCACGTAAGATCCGCGCCGGAAGGAAGGCATCGCTCACTTCCGGTCGGTGGGGTCAACCGAGTCCAGGCACGTTCTCGTCAACGGATCCCGGAAATTGCGGCACGTAAAAGCGTCGCGATGCCTCGGGATTACTTCCAATTCGAGTGTCTTTCGGCTTCCTCTTAAATAGCATAGCCCGATCACGATCTTCGTTTTATCGTACTCGACCGGTGCCCGTTCGTTAAAAAGCCGAGGAAGAATGGCTCCCGTTGTTTGACTCGCTTAAATTCCCCAGACCGTTTATTTGCCCATTGTAATTGCGTTCCATGGCTTCGATCTTTGCAACTTGCTGCGTCCTCCACGTCTTTATCGCCTCCCGTGCAATCTCGGTTTTATACATCTGACCGAGTTTTATTCACAACTAGGAGAAATAAATTTTCATGAAGATCGTTTGCTTTGTGACAAGCGAGGTTAACTCGTCACGTTTGATCGCTATGTGAAAATACTTTATACCACGGTTGATAGCGTGTGTAGAACGTTTCTTCCAGTATAGAGCAATAAATGCAGCTTCATTGAGCACGAAAGTTTATTACGACGAAATTTATTCCAAGACACGAAATACGAAAACTCTGATGGAAATACTTTTTTAGCAGAGCTCAAACTGGCCGGAAATTATTCTATTATATCTGATTAACCTTCAAGAAATTTTAAACGTTGCTAAAAAGTCATAAAAAAAAGTTTTATTAATACCATGTATTCACCGACATTGTGTAGAATAAAATATCGATATTGATATTATCTGTTTTATCATATCGTTAGAATTACTCAAAAACTTTAGTTTTATTCACCTGATTTTATCTCTATATTTTTTTCTCTAATCTAAATATATGCAAGTGGCACAAGGTACCATCTTGGAATTAGTTGGTTACATTCCTCCGCTAATTTTCGATCGAATCGCGGACAGCGCGGCCATCGAGGACGGCTGGCAGAGTGGCGCGGGAAATTTAATAAAACGCAAATCGAGCTCACCTCGGCCTCGTTCTCTTTGTAGGGCCAGAAGTCAATTTGCCTGAGTGCTTCCAGCTGGTTCTCCAGCGGGTCGCTACTATTGCTTTTCGTCGAACCGCCTCGTAGCCCAGGATCCTTCTTCCACGCATAAATAGGTCGCTCCAGGCCCACTTGGAGTTGATTAGCCGTTCGTTCCGCTTCGTCCGCGTGACCGTTTTCGTTCCTTGAGTCTTCTTCGTTCTTTCTCCATTCGTTTCCGGTGTACTTGGGCGAAGAAACCGCGGACACCGCGACGAACGCGTTTTTTGACTTCGACGAGGTTGCGTCGGCCGTGGTACCTGGTTTGGAGATCGGCATTGCAGTTACCCTGTGATAGGCGAATTGCTTCCATTTCGTGGGCCACGTGCCTGTCGAACTCGTCTTGCCGTAATTCCACTCATCGTTGATTTTCTGCTGCCACGGAGAAAGCTCGTTGCCCTTCCCGTTCCAACCATTCTGCTCGTTGGATTTTTTTGGCCAAGCATCCCCAGAATCTTCCTCTTTGACTTTCGCAGGCCACGAATCTTCGTTGAACTTGGACCCGTTGTCGTTCGTCTTGGACGTCCAAGATTCGTTGGATTTCGTCGACCACGAGCCACTTCTCGTCGCCCACGAATTCTTGTCCCCCATTTTAGATATCCAAGAGGTAGATTCTGGCTTGGCTAACCACTCTCCTCCTTTCACCTTCCACGAGTCGGAGTTGCTGCCCTTGGACGCCCAAGCGTTGTCTTTCGCTTTCGCGAACCACGAGCCTGGTTTGTTCGATTTCTCAGACCAAATTTCGGGCACGTTCGTCTTGTCGGGCCAGAGAGTTATACTGGATTTGTCCATCCACGAGTCGTTGGCTTTTTCAGGCCAAGAACCCTTGCTCGTCCACTTGGCCTCGGCGTTCGTTCTCCCGAGAGGTTTGCTCCACCTTCGAGAAGTATTCTCATCGGAAGGTTCCATCGCTTTGATCTGGTACGGCTTCCAAGTAGATTGGTCGGCCGCCATTACCCAGGCACCCACCGATTGGATCTTGGGCAAAGCAGCTTCATCCGTCCACGAGTTCTTCCCTTCGTATTTCCTTCTCCAAGTGCCAGAATCATCTCCTTGCATATTCTCGGTCTTCATCCAATCCTTAGAATTTTTCGAATCCGACAGCATCGTCCATGATTTCATCGACTCGCCGGATCTCGTCTTATAGTCGCTGAAATTGCTCCTATCGTCGTTCGATTTGTACCTGGAAGCTTCCGTCTGAGGCAGTTTCTCTTCCTTCGAGAACTCCTTCGACGAGAACAACCTGCTCTGTTTCTCGTCCTTCTGTTTTCTTTCTCCGTTTGACTTCTCGGTTTCTTCCTTCGACCAAGCACCGTTATTCTGCTTGTCTAAGCCCAATTTCTTTACCAAATCGGCGTTCGGGTTGTACGACTTCCCATTCTCGTCTTTCGGCCATGGCTTAGCACCAGGAAGCTTATGAGGCCATGTAGCTGGATCAGAGGTTAGGCTGTTCCAGGTTTTCATAGTTATTTGTGGTAACACGACTTTCTCCTTGCTCTCCTGTTTCATAGACGATTTATTAGGTTCAGAGCGATTTTTACCTTTCTCCCATACGCTGTTTGCCTGATCTCGATCGTATAGTTTCATGGGTCTTTCTCCTTGTTGCCACGAAGGCGCAATTTTCATAGGTTTTTCCACTGGCCAATTAGATCTGTCTCTGTTCCATGAATGTTGAGCTCGTTGCTGTTGCCACATTTTCTCGGCTTCAGCTTCCTGTTCAGCGCCTTCTTCGTTGTCTAAGATGGGCCAATAATTCTGTTCAACCGGTAAAAAGCTGTCACGTTGCGACCAATACTTGGCGTTGTTCGAAGGTTGCCTCCAAGACCATTTCTCAGACGAAATAGGCAACAGAGGACGTTCCTCGGGTCTCCAGGGTGGATTGTATCCGTACGACAGATCCGGCCAACTTTTGCTCAACGCGAAATCTCGAGATCTCGGCTCGTACTCCTGATCGGTAGAAAATCCATCAGACTGCACATTGAAGTCGCCTTGGTAGCCCTCCTCGCGTCTTCCTAGGAATTCTCGCGACGCTGGTGACAGCTGATTGTATCGTAGTCGGTGGTACGTTTCCGGTATGTCGTAGTCTGGAACACGTCCCGGGTCTGAAAGATCGAACACGCTCCAGCACTTTCGAAATAAGTGGTTAAAGGCATTCGAAACTTTTTGTTTAGAATGCAATGGAATCGACTTTGCTTACTAGTTTGTGAACTGTCTGAAAGATTTGTTGATACAGAGCGATGCAAAAGACCACCGAAGATCTTGGATGTTGAATCGAAAAATGGAATCGAATCGAATCTGGCGAAAATGATTCTGCCGCGTTTATAAATCTTAATACTTTGAAAACTGAATTTTCTAGTAACCTGTGAGAAACTTGTTTTTTATTCATTATCGATAATAAGGAGTGATTTTTTCGAATAGTTTTATAAAGAAGACGTAATGCATTAAAGTTTGAGACCAATTTAAAAAAATTGTTATAGTTATAGTTAATTAATTTCTACTTGACGACGAATTTTGTCCACTGTGTGAAAATAAGATTCACTAAAAGTTAAAAATTGTTTAATTTTAAATTGTAACATAGAAAATAAAATAAACGCGACGCGCTGCCTCTTTGTATACGCGACGTAGCATGTGAAAAGGTTGAACGTCGCATCGCGAAACATTATTTTACATCGCTCTGTAAAGAAACGCGCAAAAATGGCCTAATTTAACCTTGGAACCCACCTGTAGGCCTGTCGTACACGTTCGTGAACTCCCTATGTGGCTGAACGTGACCAGGCTGACGAGTTCCAATCTTGCCAAACCGCATCGGCCTTTGATTGCCAAGTTCACCAACTTCGTTCGCTAGAATTGGATTTCTATCGAAAGGGAAAGACTTGGTGTTGCTTTTCGACTTGTTCTGTTCGATCAACTCTCTGATAGAAGGCAAGCTTCTGGAACTCTGTGGAACAGAGTAACGCGGACTTGTGGTTTTTTCGGTTTCACCCTGCAGATCTTGTTGCCAGGGTGGACCAAAGAGTCTCTCTGCTACCAGACGCCAGTGAACCGGCGTCGTTTGCCAGGGCGTCTCTGTGGTTGTCAACAACGGAGGCGTTGCTGGTACAGATGTTAACGTGGTCGTGGAGAAACGATGCTTCGGTTTCTTCTTCTTCTTCAACTTCTTCCGCGACTTCCTCGAGTCGTTTGAGGATTCCGAAGTGGTTGGAAATAGAGTCGAAGTGGACTCGTAGCTGCGTTTCGCTGCTGGGTCCAACTCGTTTCTAGACAGTTTCAGCTCGTTCTCGGTGTTTGCTGTCGATAGAAGCAAAATAACGTCATTTTTACGGTGTGCAGGTTCCTTCGATTAAAATGGCTAAGTTTAATCCTTTAAATACGCGTATCTTCCTATAAATCGTTCCCTTCAAACGCAAAAAATGCTAAAGCGAAATACGATAATCAATAAGCGGTTTTGAGATACAGCTTTCTACGAACGTTCACTCATTATGGATTACGCTAACATACAAACAAATATTTATTTTGTAGAGAAAAGTATAGCACAGCTACAAGATTATAATTATTTGCAGAGTGAAGTAGTCATAAAATATCTTATTTATTTTACTATATTCAAAGGCTGAAACGCTGATAAACGTCAGTCGCTGATAAACGATTCCAGCATCTCAAAGTCGATAAAAATTTTAATATCATTGACGTTAGCTATATGTAAAGGTTTAAGGTATGAATGTAAAATATGGTCAAACGATTTTCGCGGTAGGAAAATTTTGTCTCTAGAACACGCGGTATATTCGCATAGGTAGGTTTTCCATCTGCAGAGGCGAGCAGCGTCGGGCAACGTCGATTTATTTCTCATAAAAAGCACATCGCGATACGTCCACTCGAACCGAGTTCTCCCGCAGGCGGCGCTCATCCATCAGCGCGAGCAAATGGCCATTATTAAAGCGGCATTGTTCCTGTAATGGAGATTAAGATGGTTTCGCGCGCAAAGCGCTTTACCTACTGCTTGCCCTGGCTCCGATGCACGGACTAACTTGTTCCTGGATTATTCACTGTCTCCGTATACACTGCCCCACCACGCGTCACGCGTTAGTTAGGAAATTAAGAGACGGATTTTGCATACGGTCATTTCGAAAGAAACCGCCGGAACTCTTTGACTCTAATCCGTTTTTAAATCTCTTCGCTCTCTCCCTTTGATAAGGCGACAGGAATTGTCGAATTTCGTTTAAACATATATTTGAAAAAGTTGAGAAGCTTTGTGGAAAAAGAAGCCATAAAGCATGGTGTGTACGATGAATCGAGTAAATTAGGTTGGAAGTGTTTGAGTTGTAGCTTTTTAATATCGGTTACGTATGAATTGATAATTATAATTAAACTAGTATTTGAGAAGAAACTACATTTGATTATGGGCCGTTACTCGTGTAGTGCACGTGAAATTAGGGGTGGTTTTGCCGGTTTCGAAATAGTTTACGCTCCGAATTCTGTCCCTTTGTCCACTTTTATACTTCACTTAGGAATTTTTATCTTGAAATCTATTCATCGGATAAGAAGTTGCGCTGTTTTAATTTCAACGTGGACGATTCGATGTATTTAAATAAAATTCTTTTACGTTGATAAATTACTTTTCTAACGTTGGAAATTATAAACTAATTCTTTTGTTTGTAACTGACAAAAGTTCAGCATCCAACAATTCGTTCTGCTAGTTTCTATAGTACCAGTTGTGAAAAATTTGTTCCACAAATGGCATTGACTCGGTACGGTCAAGAAAATCCATTCACGGTTCAATTCGACTTCATTCGAATTCATTCCCTTTGTTTCCGGGTAATCTCGTCGAAGCAACGCGAAATGGCAAGAGTACATCGTGGCGTGAAATGGGTTAACGTATTGTTCGCGTGCCAGGAAGTAATCGAATGAGTGAGACTCGGGGGTGTGGCGGTGGGTGAAAAAGAGTCGGTGGAAGCGGACGAAGAGAAAAGGGAAAATCCAAACGGAGAGGATTTCCCGCGGGCGAATTACATTGATTTCCACGTTATACAGATCGACTAATTGTCGGGAGGCAATTACACCGGGCAATAATGCAGACACTATTTCGTCTAATCGACCTATTGTGAGACTTTATTGGATTCTCCTTGGTCGACTCGAACGCGATTAGCAGCGAGGGTCTTCCCTTTTGCGACAACTTTTTCCTTTTAATAGCTTAACTGGACGAGAACACCTTGTAACTGCTTCCACTGAAATCTATTTATTCGGGAATGGCTTCTTACAGAAGGATAGTCCTCTGTTTTGATTCTGAAATTGAATACCACGAACGAAGCACGAAATAGACCTATCATATTATGAGACTTCGTGTCGCACGAATAGAGAGCAGAGCTTAGTTTCTTTGCGTTTTAATTTCTTTCGAGAAAGTGGATTGATCTTACGTCTATTTTTGTTATCAGCTATAACCGTGTAACTTAGGGCTATCTAGAACTGTTATAGTCAAAAATTGTGGCTTTTACACATAGAATTACTTCTCATAAATTTCATATACGTTACATGAAGCGTCGTATAAGTAAAGATTCGATGTACCTTTCGCTTCATCTTCGTTGCTTTGGTGTAGAGATACTTGTATCATCCTGATTACAAAACTACAAATCTTCTACTACCACTAAATGATACAAGAAGTATTGACATATATTTCTATAGAAGAAAATGAAATTAATCGAATTTGTCAAGAAGATAATATCTTTCTACATAACTTTTGTTTACATAGCTAATGAACGACAATCCTTGATAAACGATACATGATAGACGATCATGATAAGGTTTGGCAATCACTCATCTCACATTTCAATGGTCTCATTGACGACACAACTCCTTTACCCTTATTCCATGTTGCTAGATATAAGACGCGTCTTAAACGATAATTAACCGGGGAAGTTCATCGAGAGTCGCAACAGGTTTCTTCTTCTTCGGGAGACCACGAGCACGTTTGTAATAAAGTCTCGAGGCGCAACTTTGTTGCGAAACTTGCCCGATCATCGTCCCTTGTCGCCTCACGAGTAAACATTCAATCGATGAACCGGTTCGAATCACTTCCGCTTTGCTTTAACGCTACTCGTGATCGTGCAAACAACTGAATTTCGCTACACTCGCGAATCTTCGTTGGAAGCTTGTAGAAAGGCTAACGACGATCGTCGATGCGGGTGTGCCTCTTCGATGAAGGGTTAACGAGGACCGAACTATTCACCCAAATACCAATTTCAAACTATTCTGCCGCGGAATTCCTTCGCCTAGGTGCTTTTCAGCTTCTTGCCCCCGAGACACCCAAAGCGTTACTTACCAAGCAGTTTCTGCACCCGCTCCCATCGGCTTGGATTCTCAGCTATCTTCACCAAAAGTTCCAACAAGTTCTCCACCAGCGCGTCTTCTCGAGCCTACCCAACAATGCAACGATAATTAAATTATCCCATTAACTATAGAATATGAGAGAGAAAGTAATAGAACGAGCAGGCGTAGAGTAGCAGACATAAAGATGCATGCGCTCTTGTTCGTAAATGTTAGGGCAATCATGAACATTATATTAAATTATTAGTTTTGTCGTCTATATCTGTCGTGTCTTCTTTTTTACACGGTATAAATGGTTTTATGTCGTATAAATGGTCTTTTTGCGCTTTTCTATCTAATTCACCTTAAATTTTTTAACTAGAGTTTAGGATAGACAATTGTTGAAAGTGGAACATCACTAGTTTAATTTTTGCAAATAGTTTCAACAAATCTTTGTTATGTTTGTACATTCAAATTTGTTAACATTCAATAATTCTATTGAAACAATATCTGATACTAAATAGATCTCATACTGTATAAATCTCGCATGCATACATAAGGACTAATGTATATTACTCGTATAACTTTACACGAATAGATGAAAATCAATACGTAATTAGTTTACTACATTACATTACTGCAACCCCTGCAATTAGTTTCAGCAAATTTTTCCTATCTGTATATACCAGGTAAACCTTGCATAAGTACAAAATTGTGATTGTTTAATCGTTTTCTCGATCGTTTTCTTCCTCAATTTTTTCGTATGTCACCATTCGATGTTCTGATACTTGGGAATGAGAGTATGCGCGCAATCTTAGATAAAGAAATCATGATAAAATAACGAACAGGAAACATCTTAAACGTATTTTCTCCGTACACTTTTTCCTGCACGACTTTTAGATTTTAATTTACGCTACTCTTGCGTGACTGTATCTTTGCGTATTAACAGACATTGAGACCAGCAAACTCGTACAGACAAAATGGAACTTGTTGATGAAGTTGTTGAACGTCGGTAGTTTCTAAACCGTGACTCGACCAAGAGAGAATTTTTCTCGGCTCCCCGTGGAAACATGTTTTCCCCTCTCGCTTTTCCACTCGAACGTGTTTTGCAAAATATGCACGCACCGCTCGCCGCCGGAAATTCTCGTCGCTCAACGATCATTAACGACTCGACGGAGTCGTGAGCGCTCGTTGCGCGCCACGCTGCTCTCTTCATTCGGATCCACGGCTCTCCTGCCTTTTCTGGATCCTGTTCAATGTGAAATCACAAACCTGAATCGTGATTCACAGCACAAGTGTCATTTTGCCTCCTTTCATGTCGAAACGTTGTCTAACTCGCTGAACTTTTCGAAGAATTTCTTAATTTCAAAGTTGTTCTTCTTTCGAAATGCGCATTCTGACTGCTCGAATAGAGAAATGAGAAAACGAGAAAATTCATCTTTGTGTTTAAGTTAGACTCGTTTCATATTCTTCTCAATTTCTGGTACGATTGTATACTACGTCTCATAATTACGAAGCCGCTCTAAAATTGTCAAAACATACTTGCATATTGGATATCTTGTAGCTTCCACGTATATTTTTAGATTCATCCGAAACTTTATTGATATAAGCATGACAGTAGCTAATGAAAATTCAAAATATTTCATATTGCACATAATATATTCATGAAAAGTTTCTGTAAGTTTTCGAAGACTTTCATAAACTATTGTATCTATAGGAACAACAAATGTTGGAATGGTTTCACAATCATGTCGTGCAATATATCCATGAAAAATTGGAGCGTGCCTTGGTTTGCTATATTTTTCAAATTAGTGGTTATATGGAAATCGGCTAATTTTACGCTTGCGGAAAAAATTCGAGTGTCGTGGACGGAGCAACGACACAAGGGACTCGACTTCCGTTCTGGCGTTCCTCGTAATTTCCGTCGGAGGATTCCACGGATTCGTTACGCGTTCTCTCGCTGCGCACTCTCGAAAATTCCGGGCAAAAAGAGAGTAACAAAAACGATCGGAAGCCGAAAGGGGGACGAACGAAATCGTGGACAAAGGAGAGTGTAGATCGATCCTCTGGGGAGATTGTCTCACGTGGTCGATAAACGTTTTCGACGGTGTCGCCAGAAGGGACGGCCACTGTCGTGCTCTTCCGGATGCCGTGCTTCGTAATTTCCGCTCGAAACTCCTCCCTGGTATTTCGTGTCGAATATCTCCGACCGGTGGCGATAATCGTAAATCACGGGAATTAAGATTAACAGCTCCGTTTCGTGATCGCCGCCTCTATTGGGTTGCCGCTACAACAAGTATTTTATTTGCGCAAGTGCATCACGTCTATAGGCTTTTACATATTACGGCCGTTACAAGTATACGAGGAATGAATTTACCCTTTCGTGACGAGACTTGGACAAGTTAATGAATATATAGCTAGATAGATACTATAAATTACACGGTTTAAATGTTATACGTAACGCTGTATTACGTAATTTCTATAAAAATCAGGAAATCGTGAAGATTATCCTCTAAATAGTTCATTCTGAATGTTTCTTTATTTTATTATATTATCGAAGGGCTTAAACATATCCGAATAATTGCTAGCTTTTTGATAGGATATGTTACGTCGCGTGGAACATCTGATATGTGGATGATGTGGTTACAGAATCGAAGATGGGAAGGAGTTAAATTAAACTTTTCTCATTTATTGGTAAAATTGACACTGTGGCACACGGGATTTCCTCGGAGTTAGTGAAAATTAATGTGATATTCTCTCCATTTCCATCGTTCGCAAGATCTCTGCCCCAGTTTTTTTTCTTTCAATAACAAACCAGTGAGCCCTTCGCTTCTACACAGATGTTCCTACTTCTCGTCCCTTTGTGAAATAGAAACTTATGCGAACTCGAGTCTCACAGGCTGTCTTTGACAAAAATCATATGGATTTTCATTTGCACCGCTTTATCAGTATCCCCCAGAGCCAGATGTCGGTTTTATCTCTTCCATAGAATTCTCTGCATCCCTTCCTTCCCTTATTACGCTAAAACACATTTCTTTTCTCTCTTCATCGTACTTTGATTTTCATTGAATTCTTTAATAAAAGACGCCTAATAAAATCAGATATACTTTCCTCTCCTTGCTTTTCTCTAATAAAGCTCGACATATCTTTACCATTTTTAGCTGTTCTAAGTCCTGTTCCGTGAACGAAGATCCTCGAAGCTCTTCCTTCTGTTGTTGATTCCAACGGCGGTGACAGCCGAGAACGGCTGCTACTGCGTCTGCTACTGCGATGGTTTGCGCGAAGCATATTGAATTATCCGTGAGAATGCCGCTCTTTGTGCGACCCACGCACATCCACGATAAGTGCACCAGGTATCTGCCGCGATAATAGCGGGCAAGAGCGCGAGACATCCTTGCAACGACGGAAGAATGCGCGCAATCTGCAGAGGCGCGCCTTTCAGCACGAATTGCCTTCTACTTTCTTATTCGTTATCTCCCCTATGGAATGCTGGTAGTCCATGATTATGTTAGACAAGGATCCTGCTTTTATTTTTTAAACGTTATTGCGTTATTGCGTTCATATAATTTTGTTAGAGGAAAAAACGCGCTGACGAATGAAAGTAACGCAATACGTCAGATTATTCTATGTGAGAATACGATTTGTAATAAACGCTCGATATTACTTAATTTCAATTTGGTAGTGAGCGTAAAATGTTTCTCAATGATTGAATTGTCTCTCCTTTCGTATCACCTCGATTTGACTTGCACATCAGAAAAAAATGTGCGTGTACTTAGTGGCCGCGCTTCAACTTTCACGGGATATCGTCTTATTCCCAACAATTATTGTATCGAAAGATTGTTTGATAAGAGATTTATAACTAAGACTCTTTAGAATCACCGAGCGTCCCTTTTGGACGCTCTTTTGTGAATCGTTGACTCTAGAAACAATATAAAAGTTAATTACGAAGTTAAGGAACGAGAGCAAATAGAATTTTCCGAAACACAGCTATTACAGCAGGGTTTCTCTTTGAAATAAAGAGAAAGCGAGAGATTTTTACGAGGATGTTCAAGTTCCACCAAAGAGGCACGACAAAAGCTCGGCTCTCGTTCGTGGATCCAATTGTCGCAGTAATCGCAGCACGGTGGCGAAGGAGTCGCTTTAAGAATATTGAATTAGTCGGGAGGATGTATTCTTTGTGCCAGAGTCGGACAGATGACAACGATGAAACGGAGACTCTGCCGATTCTCTAACTCGGCGCGCCGTCTCAAAGAAACTTAATTTCTTCCTGACTATTTTAGAGCTTTTGTGCATGAGAAATACCATCCTTGTCGCTGTTCTTCCGTTACAAGTGGAACATGCCAATCGTGTAAGAAGAGAACCGGTGAATTCTTTGTGGCCGTGTCATTCACTTATCTTGGCACGATAATGGAGAGGACGAGCAAGTACTACAAATGACGCCAATTTCATTATCGAATAATTCTTTCGGTTAATACCATTTTCGCTACTACCGACGCATGTATCGTATCTCTTTAATTACTCGGATTGAAATAATATTATTGGCGAAATTTGACAAACCACCGATTACAAATTATAAGAACGACAATTACAATTATTTATTCTACCTCCTTATGATAAATAAATTTACGTAATAAGATTTCCTTTTTGAGATGCACTTAAATAATGCGAAATTGATGACTTTATAAAAAGTGGAGTTAATCAGTTGGCCTTTTCAATGTGTTAAATCAATTGAAAGAATTGTATTGCTAGTTTATCTGCGAAAAAGATAGCAGCTTCCACAGGAAAACAATTATTATTTCCGACGAGGTTTCCGCAGAATGGCGCATTGCAAGCAGAGAAAGGACACGTCCTCGAGGTCGTGATTCCGTTCCATTTTCGAAAGCAGCGGAGGATCGTTGTCTTTTGTGCGTGCGACAAGAACAAATAGTCTCGGCGTGTATCTCGCGCCACGGGAAAGAAAACAGGGTATTGTATCTGCGCGATAAAAGAAAACTTGCCGATGGTTAACCGGCTTGAAAGCGGGACTGGCATTTATCATCGTGCCGCGTTTTATTTCCTCCACCCCTGATCGTTTCGCGACAACTTTCTCATTTGTATCTGACATGATTCGCGGCACGTTTCTTTCTACGAATAAATGCACCTATGTGCACGTTTTCCAAAAAGAAAGAAAAAAAGACAGAGAAAGAATAAAAGAGGAGAGAGAAGAGAACTGCAAGATTGCTCATTTGAGAAACTATCTTAAGTCCAAAACTAATTTTCCCTGCGATCATTTGGAGAACAAATTAGAAACGACGTATATACTTTCGTAATTTAAAATTTAATCTCCGCTCAGTGGAAGAAGATTTCCCTAGTCCGAGACTTCACCGTACAGAAAGGCGAATCATTTTTCAAAAGACTCGACGACGTAATTGTAAACTGTTCGATTCGCCGGGACGTCAGGTAATTTAAAGTTTGAAATGCAATCTTTGCGGCGGATCGCCAGGTTTGCTCGAACAGGTTCATCTAAAACCTAAAGTAAGAGAAAAATGATGAGTTGCAGCGACGTTCGTTATGAAGAAGACAGCTGTTTCGTTCTGAGGACAGTTAGCGATGCAAGAGGGGATGGATGGTGGTCGAGGGTGGGTTGTCTATTTGAATGATCGCGATGGGATCAAAGTCCGGCCGCAGGTAGCTGAAAAGACGCTTTGAGTACGAACAAAGCCACTCGCCGTTATTGGCCCGGGAACATGGTGCCTAACGGCTCGCAGGCCGGATTATTTATCGATTGCGGATACGCGCGCCCTTTGAGATCGACGACGCCGAACGGCTACCGATGAATATTTCCTCTCCATTTTCCTCGCACTTCGTTCCACGCTTGTTTATTCGGTTTCAACGCTTCCGCCCTGTACGCTCGAATTCCCCGTCCCGTTCGAGCTTAAAATCTGTTCACGTTACACGTACTATCCCGTGGAATGGTATAAATCAATTTCCATCACTTCTATTATGGAATTGTGTTAGGGACTTCCATTGCTTTCCATTCGATTATTTTTTTCTTTTTGAAGCGATAAGTGGATTTAGTTTGCATAAACCATAAAGTATTAGAATATGAAAGCGCATAGTATGTTAAGGAGAGGTATGCCGTAAGGGTTACACGCGTGCAGCAACAATGAGATTGCGACAGTTGAAGATCGTTTAAAATTTAGAGGTATAACTCTTCAATGTAGTGGAATATATCGTAATAGATAAATTTTCAATAAGTTTAATCTTATTCTCAACAGTAAAGTATGGAGGATAATCTTTTATTAAACAAAGATTCGTTGAAAAAGATAAAGTAGAGAGAGAATCGCTAGATACCAAAGAATCAACGCGTTCTGGCTATCAATTATTAAGCGATTAATTATTAACACAGAAACTTCCGACTAAACTCACCCCCAGTTCCCGAAGTTTCTGGCGTTGCTCCTCTTCGTTCGCGTATTCCGTCAACAAATAGGATTTTAGGTCCTTCAAAACTGTTTCTTGCCTCTTGTCCAACTTCTTTGGGCTGTTGGCTTTGGATCCCGAGTATTGATTGTGTTCCACGATTTCACTTTTTCCATTCGATCTCTCCGAATATCTTAGATCCTCCCACTCCACCGGCTGTAAGTAAAAAAAAAGTGGTAGACTTCGTAGAAATCTTTCAATACCAAGTGCATTAACTGTCGTCAAAATATAACAGGGAAATTCCAATTTCTTTGGCAAAAGAGCTTTGAAATCTGACGTCACTTTTCCGATTCAAAGCTACTTCAAAGGACGCTTTCGAAGGAGGGTCCATTAATATCTCCGGCTTCGATCTCGTTCTAAATCCTTCTTCACGTTTAATTTCTTAAAAACCCGTCTCACTAAAAGCAGGAAGGAAACTTTTCGCCTGAAACTTGGCGACAAAGCGAAGTGCAATATTCGGCATCCTTGTTATTGATAAAACTTCACTGGTCTACGAAATAAAGGCTGTAGTTACACTTTATTCGTTTGTTGACGAACTAACGTTCTGATCAATAGTCAAAAATATAAAGACAATGAAAAGATACAGGTAAGAAGAAGATGTAAGCTTTATAAATTTGTTGCATTGTCATTGAATGAAAGGGGTTCGATCGATCTCAGTGTTAAAATACAACATATAAAAACTTAATTTTGACATGTTAACTTTTGTATAATTTTTTCGTTCAATTATTCGTTTCTAACGTCTAATCGCAACCTAAGAAGAACGTGTCTACGTTATACAAAGTGACAATTTGGCTCACCTCGTTAGATTCGACGTTTCTTCGTTGAATCGTGTCTGTTTCCTCGCTCAAACGATTCACTGGATCATCTGGTGGCACTAGACTCTTCGGCACCTGCGTCTCGTTACTCCCGATCAGGATTTCTTTCTGCGTGCTGAGTTCCTTTTTTACGGTCGGAACACGCTTTGTTTTCATGCGGTTACCCTCGCTGTGGTTAGAGTTGCGTTCCTTCTTGTACTTTAGCAGCTCGGCCACCTGAAATCACACAAAATGCATATTCTCCTTTGGTACTCTTGGGAATATTAGAATAGTGGAAAGAAATAGAGAATAATCATAGACATCGTTCCTTGGTAATGTCGGGAAACGAGATTATTCCTAGAATGTGAATTCCTATGGATTTATGGGAAATTTGAAAATTGCAATTCCTCCCAGTGACACAGGAGATTCTTGTAAAGAATGGATCGCGTCACCGCTATCGTAATAAATAGAAGCAAAGAGTATTCTGTCTTCAGGTAGAAAATAGAACTTACAGGAAAGTGAGATGTACGACACTATTACCTGCCAACGTTGCCATCGTCGTACCGAAAAAGAACGTACGAGTAGAATTTAAGAAACTATTCGACGCGTAACTACCGGCTGACACTAGGGAGATGACTGCAGATATTCTAAAATTTTCTTCGAACGCACGAAAAAGTATTTAGAAAATGTATCGATATCCATTTCAACGTATATAAATTATTTAAAAAAGAACTATAACGAGAGAAGGTTGTAGCAGCTCTATTTCAACAATCTCTGAATTCTGTAACTAATAAGAATTCTTATAAATATAAACAAGTAAACTAATTCATCGTTAAAAATATGCATGAAATCGTGTATAAATTCAGATTTGAAGAAGTTACGTGATATTAATGTCCTACCTAAAGAAAATGGCATTTTGCATGTACCAAGCTAATACAATTCGACCGAGACCAAGTTTGTCGAAGGTACCATTTTGAGAGTGTAGTCGAAAGTTTCGTGAATACCCGGCATTCGCGAATTGTGCAACTGCCTGATTGGATGATTCGATTACCAACATGGAATAATATTATTAATACAGGTTTTCCCCGAGTAAAATGACATCGATTACGAACGTTTAATCGATCGACTTTATTCGATAACCCAACTGAAACTCTAATTTCGTTTCGTTTCGTTTCGACGAGTTTCGAGAGAAATAGAGACGAAAATAGGGAAATAGCGTAAATACGATAAAAGCGTGGCTGTTGTTGTCGTCGAAAGAAATTGCGCGAAACCTGGTCGGGGAAAGCCGAAGACAGATACCATGACCCTTTTAAAATTTCAAGTGTCCTCTTAAGACGTTACAAATGGCTTTCCAATCGCGAAACAGCTCGGACCTTTGTCGATGCAAAGTACTTTCCGATAGTCGGACGAAACCGGTCCGCCCATACGTCTCCCGATAAACATTAGACGACAGCACGATCGCCGTTGCGCTAGAATCGCGTTCAAATCGAGTCTTTTTTCAACTTATATCACCTTCTTTTTGTCGCTTCTTGTCCGTTTCTTTTCGTTCTATCTCAAGCCGCGTATAAATCGAGTTGTTTTCCGTTTCCTCGAGAAATCGAAGCTAAGATCTTGTTAAATCGAACTGTCATTAGAACACAGCGGAGCTTCATTTATTGAAAGGAAATCGTAGTTTGTTTTCGATACATTGGATTTCTGTTGAATTTCAAATTGAAATGTTCAGGACGCATTGTTGGGAAAGAATCGCGCTTCCGTATGCTTCAAAGTTTGTCGCATTACGCAAACTGCACGACTTCTCCGTTTCATTTTCACCGAGCATACCGTGACTGTGGAATTGCAGAGTGGAAATTCATCGACCAAGGAGTCGAATGTGTCGAGTAACCGCAGCCAGCAGGATCAAGCACGAACATGGAATCGACGTTATCCTGGCGAATAGCCAGCTTAATCGTAAATAGAGCACGGAAACGAAGTAAGAAATGGGCCGGAGGTAGGTCAGGGTTGGGCCGTCGTCGGGTCAGGGTTTGCCGGGGCAAACCGTTCCAACGAAACAGTGGTCAAGGCTTGACTACAATGTTTCTGCTGGAACCAGGTCATCGGTACAGCGCGCATGAAACGTCGGCGTCGCGTGGCCGCTCGATCAATTGAAATTCCCCGCTCGGTTACTCTCCGACAGAACGAAAGCTTTCCGATCGCGCCACGCCAGATGGTCCAATCTGCCAGAGCTTGGTGAAATTTCAATATACCCACCGGGATATATACCAATCCACGCGACTTGTATACGAGTGTCAAATTTACTCTGGAAACTCGCGGCTTAATCTGTCGTTTACGTCTGTTCGATTTTATATACCGTATTCTGGAAGCAAAGTCTTGTTAAAAATACATCGCTGTTCGAAACGAATGCTCTTTTCCCTGCAACTGTCTATCCTCGAAAGGAAAACGTTCACTTGAAAATGCTTCGTTTTTTCTTTTTGAAAAAAACAGCACGATTTTGTTTAGCGAAACAAGCGGACACTTTAGGAGACACGGTTTCTCACAAATGAACATAAAAGAAGAGGCGAAAGGAAAGAAAAATAAGGGAGAGGAAAACACACATACCTCTTGGTCATACTTGTCGATAATTTCGTCGGTTATTGCCTCGTTCGATGCGACATCCTCGTCGGAACTGTTGACGGTGATCACCTCCCGCGAGTCAAAGTTCTTGGAACCAGAGGACGTCCCGTCGACCAGCCCAGTAGACGCTGCCGTGGACACGTTCGAATTCCTAGTGTCGTCCCTCGACATCGCCTCGTGCGACTCGGCTACAGCCTTGAGTTCGTCCTCGTACTCGTCCTCGCCCTCGTAATCCTCCTCCACCTGCTCGGTCTCGGTGCGTTCCACCCGCTCACGCTCGCCTCGCGAGTCAGGGCCAATTGCATCCTCCAGGGTGACGCTCGACACGCTCGCATTTCTTCTTTCAGGGCTGCTTGCAGCCTGAAATGGAGAAACAGGTGGCGTGTTCTGGATTTTTTTAGCATTTCTTGATAAGTAGCTCGAAAATAACTGACTTTATCGCGAAACGTTGCTAGTAGTTGAAATATTTCTTGGTAAATTTTAAGTTAGATAAGTTTAGGTAAGCTTTGGCAAGTTCTTAAGTTTTAGAATTTAGAAGAAAAGCGTGTCAAATAAAATTTAATGGATACAATTTTTGGGGAAAAGATAACTTTCGAGGAAATATCTTATTTATATAAATATCTTTTTATCGGCGATTGTTTTCCCTGTTGGTGGTGAGAATTGCTTTTGAAATTGATGGTATATATTTCCTGGAATATTTCGAAAACTATTACAGATAAAGGAATTGCGTCAACAACGGACGAGTTTTGTGTTTTTGAGCGAACAATATTGCGTAAATAATCAATTTGCATATCGGTTCGCTGTTATTGTTACATGTGTGCGATGCGCACCTGATTCTTCGTACGAGATTGACGTCGTACAATACAGCTAAATGAAGTCTACTCTGATACGTTAGTCATATAACCAGTGTCTCATACACCTATAATAACTTTACGCGTACTAAAATGAAATTGCGCGGCACGTTGTATAAAATTGTTACGTTATAACAAAGGATGATAGGTAACTCTGAATTTTCTATACACAGCGTATACGAAACATGCCCTATGGAAATTGCGAGTTATTCCAAAATGGAAATAATAATTTTTGTATTTAATTTTATTTCGCTCGTTTAATTGCTCCGTCTTAGCCAGCTACAAATTATTCCATTTTTTCCCGTCCCGCAATGAATGCGCGCAATTTATTTACGCGAAGTGACCATCGCAAATCGTAAATTTCATACGTTGCGCGACCGCTTTTATCAGGATCTTGACAATCGGCTGCTATTGAAACGTAATTTCAGTTCATATTCTTTTTTTTTGTTCCCGTTATTTTGCAGATGGACGCGATACATTTGTTTAATGGTAATGGATGTCTATTTATTTATTTGTTCATGGTTTATCGATAAGCCAGAGTCGATCGTACAACTACGTAAAAATTAATGGGAAATCGCGGTGTGAAACGACGCGTTCGACCGTTTTTGTTGCGAGAGAAAAGAAAAACACGAATTTTGAATGAACGACAAGAATGGCCGTTTCTTTTTGAACGTTTACAACCTTCGATGCGGTTTTATATACTTGCAACATTTTAGACGCGCCCCGTGCTTTACGAACCTTGTCACCTTACGGTGAAATAGTTATCGATTTCTGGTGTACTTTACGAGTTTCTTCTTGCACCGCTTACGTGAACGGAGAACATAAAGTAAAATAGAAAAAGCTCGTTCCCGTCTACCATCGAGGTTAAAATTTACAACCTTCTCCATCGAAAGCTAGACAACTTAACGAGCACGGCATAAAACCGGAATATATCTTTTTCTATCGTAATTAGATGGCTTGACGAAACGACTATATTTCTTATCGCGAAAGCGCTCAAATTTAACTTGGTGTACTTTATGGGATTATACCCCAAAAAAGGATGCAGGTTGGAGCGATAAGAAACGATTTACGATACATTCCGTGCACGTTCTGGGATACGTTGGCTCTCGGAGTTTCGTCGGTTAGAATCTATCTAGTCGAGACACAAACACGAAATCATGCCCGTTCATCCAGATGGGGAAACAACGACAATGAGATTTTTTTCGCTCTTACTTCCGTGGTTTGCAACGATATCTTCTTCTGTGGATTGTTCCCGGTATCTGTAACAAAAAGCAAAACACGATTGGTTAGTGTCGTGATTCGATGTTAACCACGAAATATTGAAGAATTTAAATTTCGAATGTGTTTCAAAATATATAGGTAATAAGATTCTTGGACAATTGCAACCAGGATCCTAACGTGGATGTTAAACATTAAAGCCAAAAGCAAGAGGCAAAAGTGGAAAGAGAAAAATACAAAGAGGTGCGGAAAAAACTGTGAAAGAATTGGAATAAAACGAAGGAAGGCTGGGCAGAGGTGGTAGTAGTGGTTGGAGAAACGTGACACACAGTGTGAACGAAAAGAGTTCGTGAATGCGACAAGGGAGAATCGTATAGAGAAAAATAGCGAAGGCTCGAGTTTTGGAGGAAAAATTTGCTTTCAAAAGCAGCAAAAAAAAAATTTCTTTTTTTTTTCAAGCTCGTGAAAGTAACTCTTTTTCCCGAATATGGAAGCAACCCATTCTCTAGATTCATCTGCCGACATAATTGAGTCTGGGAATATTAGAGGGGTTCGTTTTCGTTTCTCGTGACGAATCCATACGATTTTTCTCCCGGAGGATTTTCAGCCTGGTCGCTTTCAACTAAATTCGAAACTTTAATTATCTGTTTGCATTTAGTTTCAACAATCCGGTTTCCTTTTCAAAATTTTCGACACCATACCGCTTTCATTCCATCCCTTGCTCTCTGTTTCTGTTCAGTCGTTACGGAGACATTGTGAACTTTGCATGGTCAAGGATTGAATTTCGAGAACGGACGGACTTGACCAAACACCGGCAGTCACTTGCAGCCATTTAAATAGCCCGATTGCTAAGTACACGGTTAACTATGTGTTTGTTTAACGTAATTACGCCTCGAGACCAGGTTTATCGAGCCACGTCCGAGAAGATCCAGTCGCGAGAAATTCGTAAACCGACGACCGCGCCTACATTCTCATTCGATCGTCATCTCCGCGGACTCGTTTCAATCGTGAACCTTGACTGAATAACTTGACTGAAGAAAATTTCGATGAGATTGATCTACGGATAACTTGGTCTTCAGGAGTGAAACGCTAGGTAACTGGTTAACGTAAAGAAGTCTCTGAATGAGGAACAGGCATTAGGAGGAAATTTACGGTTTTTCGAACGAATTTTCTGCGAATGTCATCCACGTTTCTCCTTTGGATCACAGTTGAAAAATACGAAGTGACTGTGGATTCCCAACGCATCATATATCTTTTGGAATATTCATCGAAATATGCAGTTGTGGAATTTTTAAGCTTGTCACGCGACTACCGGAATGTTGAATTGAAGTTCTCACGCGACCCACCGATGCACGATCAATGGATTTCCGTACGGTCTTAATTTCTATAAGCCAGGTTCGCCATCTGTTTAAAATTGATTCTAGATGAATCTTTCAGAATAATATCGACACGAGGTACAGCATAAATTTATCATTCGGTACACTTCTTGTTTCGTATTTGAGCATTCTAGAACCCCATTTTGGTTAATTTAATTATTCGAGAACCACAACCCATTTCGGTTACGTTATAGCCACGAGATAATAGGTTATGACTGAAAATCAATTCAAACAACGTACGAGATAACGTTGGAAGATAAAATTCAAATGTTCCTTCGTCAACTCTAGTACGCTGTCTTCTTTTAGCTCTTCTTGAGTAGTTAGTGCAGCCAAATAGGTGAATTTTCAGTTTCTTTTGAAAAGACTTTGGTAAAGCGACGCGCTATCTTTTATCTTCTTTTTTTTTGTAATAAATATTCACTCAATTTTTCAACGGAGGCCATTGATGGATATGTCTAGCAATTGATGAAAAGCTCATAACAAATCGATCCCTGTCCATTTTCGTCCCCTCCCCCCCCTTTTTTTAGGTAAGCGAAAGAATACCATCTTTAATTTCTTTTAGTTGAATACGTTTGAACAGTTTTGTCGAAATATTCGTCATTCGCAATTGAAATTGAACGGTGTCGTTCGATCATTTTACAAACAAATCAATCGTGGGTGTATCCTCTAAAAGGAATCACAGAGTACATGGAAGTCCCTAACCTGTTTGGTCCATGACTGTGAGTGTTGTGTACAAGTGGGAAGATTTTACCCCCAAGAGCCCTGTGACAAGCACAGTCATTGATTGAGCGACGGAGCTTGTAGTTAGAGCATAATGGAGGCAAGCAAGGTGACAAAGGCGCCGGAGAGAATCCGGCAAGGGCTGTAATTGTCCTGCCCTGGTTTTAATCACGATCTCCCAATGGGGAACAACATCGATTAAATGTTTTAATCACACGCTAACGAGCAAGTGAAACGAGATAACGGATGGTTCCGTGTTGCGTCGTGTAATAATTTACCGCGAATCGATGTTTGCGTACCGAAAAATTTCTATGCATCGGTAACTGTAACCGAGGATGGAATTAATCACTTTTCTATTGCCAATAACATATGGGCGGGTAGCCCTTTTGCGGTGAATGAAAAACTCTAGTTTAAACAATTTTTACTACGTGGCGATGCAATATATTTCTCTTTATTTTTTTTTTTTTTTTTTTTTTGGACAGAAAACAACACCCTATCCTAGTGAAATTTGTAACTTTTCGCTATTTTGTGGATTTTAGTGGAATATTTCGAGAGAATATAAATATCGTTTTGTTTGTGAGAAATCGTGAGAAACGAAATGGAAGGAACTCAGGAGGAAAATTCGAACATTAAAAAGTTTATACGTATAGTAAAATTGGCAAATTTCCATAGAGATTCGAATTGCAGATCTTTGATTTCGAAAACTGAGACTGTTTTTATTACGTGTGGTTTACATTCATATATGATGTTGCAACGTGATCATTGATAGTGTAATATAAAACTTAACTGATATACAACTTATAATACATGCAGCTTTGCGGATGATTTTTGTATGGTATTACTTTGGTAGAGATACAACGCCGATAATACAGTTAACGAAACAATGAATTAGTTTCGTCGGCGTATAATTTTGCGATTAAACTGTTAATCTTGTTAATCGACATGTATACAAGCAAATGCGCATCGACCGCAATAAATCCTCTCTTTTTAACGCGTAAAACCGTACGCAAATAATGCATGTTTACTCGAAGCCAAAATACGATCTGCAGTGCTGAAAAAGGCGAATAATTTAACGTCCTATGATACTTGTCCTACCTAAACATCCTCTACTTGTTGACTCGAGGTCCATTATCATTAAAACAACTCCGAAATCCCAACACTAATTATTCAATAGATTCGATTTTCCTACAGTTTACCACAATCTGTACGGATAAAAGACATTCCAAAAGAAAATAAAAAAAAAGGAAGAAGATACACAAAGAACTTTATAAACGCGAAAAAGAACTAAGGAGAAAGGCAGGATTTAACAAGTTAATCAGTTAAATAATTGATCAAACAAATAACAACCAACTTAAGACCATTTGTTAGCATACAGCGTTGTGGGAAATGGAAATGGAAATGGAAATGGGAACAGCAGAAATCGCAAAATCAGAAGTTAGATGAGTAGAAAGCCCGCGTTGATTATTACGATCGGTTGAACGCAGCGATTCGGTGGATTTGCAGTCGCAGCTGATTCCGAGTGGGCGGCGATTTTTCAAACGCTGGCTGACATTACGCGTCGGCCGACGACGTAATATCGTATCGCAGACCCCACGGGGAACGTCGATATTTCTATCGTCGGTTATTTCCCCGGCCCGTTTATGAGTTCCGACCGAGGATAAAAAGGAGGCTTCCCTCTTTATTGCCGTGTTTTTCGCGGTGTCGCCGCCGCGCCGTGTACGGTGTCCACCCCCCGTTTCGGACAAAAAAGCTTTCATAAAGGTTCGTTCGACGCGTTTATAACGATACTACCAACGAGAACGAAACCGTCGTTGGACGAATTGCCGAAACGTGCTGACGATATAATTTTTAAAGGTAATAAAATGGATCTGGTCGAAGAATGTTTCTACCATTTTTCTGCCTGTAATAACAAAACAACGCTTGATTATGGACGGCACAAGGACACAAAAGAAGCGGAAGGAAAAATCGCTTTCGCAGTTACGTCGCGTTTGAATTTCAAGTTGACAGGAAATTAGATATATCTATGGTTCCTCTTTTCTGTGTAGCGCGCACAGGTTATCGGTATTTTCGTCTTTGAAAGAAAACCAGGAATTTGATTTCTTTTAGACGGATCGACTCTTGTGAATGAGCCCTATCCGAGCGATGAAAAAAGCCGGGAGAATAACCAGAGCGAGGGAGGATGTCGATTGCTCGTGCCAGCGGCTCGATCAGGTATTAATATCGACGCGATCCGCTCGATTGCACTTGAGTGGCTTGCTAATTGTAAGTCCGTCCTGAATTCCTACCACTGCCAAAGAATCGGTGATTTATTATGCTGGACCCGGAAGATTTCGTTGTGGATTCAGCAGGTTAATTGAAACGTAAACAAAACAAATAAAAATCTGAACGTTATCCTCTGCTTTTGACGTGTTTATCTTACGCTAATGGAAATATCGTAACTGTTCTATTCGTAGCTCGGCAAACAGATATTCTTTCGATTCTATGGCATGGCATATGTTTCCTATATCTTTTCATCAAGTCGAAAGTCAACGTCATGTTACAACACTATTCTTCTATCTTTCTTTCTTTCTTTCTTTCCACGTTCCGTGACATTTAAAAGAAATGGGGTAAAAAGAATTTACGACGTCAATGAAGCGAACGTTCTCGCTCACCGTTCTCGATGGCGTAAATAATCATTTTCATCCTAAGCCATACTGTGTAACGAAGCCACGACAGGAAATGTAAAAGACTTATCGGGTCGAATATTGGCCGCTGCGCATCGTGGTCCCGGTTTTCCGATACTTCATTCTCTAATCCCTGGTACAGCCTTCTTTCTCTCTCTCTCTCTCTCTCTTCCAGCCACCCTCTTTCTCTTTCCCTCGTTCCGTTACTTTTTACCGTTTTCAAGCTACCAGTTGGCCACGGAACGCGCAATCTGCTGCCAGTCTAGCAGCCTAGTTGCATCCGTTGAAAGGAAATCCACGTGGCTGGTGATCGATGAATACACGCGCTCGCCCCGAGAGAAGCTCGGATTAAACGAACTTGGAAACGCGATGCGATGTTTACGCGCGACTTTCGAATCAGCGGCTTTTGCGATTCACTTCGGAACTGGTTGTTTGCTCTTTCGATCTTCGATTAACGTGTCTTTAGACTTTAGACTGATGTACTGTCCGTACAGACAAAGTCGAATCGAATGTTGGTACAGGTATTTGTAATTGGATTATTCGTAAGAAATCTTGGCAATATTGAGGATGTCTACGCGAATTAATATTTTTATGAATGCAATAAAGAAATGTGATTTATATAAAGATTCGTTTCTTCTTCCAAGTATCGTAATATCTTACTTTCGATTTTTGCATATTTTGTATCAGGCGTAGAAATTAATACTATGTTCTCTATACGTAGATTTGAGCTTAATACGTAGATTTGATTTATCTGCATCGATTTTATACCAGTCATAATTTATTCGAACAATAGGAAATTATTTTCAGCAGTTTCTCGCTTAGAAGGACCAAAATTATCGTATTTATAATTCTGCAATGGGAATGCACCGACGAATTACCGAATTGATTGACTTGATTGGTTGACAGTGATTTTCATACAAATGCATAGACTTTGGCAATGTAGTTAAATTTCACTGTTTTGATTTGATCGTTTGCCATAATCAACAGATTATTGGCATACATGAGAATTCGAATGAATGGCGTGCGATAGAGAACCGAGAATGTGCATACTACGTTTAAAGTATCAATAGCGACTGAAGAGAGATTCCTAGAATGAACTGCGGATCGACATACATGGAACTATGTACGCAGAGATTCGCCATGTGTTGACTGCAGTATAATTGAGAAGCTGGGAAGCCTTAAAAGGCTTGCGCGAGAATTTAGACGGAGAATTTAGGGAATAGGGAATTATTCCCAGGATTAATATTACTATTATTTTATTTCTATTTTGTTCTTAAACATATAGTTTCGTTCAGTTCCGTTTTATGCATAATGTATAAAAACCTACTTACGATGTAAAATTCTTACATTATGTGTAAACAACATACCAAGATTGGTTGGTATTTCGATATTTGAAATACGAAATTCCTAAGAGAACATCGATATCCTGTGTCTGAAACGGCGATCCCATGTTTCATTAGCGTAGCTCCTATGTATCAACATGCAGAATGCATTTACTCTGCATCTGCTAACAATATGCTATTAATGCTGTTGAATCCCTGATTTCTGATTGTCGTGTATTCTTTCCCGACATCATCGTATCGCGAATTAACGTCGCTCGGGCAAATTTTCCAGTTGCAATTGCGAGACCCTCAGTTAAAATTTAAGCGACTCGACGAGGAAACCTGTTATCCTCTCACGGTGGAGATCGAAGCGCGACCACGAAATGGACCAAGCTGCTTGTAACCCATATCGATTCGAGACGTGTGTCAACATCGATTGAATCTATAATCCTTCACAGAGGGATTAATACGAGGGTCCTTGAAGTGATGTCAAGGGTGTAGGATTGCGTGTCCGGTTATCGATCGGTCTAATCAGACCGTGTCAGACAAATCATCTTGACATTTGATCCTTCGTGCGGATGTACATGACAAATCGTGAAATTCCGATAACGGAATTTCGAGAAACATCGGTTTCTTCTTAATCTCTTAAGGAAAGAAAAGTTGTTGGAATCATTGTGTGATTCTATGATATAGCTATTTAATTGCATTTGTAAATAAAGATAAAAGCAGGACGAGTTTGTGTTATAATGGAAATATTATGTTAAAAATATAACATCCTATATTATTGGTTATTAAATTTAAGTTATTCAAACAACGTTGACTAATCTTTGAAGTCGTTTGAATCATCATGAGGGACTGGCGTGTACGGGATTAAATATACACTGGACAACGAGTAAAGTCGTAATCATTAAGCGCGAAAGCGTAGAATAAAATAGCATTAGTCTCGTTGCGGGAAATTCCGACTGTTTGCAATGAAAATATTAAAACATCCAGCGTATTTTGACGCGTATTGGTTTAGCTCGTCATTTCCAGTTGTTTCGTCGACGACGGGCTCGATGTTTTTTCTGTGACGTGCAAACACGTTTACCGAGATCTACGAACGTGTCTCTTTTTCATATCTTCTCAAACTCCTCGACTTTATCTTTGATCTTTGCTTTATAACTCTGTCTCTTCTCAAAGAAACATTTACCAAGTTACGGTAACTGTTTGTTTAAATAATTTCAGTGGTTCCTGGAGGACGTAGAAAATTTTTGATTTAATAGGAATGGTTTGATAAAAAAAGGAGAAAGTGGATCACTCTCTGGTCCATCTGTTACAGTTACTCGTATTTTTGTTAAACTATACTCACTTTTGCGTAACTTATTGCTGTTTTAATGTATGCAAGTATCTTGTAATTAGATCATATGGATAATTATGCAAATTTATATTTTTACAGGCTCAACTAAGGGAATAAAATTTAAATAGAAATTTACCTGTTAAAACTATAACGAGTATTATACTTTGGATATCCTATATTATACGCATTCTGCACATTTTTGCAGCTCCTTTTTGACATAAATGAATAAAAATCTGCAGTCTATTATCCGCAATTCGCATTTATCGTCGTGAAACAAAATTGTTGGTTAATGAGCAATTTCAATACCATATTTAGTACAAATGGCTCAAGAAACGTCAATAAACGATTATGTGTAATTAGAGACGCTGGCAGGCAATGCAAATCCGAAGTGATTCCAGGGAAGCATTAAATCCGCTTACAATTGGACTAATTAAATTTCATTCGAACCAGGACTCAAAGCGTCTTACTTGCAGTACGATCGAAAGTCAACTGTTCGGAAGGATAATTCGTCGAGACTCTGAGTGTAGCTGGTTCCAATTGTTTCTACGATCGATGACTAATCGACGGATTAACGACAGAATTGCAGAGAAGGATCGTTTCTGCTCGAGATGATCGTCCGGAAGCTGGCCTGCATACTTCCATAAAACGGTGTGCCTTCTTTCGAAGCTTTTGTTGCCGCGCCGGTTCGTCCTCTATGCATTGCAAATTAACCTTGATCCGGTGGAAAGCTGCTGTATTCATCGATACCAATCTTCTCCGCGTTTTCTTCCATAATCCTATTCTGTTTTCCTCGTAAAAACTCGTTCGCAGACCTCTTCTTCGTTATTTTTCCGATCTTTGAACTCTTTTTCGTTTTCTTGTTTCAATCTTTAATGGCTCATAATCGTATTCGAACGCTTTTGAAAACTTTTTGTGAATCTACCGTGCGCGCTATACAACGGTTGAAGTTATAAAACAGTTTGAAATTTCAGCACGACGAGAACTGGTTATGGCGGTTATATTTGTAAAGTTTGGAACAGATCTGAAAATTACATATATAGGTGTTACATGATATTCAGCGCAGGTACATATTTTATAGAGTTCACAATAATTGTTCATTGCCATTTACCAAGGGATGGAATGATTTCCTCGCGACATATATTTAAAAGTATTTCAATATATTTAAAGTGACCACCGTATGCCTGTTCGTTCGACTTATGACACCTATGCCCTTTTATATTGTACTCTCCTTCTCTTTTATATGAGAAAACCCTCTTAGGGCGGAAACGTGATCGGCTTTTTATGCCTGATCGCGACAATCTCGACATTCGTGCAAATTCTTACAAGTAGGACCATTTAACATTTATTTGATGTTGAAAATGGCATTCGAATGATTATGTTGCATATCAATTTTTTTCTAAATATAAGTTTACAGCGAAGGAAAGTTTCTAAATACAATCACCACAGCTGTGTCACATTACAATGTTGATGAAATTTACAAATGTTTCGCATAACATACTTAATATATACATGAAAGTTTACTATGGTAAACATCGAAATAAGTTTCTCGCGAGTCACTGTGTACGTACTTACAAAGATGCAAACGTTCGGTGGATAATACTAAATCGCAAAGACTAAAGTTACAGAAGTTTGGTGGCGGTGTTTCTCGCGGGTGGAATAAATTCCTATTGCTTCCGGAGGGATCAGTGAAAGGAATCCGAGGATTCACGGGTTTCCGGAAACCGTGTAGCTTGTATATCGTTTCCAAAAACGGTTTTACGAGTAATATCGCGCAAGAACTGGCTTTCAAAACATCTACGATCGGGATTCACCTATAAACCGAGCAAAGCTATGCTGATCCGTTCACCAGTCTGGATCATTTGTACCGTTTACGTGTTCTCAAATCGTTGATGTCCTCGCAAGGAAAGTTTTTCGATTTCTTCCGTTTTATTGGATCGGTGTATGCGAAATATATTTTTCAAATAAAACACTTTAACCACGTGTAGGAAAACTTGTCAAGTCTATGCTTGTTGACTTTTAGCTTTGATATCAGTTTGTTGGTTAAGATAGTCGAAAGGAGAACAGATTGAAAGATATAAGCCTCCTAAAAATAGGTGATAAATCTATGAAAAGCTTTTAAACAAATAAGAATATATCATAAATAATTGACATATGTTCCGTAAGTTCCAAAATACATACACAATTCTACAATCAATTAAAAAGAACAGTTTTGATATTATGAAATGAAACCGATCGATAGCGTGTTAATCCTTAAAATTACTTATCATATTCTTTCTCTGTTGTCTTCGTATGCATCAACTTCCAGTCAAATTTCTACCAGATTACCGTCTATTTATTTTTCCGGCTTATTTAGCATATATTTACAGTTTGTCTGTATTTACATCTGACTTGTACGTGTACATTATGGATCAGTATAAAGGAGAAAATGCTATAAAGTGTTTACGAATTTGTCCTGACTCGTTGGATTATTTTGAAGCACTCGTTATATCTGGCCAGGTCTTGGCATACGATTGCGCATTAATGATTTTGTCGGTAAATGCCCATGAAGCTATGTTTATCCTTTAACTGCGGAATGCGAACACATAGAATTATTAATTAGACAGGTAAAAGCTGGTGAATTTCAGTTAAAGATCAGGCATACAGATCGTACACTTATCGGAATATCGATTTTAGGTCTCGCGATAATTACAACGCCCTCAATTACAGCGTGATCGAGGATTTTCTACCCTCGACCTCCTTCCACTAGAGATTCGAACAGGAAATGAAAATTTCGTCGTAAAAATTTCATTTCTCGCCTAAAATTCCCATCGGCTAATGGAATTACGAAAAGTTTCGTGAGTCGATTTTAAAAGTAGTTTGACTACCGTTGAAGATAAAAAAAAGTTTTATCAATCGAGAACACTGGTTCTTTGGAATATAACGAACGACTAACTCTTTGGAATAGTTAAACTAAAGGGTAATACGACAATTCGTTTAATTATCGTATTAATCAGTTAACGAAATTTCTGCAGATGTGGCGATAGTAGTTGTTGTTTCTCAGTACTGAATCTGATGTCGTTCTTGTTTCACTTTCTGAGCGTCAAGAATTATTATTAGCATATAGGAATTTCGTATTCATTACGACAAAATATTCAAACACCTATATAGATTCTTATGAGAGTATCTGTGCTATATACGCTCTTCTATATATGTTCTTCAGATGTTTCATTCAACTAGATGTAGATCCTTGGATATTGGCGTAGCAGAGGTCAGGTGAAATTTTACACGTAGTAACAGATACTAGGACAAGCGTTCGAGAAAATTATCTCGAATGAAGATTGCTCTGGCGGTAAATGTCAGAGGGCCACCGCGATTGAAAAGTTTTCTTCCCCCGAACATTGAACTTTCTTGTCCCTAAAATACTCCCTACGCTAATGAGAATTTAAATTAACAGTGTGTCCACACGCAACCTTCGAAGTTCGAAACCCCCTGTCCAAAGAACTTTAGATTACGCCACAAAGCATGTCGCGCGGTATTGCTTGCTGAGCTACTAGAAGTGATAGTTGTAAATAAAATCCACGACGGCCCGGCCAGTTAAGAAACGCAATCAAGCGGTGCTTTCACGTCTCGTTTTTCTTCTCCCTTTGTTAATTTCTCATAGCTGGTTGACCACAGGGTTGCAATTCTACCGTAGAAACAACCAGTTCACACAGCACGAGGTCGAGGAACTTTTATGGAAGGGTTTTGTGGTAATGTTGATTTACGTGTTCCTCTTTCTGGGTTTGAGTTTTCTACCGCAAAAACGGTTTCCTGGGATGTTAGATACATGTGCACACGTAGAGGGAACTCGACAGATTAGCTTGGGATGAAGATAAGAATTTTTGTCGAATTAATTTTAATTGAGATCGGATATCAAGCAGAATCGTAAAGTGACTTTAGTGCACGGAAGATTTTTTCGTTTTCCCTTAGAGTGTAAATGAAGTTTGTCTCTCGAGTGGTTAAATAAAAGACCGACTAACTTTGCCTTCGATTAAATTCTGGTTCCTGAGCAATGTACTTTTGAAGAACGCCGGAAGATTAATATTGATTCTCGGTTCCACGTGCCGGATACCGATGGAGCCTGAACCGCGAGCTCAAATCAAGTTAACGGAAATCCGTTTAAGAGAAACTTTTTAAGCGACTTCCTCCAGATTTATCTCGAAACTTTCCAACCGGAACTTTCACCTTCTACCCTTTTCATCTATCGATGCTTCGTGTCCAAGTTATTTCTAGACAATACGTCGATTCTACAAATTTTATTTACGATTGACCAAAAATAGTTCAAATCCACTGTTATTCGTTCTTCTTCTCGGGACGATTGAACTTGTAGAAGCAAGTTATTTGTTTCTCAAGAATCGAATGTTAATTGTACGTTTACGAAACTAACGGATTGACAAGAAGTTGATCAATTTCATTTCCGAGAAGCTTCGCGCGTCTTAGGGCCATTACAGAGGATATTTTAGACGACTGTAGGAAAATGAGCGCGTTAAAAATATTTTTCGAATACTTTATAATTCCCAGTATCGTACAACTATAGAAACGCTACAGCCTCAACCTCGATAGCTGGACAATATTCTATCAAAGCGGAATAAATTCACCGAAGACGGTTTCGGCTATTTGTCTGATCCGTCAATGGTAATTCGCCTTGTAGATCCGCCGGTAACACGGTCGTCGATCGTCGGTGACGAGAATTAATTGAACGTAGGAAGAGATTCGGTTCCATGATGACATCGACGACAAGGTTGCATCGTTGTACCATCGAATTCGGATACTCGTTCGATCTTGTATCGTCCAATACCCACGAACACGATCGCATCGATACATCTTTGTCTCGATGTTCTCTCGAAGAAGCCTGCATCTGTTCGATACGCGAAAGATACGACCAAGGAACGGATTATCTTTGTCATTCGCAAAGACTATAGTTTGTGAGCGATCAAGGGACCGGAGATTGGGCCTCTCTGCCTTCGCGTGATAGGCTTCGTAATTCGTTTTGCATCCTAAGAAGTGTAATGGGTGGCGGAATCGATACGGCTGCCGTGTTTCTCCGGCCCTCGGAACTTTCATACGCGACTCGAGGATTTGCATGATGAAAGTGCTCCTCGTAAGGTAATTTTTTTCTCAGCGTTATCGGCGTATTATCGAGCGAAGACTATTTTTTTCAAGGAGGGTGTCGAGCAATTTCTATCGAGTAAATTTATCAGAGTAACGCGATGGAAGGAGAAATTCTTATGAGTATGTTAAGCAATGCTCCCGTTTGGTGTAGGAGAAACTTTGTCGTGGTAGAACGATTCGGTTATCGGTGCATTATCGAGCGAAGATCGCTTTTTTCAAGCAGAATGTCGACCAATTTCTATCGAGTTTTATCAGAGTAACGTGATGGGGAAGCGATTCTTATGGCTACGTTAAGATGCAATTTCGTTTACTGTATGAGTGAATCTTTTTGAAATATAGCAGAGTACCGGTTAACCGGTGTTTATGAGATCGAATCTCTGGCCGGTTAATCGGAGGATATATATCAATTTTCATTTATCGATCGATAATGCAAAAATACACATAGCGATACATCCGCAGTGTGTGTCGATTGTTCATGCGTCGTGCCAATGAGTTTTCTGCTGGATAATTATTTTCGTTTCAACGAAAATGTCAAAGTGGCACCGGATAACCGGAAGTGTATTGTTGAAGCGATTTGCTTGAAGGATAACATAAGAGTGGAAGCAGTTGTTAGGCAGCATGAACACGTTGCCCGACAGAAATAAAAGAAACTGCAGAGTCGAAGACGCGCGTCGGAATTCTGGACTCGTCGTCGATCTCTTCGCCAACCAAGCATCCATTGTCTCGGTCGAATAGGATCACCGAGGCTTTGCTCGTCTCAGAGATGAACTTCGAATTCTCTTCGTAGAGACGAGCTTGGTAAAATCCTCGTGACCTCGGAGCCGCGGATACGTATTAAATCCCACCACCACATCGGCTCCATCGAGGATCGTTGAACGACGAATTAATGGAACGGAATAGTGCTCGAAGATATTCGGAATAGAAGCTAATCAGAGGATAGCAGAAAAACTAAATATTGGCATGGAACGATACGTAGGGAATTCCTGGAAAATTGATCGTTTCGAAAATAGCTCGCTGGAAGTTAAGCTTAAATAAAGATCCCTGTGATCCTCCGTGCTGCGTAGTTATTCAAATATCGTTATTAGAGTCGAGTTTAATTTAATATCGACGCCCGGGCTTCTCGCTCTGGCCCGTTTACTTTCGAATTAAATTAAACAACGGAATATTCGAAGCTGCAATAATATTCCCGTCAAAGGAAGAATGTTGTTTTTCCCAAAACGGAAATATCAAGAGCGCAATTAACGATTAATATTCGACGAAAAACTATTAAAAGATATAAACACGAAAAGATGGCACACATCCGTGCGAAAATATTAGGAAAGCTGCTGGTTTCATACGAAACCCGATGATTAATCCAAAATATCGATATGAGGGGTCAATGATCCTTATAAATATTAGTTTTCTGTACATTTTAATTTATGGAGATGCGAACGACTGATATATAAGAAGCAAATATTTGCTCAAACCATCTGAATTAATTAGGGTAATTAATATTATTATAATAATTATCTGTCAACCCCTTGACAACCTCTTAATATAAATTCTATCGAAAAGATATGGGCTAACTTGAGGATAGAAAACTTGAAGAAGTTTGCCAACACGATAGTTTTGGTAACGCGAGAACATATTGGATTTTAAAATTCCTACCCTCTAAAAAATAAGAGATGTGACTTATCGTGTTCTTCTTCTGTCTTCGTACAATACCCATAAAAGGGGGTGTATATGTGTATATGGCATCGCGCGTTCTTGGTGTACACGGTTATTCAACGCGAATAACACATTTTACGGGAATATCGACTCGTGGCACGGCGCGCGACTATTCAAGAGGGTTAATCGACCCTTGGAACGCGGGCTGCCACCAGCGAGGGAAAAAATGCTCGATTTACCGGTTCGTACGCGTCGACGACTAACCGGCCAATATCGAGAACGTTTCCCGCGATTTATTTTCACCGTCAATTACAAAATATTTTTGCAATTTATGCGACATCCGGTCGGTGATTTACCGTGACATATATATACGGTGACCAGGTATAAATGGCGACACGTATGAAATATTTTTAACGCGGCGTTATTTATGACTTGATTTCACCCCTTTTACACGCGACCAAGTCATTTTCTTCCGTAGCGATATTTTTCATTTATCAGACGTGCGCGTGCGCTCTCTTGATCGTCGACGGGAAAAATTAAACTCGACAGAAACGGAATTAAAAGGAGGATGAAATGGTACGGCAACGGGAAGAGGGGGAGGGGGGAGGGGGAGGTGAAAACGAGGCGGTCGTTTCCGGCACGAGGAGTTTCGGCCGCTTGCCATGGGAACGTTGTTTTTTAACTGGTCGATAATTAACAGGACTAACGTTTTATCGTCCGCGTGGAATCGGACTCGTTCAATTTCGTATAAACTCTAATTGCTGGCATGCCACGTCCATATATTTTCTCCGTCTCCGTCCATCTAACAAACATTGCTTTTCGCTTCCTCTCGGTTTCAAGTGTGGTACGGCTTTAAATATTTTGTAGTTCGTTTAACCGCGTCAAATTGAAGCGAATTCGAGTTCGGCCGATGTAAAGTTTGTTCTGAAACGTGGCCTGAAATCTAGTCTCTCTGGTTCGCTTTTCGTTGGAACCATTTCAATCGAATTACACCGCCATTTGCGTGGTCATTGGTTTGATGTACTGCTATCGAGTACATCAGAAGAAGAATTTATATAGAATACAATTATTTAAACGAGTGGAAACTGATGTTTGGATAGTAGAAGAAATTTGACGAATAACATCGATAGCTACTAGTATTTCGAGCTTTTTCAATCGCAAATATTCTGTTTTTCATCTCTGCCTCTTTTTCTCTTGTTTTATTTTAACACGATATCGGTTACCATACATTGAAGCGCGTTTTGTGCGACGATCAAGGTACAAAAGTTTTGTCATTCGATACACGGTCGTTTCGTGTGTCCATTATTCCCGATTTTGACAATTTTCAACGTATTCAGAGAGACTATTCAACAAGTCGGAGCTCGATCGTTAGAGCCTCATAAAACGTTTCCACATGGTCGAGCAAATGGCGCCGGGAAACAAGGATGTAGTCGAACTGCGTCTGTCGAAATCTCAATCGAGGAAATCCATGTTTGGACTCGATCAAAGATAACCGTTTCGTCGAAGAAATTGGCGAGAAATCACGAAAACGAGCCCCCCTTGATCGAAGAACGATCGAGGATCGGCTAAAACAATTGAGACAAATGGTAGCCGCCACTTTTCTATTGAGAACGTCTTAACTCGAGATAACAATGGGGAACGAACGAGCAAGCTTAATTAAAAAGCAACGAGTAGCCTCTTATGGCCATTCTTTCGCGTTGTGGATGAGCAATTTCCTTTCTGAAAATGAATCGTTGGAAAGGTACAATCTTTCGCGTCGCGTTCGCGAACGGAACGAACACGCTTCCGGCGATTACAACATGCCACTGTTTTATCGTGGAGAAGAAAGAGTAAAGCACCCAGGGACATTTTTCCAGGAAAACGTTTTCATACTGTATTCTTCCTCTTGTTCTGATAAATCTCTTTACATCGTTGGAGAATTTTCTCGTTTGAACTTTACGTTAACCGAGGGGACTTCGTAAATTATCGCGCGAAAAGAAACATCAGTTTCGCATGAGAGTCTCGCGACGTAAATATGTCTTTCTTTCGATCTCACGATCATCTGAGTATTATTCGATCACTTTGAATCGCATCGAGTTACGTTAAATCACATTGAGTTGTTTTCAGCCGCTTTGGGTCACGCCAAACTCGAGTCAGGAGCTGATATGCATGATTATAGTTATGCGATTTTGGAATCCACAATGCAACAGAGCCGCGTTATTAATGCACAGGTAACAATGGTAATTTTCACAGTGCGGAAAGCGCTCGAAAGAAAATGATGATTTTATCTGATTGCGAGAATTGATGTCAGAGATCGGAACCGGTCGCGATGTCAAATGGGACTAGGACCGAGTAATTTCATTTTCGACGAACCAGCGAATTCTCTCGTAGCTATGTACCTGTTTCACAGACACATAGGGAAGGGCCATTGCCTCGCTAGTTCTCTACACCATCGTCCCTTGTTCTCTCCGTGAGCCTACGAGTTCCCCTTTAGCTCCCCGTCTCTCGTGCCTATATCATCCGTTACATGTGCACATTGCACCGACGAAATACATAGCCGCGAGTAAATACTGCATAATGGAAATGCGGTTACTCGAATTGCATAATTTCGTATTACGTTGGCCGAACGTTACACAACGCAGCAACGTCACGGCCGCAAATTCTCCAACGATTTTCTCAGAAGTCAATTACTGCCACGAGCGTTCTGCTTCCTTCATCACCGATTCATCGAGATTCTCTCCTACTGTCACGCGTACGTAATAATTTACCGCGTAACAGTATTGTATTACTATTATACATTCTTTTCTAAGTTGTTAGGACTAGCACATTATTCCCGTGGCTGATTATGTATCGCATAGTAAATTCAGATCTATTTGTGAAACATATAATTTGCAAACACAAACGCACGCTTGGCACAGTAATGATTAATGAGATTATACAAGATTTTCTGGCCATATAATTATTTTGCAAAGTTTGCAGAGCCTATGATTGATTCTTAAAATTCTTAAAAATTCCCACGCGAGATTGTTTATTGAAGTTTACAGCTGCTTATCGTGTTCTCTTTCTGTGGTCTCCGAACGTAATGTATCTCTTCTACGATGAAAATTACTATTGTTAATAACAAGCTGTTCAAAGAAAACTTATCCAGTTTCGTTGCAGTGAAGATGCTGAAATACAGTATAATTGTTTGTAGACTCGTTTGAGAAAGGTTTCTTTGTTCAAGCAGGTTTATTTTCTCACTATATATTTGGTTTACACCGTAGCTTTGGATTTATTTATATTGCGCTTGGGATCAGGATTACAGTGTAGTACTTCTCGTGAGTTTTTTATTCGGCTGCAGCCCGTGCACATGGTTCACAGTAACGTATCTCTCCTCATTCCGTGGAAAAACCACCGAAGTTACTGATCGATGAATCTTTAATGCGACAGAATGTCGCCGTCTCGGTGAAATAGTAATGAAAATTGTCCCAATGGACGAAACTGCCGCGCGGAATTACTTATAGAAACACAAGAGAATTCGCGGCCAAGCCCCTGTACTTGCGGCATTAATTACGTCGCGCGCCATGGTTACGCGTGTGAATTATACTTTTTCATAAGTTTCACGCGTTAACACAGCCAGGTGCGTTGTAACGTTGCCATTTTCCTCGAGCGGTACGAAACTTTTCGTCTACTTCATAAAAGATGCGTCTGCACCCGGCGTTTGTCCATTGCGATAAGAATCCTTGAAAATTCAAAGAAGCGATTCTGTACCGACGCCTCCTGTTTCTTTTATCCCTGACTTCGTATTTCGAATCATTGAAAATTTAACCTTCTCATAACAGATTCTTCGTTTAGCGGCAACCACAGTAATGCAATGATGTATATTATAACTGTCTTCTCGCCTGATTCATAAATAATGCGTATGCGCCAGGCGTTTGTTCACTGCGATAGGGATCCTTAAAAATTCAACGAAGCGACTCTGTACGACACTGTATCTTTTCATTCCTGGCTTCGTATTTCGAATCATTTCAGAATATTTTATCCGAGGAGGACAGTATACGTTTCACTATCAATATCGAGAAAGTTTTAAAAAATCAGTAGTGTTCCCTAAGTTTATATTTCGAGACATATCGTACGAAAGGGTTAAATTCGCCTCGAGATTCAAGGAACTTCATCCCTTCGGTAGCACAGTCACCCCAAACCCAACCTCATTTCACGCGCATTTCAAATTCCATCCCACTCTGCCCAATTCCAAGTTTCACTTGCTGCAATATTAAGCAAAGGAACGGACCGTAAACGAGTTGTTGCTTTCGAACGTTGGAGCTATATCGTTCACAAAAGTAGATTCGAATTTTCAAAAAAGGAAGCGACTCTGTTTATCCGGATATGCGGCCCGATTATCACAAAATCGTATATTTTAATCGGTCTCGGCAGTATCAGAAAAATTCTACCCACTCGAGACTCTTTCGAAACTTAACTCGGGACGTATTGTCCCGTTAAATTCACCGCAACGTTCAAGAGATCTTCAAGGTTCATATGCATTTCAGATTTTACCCTACTCTGTCCAACTGCAAGTTTTGTTCGCCGCAATATCAAATATGCTCTTCGATTTTTCGGTGCCGCACTGTTCGCAGAAAAATGTTGGAGGAGATAGAATCGACTTTTTGAAAAGATAGCACCTCTGTTGGACAACGACGTCCACGCCCTTAATAGCTGGCCGGGCTTCGACTCTCGGGGCTTGTTCTCGGTTGCGTTCCCCCACTTGCGCCAACCTCCTCATCCTCCTTCGCCTCCTCCACCTCCTCTGGCTCGTACGTGTGATTCTTTTCCCGGCTTTAATGCCTCCCGCGGCGCGCCGTTGCGTCATACATTATAATGCCGCCTCGCGTATGCGCCTCGGCCCAGAGCAGTGTTCACAGGGAATGCAAGAGTGAAGTTTTATGTCGCCCATAAACGATGTATCTACGTACACACGCCACCGGGCTTCGTCCGTTTTCTGGGACAACGGAAAAATACCTGACTGTGAAGCTGTTCCAACTCGCCTCTCTCACGCGCGAATGGAAACCTGCTCTTTTGCCTCTTTTCTTTTGATCTCTTTGCGCCACTCTTTACTCCTCTTGCCGGAAGACAAGCGAGGAATTGAAGTATCCGGTCGAGTAACACGGACGAAATAAGCCCCGTTCATCGAGGTACACAAGGAATTGTCCTACTTCCTTTGCTTCCGGTTGCTTGTGTAATCACACAGAACTTTTTGAGATGCTGGCTTTGAATGGAACAGGATACCGTTACAGAAGAGATACGAGGAATTGGAAGATTTTAACGCGGTTAAATAAACTGTTGAAATTAGAAGATTGTTGTTACAAAGACTTTTTATGAATCGTATGAGTGAAGCAAACAGAACGAAAGGAATCCTATAGGCTTGATAGATTGATATTGTTATTTGCGTGATATTGCGTGAGTTTAAGACGATGATTAAGAAGAAATGAGTGATACAGACGCAAGTAATGGGTGAAGATTAAAATGATCGGGGGAACAATTTTCTGATTATTTCGAACAGTATTGTATCCATTTTGCGCTGGAGTGTAAAGAATGTAAATTTAAGATTTGTCTTTCTAAATTTTAATACACGTACGAGAAATGGGGAGCAGTCTATCATCGCTATCGAAGTACGATAAATTGTTAACAACGATCCCAGGAAGGAATTACATGACCATTTCTTTGAAATGTACACCCGGTATGAAAAATGCATATTTTCCCCGCATGGAAATGGAAATGGGGAATTAAGACACAGGGCGCGTTTAGCGATCAAAGGAAGGAAAAGGAATAATCCAGTGTTGAATTTTATGAGAGGAAAGAAATATATTCTCTGAAAAAGCAAACCTTTCGAAATTATCTCATGGAAGTAACGGCGTGGAACGTATAGCGGCGTAAGTTAAAAATTACATTGCTGTAAAATAACAACGATAAAGGAGAACGTTTCGAGAACTCGGCTTTTCTCTCCTTTCTTCTCCCATTGCTCAACCCCCTGAGAGATCGGTAAATTCGTATCGAAATCGCATCGAAAGAACTTCGTGACACTCGTGAATTTTTCTCGGTTCATTTTCACCGAACCGGTTGAAGTCGTGCTTTACATTATGAAATTGCTCGCTCTCGAAGCTCGGAGGAAGAAGTTAACATATTTACTCCACCACTCGAAAGCATCTGGACACTTGCATATTTTTATTCAATATTATTTTCTTTAATTACAAAATTACGGACTTCAAATTAGACTGCAATGATTTTATTCTTTATAATCATCAGATACCTAAAATAGCATAAATAGCATACTTAAACAATCTCTGAGCGTGTGTTTGCACTGTTTCTATTCTATTGTGCATCTAATGATACTTACGACACATAACATCCGCAGTCTATTCATTAACTATAACAACATACTATTCACCGTTACATTGTGACACTGATACATTTAACTCTGTTTCGTCCAACACGAAGGCTGTGAGGCTTCCGAGACAGAGCCGTGTCCAGATGCAACAGAATTTCGACGTTTCGCCAGCATTGCAGTTGCTTTCGTTAAGGTGTGTCGCATTGATACTGGTGTGCGTCTGGAAAAGCACTCTTTTCTACAGATCTCGTTGCTTCAGAACGGTAATTAGGGTGACAGGGACTTGTGATTGAGAGTTCCGAGTAAGTGATCGAGATGAGGTGAACTTCCGTATTCCATGGTCAGCTAACAGCATTTTTAATTGGTTAGCTCGTCAATTAAAAACTGGATAGAGGGTGCACTATATAGAGCAAAGATGAAGACCTGTAATTCTGTCGATGTTGGAGCATTTCATGATTCTACTCTTTCGTATATTTCCTTGGGAAAATACCCTTTGTTTTTTGTTAAGACGGATGTCTTGTCAAAGAGTATCTTATGTTTCTTAGTTAGTTGGTGCTCTACCATCGTTGACCGTGCATGCCTCAGTTCGGTGTACTTCTCATGTTCCTTGAGTCGTGTACTCACACTCCTCCCAGTTTCACCGACATAGAACTTGCCACATGAGCAGGGTATTTTGTAAACCCCTAGTGTCTGGAGTTGTGAGAGTTGGTCCTTGGAGGAGATGAGTATTTATAAGATGTTGATGTGTGCAAGGAAAACTGTTTTGATATTGTCCTTGTAGCAGAGTGAATAGCGACAATTCCGGCCATGAATAGCTCGAGGCTGTACTGTAATATATGCTAACAAACAATTTTCGTACAACAATTCCGTAACAAATTTCTATTTATAGATGGTATTTTCGTCTTTCTCATTAGAAATATTAAAATCTACGCAAACATGAGCAGTCTACTTACGAGCGATAGCGTAAGCTACGAAAGAGCGAAACAGCCAGAAACTTTGGAAATTGAAGCGAATATAACGTCTCTTTTAAATCCTCGTTAAGCAGCCACTTTCAATTCCACATTTTCTCGGAGACCAGGTCATATTTGCCCCTGATAAAACAGCGAGTTAGTTTGCTAAAGTAATTTCGCTTGGTCTGCGACCGTTCCACAAGGCTGCTCGACTCATCGTCGTCCAAGAAATACCACGGAACGGCTGAATTCCGAGACGAATTTTCCCGGGGTAAATGAAAAACCAGGAAAGCCACTAACGCGACCAGGAGAACATGCATAAAATAGTAGTGCGTCGTCGCGAAGCTCCGAGTGGCTGTCGAGTGGAACGTGCAATTTAAGCGGTATTAAAGAAACGCGCGTCGCGATTCACCAGCGACTTTTTAAATTGCCTCGCGCGCCTCGGATAACTACGAGAGTAGGAGAGACCGGCACGATAAGAATATTAACATCAACTAAAATCAGATGGCAGATGAGACTATACGTCCTGGATGTGTACGAGGCGAGTTACGAGAAAAACGAGCGTTTCTTCCGACTCCAGACATTCTTGGAAATAATCCGTTCTTTCGAAATAATTAAGCAGTCTTCGTAGCGGTTGGAGAATGTCATTAGAGTTTCCAGGCAACCAAGTCATAAGCCGATCATATATGATGAGGCTTTCCTCATGCAACTGAGTTGTGTCGCGGGATCAACGAGGTATTATTTTAAGGTACGAGTGGCATTGTACGATATTACATCGTATTAGCATGGATGGCAGCGGCAAACTGAAAGCAGCGATCGATTATTTTGACGAATGACAGCTACTACGGTTTCACGATAAAATTTGTCACTTGGAGATATAAATATTCTCTTGCAAAATACATCCCGATATCGGGTTTTTACGAAATCGCCGTCGTAACGAAACTGGTGTGGTCGATTGATCTATTCGACGAGTGTTCGTTCAGCCGCAACTGCAAAAAAATAAAAAAAAAAAAAAGGTAAAGGGAAAGAGAAAAAGAGAAAAGGAGCGGTTGGTCGAGTTCGGTTAGTTCCTTTAATTCGAGAAAAGGAACCAGTGAACGAAGACATGAGCGGACCAACGGAGAAAGAAAACTATCAAGAGAAGACAAATATTTGGCGAAAGTGACAGGCGTCTCGATTGCAGCGAGGCAATATCACCAATTTTGTGTCGCTAGAAGTGTTACGTGATCGTATCGCGTGATAGGACATCGTGTTTCGCACGAAATAAAAGTCTAGCGTTGCGTCAGAAAATCGGCCGAGACAACACCTATCATCCTCGACGTCGAAAACGAAGGCGACACGCTGTTCGACGAGTACGCGCAGAAATGATCGGTCTCTCGATATTGCCGTTATTGAATTCTCCGGTGACGTTGTTCCACTTTCTCTGAATTTCCTGACACCACTGCCAACCGGAAACAAGAGAATTCCCCCACGCAACACGTCGAGGAATTTCGAGAACGAACGGCACCGCCAAGACGACGATTGGGCGCTTCGATGAAGAACCCGCCAAGGGTTGGTTTCAGTGACAAGAAACACGCTGAATGATAAACATCTCGCGAACAATACCGCGGACGACCTGTCGTGATCTGGTCTGGATGAAAGTTTGCTTAAAAAAGAAGTCATTTCAAGAGCTTTGTGGATCAATAAATCTTTATCGGAGTTTTCGAATATATATGAAGAAACGACGATACTTTTTAAGTATGGGTACATTTTACAAATATTTAATAATAAATAAATTTTACTAATGCAAAGGAATTTTATATTTTTATAAGGAAATTTATATTTTTATAAAAAGAAATAAGGGTACAAAAGCAAGGGAAAAGCAGAAATTTGTTTTACTTACTAAATATTACAATAGGTGCTAAATTTTATATATTTCATATTCTTATGCATATTACGCGTATTCTGTGCATTTTTACACTTTTAAATTTCCCGCATCCCTTTTCTAAAAGTAGCTGTTATACTGACCGTGTGTGCAATGTAAAAATACCTTTGCAAATGTGAAGAGTATGTGTGAGATAATACTCGTTTCCGTCATATTCAGGTTCCCCGCATCGAACGCGTTAGCAAATTAAGTTTCCCATGAAATTGTGATCTATAGTCGACCACAACTGTTTCGTCAACTATTTGATGCCGCGTTCCTCGTTTCCTGCTCTGGTTAATCCACTTGGATTCTGCGGGTAGCTTCCATCGAGTGTCAGGACTACTTTCCACTTCGTTAATCACATTCGATGTGTCCTAGAAAGGTGTGTTAGGGACGCGTCTGGAGTTTCGAAAACCCTCGTCCGAGTTTTCACGCTCGCAGCAAACCCAGGATTCGCGGTCAGCGAGGACATCGGCCGAGAATTCGGGAGCGGGAAGGGACAGGAGGCGACAAAAGTGGGAAACTTGGCCGAGAATCGAAGCAGGGCTTGTAACTCGAGAACGAGTTTGCAACAGGAAGCGATTTGCTCGGAATTCGGTGGATTGAAAGGGGGCGTAGGGTCGCGTCACGCTGCCGGGTTAGTTTCCAAGGCCCCAAACTTTTCGCGACTTACCGGATTTCTTGGGAACTGGGTTGCCATGAACGCGTTCAACGTTCAACGGACTCGTTTAACCGCTACGCTCGCACACGGCAACGACGAGTTGCCTGTGCAACGCCAATTACGCTGCAACTTCTTGCTCATCCGGGCTGATTGTTCGATCAGATTGTATTCCAGAAATATTGATCCTGCGGACGTACGCCTGTGGAATCTCTACTCAGTTCTCCTCAGTGATGTTTCGTTCTGCTCGTCAAGTTGATGCTTACATTATGCATTCATGTATTTTAAAAGTAATGCAACTCAAGTTTTTTCTGAGAAAAGAACCATTTGGAAGTTTACGAAAATATTACTTGCCGAACACATAATGTTAGCAAGAAGAATAACTTATTCTCGTAATTTTTCATCTTTTCCTCTTGAAGCGAACTTTGGACAGTTTTAATGTATTTTTAACACAGTTTATACGATATCGTAATTTTGAGCGAGAGAAAATTCGATTACCGAGCTACTTCTTTCCGGTGCCAGGAACCTCTTTCGATCTTTGCCACCGTGTTAAATGTATATTAACGACGCTATATCTGATATAAATGAAAGAATGCGAGGTCGTCGCGCAGAAAGGCTCCCAAGAGTATCGGCGGAATAATCAGCTATAAGGGATGATGGACAGGCAAGTCGTAAGGGGAGTGAGCAGTCATTAGTTCCCCCTAGCTCGCCAGAGATCTATCGCGATCTAACCCTGCTGCTGTCTAACGCAACGAGTCTTTTGTACAAGGATTTATCGTCAGCCATGACGTGTAACTCTTTGTTAAATATTGGATATGCTGTATTGGACATGTTACATTTCCAGTAACGCATTTTCTTTGCCGGAAGTTTACAGAATATATCCATGACGTGTAAATAATCCCGTTTTAATATGTAATTATGAGATCAGTAAGACCCTCAGGAGGAAGCTCTAAGTATCTTTAGTTTCCGGGGTTTAGCATCGCAAGAGTCGTGTTTTATTCATCCTAAGCGCGCTAGAGAAGAAATCGATCGAGTAGTAGCTCTCTAACTGGAGAACCGAAGACGAATCGTCACGAGATTACAAAGAGGAAAGACAAATCGTCCATTTGGAAAGGTTTAACTAGTGCGACAAGGGCAAGACGCGCATATCTAATCGCGACAGCTAGACAGTTGGGACGGAGGATGAAGCAAGGATGGACGAAGAGGAGGGTCCGACAATGTTAGTTGGATGTCCAAATCGGATTAAACGAAACTAAATGGGATAGTGGATTGGATTAAGTAACTGTCGAGCAGGTCCGGAACGGAGTAGGTACTGTGAATTTAATCGGACATTCTGCTCTGTGAAGGACTCATCGATACGGAGCAAAAAGTTCACTTGTATAATTCATTTATCCACTGATACGTACTACGTTTGTGGTATTCTTGTTCTTAGATCGAATTTCTGGAAAGACTCTTCGTTCTCTTTCAAATTATACAAAAGAGCGGCGGTGTTCTTTGAGAAAACTCGTTGAGAATGTTTTTCGCTTAAAAAGAAGTTGGGACAGAAGCTTGTGTATTTGAAACGACAGAGACACGAAACGAGGAACGTTAGACTGGAGTTGCTCTCCGGCAAAGGATCTCGTTTGAATTCACGTCGAAGAACTTGGATGTTTAATGTTGACGTTGATGATGATGAAACTTTGAAACTTTGCATTTACCCTTGATTATTCATCGACTGAATATCTTTTTGCTCGTAACTTGTAAAAAGAAAAAGTTGTAGTTACTTTTTAGCAAAGAAACCATAATTGCAAAGCCAAGCATTACCGCGTGTTCTCCTGTCTTTTCCTTTTTTTCCCCCCTATAAAAGCTGTATCTCAGAAGTTAGAGAAAGTGTTTGGTTTTTAACAAATATTTGTATGCATGATACCTTTGAAGTTTCAATAAGCTGACAAGCTTAATAAGAAAAAAGTTTCGAAATGTCTCGGATAAAACGTATTGATGAGCAAAGAGTGACGTTCGCCAATGATTCGATCCGTTTCGATCCGCAGGTGAATTTCACGCGAATTGGTGGTGAAAGCGACATGAAGCTGGTTTGACGAAACCAGCTTGCATGATCGGTGTAATGGCAAACTGCGAAAAAATCCGACTTGACGTGAACCTTTAATGGAGGTGTCCGGCAGTAGAACAGGTCGATCAATAGTCAGACACCAGCCACCTCATCGTGCTGCACGTTATACACCGCGTGCAGCGTCACGTGTACGCTTCGGTATGAATTAGGATTCTCTCCTGACAAATCCCACTATTTCTTCATTCATAGTACTAACAAAATAAGAAGACAAACTACTGACGAGTTTCGCCAATATTCTGAAGTGATTCCTCCATTTACGACATAACGTCAGTGTGAAATTAACAATGCTACTACATTAAAAGAGATGTTATCAATTTATTATACACAGAAAGAAATGATTGTCAGAATTCCGAAAAATTCAAAAGTGAAATTCGAAGAGATTCGAAAGTTGAGAAGTCGAAGCTCCAGTTGAACGAAACTATGTCGCGTCATGGAAGACAGCCGTCTTTTTGCCAAGCAGCGTTTGGTACGTCGCATTGCGGTTGTTGCGGAAGACGGTCTTCTCGATGTCCTTTGTGTCTGCGAAAGTAGTCGTCGAAGAGCACAATTCGTGCAAAAACTGTAGAGAAGTGGACGGAAGGTATACGGAAGGTGTACAGCGTGACTGTGTTGTTTGCCGTCGCGCCTTACAGAATTAACGCTGCATCCGTCGCGTATTTGTCGGTTCTGTTTGCCATACAGATTAACAATTAACGGAAATAGTTGGTCGTCGTTCGGTTGCTGTTTAGAAAATAAACAGAGAAGGAGGTGAGTTGCACGGTGTACATCGGAATATTTAACGAGCACTCATCGCCTCTTCCTCTCCAGGCGACTTAGACTCGCGACCACCTCGTAACCGGAACTAACGGCCTTCCAGTTCTCCTAAATTTGCTGGTAATAACCGAAACGACATAACCTTGGAGTTCGTGCGGTTTCGGGCTCGACAAGGTACGCGTTTAATTACCCACCATTTGTTCCTATGAATTTCCTTCCTGTTTCGTTGGAACCTACTTAACGACAAATTGGATTAACAACGACGAGGAGCGTGAGTTTGTTTCACGTTACACGTACCAGCTAAGCAGAGAGTCCAGTAAGCGGAGAGGAAAAGAATTTGGAAAGTTCGGTGATTCTTTATTCGACATGACACGCACCTAAAAATTGTCTGACCACCAAAAGGCGGCCTTCTTCTTAATTTATCGCCTTCACGAAGGCAAAGATATGAAATGGGTGTCAGCGGGATCCGTGCCATTGGATTCGTAAAGAACGTGTGAAGCCACCAATCAACGATTAAAATTCGCTTACAGACTATTCTATAGCCCGACTTGTGCCAAAAGCACTCTTCGACTAGAAATATTGCTCGGTGGGTAAAAGTGTAGGAAAGGACCAAACGAACGATAACGGTGATAACGGCGATAACGTTCTATCAATCGATCCTCCATTAAGCGAAGTACCATAGAGAAAACGCGTCCATATTTTTCCCAGCGATGTGAAACTTATGGATCTCGATATCGACCGTGACAAATTGCTGGATGATCGTTCCGACGCGTGATTCGCGGTTTACGGGACGATTACGTTGGTTCGTCGTTGCAAGAATCCTGTAATGGAATTCCAGTCGCTCCTTCGCCAACAGAGCGTGTAAAGGACGAAAGACACGCCGATAGAATCCCGTTTCGGCGTTGGTATACCCGCGAAAATCAGCCGAGGCTGACTCGAGATTTCGTGTGGTGGCGTTCCACGAATTCCATCGAGTTACTTCACCATCGAAAGATCAGGGAAATCGAGCGATCTCGAGCACGTGGAACCCGATAAAACGTTTTAAGGAGCGTTTCGAGTAGCGTCGTTGGTCTACGACTTACGGTATGTCCGCGTTCTTTCGTGTTCTTCGCGTTTAATTGCTGTTCCCGCTACTCGACAACGACGCTGGAACTATTATTTCCCGGCCGTCCGGAAATAACATCAACCTCCAGAGATTAAACCCGCCGCGACAGTTTCACGACTCCGGCCGAAAGAATGATCCTCGTTTTCGGCGTTCTCGTGGTCCTCCGTCAACGTTATTAACCCTTTCCTGCTCGTTATTGCAAGAACCAGGAAAATAAGTAGTCGAACGCACAATAGAGCACGAGCATTCACGTATGACGATTATACGAAATAAAGAGAAGGGAACGAAAAGAGAACCAGGACGGGAAAAATGTACTTTTCTCAACTTTGATCAAAGTTACTTACGCGCGAGTGAACCTAAAATGTGTTCCACGACAAAAAAAGCAAGATACTTAGGCGGGCCTGTCTTTCAGCAGGCTTTCTCTTACCTCTGCTCTGCTTGGTCCCCGACTCTGAAACAAAGAACAACACTCGACGTTAGAACACGCTTGTGCCGCCTGTTTCACTTACTGTGATTAATATGCACCTCGCTCTTTTATCCCTACACTTTCTCTTCGCTTATCGTTTAAACGACGAGCAATTAGCTAAAAAGCCTCGAACAGTGGCGATCGAGAGATCTTTTTCTACGTAACTTACGGAACGGCGAGATACAATAAAATCTCATTTATCGAAACCAGTCGTGGGGTAAAACAGTTGGGATAATCGAGTAGTTCCAATAATAGTAGTTCGATAGCTATCCTCTCTAGCACTTTTTATTAGTTCGTACAATAGAACGTGGGACCCTCCTACACAATAATTTACCAGCCAGGAAATAATATTAATGAACTGACAAACTTTATTCTGATATTCAGTTGAAACATATACCTATCGTCGTTAAATACTAATTCAACTAATTTATTTACTTTTAATTAAAATTTAATTAATTTCATTTAATGTAACACTAAATCTTAATTGAGATGTTTCAAAGACGGGTAGAAAAAAGTTACTTGGAATCGAAACCTCGACAACATATATTTAAAGCTAATCGAAATTAATGAATTATACTCCACTCTAAATAATTACCTTAGTTTTGCCGATTGTACTATGATTGCCTAGGTACCCGATATGATAGAGGCTCGGATACGAGTTTATATATTTGAAGCTAAGGATTAACTTGTTCGTATAAACGAAATTAGGTTAAACGGAGTTCTAATCTACGGGGAAATTAACGAACTAAGGAATCGGATAAACGAACCGATCCGATCGTTCGATTTCAATATCCAGCATTAAAATAATTGCAGCTGCCGCGGTCGAGTGCATTCGTGGGAACGACCACTAGATTAATACGCAATTAACCCTTCGATACGCTTAATTGCCGCATTATCGAACTTCCAATTTTAGGCCGAACGTTTTATCAGCTAACATTCGATTAATTAACGTATATCAGGTTATAGGTTACACACGGATATAAAGAGACGAGGCCGAGCTCAATGAGATACGTTGGGGCCGCGGACTGGTTTCGAAACGTCGCGATGCATCATCAAAACGCGGCCATTAATTAATCATTCCCCGGTTCCGGAATTATTCCGGTCAGGTTCATCAATTAAGAGGGTTAAGCGTGTGCCGCGCGGAAAGGGATTCACAGCGAACGCGAGATTTAATTAAACGATCGTGCCAATCGATCCTCCATTCGAGTAATAACGGAAACGCGATCATCGGTATCGATAACAACAGGACAGAAAGAATTCAGCCGGTTAATCGCGTTAGTCGTCGGACGGTTCACCGATCGATTAAGTCAATTAAATTCTTTTCCTGAAGCTTTGGCTCGGTTCGATAAAAGGGGAGGAAGTGTGCGCGAGTGTTGCATTTCCTGTTCTGTGATTTGGCCTGTAGAAAATTTACGAAAAGAAAACGAGCAATTAAAAGATGCGATCTAGCAGTAGCAGTGATTAATAAAATGGTATAAAGTTGACCTGCGCTCTGTTGCATAATAATTTATAGTTATTAGGAGTGTGAGTGGATTTACAAATCCTTTTTTGTAATTTTACAGAACCTCGATGGAATGCTGCGGTTTATGAATTTTCTGGACTCGTCTTTTGGGGATATGACAAATGTTTCAAGCGTTATAGTTTCCAGAACAAAGATGGAAAAGTTTGAATATCGCACAAAGTTGATTCGCAATCGGTTATAAGACGTTTGTTCACTTTTGCCAGGCACTCGCGAATCTAGAAATGTTCTGAGAGGTAATCTCGAAAGATATCTTCGGAGATGGAAATTAAAAGTAGTCGTGATATTTCCGTTGCCGTTGATTCAATAAGAAGGGACAGAATACGGCGGAAATATTCTCGATGGCGAACAGTCAAAAGTTTTAATAAAGGCACCGCATTCAAACGATGAGGAAAAAGAGCGTGCAACTTTTAAAGACCTATAACGACGCCGCTCGAAATTCCCCTTCTCCCCTCTCTCTCTCTCTCTTTCTCTCTCTCTCTCTTTGCGATTGTTCGCTAATTGGTAAAGTCGTTCCGCCGGAAACTTGTTCCTTTTCGGCCTTGCTCTTTCTCTTTTTATCGTCGTTCTTATTTTTGCTTCTTCCATTTTTTTAATAACAAGACGCCAAATTGCTGCCAATTATGGAGAGCAAATATGGGCTGGCGAAAACAGTAATCGAAAGCGAAGAAATTTTCGTGGAAGAACGCACAGAGAAAGAGAGGCGAGGGAAAATTCGACGTTTAATAAAGCTGAAACGTCAACACGGATGCAAACCGTATCGGACGATCGCAATTTTTTCCTCGACTCGGTGCACTCCCGTGTCCTGGTTTGCTTTTGTTCTCGTTCGTCGGGCGGACACCGAGAGGCGAGCTCGTGTATCGCGCGTGGATCACCGTGTCAAAGCGAAAGGAACTTATAAAAAGGATTCTCTCGATAATTAACGAAACAAGCACGGCAAAACAGAAAGGGGATTTATTAAACGATCTGGCGATCTGCGATCGAGTTTCGTTCGCAGAAATGAACATTGTATCGTTTTTATCGGTGCATTATCTTGCGAAAGTTTCGTTCCAAAGGAAGAGAGATGCGTCGAAACTAAGTTTAAATTACATGACAACGAATTTATCGTTATATTTGCAAAATATAATCGAATTATTATATCTATTAATTCTCGTGAACTCGTGTTACGATATTCAGATTTTCTTGCATTTTTCATTTTCCTCGTCAGAGCATTGCACTTCTCGCTGGACGATGGTTGTTTTTGTCAATCAACTGTTAGGCTATCTCAGACTGTGATTTTGTGAATCAACTGCTTTCGATCATATTATCCTTATTTAATGCTTATTGATGAACGATCTGATCAAATTGGAACAGTTAAATGTAATTAAATGATCGTTGTTGATCGGCAACGTTAATTTTAATGAAAGGCCGATTCGTTATTTTCGACATTGTTAGCGGAAACCTTTACATTTATTATTCTAAAGCTTGCATGTACGAGACTCATAATGCATGGCTATATTTTACCGTAATGAAACAAAAATGGAGTCTACGGCCGCCACTAAAGCGTACAATTACAGCCGCTTCAGTTTATTCCGAAATTTTTTCCCCTCGACAACCGCCTCGTGTCGCGTGCAATTAAATTTTTCCTGCATTTCCGAGCGTAAATAATTGAAGGAAATTCGCTCGAAATTTTGTTCTCTCTCCAGTGGCGCACCTCGCACGATTTTTCCTTGCATCTGCCAAAATTTCCCAATTTACCTTCCCCGCATTTTCTCAACATAATCCGCTTTATTACATCTCCCTCGAATATTACTTCCTACATATGAGGATGAATCGCATCATCTCTATTATCAGATCTTCCTATCTGCATTCACGTGCCAGAAAATTTAAAAGTTATCGTGAAATTTCATTTTCCAATTTTTCATGCGTAGTGATATGGAACAAGTATCACACCATATAAATTTCACGGGATAACGCGAATAGTAACTTAGAATTCCGAGGAAGAAATAAGAAAATGGTTTGTAGGTTAGATGAAACTGAAATTCGAGTCACATAGCTAGAAACTAGACACCCTATGCGTCTTTTCAATGAATTTAGGACACGTTTTCGCGCGACATTAAAAGTTACGGCCTTTGCTATTATGATACTGCGTGGCAGTTTATTTTATGGTTATTTCCACGCAACTTAGTATCATGATGTCTAGTTACTGTTGAACAGTCGATCGATGTACTTCTAAATTGTAAGTTTTAATCACGTAAAAAATTGCTAACGTCGGAGAGTGAGTTTCCAGGTTTTAACTACACCTCTGACTGAATAACAAATGATAGTCACTAGCGAATGCTACGATAAAATCGCGCACCTGCTTTGATTTCGTGGCGTTAATGTCGCGACATCAATTTCAATATCGTAACAACGGAACACTCAGTTTGTACCAGGACAAGAGTCACGACATTTAGTATCATGGCCATAAAAATCATGGCTTATTGTCACGTGAGAGCACTATCCGCGCGGTTTCTTTCCTTCTATACCGTGGCTCGCGAAAGTATTTCAGTACTTACAATGGCAGCTAGAACGTGTTCTTCTATGTACATATTGTACGTACTATGTAGAAAACATTTTGAGAAACATTAACACTGTAACGAGATACGACTGTCATAATTTTATCGATATAATTAGAAACAAATTACAAGTAAAAACGAATTAACGTATTATGGTTTATAAAATTATACGCATATGAGTCAATTATGATCGTTAATCCATTATTTTCCATAATATATTGTTTTCCATATAGTATCCATAATTTTTATCGCGTATTCGAGATCGTGATTTTATGTTTAATCTCAAAATTCGAACCGATTAATTGCCTCGTTCGCAACCTGGATAAATTTCCACCTTCATGCAAGATCAGCAGATATCCTAATACTTACGAACAGGAGTATATGTTTTCAGATTTGCTTCAAACTTTACCAATAGATATAACCATGATAGTCCAGGCTTGCTGTAATGCTAATGAAATTTGAAAACTGTTCATATAATGCAGTAAATGTTGGAATATTTCCACGAGCCACTCTATAACCAAGGAATTCGCTGGTTAGTGCAAACTTTTCGCGATATTACACCCCCTGCAATTACCAGGCTGGCGATGTCGGTGCAACTATACGGCGAATTTATCGCATAACAAACAACGAGCTCCTCCCATTGGCGAAGCCGCAACGATGTTGATTACGCTGTCGACCGTTTCCGAAGAGGCACATCTCGAATACCTAAAGACAATAACGAAATTCTTGAAAGAGCACGCTCGCTATACTCGTGCGAATCAACCCCTTGGCAGTTTTCCTTAATTCCCTCAATTTCCTCAATTTCCTCAATTCCCTTAACACGCCGGCCATCAGCCGACAATTTTCCAAATTCTTGGGTAAGCGTGCAACGCCGATTACGTTGTCGGCAGTTGGCGAAACAACGATACCCAAATACCAGGAGCGGCAAAAGCCATAAAGCCGATTACCGCGATTCCACAAATTACACCGCTTTGTCCGTGTTGCGACCGGTCAGCAGCATCGCAGCGTTGATATGCAATTATGCCTGATGCTTTGAGCTATAGTGCTTGTCCGGCGCAATACATCTCCTATAAGTGTATGATTGTTCCGGCCCATGTTTCCACGGGAGAATGATTTGGACGTTTCTTACGAGCGCTCTGATTGCCTCGCGACCAATCGCACCGGCTTTACGCCGGACGAGCCGCGATTTTCATTGCGATCGATACGGTTTCGTGCGAAACACGTTCGCGCACTATCGTCGACAAGTAGGGCGCAATTGCAGAAAACGATTTATACAGTTGTTATATTTTGAAAGTTAGAATTCAAGAACATTTCGCTGTTGTTGATTTTTTATCTCTTATGAAAACTGTGGGATCAAATGTTCTTCTAAATTTAAATTGAAACAAGGAACGCACTTGCATCGCTCAAAAATCCCTTGTTTATTTGCGATGAATCGTTTGACGCGTCGTGAAACCTGTTTGAATTTTTAGTACGTGGTTAGATATTTCGAACGAGGAGGATCTTAAGATTATTGTATACGAAGCTAACATTTTCTTTTTAATCTTGAGTAGTCGAATTCTTTATTTATCTTACGATTCTATCTATCTTTGTTCAAGTTTCGATCCAAATAAGTATTGTTCAAGACGTGGAGTAAGTTGCTAGTAATCATTTCCATGGTTAACTTTACATAAGTACGCTAACACCTGTGACGTACATATGTTTTCAGGTTTTGCGACTAACGATCGATACGCCTTTGAAACATTGATATGCGCTCAAGCTGGTCTTCTATAGTTTATTCTTATGGAATTATTATAATACAGAGCGATCGATTATCTCTTAGATGGAGGTTCGTTGGAAGAAAAGGAAATAGACTGCGTGGGAAGTCCATTAATCTCCGTGTGGTTGAAAAGATAGGAATCCGGTAGAATCAGTGTTGGTTAATTACGGTACGAATAAAAGTGCTTTTAAAATAAACCGCGTGGGGAGTTTTTATCCGCTCGTCTCGTGAAAAACTTTAACCGTTAATTATTACGCGAAGGACCAGTATCTTGTCCAGATGAACTCATAAAATAAATACAGCGATGGAAACTTTCAAACAGGCAAATTAATCGTGTGTACTCAACTCCATCTAAACTAACAACTCGCGGTTTTCATTAAAAGAAGCCCGTTCGTAATTTTTCCAGAAAGGTTAAATACGTAACACTGAGATATAATTTCTTTGTTTCGCATACTTTGACCAATATACATATATCGTGAACCTAAATTCGTGGCATGAACAAAGAAGCGAGGGCGCTTTGCGGCTGAAAATAAGGATGAAAATCGAAAATAATAAAATTTCGATGGAGGCTGTGTTTCCAAGAAAATCGAATTTGAGGACGTGTGTCAAGTATACGTGTACTGGTCTCGCTCTTAATTACATTCAAACTCTGTTTTCTCCAGATTGTATCCTACATTCTCTTCTCTTATTTTCGTATATAGGACAGCTCGCTGTCGATCGTTTATTGTCCAGCTGAAAATTATACAAATTCACGTAAAATCAACGAGTCTCGCAACTTAAATTTTTCAATCTCCTACGCCAGATCTCCATCGATTGCGATGGAATTTTCTCATATTTTATTTTCCTCTCAGTTTGTGCAATCTCTCTCTGATTTTACTTGTACCATGAATTTAAGACCACGCTGTATAAGTAATGCTTTTTTTCAGAGATAGCCGTTCCTTCGATAACCCAAATTCAAAGCAGGCACGCGACGAAAGAATGGAAAGAGGACGGAAAGAGGGTGGAAAGGAGATGAAAAGAGAGGGTGACTTGCACACGACGAAAGACCACTATCTTTTGTCACCGTTCTTGATATTCTTCTTTTTTCTGTTCCGTCAGGAGGTCGAAGAGGAGTGCGCTTAAAGGCAGGAAAGCGAAGAGGCGTCTTGGAATCGTCGCTAAGATAACCCGCAAGAGAAACATCGGACAACCGGGCTCCAGAGAATCGACTATCTTCTCCTTTATTCTATTCCCACCTCGCATCCATCCTTTCACTCTTTCTTTCACCCTTTTCTCGTCTATTGCTTCGATCCCGACTATCGCACTCTCCAATCTACCCTAAGTACATTGCAACTCGTGCTGCTGGCTCAACCACCCTTTTTCCATCGTATTAGCGTAAATTCTCTGCCAGAAACGAGAAATCTCGATTTAGAGTGAAAATGTAACGAATGAGTAATTGGCGAATGGAAGGAAATTAGCGGTAGTCTGGTTTTGCTGTCTAATTTCATCGCGATCCATGGAGAATATTCGTATCGAAAGTTTCGTCGAGTCAAGAGACACGATTTATCAACGACGTTCACGCGATGGAAGGTTTACGAAGTTGTGATTCCGAGTTGGAAATAGCTACAAATTTTACATCTTAAACGTCATAATGTGCAACGTGATTATTAATATTTCAGTAAATTACCGAGTAGTACAAACGAGCCACGTTCGAAGGTACAGAATTCTCAGTCATTTTATTACGCCGTTAAAGTTAATTCTGTTTCCAAGCAGATATAATACTCAATCGAAGTTAAATTTATTCCTCGAGCTCGTGCATCCACCGTTTAACTGCAATAATTCTCAGAATGTTTTAATCTTCACGTACGGTACGAGTAACACCATTAATTTCCGGGATTTTCAAAGCTGATAGAGGAATTACGAGTTCGATTTAATGGAACTTTCTCTGAATCTCCGGTTGTCCCACGGAATTATCGCGATACGTCCTTCTGAATTTGATCGCCGCCGATCAGAATCGCAAATGCAGAATCGATCCGCGACGTTTGCCAACGGATCACGGCTGGTATTAATGACCAGCGCATATTTATAAGGATCGAAGGTCCTCCTTGGCTCGGACAGACCAATTAGGGCCACGCGAGCCGCTCTCCTCTCCAAGCTTCGACCCACGTGCATCCACAGAAATTAATTCATACTTGAGCCTATTACATATTCATTGCACACGGTTGGACAACGTGACGATTAATTCCGATAGGGATCTGACGTAAACTAATCGACATTCACGGTAACACGTTTAATGACGATGTAATGAAATTGAATATCATTTCATCAAGCCCAGCGTGAAACATTTTAAATCCCATTTTCGATATTCCATGGAAAACTGTTGCTACGAAAGAATGTTTGTTTGTCCATGCTATCGATCGTCATTTTCTTTTTTAATCGCCAATTTTACTTTGTAATTCGACAACAATTCGCTTGTCCCAGCGATTCTTCGAATTTCGAATAAACAATCGGTAATTACGTAGCGTCCTCAATGCGATTTCCACTCTGTTATTCACCTATATTCGATCGAATTGGTCAATTATAGAACTCATCGTTCGTCGATGGTCGACGATACAGGAAACGCAATGAAAGGTTATTGTCTCTCTCTGTCTCCCTTTTTCTTTATGCGATCAATTTCATGACATTTCTGATTTTTTAACTCTTGATGCACAGTGTTTAAAAACGGTTGTTTAACTGGAGAAAATTTTGATTATTTTCTATTACAGTAGAACACGATTTATTGGAGCGAAATTTTAGTTAACGCTCCCGATCAATTGAACTTTCGTTCGTTGAATTCACTTACCTGAACGTAAACTGCTACTGATTACTTGAATAAAAGAAAAAAAATAAATAGGCAGTGGAGAAAGTTGGCTAACTCTTGTTATATGAACTCCGCCTATGTAAACCGTTTGTTCTCTGACAAGTTCAGAGAATTGGAATTCTGCTTTACTTAATTCCGACTTCCCTTGGGTTTCTATATTTTTAAAGATCTTTAATTAGAATGTTATTCATTTACGAAGGACTTTTCTACACGAAAAGATAAATATATGTTGTAAATGGAATAGTTAAGTGACGTTGGTCCGCAACAGTATGATTGTTTCTATGTTGTTTCCGTAGTCAGGCAATTTTAAAACTCTGTGCGGCGTTTCTAATTTCGTCTGCGATGATTAATATCAACAGAAGTTATGCCAAGAAACTCTAATTTCATTCGTAATTATCTTAGGAAGACGGAATTTTGCAAAGGGTAGGAAAGTTCACGTAATTACAACATCTAATCACGAGTTCTCGCGATCGAAGAACAGGAGAAGCAAGTCACGGTCGAATTGCCGGTTCTTACTTTGGAAAATGACAACCGAGGGATGCAAGTATTGCCGTGGAACCGTGCTCCTTGCTTCCGCGAGTTGGCCATTTTCTTTCTCGCCGCTGATAATGCGAATTAAGGCTGCCCCTGGGTTTTGGTTACAGGGGAAGAGTCGTCAGCTTCGTTAATATCCGACCAACATCCGGGTCTTCTGTTGCGGTACGATTTCGCAAATCATGCAAGGAACTTCCTTGCAGAATCTGCTATTAATTTCCTCGAAGAAGAAAGTTTTTGAACTCCGCTATGATAAGTGTTCGCATTTTTAGACAGTGTGGGAGCGTACCTTGGTCCTAATGTTTATATAGAAAATTGTAATTGATACAAAGTTGAAACTTTACTAAAAATACACTGTCTTCTTTCAGACGCAAATGGTAAATTACAATGCTCACCGGAGACATTAATATACCTTTTTCATTCTTCTTGTTAGCGTATAAGCAAGTGTATTCACCGCAGAATTATATAGGATTATAATTTTGTGAAACTTACATTTTTGCGCCACAATTTCACTATTGTTTCATCAAAATGATTTTTAATTTTGTAAGAAACATCTCGGCATACGTCTAACATGAGAAACGAGAATCGCTGCTTGACAGTCGCAAACCGGTGACCCGGATTCGTAGAACACGTTTCGTAGTCGCTATAAAGTGGAAACTGACTCGATCTGGCTAATTGTAAATCGCTTGATCCGAAAATATTCAGCGAAGCAACAGGAGATAAAAGTTGACGCGAAAAATACGATCACTCGTACGTTATCGGGCCGTGTTGTCATTTCATTTGTCACTCGTTGCTTTTGCCGTTGTTTTGCATAAACACGGATACTATCTACCTTAACATTTCAACTTTTTGATTCAATTTTCACAGATAAATTACGAGAACGATTGTTATTAGCTTGTAACATTCACTCGTTCTATTTTTCTTCGGTGGTTTTATTTTTCTCTCTTTTCGTTTTTGTTGTTGTTGTTCTATTAACAGTAGTCACGTATCATTTTAAAAGTTACATTTCAGCGGTCACGTTGATCAAAATTTATTATGACCGGTGATTTACATTTATTGTGGCCGGTGAGGGAAATGTTGAACGTGTCAGAATATAAAGTACATTCCCGTTGTATTACGCTTTTCTGCCACTGGAAGGCAAAAACACGCCGCAAAATTGAGAGCATTGTGTAAAAAGTATAAACACAGAAGGAATTTATGTTACTAGCAAACATTACACAATGCCCACAATTTTTCCTTTTGCTTCCTTGGTAATAGAAAACTGTAATGCAACGAAATTGTTGTTTATTTCATGACAAGCAGAAAATTCTACAAAAGAGCGTTTATCGAGCGCAACAAACTTTTATCAGCAAGACCGTGAAATAACTTTGGAAATTAATATGACAGCTGAAAAACATGTTATGTCACATTCCCTGTCTTCTATAGAATGAAACGATGAAAAGAATATTTCATTGGAAAGATACGTGTAAATACTTTTTATAGCTACTGTATAGTATACTGTACTGTGTATTCTATTTATGACTCTGAGGTTGGTAAAAGATCCAAAAGACGATGTATCACCAAGCGTTAAAAACGAAACGAACGTATCGCAGCATAATATTAAATATGCATGAAGACACGTATAGAACAATGGAATAGCCATTGAATTAGCCGCAAGAGAATAGAGAAACATTTTAAACGGGTTTCACGGTGTATCATAAAGTCTCCGGATTCGGTGGCGACGCGTCGAAAGCGGATCAAAGTAAAAACAGGGAATAAATCCGAATGATCGTATCTTCGAAACATGGGTGCATATCCGGTTGAAAATGGAGCCACGAGAATAGAGAGGAGTAGTCCTCGGTTGCGTTGATGACGCGATTCCAATCCTTTCGAATCGTAACCACGCCATTGACTCGGTTACCTTTTGTCTCGGCCCATGAATTCCGTTTCTGGTTTGTGGCCACGTTTGCATTCGCGCGGTCCCTTTCCTCTTTTCCCCTTTCCCTGCCTCTCCTCTCTTCTCCTAGTTGCGTTTCGTTCGCGGTCCGTGAAAATGGAAACATGTTGAGTAAACAGAAGAAACAGAAGCCGGATTCCCCGAGGCTGTACCGGGCAATTTTTGCCGAGCGTATGACTATGAAACGAGAGAGGAGAATCGTGTTTGTGTTCTGCACCAGATAACAAACCTTATGAATTCGCGTGTGTCGTCTTAGGAGGTTCGTTGATTATACGAATGGGAGACGTTGGGTGGAAACGATGGAAATTTTCTTGATAACCTCGATCACCTCGATCTAATTGCTTATATTTTCGCTTTAAGCGGGTTGGAATTAAGGAATTATCTAAAATATGGATCACTGGGTATTGCGGTCTCTGGTCATCGAGTTAGGAGCACATACAGATATTTCATTTTTGCAATTACGATATATTATTATATGCATAGTGGTTCATGTAACTGGCACATGATCCTTAATCTGGTATAAATCTGGTATAAATAATGTTTGCTAATGGAGTCAGCAATATTGAAGCTTTCCTTTTCGAGGAAGAGGAATTATAAACGATGATAATTTTGCCCGAGTCAGCGATGCTGGAACCACTTAGGTCGGTTCAAGAGCTGCGGTCAAAGCTGGCGAAAGTCGGCTGGCTATATATTTAATCAAACGCGATTGGATTCTCTTACAAGCTACGTAAAGTATTCACTAGTAACTTTGAAGTTAACCAAACAAAATGCTGACTAAAACTATCTTGGTACAGTTTATTCGTGAACCTATCCGAGTATACACGAGCCATCGTCGAATATAAGTAAATCGATCTACTATATAAGGAACAGACGTGTCAGGTTATCAATTTTCCGCCACATTATTGTATCTCTAATTTCCCCTCGGAAACATGAATTTTTCCGCGTGAATTTTCGCAGCTGCGGCCGAAACTCGAGCTCACGTAGCCCGTTCGTTCGCCCGCTAATGGAAAGCGCAGCTGTTGTGGACGGTAAATTGACGAGATCTGTTCGCTGCTAAGTATATACGAGTATGCTGCTAAGTATATAACTACATACGGCCAGTATCGCGTTACTCGTAAGCTTGCCCGACAATTATCCCCTATCAACCGCAGTGGAAAGGGTCGTTGCGAGCGTTGATCGACCCTGAAACGTCATTACCAAGCTTCGTCCTTCGAACTTATCCAGATCGATACTTCTATACGTGGATGGGCGTTCTCACTCGTGAGAAACTCTTTCATAGATTCCTTGGCCTTATCTCGAACGATACACGGGACGAGTCTCGGTGAAGATCCGCCGCAAAACGAACAGCAGGTTCGCTCAAGGTTGGCTCACGAGCTAAAGGGAAATCAAATTTTCGAGAACAGAAGCGAGAAAATCCCCCAAGGGAGTCGACTGGCGGGGATAGGAGGCTGCGAGTAGAAAGAGGTTCGCCAAGTGGAACGTAATTGTACACGGCAAAGGTTCAATTTACTGGACGATCCGGACGTAACGTGCGATAAAAATTGAGGCCATGCCCGGAACACGCGATCAGCAGCGCTGGTCTATGAAAAAGGGGGGTAGGGCTAAACGTTTGTTTCCGATTAAGAAAGCGGGCTGTCTGCCAGACCCGCCAACAGCTTCTCCAACGCGATCCGGTCTCGAGAATCTCGTTCCTTTCCGCCGAGAGGACCCTTGGATCGTTCTCGGCTGACTTTGCAGAAAATGACGGAGACACTCGAGGGGTTGAAAGGGTTGGCAAAGTGACAGACCGCGGCACGAACCAGTTCCTCTGGAAAAAAAGAATTTCTTCGGCAGAGTACCCAGCTGTTTCTCCTCATCAGAGGGTTTTGCCAGCGTTTTTTTTTTTTTCATTTTTGAGCTAGGCCAATGAAACTTTTGGCTGTTTCCTCAATTACCTCCGGGAATTCTCGGATTTTAATTTTATTTCATTTTCTTTCTCTTTATGAAAGTCGTTTGAGCCTTCTTTTCGGTGGTAATTTCCATAGACTGTTGCGATGGAAATGGACGTGCTTGGAAAAAATGATCGAGCCATTTAAAGGATATTTCTTCCTTGGAGAATATTCCGGTTAGAATATATTTTGAATGAATAAGAAATTATAATTCAATTGCGTATGTGTATTAGCTTACTTCTAGTAATCATTTTCTTGTTTAATTTACTAACTCTTATGTAATATCTTTTCATTGTCTCGTCTTTAGTATTCCTTCTTGCTGGGCTTAGAGTACATGGTATTCTCTTATTCTTTTGTTACTCTCCGCGAGACTAGTGGCGTCTCATAATGCACAAGATATTCGATTGTGCACAGTTGAAGATTGAGTTTCAAAATGTCGAGGTTTAGCTGACTCAAATAACTCTATCTTTACTATAAGCAAATGGCGCATGAACTTCACGAGTTTTTATTCTCTTTTGCGCAAGGACACGAAATGCCGAACTTTGGTAGAGAAAGGTTGGATAGATTGCCGGTGGAAGTTTGAAGATAGAGCGGAAGAGGAAAAGAAGCCAGCCAAACTCCCTTATCCCAAACTCGCTGGCAACAAATCCGCGGATCACGCAGTAGTTTTAGTCGGTGACAAGTCAGACAGGCCGGCGTAAAGGAAACATATCTCGGACGGATATTCGTCCTCGTCGAAACGCTTCGTTTCGAGCAAAACTCTATATCTGCGGAAGCGAACAGACGTACGACGAGGAAGGGATGGTTATTGTTTCGATGTAGAGTCGTTCTTCGACTCGCGTGATTGGGCAAAAGGGAGCAAAGGGGAAGAAAACGAGCGGATAGATTTCCTTTCGGAGAAAATTGCTAAAAGAAGATATAGTTTCAACATCATTTTCAGTAAAAAGGAAGTAAAAAGGAAGTAAAACAGGAACTCGTAAGCTGTAAAATGAAGGAAGGAATTGCCGAGTTGGATAAAAACTGGTCGGTTCGAACTCACATCAGTAACGGATTTACGCAAAAATTCGACCGAGTCCGTGCACAGTTTCGTTGCATTTCGTTTAATCATTCGAATTAATTCAAACTCAGCGCCAAAGCTTTTTCTCATTACGTTCGTTCAATGGCCCTTTTCGCGTTCATCCTGTTGCAGCGATGTACATACAGCGAAAAATTCTCTGACCACGGCGACGATTGTACCCGTAAAGGTGAAGCGGAAAATAAACGCGCTTGCCTGCTTGCTTATTCGTTCTCCCACGCTGGCCTCTCGCCGATACGCATCGAGAGAGCATATTAATTATATCCTCGAATCAACGCGCTCTAAATGGACGTATTTAATTATGCGTTACTTAATTACACTTGTAAATGTATTTATGGTAGCCTGTCGTCAGCTCCGTATTAAAACCGTATTAAGTCCGTATTAAATCCGTATTACAGACGAGCGCGTCTGTTCCAGCTCCAATACATTTGACAATGCACTTTATACCTGTGCGCAAACAGCTCCAAGTTGAGCGTAAGCGAATTTCTCAGGAAACCTCTAAATCACCTTCGCTTCGCGTTCTCCGAATCTCGCGTCACTTCTACACACTCTTGAGAACTAGCCTTGCCGCCAGGGAAAAGCTACTCGAGGCGTTATACGTTGGAAATATACAGTTCTTTTGCCTCTCGATTTCCTTCCGGCGTCGAGCATTGTTGTCGTGAATTCCTTCAAAGCGTTACATTCTTCTAGTTCCTATCCTGCACTCTACCGGTTTGCCGTGTAGGATCTATGAAAACGAGAGATAGTATCTAGACTTTAAAACCGTTCTTCGCAGAGCTCGCTCCTATATTTCCCTCAAAACGAATGATAGTTTTAGTACAAGCGTACTTTGATCGCGTTAAACACATGGTTTAATTGACTCAACGTTACTTGCCCGAAGGGAAAGGTATAAAAATCATACGCTTAGCCGCTAGACGATCATAGAAAAGCTTCGTTCATGAGTGCGATCTGAAATAAAGAACCAGAATATTTTTCTACAGAAACATACTAACAAACGCAAGTTTTCTCCGTCAAAGAAACTTACGACTCAGAGATCCAACAAACGAGCAAATTCAATCGGGAATTCGTCGTCGTTCAGGACGTGACTCGGATTACGCGGATGGAAGCGATAGGTATAAAGGACGATAAAAAAAAAAGGGGGGAGTGCGGGAGTGGAGCAGAGTCAGTTTGAAATAAAGCGCGGGTGTTGGAAGGTTGGAACGCCTCGAGGCACCGATAAAGGGAGCGGATAGAAAGAAAATAGGAAAGATTCGCTATAAAGGAATTCAATCAGGCGGTTAGGATTACCGAGCCGCTGTACGAAGCTTTGCCCAATAAGCTAACGCCTAAAATTAGTTTCCGTCTTCTCCCTCAGCTTCTCTCCTTCATCTTCTCCCTTGTCTTCTTTCCGAGAAACTGCCCCTGGAGAAGCCTAGCTGCTTCCTCTTTCTCCTTCTTTGCGAGCTACCTGGCTGCCTGCTACAGCAATAGTCCCTGCCCGAGTTCCTGCATAAGCCTGCTTTACTTCTTCCGCATCGTCGATCTTTTTTTCTAGGCTGCTTGCTGCCGGAGCTCGTTTCTTCCCTCCCTCCCTCCCTCCCACCCCGGCTGCCTACGGAACTCTCGCGAGAGCACCACGAAACGAGAACCGGGAATATTTTCGGGCCATCGTCTTGGAGAGTACTCGTCGTCGTATTTCGTCGTGCAAGTCGGAGAGTAAGAGCTCCGTAGTTCTTCGAGAGAATGACGAGCGGCAGTCGTTGAAGTGCGCGGCGAATTTCCAGGTACGGTCCATTTTAAGACACGCTGCCTCACTTTCCTTCTATCTTTTTCTCTTTCGATGTGCTTGTTCTATCGGCTAAGTCCACGTTGCATCGAGTAGGATGTAAAGGGAGCTGGTTAAAGGAGAAAGGACCGGTGGTCGAGATTTTGAAATCGTAAAACAGTGTTCGAAGTAGAGAAAGAAAGGGATTTGGAACAAATAACGGTAGTAGCTATCAAGCTACTGCAAGAATTCGATCACGAAGACACGTGGATTTAGAGGCGTCCAGCATGCGTATGCCTAAGATGGTACAAGCTAAGATGAACATCCAAGTATCGTGCAGAATGGAAAGCGAGTTGAACTTTATTAAAAGGCGGAGCATCTCTTGTCCTTTTACCGTCTTGTTACTCTTATTTCCATGTCTTCATAATAGTATAAATGAAAAATGTTGAAGCATCGCTTGATTACTTTAACATTAGTACTTTTTACAAATCTATGCACGTGCCGAAGGTACAATTTATAGAGAACACCAAATACAAGAAGCGGAGTTTTAAAATATATTTCGAGTTCTAATATTCCGCGGGAAAATCGCATTTAACAGGAAACTTAATATTCCGCGGAGGATATTAGCGAGCCACGGCGACGCGTCATACAATTGTGAGAAATTCCGGAGGAAAATTGCCGAGCCAATAGGACCGTGGCTGGATGTATTGAAATTTACTACACGAAGCTTGGCGAAACTTTTGCGTGGCCTCTGAAAATGCCTATCCTTGCATCGAGTCACGTACATGCGTATATATCTCGATGCGCGCACCTCACGGCTTCAATTACACGCGAGTTTCAATGGAATTCATCGGCAGCCACGTCGATGAAATAAAAGTTTCGCTGCCAGAAGAATTAGGATTGGTAAGTTCCAATGGGAGCCACGGATCTTCGAAATCTGGAAGTTGTTCAAAGGAATCGATCTGACGAACTCATCTTCCGCTCTATATATTCTTATACAGCTTGAAACTTTTTCCACAAATAAAGATATCCGACCGTTTTAAATGGGAAATCAGGTTAAGGATTGCCGTTGGTACGTTGGAGTGGCAGCTTGTAGACGATCGCTAGAGCAAGGCAGAAGAAGAGGTTTAAACCTAAAAGCCAAATAAAATTCAACGTGTAATACGATGTACGCTCGAAAAAGGATTCCATTTCCATATATCTTGTATATTGTCCCGAGCTAACGAAACCTACATATCAAGCCGAGCCCATTGTGACTCTAACAATGGAACTCTACACCGATACATAAAGCTTGCGTGTACCGGCTGACAGCTGTCACCTTGCAGACTTTTCAATAATGGATTGAGAACGCTGTCACTGTGCTTCCTTCTCTCACATCCGGAGAATAAACGTGGCTCGCTGGAAAAATTCGATTACGTCACGCTCTCTCGAAACACGATTACGTCGCGCCGAAGAAATCGCGAAAGAAACATTAACGCGTACCACATAGACGTCCCGGATAAATTCATTTCATCTTCCTGTTCTCTCTCTGCCTCTTATACATTTCCTTTTCGCTATCCACGCCGTAGAACAGCTACCGGGATCCTCGCGAAAGATAACGACGTTCTCTCGACACTCTCGAGGGTGACTTTTATATCGTCAAGCAAAGAGGAGATTCAACGAAGCGTGCAGTGGCAAGATCGTCCCCGATTGCCATTATTTAAGGCCAGCCGAGCCTCAACGAACGCCGCTGGTAACGACTAGAAAACATCTTAAAGGTACATTGATAAACGAGCACGCTCGGCCACGAGGGTAACGCGAAATTTTACGAGGGGCAACTTTACGACGTGAAACGTTGTGTAAATGTTAGACTCCGGCAGACAGATATCGGAGAACAAAAAGCTAAAGAGAAAAGAGAGAGAAAAGAGAGAGAAAAGAGAGAGAGACTTGCAACGCGTGTCACCGACCCTTGGGATTCATAATTTTTGCTTAAGCGTTTGGGGAACGACGCGTTGCGCCCGTGCCACTATCGCGAAAGCCTGCCGGCATTTTGATCGAAATTGCATTCGCTCGATTACCTTCGCTATAGCATAGAGTAGCTTAAACACCACTTTGATAGGCTGGTGATAAACGCGATCGATATCGCTCGGCACCACGATCGGAATGCATCAGAGGCACGCGTCGAAACGAATGCAGATGCCTGCGAAATATCGCTTCTCCGTGAACCAGACGTTCCGACGAGCTTTTGTTTCGCTATTGACAACGAGAGGAACGAAGAAAGCAATCGTAAAGAGTAAGAGAGAAGCAGTTATTGCCTTGGAAGCTTCTGTTGGAATATCGGAAGACCGCGCGTAAGTTTCTTCGACTCTTTTCGCCGAGGCGAAACTTCTCGTATTCGCTCGACGACGACCTCCATTTTAACTTGCCCGAACTTTGAAGAACCCTATATATCATCGGCCTTTCACCGTCGATACCTTCTTTCATGCGTCAAACTTGGCCCCAGCCAATTCTCGTTAACTTCCAACGCGTGCCCGTGTTTTCGTTTGCCCAGCTTTCCAGACTTTTCGCCAATATTTATTCTCACTTCTCTATTTTTACGCGGTCTTCTTTGAGACTGTCGAGTACCGGCGAGTCATTGAACAGACCAACGAGAGATCGCTTAATTTTTCTTTTTCAAGTTTTACCCTTTCGTTCTATTAGGAATTGTTTCAAGCACGTAGTTACATACGGTAACTCACGAAGGTATTTAAACGCTTACTTGTATGTAACTTGGTTTGTATTAAATGTCTTGCAACTTCTATATACGTACATTAAATTCTTATGTACGCACATACGCCCTTAGATTGGTCTCAAACATTGGCCATATATCGAGGATAGTCGAGTCTCATTACACTGCTAATGAAATTTCAGAAAGCTTTCATACAACGCGCATAATGTATTCATAAAAGGAATCTGCGAGTACATATGCAGATACCTTCGTGTGCCACTGTACTATATACAAGTCGTCGTGATTCTCGTTTCATCAGTGGAAGAAAATTGGTTCGGTGAAATCTCTGGCGATGAGACGTTACATTTTTCCGTAATGGCGTCCCGGTTAAAAAATCCAGCACGCGGCTCCGACTATCAACGTTGATATCGGAAATAGCAAACGGGTTCATTGTTCTCGCGCATAAAGCGACACAGAAAGTTTCTAGGAATGTATGCTGGTACATCAAAGGCAACCGCGCGACAACGCTTTTATTTATAACGGTCGCGCACTTTAACCTCCCGGTATTATTTGGCCGCGATACGATCACCGTGAATTCCGATAGAGCGGGAAACTAGAATGGCATACGGTAGTGTGTAACGGTAATACGATATTTCTCTCCCGTGGGACGTTATCGAAACGACGGCAGGGCGGTCTACGCTGGACGCGATGCCATGGCCCCTTTATTATCAGCTGATTCATTGCTCCACCAAATATCGATAATAAAGCGTAACAACGTCCGAAGATATATACATATATGAAACGATGACTATGGACCACGACACTGTCCGTGAGGTTGCCAAAGTGATGCATAAATTCTTGGTTTCAATTGTGATATATATATATGAATGGAAAGGGTTGCAGAGAATCGACAGATTTGAATTTTGAATTGTCAGGTTGAAAGTTGTATGTTTGACGATCATATTTGAATTTGAATTTGTATTTGCACCGGTTATATGTAAATTTAAATTTGCATTTCGAATTGGCACATTCGGTCTGAAATGTTGAAAATCCTACTACCACGGCCATCGATATTTTTATACCACAATTTTTAAACAAGCAAATGAAAAGCTTCTTACGTCTTAAGAGCATCATTGGAATAAGATTGAAACCGAAGAATTTTCGCGTATCGGTAAGAATTCTATTGTACAGTATTTTACCGATACCGAAGACATCTCTTTAATATTAGAGAAAAGAATACAGCAGAGGTAGGTAGCTTGATGTATCTTTTCAAATTTGTCAAGAATAGAATCAGCATACTTAAGTCTTCATAAAAACTTCTAACAGTTGTAATGAAGTTTCTAATTACCGCATTTGAATTTTGGACGCCTCGCTCTATTCGAAACTTAATTTTATACCTGTAAGTTTTGGTTCTACAGGGTTAACTAAGTGCTTATACGATGAAACTTTACGTCTAATAAGAGCGTTCCAATTTCATCATCCAGGTTGCGCGCCATGCAGAAAAGGTACTTATGATTTTCCATACTGCTTTGATGGAAATCAAGTGCGCGAAGAATAATTAAATTATCCACTTAGTCTTCCTCTCTCGGTACTGTGCACTAATTAAAAGTGTATCCTCGATTTTCATGGTTGGTACCTCTCGGAGAAGCTCCAAGTTCCTTTAAGCACCTTCGACGCGCATAACAGAGTGCGCGTATTCAGCCTGCCTTCCTCCGCACCCCGAAAGCACTCGAGACATTCGTTCTATGGATCGCGATACCCTTCAACGAGCTACGAAACTATCATCCTTCCGGTGAACAGTACTTGTTAGGAACGCCGTGGGAGTACTTGGCGGCTTTTACATAAAACACCCGTTCTTACGTGTTTATAAATAAAACATTTCTACTGGGAAATACCCGGAAGGGAAAGAAAACAGGGAGACTCCTTTTATTCGGAAAATTCCCCGCCTCGAGACTGTCTCAAAGTGTATCCCTCGTTTTACAGTTTCTGAGCCTGAGGAATTTGTTTGGCGCTCGCGACGCGCTCAAACAGAAGCCACGACAGAGGTTGTCTACATATGGTAAATTTCCTTCAATTCGATCGATTCCATTTCTCTCTTCTTCTTCGATGAAAGGATCTGTATTGGACAAAAGCGTCGAGGTATTTAACGTACAATCGATCGGCATTTGGATCTGCGATAAAACAAAATACAAAGAAACTCGCTTGCGTCATCGTATCAAGAGACTCGATCAGGAGGCGTCGATAAAACGTCAAAGAAACATGCACGTGACCCCGTTCAACATCTTTCCCTTCTGCAAAGAAATCTTTGAACGTACAAGCTGCGCGTCCGATATCCGTATCTCAAGATGTGAATCTAAATTCAGGGATTGATCGTGAGATCTGATGGTCCAATCGGTTGTTCATGAGCTTGAGACATATTGCAGGGTGAAAAGGAGGAAAAGGGGAGCAGAACGTCCGTCGGATACGTTGAAAAGCGTCGATGGAACGCGTGCAGGTGGTTGGCCACGAATTGTCAGGGAAACTCCGGGGAGTAGGCGGTCGATAAATGTAACTGCCACCTGATTTCCCAGAGGCAACACGCCAGAACCGGAGCAGACCGGACGACAAGCGTTTTTACTGGTCGGACGAGTCGCCTCTCGATCCGCGCAGCTGATACTTCGGGGTTGAATATTACATAGCACTTTAGCCGATGGTGAACCGCGCCGATGTGCATGCCGGCCAACCATTTCGACCGATCGATAGCAATACCCTCGAGCGTGCACGTGCATCCTCAGTTACCGAATTACCACGTGAGATCGCACGCGTTCGGCCTCGTTCCATTTTACACATGCGAATCAGCCTGAGATTCAACCTCGTTTCCGCAGGCGCCTCTTGTTATTTAGGTAGAATCCCTCTTTTTACTGAAGTTCGCCAAGTAATCGACATAAAGGAAGAGACTTTTTCTTCTTTCTTGATAAAGGTGATTGTGATTACGGAGAGTAAGTTAATTCCAAAAACGTTCTCAAATTCCTCGAAAAGCGAACCAGGAATAAATCCGTCAAGAACAAGAGAAAAACCTTGTTCAGATTATTGGAATTACCTAAGTTTAGACATCCGTTATTTTACCGGTACGATCTGTTATTTAATTGACTTGAAACATCCTTGGAAGTTTCTATTTTGATTTCCATTGATCAAATCATTTGACATCAAATCAAAATTTATACGAGCACCATTGTATTTTGATTAATCGGTTAAAAGTGGAATAAGGTATATCGATCGACTAAGCAGGCTGGCTCCGTGCTTGGTAGAACCTTGGTCGCGCTATCGTTTACTTTATCGAGATCGGAAGTATCCGAAGGATTTGAAAGTTACGATCCGAGCGGTGGAAGTTAAGCACGCGCTGAAAACGAATTATTCGTCGAAGCATTCCCAGAGGCGCCTAAAGTCCACGATAAATATGCACGGAATCTATTGAGACAGGCCGTGAGATTAAGAGAAGACAAACTTTTCTTCGAATTTTCCAGCTCCGTGCTTCTGCAATCGACTTTGTTTTTCCCATCCTTGTAATAGAAACGTATAGACAAACTTTCTTGAGCTCTTCTCTTCCATATCTTTTTCTCTGTGACGTCTCAATCAGTCGTTGACCTAAAAAAGAAGAAGACAGAAGAGCGTCCGAGTCTTACAATTTGCTCGATCAAATTTCAAGCCTTCCTTTGTCGCTCGACAGTTCTTCCGCTTTTCAAAACGTAGGAGCAGTGTTTAGCTCGCGATTTCCTCGCGTTCCGCCATTGTCCCGGACGAGTTCGTTCAATTTAATGCACTTTATATGCCAATTAGAGCTGAATGCGACTACAATTCGCGTAAATACACGGAGCCAACTAATTCAATGCTTGATTCGTTTCGAATAGGCACAGTCTTTCAACAAGTCTAATTGACTTCGCTGCGTGGAATACCGTGCAATTCCCGAGCACCTCTCGATGCGAAGAAGCTCGCCTTATTTTCCATGAAGCGAGAACGATGAATCTAGATACGAACCGTTCTTGCGAGATTCTCCAATGATAAATGTATAGCTTATGTGAACATGTCTCGGTGATAACAAATGACTTGCTTCCTCTTAGGTCTTGGAATAGGGACTAATTAAGGAACCGGCCATTTTAAGGATTCAAGGATGAAATAACGTTCCCTATTACGAGGACCGAGAATAAACACTGCAGTAGATCGCATGCCACGATATATGTACTCCGCAATATACTCCATTCTCTTACCTCATTGTCATGCAATTTTCAATATAAGGACGCTTAATCTCGTAGTATATAATCCGTTCTGGTCTCACAGAGATATAAAGTGTCATCGTTTCACGACCAATTAAACCCACGATCATTGTGGAAACTTTGAAAGATGCATTGACGCGGCAAACCGTGTCACCTTTGTTCGATGCTTTAATAACTGAAGAGTCTCGCTTAACAAGAGATGTTGCGTTTTCTTAGCGTTTTCATTTATATGCTTGTACAATATGATCTTGCGTTATATAAAAGGTACTTGGACACCGTTGTACTTGTTAAAAGACTTATATACCAATCAATTAGGTATATTAAAGATCGTGTTAGACCTTCTTGCATAATTAAACGATATTATCGGTGAAATTTTACAAGTCACGAGTTACGAGTTGCTAGCATCGATGAGTTTGAAGAGGAGTAGCTACGAGGATGAAAATTAGAGAGGAAAATGCGCCTGTCTATACATCGTGTCTCTAAAATCGTGATACAATTGAAGTGGCGGAGATTATACGACTAACTTTTTGAAAATCAACGTAATTTTATTGTTCTGGATTTTCTGCTTACTTTCAACCATACAATTTCTCTGACATACAACTGTATGTGTATAGCAACTGGTGAATAATTGTATATCGTAATAACTAAATTTGATCTTTCCTTGGCCCGTTTGACGCGTAGTATCGTAAAACGATCGGTTGCCAACTCGGTTCTAATTATACTCCTCAACGCGTGTTCTTTCCTCTTCATCTACAAACCTCTCTGATCTTCTCCCTGCAAACCTCTCTGTTCTTCTCCCTACAAAGATGGTTATCACCGTTATCAAGATCACCGTCTCAAGACGAAATCCAGTCGCGATTCTCGACACGAGCCAGCGGAGGATGAAATTTCCCGTGGATCTCATTAATATCCTGCCGTTCTATTTCGCGACGGTTGGTAGACGCTTGTACACGCGCATCGATCCCGTCCAATGCAAACCGCCGCGTATCAGCTGCCATGCGCATACATACATTATGCGAGTGACACGCTCGGCATGCAACACAGCGGATAGATCCATGCGGGCAGCGCGACACTGCGCCTATGTAATCGATCTAGAAAGCAACCGATCGATCGGCGATCCGTGACCGTGTAATAAAGCGACGGTGAGAATCTGGTAACGTCGATCGATACCGACACCAGCCTGCAGCTGAACCAACCACCGAGCTTTGTTCCTGTCTGCGTGCTTGATTATTATACGACAGTCCTACAGCAATATTGACTCGTGCTTAACGATTCGCCGGCACTCGTAGGCTTCTTAGTCGTTTGCTTTAAAACATAATCGGGCAGAGCGTTGCTCGACTGGTTAGTTGATTCGAGTTTATCCCCCGAGATCATTCGGTCCCGCGCGTTTGCGTTTCACGCGCCCTGTGTGTGTGTGTCTTTCTCCACGGAAGTTCGTTACGCGACCCGCTTGGTACTTTAATTCGAGTTGCAGCGAACATGGATCAGCAGGTAATTGAAACAAGATGTGGGTAGCCAAGGTAAAGTGGTCGGTGGTGTAAGTACACGAAGGAGCTCGAGGAATTGGCTGCTACCACGTTTCGCTCCTTTTCAACTTCGTTTCGCGCAAATTTCTCCGGCTCGTGTAAAGAATTCACGATGACCAATTCGTTTGAATGGCACTTGGGTTAATCTTCTTTCGTGGGGCCGATCCCACACTAACGACAATATCTCTGCTTAATTCCAGCGGTCAGACACGGGTAGTTTCGTTCTACTGGACAGACTGAAAGAAGCGGAAAAAGAGGCAGCCGGTTTCACGAGCTAAGGCGGCGCATCGAGCGTGTAGCCTTTTAAAATTAGCTGTTGCTTGTGAATGGAATTAAATGGGAATGGGAAGGGGAGAAGGAGGTGGCCCGGCAACAGAAACGAAGAAACGAAAGGAAGAGAGAGAGAGAGGAAGGAGGCGGGAGATTGCCGCAGATTAAACCACTTTAACAGAGGAAACACGGAAAAGAAGCAGAGGAGAGTGGCATAAGCTTTTCCGTACGACCTGCATCCGGAAAACTCGGTCTAAAGCGCACGGCAAATAGCAGGCCAAACTAACGCGATGAAAGAGTAGTTAATCTTACCAGGTGAATCAGAGAGCCGCTAAAAATAGCAAAGGTGCATTCGACAGTTGCGAACTACGCGTTCCAAGCTATTACCTCCTTTTCACCAAATTTAGATTATTTCTGTCGAAGTTTACGTATTCTCTTTTGTTACGCTCGATCGGAGCGTAACTCTGATCGAATGCCCAAAACAGGACTTGTAAATGTAAATTACATGGATAAAAGATAATAATATAAGTCGACGTTTGTTTTTCTTTTTTCATTTTTGTATCATTCGATGACTAGGGAAAAATATTTTTAAAAATTGTTTGAAAAAAGGGAGAGTGATGTGTGGTATCAGGTTTTTATTTATTGATCCCAAATTATTTTAAAGATATAGATATATTATTTCATAAATACTTCGTTGTTTAATAGGATTTGCAGGAAATTCGCGCACATGTTCTATTCGAGACCATCGGACTTCGAATCTTTCCAATTTCCAGCCAAGAACAGCTTTCGAGCAGAATTTTTTAAATCCTCACGCTTTCACAGTTGATTTGCTTTCTATAAAACTCTTGGTTGGGCACTTCTCAGTCCCGCTCTGGAAAAACCAACGATTACCGAACGAATCGTATCTTTTGTGTCTGTATTTTACTATCGTGGATTACAGCCGCGCTTTTACATTTATCGTTGGACGATAAAAGTTCTGTCGACCCGTTCCTTACCTTTGTCACAGGAATTATTCCGACAACGCGTACGTAAAACGAAATACATAAATCGATTGGCCGACCATTCAGCTGGAAGTAATATCTGGCTTTCCGCGCATTTACAAGTCAAAGAAACAAAGAGAACACGACGCACAAACTTCGATAATTACATTAAAACCTCGCGTCTACGTTTACCAACGGCGAATGCGTTGTTTAATATTTTATTTGGAGGATAGATTTTGTCATTGACAAGGAATTATTAAAATTATCGTTCAGGAATGTCCAAGAGGAGTTGCTATCTTTTTTCTCCTACTGGTTTTTCTTTCTTATCTATTTATTTCGATCCAATCTTTTATTCGGCATTTATCCTCGTATTTGAAAAAGAATGCCGTTTCGATTCTTTAATGCATTCTGCTATTTATTCCTCGATTCTTTTATCAATTCTCCGTCTTAAATTACTCCTATTCAGAGAGCAATATTATTCAGATTCTTCGCAAACCTATCATGAATGAAAATTCACTGCATTTTCTCAAATCAAGAAACGAATAAAGTCAAATAGGTCGGATTATACATTTTATTGTTATTAGAAAAATTAGCTGAAATTTTACAGTCATGATAGCTTTAACAAGGGTTCAATATTGATCGATTAGATTCTACTCTGTTTGAATATCAGATCGTTTAATTTCTCAAACTCTTAAATGGTTATTACCCATAATAATCATCAATTGTTAAAATATTATACCGTCAGACGACATGGATGTATTTCGAGTAAGATCACAGTTAGCAGAGAATAGTCCGGGACTCGCGCTTTCCCTCGTCACTGCCAGTGAGCCGACTAAGGTCACCGGGATAACAGCATAATTTAGACGAAGCCGAAATTTACTATGAAACTGGAGATACTTGATGAAGCTATGCAAACGCATATCTAATGAGCAAACGAGCCGCACCGGCGTAACGTAAACTGAAATCTCGACGGTACACTCGCGGCTTTAAAGGGAATACGAACTTTAATCCGGAATCCTAAATCCAAATAACGCATGAAATAAAGATAACGCGAAGTACAAGCCGCGGCGAAATCGGACGCGGACTAGAAGGTCGATTTTCACCGCGGTGTGTCTAAGTCGCCGCGGAAATGGAGTTGAAAAATTCAATGGCACTTCCGTCCTTGATCCGCAATTTTTCCTCCTGTACGATGGAAACAGCGTTATCAGCGAAGCGAATTAGTGGACAAGTCACAGGTTACAAAATTTTTAATGTCGCTAAAGTCTGGTCAGTAATAACGAAAATGTCAATAGTCAATTAAAATAAGTCAATTGAATAAATTACGGGTCATATACGATCATCGTCGATCGACATTGTAAGATCCTACAAGAGAAGTATATAATTACAAGTACAATTTGTAACTTGTCGATTCGCTAATACTGTTATTTACGCAATTTGGTAGATGATCGTGCAAAAGAGCTCTGTTGTGCCTCGATAGACGTGAACGAGGTAGATAACACGGTACTAATTATAGGTGGGCGTAAAACAATAGAATTGAGAAGGACCGGAGCTGAAATCAACGTCATATCGAGAGGACCGAACACAACACCATTCGAGATACAATCGATGCGTTCATCTTCCCAATCGGGCGAAGAGCTTCGAAAACGAAAGGTCTTTTATTTTCTCGTTGAAGGGACGTCCGCCCGTTCGGAACGATGAACGTTGATGGATTAAAAACCGTCAGATGTCCGGCAGATCTGTCCCGTGTTCGCTTGGACCCGAGCGAGATCGATTATAGACATCGACACGGAAAACTCGGAATTATCGTACGAGCTTTTGTGGCCACTCGATCGTTTTTCAGTGACAACATGCCAGCCCATATAAACAACGCCGTGACAACCGCATAAAGCCACCACCGTGTCCGCCTCGAACAACTCCATATTGGGATAGATTCGTTTCAACGTGTCACGCCCCCAATCCAATTTGCGAAATCATCGTGGCAAATACTCGCAAATACCATTCCTTTTCTTCTTCTTCTCTTTCTCCTATTGTTCCTCTTTCTTCTATTCTTCTTCTTTCCTCTTTTCTTCTTTTACTCTTGTAACTTTTTACTTTCACCTGCTTCTCTTTCTCTTTGTTCCCTGTAGAGCTGCTGGAACACATCGACCGAGTTTCGCGAACATTTTTCACTGACGAAACCCCGCTCATCGTCGTGAACGAATCGCTTTTGTTCCCGTTTCTTTTGAAATGTTAATCGAACTGTTCGTTTCTCATCACGTCGCGCAAATTACCGCTCTCGGGCATCGTCTAAAAAACCTAGCAACTCGTTGCATCGGATCCCATCTTTCCGGTTACCACTTCGCTCCTTGACTAATAATGATTAATCGCGACGGATTACAGGAGAATATTTTTCGCTTTCGAACGCCAGGCACATAAATAACGTGCCGATGACCGGTATCGAACATTCGTTACTTAGTTCGAGATGCAAATCCGGATGATTTATACTGGCTGTTAGGTGGTCGGACAAAAATGCTCCGCTGTTAATGCGTTGCCTGTTTCATCTCTGTGTCGACGGCTTTTATCATCGTATTACCGATCATCTTCTTGGATGAATGTAACGTCGCTCGACGAAGCACGTTATTATACATCCTGAAACTCTTTTTACGTATTGCCGTGCTTTTATAAAGCATAAGAAGGAAGGTTAACGCAAGTGTTAAATGGACTCATCAATTGATGTAGTCAGAACTGGGTCGCGCCAACTTTTCGAAATCAATTTTCTAGATATACTTGAAAGATAAGACTGGTTCTAGATTGGCACGGTACAGCTCTGAACGAAGCTAGAGATATTTATGTTCCTTGAAACGTTTTAAATTACTTGTAAAAACTATCGATTCATTTTACAAGCTCTCTGTATCACATTCATCTGCGATATCAGTTTCAGTTTCGAATTCCTATCCAATGTCCATCGTATCCGATCCTCGATTTAATTCGTCATACCCTATAACCAGTGATTTATCGTCACAAGTGTTTCCTACAGGTATAACATTCGTTCTGTGTCTACTTATCGATTCCTTGGAGCGATAAAGGCGATCTACGAAAGAACTCGTTTCAAATATTTCCCACGAATCTCTGTCACACCGTGCAAACATGTTCTCGGAGGATCATCCGTCACCGGCGCTATTAATAACAATTAACACTTCGCTGCCGGTCTGCAGGGTACCACCCTGATCCCTGTACAACGTGATCGTATGATTTACGATCGCACTCGCGATTACGTCGGTATTCGTGACTCTGCGCGCGCATGAGTTGATTAATGAATTAGGTATACACGTACGTGTAAAGCTACACGAGAGTTCACCAATGAACCGTGACCTCGTGTGGCCGACGGATCTGTACAGTGGAACACAGATGGTCACTTGGACTGCATGACGCTGTAAACGTCCATCTACTCATAAATAATAGCCCGCAACTATGGTCTGTAGTTTGTGTGCGCCATATCCTCTTTTACAGGAGAAAATCGATGTTTTTTCTACGAGGTGATGGCTGAGCTCTAGATGGTCGTACAGTTTGAAATTAATCGGTGATGGCGATAGGTAGGTTGCGGGAATTCAGAGGTGAAGAAGTATACAGTTTCTGGCTAGATAAATGTCTCATTTTATGTCCCAAAAGCATTAATGACTTGTTTGTTGTTGTTTATTTATTGCATTGTTTTAATTGTCATGCCCTTGTAGCAAATATCGGTGAAAATTCTTTTACATATCGCTTTGGGAATACCTATAACATAAAAGATGTATGTAGCCGGAAAATGTTGTATACAAAATAGATAGATATGATATGATATATGATATGCAGATATATATCAAATATAGTCAAAGTAAAGTGACAAATCTCTATTTAGAATACATTCCCCTTTTGCGTGATTAACCTTCTGCATCACAAATAGCGAAACGCCTATTCGGGAATGTTCACGTCAATGTTCAGAGATGCGATGGATCCTAACGATGTCAAACTCTTCCCACCGTCGCGTCGAGACTATTAAAACTCCTCTATCTAAGACAAGCTCGTTGGAACTTAGTCAAGAACTTGTCAAAACTTACAGAATTCGTTAGGCAAGTTAGATACATACTGCTTCGATGCTAGAAATTACCGACAATGCCCAGATTCTCTATCGAGAATCAAACTCCAATCAACCTATCCGTCGCTCTCCACTTTCTTACTTTCTGCCTGTTCGCTCTTTTAATTATTTCATTCTACAATTTTACCCTGCAATTTTACTCTGCAATGAGATCCATTAAATCTAGCCAATTATTAGTCAGAAATAATTCACAACGGCCGCTAACATTAGACCACTAACGTATTTATTTGCAATCGGTCTGAATGCTACATCTACCGAGCAAGTCCCATGGTGAATGCTTCATCGCCATTCATTAACGATTCATCGACACCTATTAACCATCGAGTTCGTTCATAAACGATCTCTAAATTTCGCCTCGAATTTGTCACGAATCGTTGAGTAATTTCGAACGCGGGTCGCTCTCCTCTGTCGCTAATTTTGTTTTTTATTAAAAGCCTCATGATCGAGATGTTGAAGCACAAGAATGCAATAAGGATTCGTGCACGGGGTTCCGGAGGAACGCCGGACTCCATGAACACCAGGTTAGTCAAGCGTACGAGCAAATGAAAGACGTGGATGCGGCAGCCCTTGTTGAATTGTGCCGTGCTCGTGAATCTCTGTCGTTGCAGTATCATGAACGCGATGAATCAACAATGGCGTGCACGGGCCCTGGAGTGGCAATGTCGTTTCCCGGATACTTGTTCGTTGCAATTCGCCGAACGACCACGCGTAATACAACGAAACGCTGTTTCCTCGGCCCTCTTCCCAACCTTTAACTCTGTGGATTGCTCCTACCGTGCAGAAAAGAACATCGTCCACGTCTTTTTCTTTTTCTTCTTTTTTTTTTGCGAGATTAACCGCGTCTCTCAAATGGAATTGCTTGGCCATTGCGTGGAAACTAGCGTCTCATTCCCGAGGATACGGTTTTCAGTAGGGCAACGATCTTGGAAACTGTGGAACCGCTTGTCGCGCAATGGCAACGCGAAACGAACTAATTCTCGAGTCGATCTGGCTAAATATCGGGGAAATCGCCTGCGCCTTCTCGGTTAGAATTGTACGTTTCTTGTTGGCCACCGAAGATTAAAGGGGCTTAGTTGGAAGGATTATCGTGATAGGAGAATCCGAGTTAAAACGATGCCGAGGTAAGCGCCGAATAGATTCTAATCTTTATAATAATAGGAATAATAAATAGATAACTTTATTAACGTTGAAAGTAGCTGAAAGCGAGCAGAAGAGGTGGGACGCGTCACAAAGGGATGTCGTTACCCTGGAGGAATTTCTGCGACGCCTCGCGTAGGCGAAAGGGGTTGAAAAGCGAGCCGAGGCCGGGTTCGAACCAAAGGGGAATGTCGGGGATGCTAATGAAAAAAGCAAACCTTTCAACGGGCACCGACTGTCACGAACGTCGATCGTTAATCGCGGCATCGCGCGCTTGCGAGCGTTTCCCGGCGACGAGGACAAAGGAGCAGCGATGCACGAATGAAATCAGTCTAGAATGAATTATGCATACGCCGCGCGGAAACACGAAACGCTCGTAGGGAATCAAAAGGCGTTTCTACCCTTAAATTTCCGACGGCCTCGGCACGCTGCCAGCGCCAACCTGTGCGGTCTAAATGTTACCCACCGGCCTCTAATTAACGATATTCGCCGTTTACCCTCCGGAGAATCGAACGCCTCATTCAATGGAACGTCTAATTATTTTTACAAATTACAAGACCCAGGAAAACATCGATAATGCGTGCAAGAGGAAGAATCTTTTCTTCTGTCGACTATCTGCTGGATTTAATTAGTCACTCGCTTTTTCGCATTGTGATAAACGAGTGACATTTTTTCGAATGGTGTCAAACTCGTTAATTTTATTTAAACAGATCTATCGAAGTATATCGTGCTCCATTCTTCGTAGTATAACATTAACACGTTCTGCATCGTATCTGCAATTTACTTCACGTATGTGTACGCCACCGGCACAAAGTGTATTTTGTTTTGTACTCTTTTTCCTCGAGAATCTCTCTATATCTCTTGCATGGTCGCATTTGGCCCTTTCTCAACTACATACCAACTTTCTCAACTTATACCAACGTATTCTAGTACGATAGATTTACTACGACCACGTGGGAAAACAAAGTGAAAATATACGCGAGAAGGGGTGAGGAAGGAGAAGGAAGATGTGGAAGAAAAGGATACCGCCCGGAAAAGGGACGGAAATCGGCGCGATGAATTATGCATACCAGGAATCGAAGCATGGCTATACATGCAACATTGATCGTCGAAATGCCGCATTACGTATTTGGAGCGTGTACGTCGCGAGATATCGCGAAAATATTCGCAACGATGCGACGCGGCAATACGCGACGCGGCTTGAACCACGCTAGAAAAGGAAGAAACGAGAAGAGAAAAAAAAACACTTTCCACTGGCGTATTTTTCAACGACGAACCGATAACCGCATTGTTCGTCCCGCTCACATAATTCTACGCGTCGGGCGGAAATCCTCGAGAAAACTAAATAACCCGGCGAGAATCGAAACGAGCGATCGACACGAAATCAGCCAACCATGTTTTATCGAATCTATGAATCAACGCGTTGACGCGTTTAATTCTTTGCCACTGGTGCACGATGCGCAAAGTACGATGAAAATGTCGAAAGTAATAAAAATAGTTAGAATAATCGATGAAATAATTAGGATAGCTAAAATAATTCATAAAATAAGTAATTAAAATGAAGGACTGTATGAAAATGAGTGAGCCACCGAATTTGCCAACCTTCTACACCGATGATCTTGAATTACATAGAGCCCGGAGAAAGGTATTTCATTGGCTTCCTTCAGCTTCGAATTCGAGCTTTCCGATACAGCGCGTCAGACGGTTTAATTTGCCTCCACTTTGACACAAAAGCTCTGCTGGATCGTCTACGAAAGTTTCTTTCCGGAGTCTCAGCTTCGCGACCGTCCCAGCCTTCCCGGAAATTTTCCGGAATAATTCTGCGCGTTGCTCGTCGACGCTGCTGTAAACGCCAAGGTGTGAATAATTACGCGCGAGCAAAATGTTGCGACAAAGCGAACAAAGTTGTCGAGACCACGAATTATCGTCGACTAGCTATCGACTCACGCGCCGATCGTTCGTTCCTCGTCGACAACACACCGTTATACGCGTAGCAGTATTCGAAACGATGGACGACAAAGCGAATGATTCGATGCGACGAATCGTATTAACGCGACTATGAATTGCTAAATCCTCCAACGAGACACAGTCAATGCCTTTATGTCGTTCGCTTGTTTTTGAAACACGATATTTTCAGTAATTAAGAAATTGAAAGGATCGATGGATTATTTTAAGAACACCAATGCCTGAATAATTATGGTTTGCTAGATTTTATACTCGTTTTGTCCAATTAAAGCACGGCCTGAGCCGGAGAATTCCTAAAAAAGGATCGAGTTACGTTTCCGTAAAGCTCGAAGTTATTGCCGATGTATGAAGAATACGTGACACGTCGAGGTAAACGTATCGGTGGAATTATTTTATTCGTGTAGGCGGCGCATCGTGTCAATGATCGTAAAGGTGGAACTGCTGCAAATTAATTAGCGGCACTCCCGTCACGTCGAATCGATAATCATTAATTAGGTTGACGTCAAAAGATGACACCCAACCATCTCTTGTCAGACAATGCAGCTACCCTTATGAAATAATTTTAAGTTTTAATAAATTGCAATTAAGCGCATATTTTGACACGATGCTGCTTTAAACGGATCCGATTGTGGGAGAGAGAAGATCGATCATGCACCGATTTAAAATCGAAGAATGTACAAGTTTAGTTTCAATTAGTCTTTCAAGTAGTTACAAAGGAATTTTTAACGCGTTTCAAACTAATTTATATCTGACTTCAGGCTTTTAACACTTTGGGGACTGCAGACGCGAATTAGCGTTTTACATACTTCAATACGATATCCTATAAAAACGTTAACTATCGTTAAATAAAAGAGTAAAAAAAGCAATGGATTTTACATTACATGCTTGAATAATACGAAACCGTTATCAGTATATTAGATATAATATCGATTGCTCGCAAAGTTCGTTCCGATTTTTAAGAAATTTAATAAAATAATAAATTTTGCTCGGTATCTCTCCACCGGGAAAATTATTTTCAAACATATCACACTAAAAAAACGTTACTAGAAGTATCTTTAAGTGTGATTTTTAATAAAAATATTACGCTTATTAGACGCCGCTCGGGAAGTTCCTTCCGATTTTTAACTCTTTGATCGACATAAAAAATCATATTGAAAGGTTTTTCGGCGAAAAACCTGAGAGGTTCTGAAAGCATGGAATATTCAAGTTGCATGAAAGATGGAGAAAAGTCGTGGAACAAAATGGTACCTATATGATTCAATAAATGTATATCGAATCGAAATGTAAATCGGAACGAACCTTCCGAGCGATCGTTTGAATCTTTTCTATCACTTCAAAAATACGCGGGAATTTAATCTATAATATGCTTGTCAAAGCATACGGTTCTGAAAGCGTTAAAAGTAATAAATAAATTAATACATATTACATATGTACATATTACATATAATTGACGTACTTAGTTAGAAAAGATACATTTTTAATCTATTATTTATTATCGTATGTCGTAGAAAAGGAACAAAACATGATCTATGGTGGACGTTTCTCTTTGAAATCCGTTATATAACGGCGAACATGTTAATCGACATTTAAACGTGTCGAGCTCGTACAAGAACCGTCAGATGCGTCGAAGTTTGGTAAAAGACTTAGCATAAACGTGGCCAGCTAAATCATTTCGTTCAGAAGGGCTATTTTATTCAGGGTGCAAAATGCAGCTGACAGGGCATATATCTCGCGGAAGAATTGTTTATGACAGTGTGATGCGTTTACTAAGCTCTTGTTCCCCGGTTCTGATGCATACAGGCGAATATTTCCGCCGCGCTATTAATATGAAAGTTCATACAGCCTGCGATAAATGTGAAAAAGATTACGTCCGAAGGACGAGCTATTTATTCAAAGAGAGAGATGTGTTTCTACCGACAAATTAAAACATTGCTTTTTGCCTCAATTTTTTCGGAACATCTTTTGCGATAGTAGCTGCTACGAGATACGCTTGGGAACATCGAGGCATTTCTAAAAGCACTTGGTATTTCGTTCGGTACATGATACATCCGTACGAGAATGCTGAACAAAGACTACCGTGATTTTCATCAAACGAAACATCTTCTCTAAAGCTGAATCCTCGGGAAAATAAGAGCTATAAAAAAAAATGCAGCCGCTCGTAAACCGCTGCGCCTATATTCTCACGAATTTCCAGCGACTCGTTCAATCTCCCTCGCTCCGTTGCAGTAAATAGCTCGCACGGAGCCATCATTTGCCAGAGATCCACATATTTAGCCATTTACTGCCTCTCAAGGGATCTACCCTTCATAAGGATGTCACCAGCCAGTTGCACACGTTCCGATATCGCACTGCACCATACAAATCGACGATAGGACTGGTCTCCGTAAGAATATCCGACTGTGCCCGTGGCAAATGTAAGGAAATTGCATCGCACGTGTTAAGGGAAAGACGATAGGTGGAGAGATAGTGAAATCCACGTGGTTAATATTTCGTTACGTTTCACCCGTGCCCAAAAGTCTCAGAATATAGATTAACATATTTATTTCGAAGTGGAGAAAATGAAATAACTGTTAGAAGATATATAAACGCTAATTTAATTTGATATCTTTTATGCAAAGGAATTATACCAATATATTAACACGATGTGCGTAAAATTTAAGGTCGATTATCTACATCAAATACTATTTAGCATTGTACCGAAAAAGAAAGAATTTTGGTCCTAGAGATTTTGAAGAAGGAATCTTCAAAGATCGGGCTAAATACAATTAATTCAGAATTTCTAAAGCCTGCACGTCGATGTCGTGTTTGCGGCTCCGAATATATCGACAGACATAGATGACTACCGGACGAGAACGCGTTAGATAAAGCTCATAATTAATAACACGAGACGCGGACGAGCAAACACAACGGACCGACGAACCACGGCGAACCTCGTATTTGGCCAACCGCAAATTCGATTTGCGCGATATTATTTGAATACGTCGGGGAAGCGCGTAGCCGTTTCCGGCAGGCATCGTTGATCGAGATTATCGCCGATGGATCGAAATAATCGGAAACCAATCGACGTTCTTTCCATAAAACTTTTTTTCTAAAATATCCACTCGGCTGATACATCGCAGAGCGTTCGTCGAACCTGTTTCATCGTAATTTCTTCCATCCACTTTCATCGTAATTCCTTTCATCCACTTTCATCGTAAGTAAACTGGCTTTCCCGTCGATGAGCCGATTAATGAAATTGGGACGCTGAGATTCGACAAGTAGCAAGCTTGCGTCGAACAAACAGAGAGTGAAGAGCGAAGCGCGAATTAAACGATAGAGCGGAGAGATGGTGAGTTTCTGGCCAGTTGGTTCGTTGAGTCTTAACAATTAACTTCGCATATCGACGAACCGCAATCGGTTGCAGAACACGTTACATAACATCGTAATAGAATTTCTCTCCATTCGACTACATCGACCGGTTGCAAATTTAGTTTATCGGATATTATTTGATTACAACAGATATAGATAGTCGAGCCGCGCCTTTGTGATCCAATGAAACAACGACCGTGTAATTTGATTCGCATCCACGGGAGAAATGAGTCCCTCCATCGGTGAACCATCGGTGAACCATCGGTGAACCATCGGTAAATTTCGCAAACATGTACTCATCCCTGGCACTTTCCACCGAACATTGTCCTCTTTTTTTACCGCTTTCCCTCGTTTTATACAGAATTATATATAATTCTCTCGTGTTTTATTCGTTTTCTGATCGCTGGTAATTTATTGATAATAAATTCGAAAATTTCATTTCGTCCAGATTTAATCGCATTATATAGAAATTTCGTAATGTTTTATATAATATTGTCCAGTTTTATTAATCGTCGAATAAGTCTCAAATCTTTTCGAGTTCACGTTCCTGCTCGCAAACGTTAAAAATTCTACCGAACGGAATAATTGAACTACCTGACAGATGACTGGATTTAACACAACGCCTTGTTTAATTGCATTGTCGCAAAGTGTTGGAATAGAGTTTATAATTCATATCTGGAAAAGGTTTAAGACTAACCCGACAATCCGATACGTACGATACGTGCATAAAAGTTTCCTATGATAAAAATTCAAATACTTTCGCGAGCCATCGTATAGCGATGCTCGTCGTCCGCACGAATGATCGGCGCTTGGGGAAATATTAAAATTCATAAAGCACCGGCCAGGGTAAGACGGATGTCCCGTAATGGAACAGCGATGGCCGTTTTCGGCATGCCAAATCGAGAAACGCACAAACATATACCGTGTACACGGTGAATCGGAGCTCGTGTTACGTCGAAACAACGACCGGTATCGATCTCCCGTTAGAACAGGCAGAGTCCAATTATTTAAGGATCGCGTATATACGTCGACCTGGTGCCACGTTGGGTTCCAAATTCACATGCATTCGGGCAGATATTTCCAGGCACCTTTGACGTGTGTGGTTCCAATTTCGTACGATAATTGCTTCAATTCGCTAACTGAGATTTCGTGACGTTAATGAAAGCGACGAAAATCGATGCGTAAAACGCGAAGATTTGATGAACGTTAAGCTTTCTCGCAATGAATAAATCGTTCTGAGGATCAAAGGGAGGAGGCTTCGTAAATAAGCGAGGAGAAAGGAAGAATCTCGATGAAAAATCAAACGATGGAGCGAATTCAGCTCCGTAAGCCTCGGTGAAACGTTATTAGTGAGATTGAATGGCTTCTGTAACCGGTGATGCCGGATCCGCTTTGAACCCCGTCGCGATATTACGTGTAATAAATTGTCGGAGCTACGTAATGGATTTCGTTGGTCTTACAGAGAGAAATCTGTCCTGGATTTCTTGTCGCATCCGGTCCGCGTGGGCCAGCTGCCATTTAAATTGCTTCGATCCAGCCCCGATACGTGTCGACGACGTTATCGGAAAATAATTATCGACGTGCATTTAGAAATTAAGCGGCCAATAATGTTGCGACAGATATTATAATCGAATTTGGATCGCGTCCCCGACAGCTTTCAGCAGGTCCCGCCATTATCCACCTGACGTTTATTCCTCGTACACGGTCTTCTATCTTCCTTTACAAAATTACTATTCGATAAAATATCATCAATAATAGGAATTAACGAGCAGTGTCCATTACATGCATTAAAGTACAGAATGGAAAACTCTTTCAGATAACAGAGCGTAAACGCGAAAAATACAAGTAATAGCAGCGATCAACAAATACAATTGCTTGTTTAAAAACTTGTACTAATTGTAGAAAAACAGTTCACGATATCACGAGAACACATATACTACATGCTATACAGTGTAAAGAGAAACGTTTAATAGAACCACACGTGCCCCATACTTTTTTACTTAGAAATGCAAGGTGTCTTTGCTGTGGTCTTCAAGAAGGTGCATATTAACGAACGTGTTTCCCATCGATCGTTAATACCGATTAGTTAATTCATTTCGTCGTTAACGCCAGCACTCTATATATACAGGGGACAAAATAATGAAAACACTTCTTACGTGTCGTATAGTTATTACACATACATACATGTATACACATCTATGACATACAACCATTGCTCAATTTACGCGGAATGTACGTTCCGCGTGACTTCGTTTCACGCGAATGAAATTCGCGTAAATAAAGTCTGTCAGTACAAAAGAAAAAATATGTACACGTATGACGAATGGCGCAACCTAATGTGCTTTTAGCCTTATCTCGTGCATCACTGACCCGTTAAATCTACAACACTGGCCGTGTAAAGTAAGATCGCGCATAAAAACTACCACTTAGATTGCGTTATAATTTACAGCGTAAAGAAAAGCGTCCAGTGTATGAGAGGTATTTTCCTTATTTTTCCTAACCCCTGTACATGTGTATATACGAGCTCTTAACACGCTATTAATAATCAACGAAGCAAACACTGGCCATTCAATTATTCCTATTTCGATTATTCCGCGAGTAGTAGTCCCGTCGATGCTGGTTTGAGACCGGAAGCTGGAACCCGGACGTTCCCCGGATGACTCGTGGACCGTAAACGAGGCGACTTCGATCGAAAGCATTTTGAATCAACAAGCGGCAATCCGATGTGCCGAGCCGTGCCGCACCAGGGTGGCATTAAACGATCTCACGCGTATTTGCGAGCGTACTCGACAGTCTCATACACTTCCTCTCGCCTACCAACCGACACAATCGTTCTGTTAATCAGTACAGAGATTGCCTGTTAGCAACGTCATATGTCTGCCCCTTCCTAGACAACCCGTTAAATCTACAAGCCTCTCCGACGTGATATGTACAATTTAACTGTACGCAGCTTCGTCTCGATGCGCGGGTCCGCAGAATTTTCATCTGTCTACACATCATACGGTACACGTAATTTCCTCGAATTTGAAACTACCTCGTCCACCACGATGTCGGACAATGAACCAAGAAGAACGATTAATCTTGGAACAGGGGCCATAACCTTACGGGAAGGCCAACTTGCAACAGCGGCGCCATTAATTACGAATTAATTATCGATCGTCCCGATGGATTTCCATTAGGACGGTTCGATAATTAATATTTCCTGGCGCGGCCTGTGGAGTGGAAATCCGGAGAAGTAGGAAACGAAGGAGGAAGGAATTTTCTTTGAAAGATGGAATTAAGGAACTGCTGTTCTACGATGGATATTCATTGAGGAATGATCGATAATTGACCCTTGCTCGGTAAAAAGTGGATCGTTATTGTCACGAGCATTCTACTTGATAGCGACAGAGGGAAAGTTTCCCTTTGATGGAAAGATGTTTTAGTTCAATGTGACTACTAGATTTATTTAAAGAATAATATCGTTCACGCTGTTAACACAGACGCGTGAGTGTCTTGATGGTAATCTTGATGACTCTCTTGATGGTAATTAAGAGTAAAAGTTCGCCTCGGTACGTCTGTTTTAGATTAGGAAACTAACGATGTCCAACAAGTGGAATTAAATGTTTCATCGTTAGTCGACGCTAGGTGAGGAGTACGAAAATGATCGCTAACAGAGATTACAAATAACAGTACAGTGACATTATTACAGGATGATAATGTGTATAAATAAAATTTCGTGTAAAATGAATCTTCAGCCGTGTTAACCTTCAAGGGTTAATTTCCTGGTCACATATAATACGAAGAAAAACTACGAGTCTCTTTATCTTACACTTCAAGCTTGCGCCAGCAAGAGTTTGTTTATCTAAAAGACCAAGTAATTCTCGCGTCTCTAACCTTTCTATCCAGCTGTTTGTCGTGGCTGGCGTAGATAAGAAAAGATAAGTGCGCGAGTGACGAGGCAACAGGTGACTCCGAAACGCACAACTCCTCCCTCGAGAGAGAGAGAGAGAGAGAGAGAGATCCAGATGAGGTAAACGGGCTGCCACCAATAAAATCTCCTTTATTTGCAACCAAAACGGTAATGCATAGCGCGAAAAAAAAAGAATGAAGAAAGAAGAAGAAGGAAGGGAGAAGGATTTTTTTTCTCTTCAACGATGGTAATACCGCAGATTTCACCAGAGCTTTAACGAAAAAGCTTTAACGAAATTGTAGAAGCACCGGTCAACCGGTCATCGGCCAATCATCTGCCGACTAATTGCTATCGGCCGCCGATACACCACCCTCCGTCATCCCCTGACGCGAACTCTAATTACATTTTGAAATTACGTCAGGCACGTAACTTCCGGCCAAAGACGAGCTAGCGATAAACGGATCAGAAACTGTTATCGAAGGGTCGTTCGGCTAATCGATTTCGCTCTTGGCTTCCAGTGGCCGCGTTTTCCTTCGCGGCAAATTTGTTTGCGGCTCATCTCTCCTCGTCGACGCTGTGACGGCTCCATACTATTCGACCTTTCTTCACACAATATCGTTGACGTTATGGCAAATGTCGAGGCATTTTATTAGGCTCTTGAGATCATGCCGTAAATCGGTAGTTGGAAATGAAATTTTATTAACTGTCACTACTTTTGAAACGGAATTTGATTAACCTGTCGCTGCTTCGAAATAAAATTTGATCGTCTTGTCGCTACTTTGGAACGAAGCTGTATTTACTATTTTGATATTGACTTATCGCTATTAAAGATTAACAATTTGCACGATAGCGTTCGAAATACTTCGCGATTAAGTCACTCAGGCGTTCATACAGTTTTGAAGTTGTAATTAAGGAAAAGACATTGACTGACATAGCTTCGTTTAAAAATAAGCATCAGGTTAAGTAGCCTCGAAAACCCTTAAAAACACATGGTTATTAACGTAGGTCGTCAGGTAATATTTGGGAAACTTTGTTGTCGCGGCTACTTCGCTTTCGTCCTTTTAATTATTCCATCGTTACAATCATTAGCGTGTTATTAATAGGGGAAAGTTTTCGGCGTTATTACGTCCGTCTAGAATACTACTCTCGAAAGAAGTTTCCCGACAATTCGTGAAATACTTGGCGGGAATTGGAAAGTGGCCCGATCCCGACGAGCATATCGCGGGAACTTCCAAAGTCAAATTAACTGGCCGACTTAACTCGACGGGAACCGAGTTCGCTAATTGGGGACGCGTTCTGGCCGCCAGACGAGCGTAACGCCCATCGGCTTTTCGCTCCCTCTTGCCTCCCTTCTATGTAACTCTCCTTCGTCCAGCGCCCTCTCCGTTTTGTGAAAATTGTTTTCCATATGTTGGAACGAATACGTTGTAATATTAAATGGTTCGTCGAACATTGTTTCGGATGAACTGCACCATTTCGAAACGTTTCACGTCGGTTCTCTACACATTTAGCGCAATTTTATATATACGCATAACCATCGGGGATAGCTGTTTTTGATGACGTTGAGTGCTTTAACGTTATACCATGGACACGCTTAATGCCCTGTTGATATTTCCGAACTTTACGCTCGAAACGCTTCAAACAACCGATCTCAACGGCAGAATTTAATATGCGGCAATCGAGCTGCCAGAGAAATTGATAATATATCCCTTATAACACGCATCCGATGGCCTGAATGATGTTCAATTTCAAACAAAGGCTACTCTATCGCTACGCGATATTAAACATCTGTTAACAGTAGTTTCAAATCCATCATGGTTTTAAATATTTATACGATAATCCTTGTGATATATAGGAATGTTTTTTTTATATATATTAAAACACCATGTGTAGAATAGCGTCGATTGACGCGATGGCACGCAATTTTCAACGTTGATTGGAGAGTGAAACTGTCGGCTTTTTCGTTGCACTCTGACGATCTTTTCTGGCATTCAAATGTATAAATCTTTATTCAATTAAATACCATGATTAACTTATTAATTTAGTGATTTATTTTTTATATTCTTGTATTCAACTGTTCTTCTAGTATCGAAAGCACTAAATCATCTAGTACCTGTACAGAGTAATACACGTTACGAAAGTAATCGATTCTAATGCAAAGTCAACCAGCTGCTTGTACAAGTTCCGAACTTCACGTGACGAGGTTTACGAAAGAATTGTATCTTCGATCTCTCATCGGTTACTATAAATACCTACAACTACACTATACTAGCCAAACATTATATCGTTTGGGCGAATACCCGCTGTCCATTCAGCGGTCAACCAATGGATTAGCTGGTAAGTCACTTTCTCCAAAATTATAGCCGATGACTACTGTGGACGTCCCTGATGAGATTTCTCTTTTGATCATTGACGAAAAATAACCTACAATCCTTATGAAAGTTTCTCCTGAATTTTGGTAACAGCTTCCCAGGAATACATTCTAGGATCATGAAAATGTTTAGAACATTTTTTAAGAGACTTGGAGAAAATTCGACACCGAGAAACAACTCTACTACTATGTAGAGAAAGGATAGATTTTTAGGAAAGGAATCAAGGTCCAAGAAAATATCGTGTAATAAAAAGAGGGTAAATACAGGGAGAAGGTGTTGCGCGAGGAATAAAAAGGAACAGTGAAAACGTACTAAAAGAAGTAATTGGAGCAACAAAAGGAGCTAGAGTACTAAAAAAGAGAATTGCAACGGTAAAAGTAGTGAGTCAAGAACAAATAGAGGAAATTATTTCTAGTGTTTCGTAAAAAACATAAAGGGAAAAAGATTGTAGAACGGAAGGGAGAATGAAGCTTCGACGAGTGAAGATATTTCCACACGGAAAAAGATTAGAGACATAGTCGAACAGATTCGAATGTTGACTATTGTATGTGTGCGCAAGACGGTATACAGCGAAGACGTATTGGTGTTTCAAGCAGGCCGCAAACATTACTTGACTGTTGAGCGCTGCGACCAATCGAGCGTGCTCCACACGAATAAGGGTCGTTTTCAATGGGACACGATTTTCGAATTCCCTGTCAAGTGCAATCTTCCAGCGCGCTTTTTTGCTTTTGTTCGGTTCACAATGCTCCCGATGTCGTTCACCGTTTCATCGATTTTACGCCACGCGGCTGCCTGTAAAACGCCCCGAAAGGATTTGGCGTCCAACGTTTCGCCAGGCCCGCTATTTGCGGCTGAAAATAATTAACAAAACGCCCATGGAACAAGCTCCGTGCTTCAACCGTGAAAATAACGACTATCGACCAAAGATACGATCTGACACGAGCATAACCAGGAAGGTTTTAACGGCGATAAGCATGAGAGACGCGTGTTTGTCAGGTTTAGAGCTGCAGGCTGGTGAAATTATTTGGGTTAAGTGTTTGATACAAGGCCAAGTTTATGACACGACAGAGAAGATTTGTTTCGCCAAGCAGATTTCAACGTTTCTGTCATGTGTGATCTATCGGACGATAGCTAATATTCGTTCATACAATGTGTCGTAACATATGCGCGGATATTTGTAAAGTCAATTCCAGACACGGAACTGATGAAAAACGTTTATGTACCAAAATTGTTGTTTGAGGTTTATATTTCAGGTGATGAACAATTTTATTTCACGCTAGAAATATATCGGTATTAATAAATCAAACAACGAACCTTTCTCTCTGTCTCGCGTCATGCTTTTTACTCGAAGGTCCACGAACTAGAACAAAACTTGGACTGTTATATCGGAGTGACTAAAATTCCAACAAAATTCAATCAACAACTACACAGAGTTCTAAATCAATAAGCAAAGTTCGAAATGAACATTCCGAGTTGCAATGGAGTCAAACAGTATAGTTTTAATGGAGAAATTATCAAACGCCAGAAATTTCGACGCGACTCCAATTCCATTAAATTGGTTGGTCTTTGGAAGAAGTTCGGGATTTTTAGACGGCACTGTGCAATATTCAGGGACGACAGGCGACCCTAACGGGAGGCTGAGGGCGGGAGGAATTCGTGGATTCCATATTCATGAGTTGGGAAGGCGAGCCGCGAAAACTTTCGCCCTCGTTAAATATAACGACCGCATGTTAGAAGAAGGAATAACGACGCCGATGCAAAAACTGGAATATCGTTTCGGTGGCTGTGATTAAGAGCAGACGGCCAGAGGTAGCAGACCAGCTGCATCCAGGGAAAAATATGGCGTCGAGGCGGAACCCGGCAAGAACTCGCCTCGTGATAACAATTTATTCGCCACTGAGAGTATCGAATTCGATAGCAGCAGAGGAAACGCGTTTCTTACGTGCATCGGCAAAACATATTGTCGTGGTATGGACTGGAAAGTTTTGATATGCTTCTTTTGTTAGATATCGTCTTTATTGCCCCGCGGCAAAAAACCGTTTTATTAGCTTTTTTTACCGAGCGCCGTGGTATCGCTGCGAAGTCAAGTGCCGCCTTGCGGATTCGCACCAGCCATTTGAAAACGATGCAATGTTCGGTCGTAACGTATTTCCAACTCTTAGAAGCATCGTAGCTGAAATATTTTAATTAATTAAGAACTTTATTCTCTGCCGTTTCGTTACTCGACGAAATATAACGAATCTGTCATAACAATAAACGTGGAACAATACTTTATGAGAAACATCAGTGAACGGCGACCTTACTATACCTCTATGATTCTCAATCGTTCGATCGAAGATCCCAGAAGAAAGATATGATAAACACATCAAATAGAAAATTGAAAGTTGAAAAGAGAAACAACCTGTTGGATCCAAAGGTGTAGGTCTTTTAAAGATGTGTAACGTGTTGACTGACTCTTATGGAAGCCAGAAGTATACTTGATACAAACAATATTTGAATATCACGAGCAAATCTATACGAAGAGATACGCGTTTTAGCTTCAATACCAAACGAAAGGACAAGTTTGATAACGTAGGATTGATTGACCGTAAAAGAATCGACTTATACGCGTTATGACGTGGTCGCTCGCAATCTTCGATTATCAGGAACCTTGGTAAAAAGACTATTTATAGAAATGGAATTGCAGCAAGTGACTGGAGAAAGAAAATAGTAGAAGAAAAATTAGAAATAGGCGAGGAAGGCTGGATGCCAGCCAACAACTCGTCCACTTGCTCTACTTACGAACGAATAGCCAATAAGGATCAGCCTACGTTCACCGTTATCGGCCATAAAAATTTACCCGGTCGTGTCGCCGTAAAATTTAAATACAGCTCGCAGCGATCCCATGCGAACCGGCCATCCCGTGCAATCTGACGGTTTCGTTTATCACCGATAATTCGATCTGGCTTCTAGAGGGCTCTATTCGTGCCAGAAAATGGCCGAAAGCTTGACCTAAAATCAATTCTAACTCGCATAGAGCTGATTGGCGCACTTATCGCGAGAAAAGTGGGAATTTCTATGCAAAACGAAAATGGAAACGATTCGGATCGAAACGAATTCAAGGCGAAGTAATAACGTCAAAAACGGCGCTTTAACGTCGATAGGAAAATCATACTCTTTGAAAGGGGATTCGTCTTTAGGATCTAATTATCTTTAGGATTCCATTGGGTAGCTTAATAAGCAGTAAAAGCACGTAGATACTAAGATAGTAGTAACAACCATCAATAACCGCGAACAGGCAATAATAAACTTGTCTGGCTCGTGAAAATCTGCTTGCAGGTTATACTGGTCGGAGGCTAAATAGTCACTCATAAAAGGCAATCTTTAGTGCACGCCGCCCGGTATATAATATCGCTCCGCGATACTACGCAAGTTTTACTCGTATACAACGGCTGTATTAACTTTCTGTCATGGAAATATCGCAGTTGCCGATATTAGTTCGCCTACGTGGCGTATAAATCACCGGCGACTAGGTACGAATGAAACATCACAAGCTGCTAACGAGCAGGATGGAGAAAGTTTTCCTTAGCGCGTGCAAAAAAGCTGAGGTCGAATAAATTGGATAAACCGGATAAACTTTCGCTAGAAAATTTCGTGCGAAGAGAGTGAATATTTTAGCAGAGGTACATTTTACTTATCGATCACGATAGTAATTTTGGATTACATCGATGCGACAGCGAATTACCAGCGTTCTCTGCCGCAGAAACTGGGTTAAAACAATCTACCTGCCAATTAGCGACAATAGGATGTAATTCAAATAAAGCGATAAACACGGACATGTTTGATCGCAGCAGGAAAATGGAACAGAGAGCAGCAGGAGTCTCGATTTTCCGGCCGTGTTTGAAACAATATTTGAGACGCGGCAATAATGGAACAATAACGGCATGATCAAAGTTCGGACATTGTTTCATGTGCGACGTGTCTGAAACAGCGGACAGTTAGCTATGTATTAGCCTACTTAACAAGTAGCGGATTACGATCCGATGAAACTACGATGGGACAGGATGCTTTGCATTAGTAGGAAGATAAGCAAACTCGTAGTTTGATTTTCATCAGCGATCCAATCGTCGTCCGTATCTTGTCGCTGCTACTCGCCAACAGCAGTTGAGCGATGAAACGTGAAACGCCGCTAACTCTGGTCCAAGTTCATTTGAAGTGTATTGAGCCACGTTCGCTGCGTGATTATCTCGTGACGCGACACTGAATCAACCACTAGCCGCGAATCAAGCTGCATTGTCGTCTATCCTTTGATTAGAAACCGTCGCGTTATTCGAACTTAATTGACCGTTCCTCCGCTAGAATGCGTTTCGTAGACCAGAAATGACTACTGCATTCAAAACCATTGTTTGACACCATCATCCGTTTGATATACGCGTACGAGAGAGAACTGGAACAACAGAATTGACCCAAAAGGCTCTCGACAGTGTCGAATGAAAATCGCGTATATGCGAGGTTAACACGGAGAGAGAAAGAGAGAGAGAGAGAGAGAGTGCCAACCAGGGGAAAGGGGTCGAACGGTAACATCATCGAGTAGCCGTGCTGCGTTTCAATCTGCTCGCCATTTGCGCGAATATTGACGTGCCGTGCGCTCCGCGTAATTCACTTTTGTCGGACCAGCCGCGAATACTTAATCACGAAATTCTGCTATAAAGTGGAAATCAATTTTTGGCCCGCTTAACCGTTCACGTATCACGTCGGTTCACTCGCGCGAGAAACGCCAAAGTTAGATTAGAATTAACTAGAGAGGAACGAAACTGTAAAGATCAGAGCGTGCTAGGTTGGAAAGTTGAAACAGTATTATTGGAAAGATGGAAGAAAAGAGACGAAGAAGTGGAGGGACGGTGAATGAAGAAGAGAAAAATGACGGAGAAAATAGGTAGACACATACGAGTTAAAAGTAGAGGATCGAAAGGCGTAAATTTTGTCGCGTGCTAGATTGAAGAAGTTTCTTTCGTTCAAGTGGGAAACAAAAGAACGAGGCTTCATCGAGAAAGAAGAACAAAATCCACTGCCTTTGGCCTGCCTATAGCGGTACGTTTCTACTTGACCGCTTTCAGTTGGCCGCTTTAAACGGCAGTAGAAAAGGAACGTGACATTCCGGCAGATGTGAATGCTCGTATATCAGGCATTTAGAAATCAAATTATAATCTTTGCATCAGGCCATTAATATTTGATCTTCCAGAAATCCTTCGATACCAACCTCGATGCCAACTCGGTTTTCAAGATCAGTTTTCTATGTCTGCAAATATTCTTACGAAGAGTACTTTGTGCGAGATACGTGTAAACTTTCGAGATATTCTGAAGATGATACATATGTAACAGAATCTGATTATGTATAGAGCTTACACGAGTTTCGTTCACACGAGCATCGACCGTGGCGATTGACAGTTACCTAGTTATCCCTGCGCAGCGGGGAAGCTTCGAAACTCGTTACACGCTTCCAAAATATCGGAACTGGTACCGTGCAAGCAGCTGCGAGTCGATCGCGATAAGCTTTTCCACGTCGAGGCAGACGTTTCCCTAAGAAGATTCAACCCCTTCCCGAGACTTGGATCCGCTTTTGAAAACGGTCGTCGTCGAAATTTCAGCGAAGTCTCCCCGCTGTTCTTTCCCCCATCCTCGCGACAGACAACCGTTTTGGAAGAGAAAAGGAGACATGGTAAAATTTTGTCTACTATGGAAACGTGACAGTCGAGAATAGTGTGAGAAAAATTGGCGGATGAACGATCAAAACGAAACTAACGAACCGCGTTAACTGCTGATAAAAGAGGCAAAGGTGAACGACTTGCCCGGCATTGTGAGGAGCACAGAGAGCCAATTAGAAAGCAGAAAAGGAACGTCGGGAAAGCAGGGGTAGATCTTGGCAGCGATTTCCTGTAATTCAGTGTACACGTGGCCGGGTGAAACGAACGATCGTGTAGAACCGCAAGTTAGGATAAATTTAGAGAAATTCGAACGAGAAAGCATAGAAAACTTTCATGTTTATATTATCCGTGTACGTTACACGAAATATTTTGGAATTTCATTAGCACTGTAACGAGATACGATTGTAATAAATATATTGGTGAAATTTGAAATCGATCTGGAAATGTACCTGGATATTACAAGATATTTATTGGAAATATAATATGCGTTAAAGATAATCCGATTGAGTATTGGGGCGCTTTAATGTTGTGGATAATTATCTGTTTAAATACTTTTTAATTTTCCAATTTAACTTAATTTATCGTTAACGTTAAGGATATGCAAAAACGTATGTAGATACGTGAATTCACGATAACGTTATACGACATAATACGGAATAATACAGAAAAAAATATATAAAAGTTAAGATTTCAATTATTCGATGCAGAAAGCTCGTTAGACTATAGATTCGTACAGTTCACTGTTAAAATTCTCTATTCGTTGAAATCTTAAACCACTCGATAGTAGAGGACCAAAGGTATACCCGATTGTAAATATTATTACCTACTTCATATATTCTATTTATGGTACTGATGTGTCGAACCTGGAGATGAGAATGTTTAAGTAAAAAAGGTGTGATGATCTAGTAATAAGCGACGATATATGGAAGCTGACGAGACTCAAGAACCCGACGCAATTTATGAAAGAATTTAAAATTTAATAATCGGCCTCTCTACGGTGTTGATGAAATCTCAAATTTTCTATAAATGTTCAAATACTTTTTGTGGGTCACTGTATGTCGCAGAATCGAACAGATCGAACTACGGTTTCGAAACGAATTGCGGTGGTAGAACAACCGAGAATTGGATTCGAATTAAAGTGAACGAAGAAATTCTATTCAACGTGGTAAAGGAATTTTCTAGCCCCTAACAAGCGTACAGAAAATTTTTAGGAACCGGAAACGTAATCTCTTGCACGAAATGACGGGGAGCATCCAGTGGTTGGAAAATCAATATCGGTCTTGATCGAGCGCAAAATTTTTATACTCGCGCGAATGCAAGAAAACACACCGATTGGGAAATAATAATTGATAATTGTATCGTGGTGCTCCGACAAGAAACGTTAATTAACGTTCGAATAATTATTTACTTGCATGGTGTGCGTCGGTATACGCGAACGAGGAGATTCGATGAAATTCTCGCGTGACAAAATAAACCATCGAGGTTGGCGAATCGCTGGAAGGATCATTTAAATGTTAAATCGTTGTTTTATTCAAACGAAAGGCATAGTGCCAAATACTTTTTTCAACTTGGTCAGAATTTCTTTGGAAGAGAGCGTTAGAGGTTTAAAACGGGCAGGAGGATATTCATGCATTATTTATTCGCGAAGGAGAGTATGAATCTGAGAAAACGCAGGGACAACAAACTGAACAGAGGATCATATGGAATCTTTTCCTTTATCGTTCTCCTGCGAGACTGCGAGAGAAGAATACGCGCGTCTGTTCCTTTGAATTCTCGGGCGTTATAGAAAACTTCTACACGTCCCACTAATTTGCATATTTCTGTCTGATATGGTCTGACGAAACTTTGTAACTTTCTCCCAGTGTGTATTACCCTCGTGAAACATTTACAACGATTATTACAGGGATTTTTCGAAATCATAAACCCGATAGTCTTTTGCGAGAGATCACGGTGAAATATTTTCAAAGGTGAATTCAAAGATCGAACTCGTTAAATTTAATCTCTCTCGCTGGCAGCGACTTTTTAATATCGAAATCATCGTTTAACGTAGCCGGGCTTAATTAAATTTCACCCATCGATGCGCGTTCGTCTTGATATTAAAATTTATATTAAAAATATTCCTCCTTAATAAAATTTCAACGTTTCCTTACCGCGTTGCTGTATTAGTTCCTTCCTCACACCCTGTTCCAGCAGCATTGCTCGCTCTCCAGCGGATGAAGCTTCGTGCAATCGGACCGAACGAGCGGATCAAGCTGACACTCCGCATTAGGAACATTATCGAGCAAACGAGTCAAGCCAATATAGCAAGAATTTCAGAAGCAACGCCGTGGTCCTCTTGCAAGAGAGTAGAAAGAGGAAGAGAGAGGGGAGGGGAGGAGAGGAAAGGATCAGACAAACGAGAGAAACACTAGAACATTGAAGATATATAAGGTCTCTTGAAGATGCTATCAGACGTGGCCGGAACGAGTGGGCGGCCCGAATTATCCGATAATTTGGCAGCCGGTGGCTCATTGCCAGACTACATCCGTGCTCGGCCAAAAGCGACCCTTGGCGAGCGCTTTCCTCGCACTTCACTGCACCGCTGGGGAACCGTGGAACGATTCCATAAAAATTCATCCTACGCGTCTTGCTGGCTTTTACTCTTTTCGCTCTTCAACGAATTCTTCGATGCTGAAAGTGAATAAGTAGTATGTAGGAGGTAGACTAGATAGACGGAAGTTTATCATATTTGTGAGAAATGGTAGAAAGTTTGACTGCTTGACTGATTGTACAGAATATTTATGTAACGTGGCTGTATCGAATTAAATTGCTACACGTTATATTAAGCTTTTCACTGGCGAGTCTCGCAGGTTCAACGTGGCGTACGAGCATTTCAGAAATCGTATTACTACGTATCTCAGTGAAAGGATGAAGTTGTCCTGTATGAGCAGAAAAAGTGGTAAACGTTTCTCTAGAATTCGTTGCAGATTCTCGTTGTTACGTTACTCACGCTCGAATACACGATCGGATAACCTACGTGTATTGGGCCAAAATTTCTGATATATCCGTGTTATGAATAAGAGATTAGGTGTTCCGTTATAATTAAACGGACCTGAAAGATAACTGAACCAGGCGGAAGAGCCATTTGGAATAATGAGGGAGAATCAGAGACCGAAACTCAAGCCCCTTATCGTCCGGCGTCAAAATGTTCCATGGCAAGGGATCGATAATGATAATCGTGCTCGAAACAATACCGCGGAAATTTACAGAACGGATCGAGCTCGCTGAAATGAAAATTCTGTCGCAAATTCGATTCGCCCCGATCTCGACGATATCATCGGCGATGATTAAAAGTCGGGCGAATTCATCCGGGACGCTTTCAACGCCATTTTCCATCGACCGACGCACGTAGGAAACGAGCGTCGAGAGGAACCTGTATTTGTATTTTACTTTTACGACCCAAGGGAGAAGGGTGGTAACGCGAAGAAAAGAAATATTATTTCACGCGATATTTTTATACGCCGGCATTATTGCGAGTTCCCAAGACAAAACCCATTTCCAGATCGATGGCAATCGCGAGCCACGGGACCAGAATCGTTCCATCCTTTATCCTGCTTCTTTCTCCCCGAGCGATCGACTGCCTTTGATCAATTCTAACCCCTTTTCCTTGTCTTTTCTCTCCTGCAATTATCCGGATACCGCAACGATTCCATTCCAACCCCTTGGCTACGTAGGTTTCACTAATTATTAATGATATTCTCGCTCGTTATTTCCGCTGTAGATATAATATATTCGAATCGAGACTTTTTTATGAATGATTTTTTTTTTAATGTCTTGTCTTAATAATGTCTTTTTTAATGTCTTTTTTTAACTTCTTTATAAATATATCGTACGCGTTACATATGCCAATAGTTCGAAATTTCATCGAAACTTACATATATTAAATACCTCGTTACATTTATGTAATTTTCCAAGTTTGTTTCAAACTTTATCAATATAATGATGCTAGTGGTGCCTCATTATTCGTGTCTCGTTACTCGTGTCTCATGCATCTTTCGGCGCTAATAAAATTTCAAAATGTTTTATGTAACACGTGTGATATAACGTGAGAGTTTGATACAAAGGATTCAAAACTTCAGGAGCTTATGCTACTCACCAGGAGGAGCAAAAGACGTGCCATCAACATGGATAAAAGTCGATTTTATGCCGAAAGAACTGATTGTCAGGACTCATATGTTGATTGGACATTTTTGTGCTCCTCGGGTCGAGTACTATAAGCACTTAAAGTCTTAGACCTTCTTCCTTTTCACTCTTTGTATACATAAAACTTTTGCATGCTAGTGTTGAAATATATATTTTTGCGAGTTGCAACAAAAATATCACGTTTCTCATTGTTTCGTTCCCGTTTCACTTTCGTAACTCGGAGCAGATTTCGGAGTCAGATTTCCAGAAAATTGATTTCTGAAAACTGTTCGTACGTACATCACTTTTAGGATTTCTTTCCGCGTCCATTTCTCCAATTCCAAGCGCGCAGGAGTAATTAATTATTTCGTTCGTACGTCCGTCTTTCGGCACTTGCTTTGCTTCGTTCAAACATCAGGATTTCAGTTGGCGCGCCACCAGGAGTGCATCATTCCAGTTATTCGAGCTCCATCTAAATAAGTCGTGATACTTTGTTTACGTTTCAGTTTGCCGCATGATAAACGATTTCAATTTTTAGGAATTTCACGAAAAATTGAGCCTGCATGGAAATTAAAGGAAGAGCGTTTCCGTGTATCGAATAAGGAAATGGAACCAAACCGTGGCACTAATAAATCGCGACCTCGTCGATGCACGATTTTCTAGATTCAATCGCGAGCCCTGGAAACAATTTAAATCAATCCCGATCGACTTTGAAACTTCTAAAGTTGTCCGCAATCGATCATCGGGAGTCTCTCCATTTGTTTCGAGAGGCGACCATCCGCGTTATTGCCACCGAATTGGAAATATCCTCCAGATTTCTCCATGCAGCCAAGCAAATTCGATTTACGTTTTTAGCAACGACCGATATCACGTCTGTGTCAGACAAAAGACGAAACAGCAATCGAAGCAGATATACACCGGCCCACAAAAGTATTTCGTTATTTACTGCAGACTTTCGTAGCCGTATCGTGCGTGTTTCATGAAACATCTAAAAGATTTATTGACACTGTTACAAGCTTTGATTGTCGTGGCGTGATTATACTGGAAGAAGTTGAAAGAAATCTGAGAACATATATCAAGATTATAATCGTGTAATTTACGCGCGTAGCATAGTCATAAAAGGCGTTTACGAGAGCTCGAATATCACTGCGAGCCTGTATGAATTCTGACGACTCGTTTCTTATGAATCATCGTCAAAACACGGACGTGTTTTTGAAGTTCAGAAAAGGAAAATAGGAAAAATCGGAAGAACAAGTAACGTCCCGCTGATATAGCGAGCAGTTTCATCAAAGTGTCAGCCATCCTTCATCGTGCTCGTCGCTTTACCTTATTTTCGTCCACCGGGTAAATGGAAGAAATAGATAGATGTGTCGAAACAAACTTCCTCTTCATCGAGAAGGATGCAAAATGAGCCGCGAATCTCCAAGACACTCTGTAAATCGCTGGACATTTTCAAGAAAAATGCGCGACCACCAAAATACATTTGATCTGGTTAGCGGCCATTCGTATGAACAATGTCGCTTTTCGCGGAAAATAGCGGAAAACGACGCGAGTTCCGCTTCACTCGCCGACAAATTTTGGGGAAGTTTCGGTCGAATTCACAGGTACCAACGACACTTTCAAAGTTGGCAATTGTTAACGCGCAAAAAAAAAGAACAAGAGTAGAAAATTTATGAAGGCACCACCAGCGAAAAGCAAAGTGAAAGAGAATTATGGAAATGCAGGCTAAAAGTCTGGGAATATGCTTGTTACGTGAGTTACATAGGTAGCACGGTATGTAAACGGAAGCTTTACACACGGCATATTTTGCGATTCCATCCTTCAAAATGATGAAACGAGCAGCAACTTTGCCTTGAATTGGAAATTCCCAACAACTAAGTTGAAATTCTCTTATTACGCAAATTTGCTGCGCGCGAGTTCACTGGCTACGGTAATTAACAAATCTCCGGATAGTTCCCCGTGGCATACTATGACAAACAGTTTAGAACGTACTTCCAATAATTACAGCGATGCACGAAACACTGGAGTTAGGTTGGAAATCAAAGGATCGCGGCAAGACGTCCGATTTCTCGTTCTTTGTGCATATAAATTTCAATCAGGAATAATCTGCACGTACTACTACAGTCTGCATCATTGTTATTTACTTTATAAAGCTCCCTTGAAAATAAACAGCAGTTAAATCTCTATAAGGGAATGTTCCCCCTGAACAATAATATAATTTGTTCTCTTTCTCTCTCTCTCTCTCTCTCTCTTTTGTATAATAATTTACCAAATAATAATGAATTAACAAGTTACGAGTCGTAGATTGTACATTAATTGTATACGTTTCTACAATTTGACAATTTTACGTCAATTAAGGTAATAGTCATTTGTAGAATTTACCTGCTTTAAAAATTTCGTTTCTTTTATTATAAAACTTGTTAGTCACAACTTGTAATGTTTCACTGCGGAAGTTTGAACTGCGGATGTTGGTGCATTTATGACGAGTTTAAATGTGCAAAAATATACGCAGAACATACAATGTACAAAAGGATACGATATATCCAGTGAATGTATTCTTTGCAATATTCAGAGAATGAAACATAATTATTACATTTCGGTCTCGTCTCTGCGATCGTGTTTATACGAATATGAAAGTGCATGAACTTTTAACAATATTAATTTTACAGGGCTCTAAAAATAATGTAAATCGTTATCGATATATTTCTACAAAAGAAAAGCGTAAGCGCAGTATATAAAACGGAAGGAAGTCGAGTGCATTTTCATATAGATCTAAAAGATTTAAAGAATTTCGAAAGAAACGAGCAAAACGATGCCCCAGGGTGCAGCGGATAGCATTCTTGTTCTCCGAAAATTGTGGCATACGAATTCCGAAATCGACGTATAAAAATATCCCGCATTTTCCTCCCGGGTTTGTATAAATACGAACGATAACAGCAGCTCTCTCCGCAAAATCCTTCGTATGAATGGTATTCATGGAGAAGTCGAAGAGTTGAATCGACCACTCGTGCTTTAAAAGACAGACCTTGTTTGCGACGAAGAAAGAGCCTGGCTTAAGCCTTTGGACCTCGACGTTTTCACATTTTGCCATTCTTCCAGTTATACGAAAGATATCTATACACGTTGCCGAAGCTAACCTTTCCACTGAATTCGAAGCAACTTGCAAACTTGTTTTAAATTATTTCAAAACGTAGACACTGCGGTTAGCTTTCTATAGAAGTTGATGCATATAATGAATTTTTATGTACTTGTCACTTACAATTGGCGTCGTCTTGATGCATAAAATTTGCTGCCTTTGACCCTATTAATCGCTTGTTTAACATTTCAAACTGTAAAATTTAAGAAAGGAAGAAGCAACTTGAGCTTTCAACACCGTTTCGTAATATGAAAGAGTCTTCGAAAAAATACAGTTCAGGCATGTGGAAGTAGAAGCTTCACGCTTTTCAAACGAATCCAAGCGAACTGAGGTGCGATTTTTCGATGAAAATTGAATGATCCTTTAATCGAAAGAGACTTCGAAAGAAGAATGAAGTATACGAAAAAAAGCTCACGATGCAAAATGAAACTTTCTTTGAGCTTGAGAAGTCTTAACTTCGAGGATACGTAATTTAACGAAGAAATGCAAAGTTTTCGATTGAGATCAGAGGAGACAGGCTGAAGGGGCTTACGCGTTACGGTGTCCGAAATACGAAGTCTAACTCGAGATTATTCGTCGCGAGATGACGTCGGACCCTGGGGTGAAAAGAGGGAAAAGAAGAAGCGGAAAGCGGAAGAGTGGCTGCGATGAAACACGTACTATGCAGAGAGCAAACCACAGCACGGAATACAAATGCCGGCATTCCTATCATATTCAGATTATGCCGCGATATATTTAATGCTTCCGAGCGAATACTCGTATCAATGCGATCTTTAATGCATTAACAACGCGGCTGAACCGTTTTGCTTCTTTATCACTTGCATGTTACCGCGAAATGCAGCGAGTGATAACCTTCGGCGATCTTGGAACGATAATAACACGAGCTCTTTTCTTTCTTTTCTGTCTCGTCGAAGCTTTTTTCTCGATATCGTACAGATTAATACGAAGAAAGGTATATCTTTGGTCATAAGAGAAAAATAGGGCGATAGGAATACACTCGTCGATGATGGTATACAAGGAAATACTGGAAATAGCCTGCATCGATTTTCAGAGAGTTGAATGGAATGTTTTAGAGTTCAGAGGATTTCAGAGTTCACGATGTAAAATTATATCAGAGTAATATTATCGGCAAGATGATTGTCGATGATTAGTTTCAGCGTTATTTTGTTACGGATAATCTAGGTACAACGCTCCTCATATGGATTATAATTTACTATGTAGACGCGTTTAGAGCTAAGAGAAGTTATTTTATCGGAAGAATTACAAATTAAAGAGTTTAGAAAGGGTTAGGAAGTTACGTAGAAGAAATGGGACGTGCCTAAAAAATCGTAGGGCGTAAATATAACTTTGGTTAAAGAACGAGACAAGGGTGGTAGTTCAGTCGTATAGAGAATAGGAAGCATTTAATCTGTTACCCGGATCGTCTCTTACCTAGAGACTCCTACAACCACAGCATTAAAATGGAGTAAAGGCAAATCAATTTGAATTGTGTCTATTTTTGTTCTTAAGTAGCCAACACAGTCCAAGAGATTGAAAATTCTAGTAACCTAAACCGCGTCTTTCACAGTTATAAAGAATTAATATACGTGATAAACAATGAAAAATAAGAAGACATTGAAATAAAAAAAATTATATTTGTATACTTCACGACTATATTTACATCCCAGAAAAGTCTAGTCTCGTGTAACCAATAGATAGCCTAAAAGAAAAATTCACAAGAATCACTTGCTTTGTCGTCGTTGTTACACGTGAAATCTCGTCTTAAGATTAATCTCAAAAGAGAAGTACGTTACATATTACAATCTAAGAAGCAAGTGCCTACAAAATAGACGAGAGAAACTCGCAATTTGTCAGCAAGTTAAATCGTGCACGTAGCACGTCGTGCTTAGGCTAAAAGGGTAGCGCATCGAAAATTCGTCGGTCGATTCCCTGTCGCTAAGCGTGCTCGCGAAATGACTAGGTCCGGCGTATCGTGAGTCATGTAAAAGAGCCTTATTTAGGCTGTCTACTATTTCACGTTCCATTCCCAGCTACGTGGAGCGAATAAAAATAAATTCACTGACGTAGAACGTGCCGTATTTGCCGATGGGTTACGACCGATACATCATTGGAGAATTATTCCTGGTATTCGGTGAGATCTCGCCGATACGCGAAACACCGACGATATGTTCGACGTCGAGTCACGAGATCCACGACCTCTTTCTCTTGGCCAAAGGGGGAAAAAACGACGCTTGCGAATCGTCGAGAAATAAAGTTCCGCGCGAATCGATTCGTCCTTTGAATAGGGGACGAATCGTCGTGCTATCGATTTCAAAAGCTACGTTCCACTTCATTGAACTTGGGATTTTTCTTACCACTGTGATATAGTGACTTGAAAATATTCGGACACTTGCCATAGATAACTTTTATATGGATAATCGTGCGTATTGCGTGAAACATTTTTAAATTTTGTCAGCTGTAACAGGACACGACCGATGTCGTGATCATATCGGGTAAATTTGAAACCAGTCTGAAAATGTATATAAAAATTGTAAGATATTTATCATGTATATTGTATTTGGTAAGAAATTAGTATACAGCATGAAATTAATATACCGAACAGGTATTGTTTAAGTGATGTCGTAATACTTTTGCGAATACTTTTCTATACGTTTTCGTTTCAAATTCTACCGATATAACCACGGCTGGTTGAATATCGTTACAGTGCCAATGCAATTTGAGAATGTTTTGTATAACACATTAATATATTTATAATATATTCACAAAAGTTATCTACATACATTCGAATTCCTTTGTGAGCAACTGTGCGTGCCAATTAAAATCGTTTTACCGATAATTTCTTTTTATACATCCTTTTTCAATTGTTTTAATGGTTCAGTCGCCAAAACGCGAATGTAAAGTACGTTCGTAACTGCAAAGCAACTTGAAACACTGGCAAAAGACCGAATGAATATATTCCTATTTAACAATTGCACGTAACAAGATCCGGAGGTGAGACGGTAACGCGAAATAAAGCTGGTGGTGAAAACATTTTAACACTATCAAATTCAACGGTGCAACGCTTTATAACATGAAATCATTACCGCCGCGAGGCCGGTCGAGTTTCAAGCGACGCGTCTCCTATTACGTAGCCAAGGTAGCAAATGATGTTCCACGGGAACACGAGCGTTACCATTTTTCCCAAGGCGTAAACAGCGTGAGCCTGTGGCCATACGGTTACTAGTGTTTTCCCAAAGAATAATAGGACTACGAGGAAATTAAAGACAGAGGATATTACCGTGGCACGATGCTCGTTGAGAGACGGTAAACGCGTTCTCTTGAAGGGCGTAATGCCGCTTCGCTACACACAGGAAACTCCCTTTAGCACCCTTATAACGTGATACAATCGTAAGGACGCGGAAATTAGACGAGTCGTCGCGTAATTACAACGAAACCCGAGTTGCGTCACGTTACCGCAGGTAACGTTACCTCGAAGCGGCCATTGCGCGAGCCTAATGAAAAATTACGTTGGAATAAGTCGAGATAAAGCGCGGTGATAAAAGATTTACAAACGAGAACCAGAGCTAAGGTCGACTAATGTAACGTGCGCGTAACGCTTCAACGTAATCAATATGACGGCTATCCTGTTCTTTTATGCTTCGTTTCGGGCTTTTTTATTAAGATAAAATGGACCCAGAAATTTGCAGCAGAAAATACACCATGTCTTGTAAATATAAGTTTCGATGTCACCTGATTACATATATTAGCTAGTACTGTAATAAATAATTGGATAGAAAGTATAGGAATATGTAAGGAGATTGAAAGTAATAAAGAAAACAGAAAAATATATTGCCCTTCGCTCGCAAGAATACGAGGAAACGTGGAATTCTGAGAACGAAGATAGTCTCTTCGACAACTATGCTTGATGTACCGGTACGGGGATGGAGAACGATGATGGAAAAGTTCAGTCAAACGAAATTTCAGTGTTCAATTTATCCAGCAGGAATTTTCATGCTAGTTGAAAAATGTTTCGAATCGTCATACCGCCCAGTAGATAATCGTTAGATATCTTAGTGAATGTTTTATTCAAATTTTTTGAAAATCTCTGTAGTACCAAAAAGTTGCCTCGGAAGCTAAACAGACCATGTTAAAGTAGTTGCACATGAGAAAGGTAAGGGATTCTTCCTTGTTTGTTTGGGGTAAATTATTCGCAGCAGAACTCGTCTAGCCCACGAAGAATTCTCTGGAAACTGGAGATTGTACAATTAGTAGACAAATACGATATAGAAGGAAAAACCAGCGGGCATTCGAGACCGGGAAATCGAGCATTGTTTTCCACGAGATGCACTTTGTACGACGTAAAGACTCCATTCAACCAGATTGTTTGACCAGCTGCTGTTTAATTTGCAGAAACAATTAAAGACAGATTTCTCTGACAGAGTCTTCGCGCGACGTCCTTTTGTTTCGCTCGTCGCTCGGCAAAAGGCCATAAACTGGCTACAGGAAAATTATTTACGCAATGCGAATACCCCCGACAAAATTGTTTCAACAAACTTACCCCCCCCCCTTTTCTTTTTTTCTGCAAAGAACTCATTATTAAGTTTAATGGAATAACGTGTCCCGCGAAAGCAATTATTCATCTCCACAATCAGTCGGAGAAGCGCTTTATAGTAGAACGAAATTGTTTCCTGAACTCTATCCCGAGAACAAGAAAATATATTCGTGTTTATCAAGATTATACTATCTCTGTGGGGCGCAATTGCTTTTTCCAGGATTCCGGCCAATTGTTCCGGCGCCAGAAGTCATTCAGTGGACCCGGCTATCTGGGATTGCATGCCGATTCTGCATCTCTATCTGATTCGATTTCGCGCAACATAACTCACGCGTCCGAAATGAATTTTTGAAACATCATTGTGAAAAATAAAAAAGAAAAAAATAGATCACGAGATCGTATTGACACGACGTTAACGTCGCCAAATTTTTATACAAAATGTATAAGAAATCGCGAAAGCGTTCGCAACCACGCGTACTAATCTGTGAGCAACTAAATGTTCTTTGTTTTTTTGTCAAAATTAATGTTCCTTGTGTTACTTTTCGTGGCTGAAAAAATCGTGCTAAAAGGATATAACTTTACATGTTTACTTCATTTTCTCACCGCTGCTGTCTTGAAAAGACGAAATCTATTGCCTCTCACAAGAAAATGAAAGATCTTCACTTCCACTTCAGAGAATGAACTCGCAGTGTTCGAGTTAGTCGCGACTTAGTCGCCTGCCCGATTTTTGCAAGTCAGCGACGAAACCGTGGCTCCGGGTAATCATCCGTTGACGTAACGTTTCTAAGATTCGTTCGTTTACTCGGCCAATTGTAGCTCGCTTAAAACGCTTATCCGTCGCTTCGATGAAACAAAGGCTACTTTCTCTGCCGTTCTCAAGCAAAGTTACTCTCCAACTCGTTCACAGTCAATTTTATCACAAGGACCCCGACTGCAAGAAGCACCGCGCAGAACTGCTGGCAACAATCTCTTTGTTCCGACGGTTGCACTGAACGGTCATTTAATTTAACTGTTGCGAAGTGCGACACCGTGACTGCATAACAAACACGTCCGCTATGCAGACCGCGTCTTCGCGTCACGTTTAGCTTTTCGAATGGCCGCGTCCCTCTTGCGAAGTCCATTCTCCTTCGTCAAAACCATATCGCGAACCATCGAGTTCTCCCTTCGTCCATTTAAGCACCCTTGTTCTCTGCTCGTCGCGGAAACTCTCGATGCGATTTTGATTCTTGTAACTCGACTCGTGGAAACGAATCGAAAGTTGGATAACCGTGTAGAATAAGAGAAGAGTTTTTAAGGAGATGTAGAATTTCACTCGTACTGTTATTCGAGATTACTGTTTGGTTTAAAACAATTATCACCGGTGATTTTATTGAAAAATTTGCGACAGTCAAACGGTACAGTTAGGTTACATATTGACAAATATTTACCTGTGTATCATTAATTTCAGAGGAACGAAAAATCTCTTTAGTGAAAAATCTACAATGAATACGGGCACCAGGTAATACTATCATATTCTAAGATACGTCTGTTCAGTTGACAATAAACTATTTTGAGAGTGTTCGTGTTTTTTAGGAGTTTAGATATTCTATCATAAATTTGACCTAAAGATACTTATAGCCACGAAAAGTAGGGTCGGACGAGGAAATAATACCAATTTAACATTGCTCAAGGATATTAAGTGGTTCTCCATTATCATTATGGAATTTTTCGTATGCTAACTACGATGGATAAATATTGTTATAATCGTATCGTTTAGCGACAGCAATAGAGATATTACGGTTTAATTGAAATTTACGATATTGGATTTTCTATTAGACTTTTAATATTGGAATTGTATTAGTTGCCTTAATATATAGAACGTTTTTTTGCACAAATAATAACGAAGTAACGATGAAACACGTAATTTAATAATATAAAAATATACATATCGGAAATGTTTGATGAAGGGGCAAAAGCTTTAGTAATGTAAATAAGTTACTTAATTCGTATGTACAGAGAATAATTAAACAAAGTAATATATAATATATTATCTTGCAGAAATTAGAACAAGTATCTCGTGACTTATAAGCAGGAATATACATTATAGATTATATGTAAATATAAATAGAGCTTATATAACAGTGTTCGACACTGTTTTAGATATATGCGATCGAACTTGTTAAATTTAACACGGAATCTAGTAGTAGCGGGAATATTTTTCCATGTCACGTCTCCATCCTTCATTACTCATGCAACTTAGGGAACTAGCCCTTAACTTAATTATTATTCGATAGCAAGCACGGAATTATTTAGTAGCTCTACTCCCGTTAAGTATTCGTGTTCGAAATTACGAACGGGCTGGAGTATTTTCGAAAGAAACGCACGCATATACGGGAGTGCAAATACTACGATAGCTTTTGTTGCCACGATGCAAAGTTCAAAGTTATTTGAATCAATACCATAGCAGTTCCAGTCGTGAATAATTCAGCAGAGGTGCGCGTATTATGCGACCAATAAAGCAGCCAGAAGCGCCCGGCAAAATATATTTTTCTCGGAACGTGAGAAAAAAATGTGTCGCGGTAATTTTGCAAATAAGACTTTACGATCGATGCTAGATACTCGGCCACCTTCCGCGCTACATCCTGTTTGTACATGGGGAAAATGTGGTTGGTGAGGAGAATTCTAAAGCGATTTATCCTTTTGCAAGGAAACGACGGAAAGTTCGAAGAATAATTATCTCCTCGTCTTCAAAATTTCTTGTATTTCTGGCGTTAAATGGAAAAAACACAAAAACTTTCGACTATTTGTAGGAAATAATTAAGTATGATGATTTAAGGCATTCACTGCTATTATCGCATGCCCATCTATCATTTATGCGTACCCAGTTTTCTTTCATCGTTGTTTCTTTCGTCAATTGTTCCTTGTTTTATTTCTCTTTTTAAATCGTTCTGTCGAAACGCAAAAATTCAGAGACACAACAGGAATATTTAGCGATGTTGTTTAAAATTTATTCATTCAATCGACTCAACATGTACAATAGTAACGAACGTGTTTAAGCACGAGATTTATAGAACTATATTTAAAAGCTTACCCGAGTCTATTTTGTACTACAGTTAAGGAGTTAAACAATTTCAAGAAAAGAAGGAAGAAAGTATGTCAGAACAATTTCCCATTGTTTCTTCTGCCTTCCTTCGCAGGTCTCTCGCTCTTCGTTTCTTAATAAGCGTTGCGTAACTGCTGCTTGATAATTTCATTAGCATCGGATCGAAGAAAACGAGTAGCTACTTCGTAACAACATGATTAGAGAAACGACATCGTTCCAGTAGAAAAGAGAAGCGAGTTGTTTCGCTCGAGTCGTCCCTAATACGGTGAAAACATTGATTACTGTTGTTGTCTTCGCTTTGCGATGCAACGGCCTCGATTTTTCACTTTTCTCTTGCAACGCTTTTTCCGCCTATAACAAGATCGCTTCTACTATTTCGTTCATCGGATTAAATTTCCTTATCAAAGTAATCGAAACTTTCCTAAAATTCCGATTCGAATGAGATCGAACGATAGACGCGTTGGCATCAACTTCGAATTAGATTAAAGCGTCCGCATTGCTACATCTGTCAATTTTATGTTATATATACGGAAATGTAGGTATGTACCGATATATCATATATATATAGGGTGTCGCGCGCAATTGGACAGAATTCTAATTCCAAAGCGATAGAGGATAAAAAGTGATTTCATTAGGCAGAATTTAGCTTACGAATGACAAAACAACATACAGTACAATATTATCATGTTTAGGTTTTCCTTCTCTTCCACATACCGCACTTGACAAAATTGAAGTTAAAATATCCTTTGTATCGAACATTTCAAAACAAGATATCTTTTAAATTGAACATCTTCAGACACATATATCCTTTGATATCCTTTGATACGAAATATAAATAGATTTGATATAAATTGAAATCCTTTAGACATCTCTATTTCGAAGATAGGCATAGACACGCAACATTCCGATACCTCTCTTCTATTTTTTCTATTACTTTATGACAGCATCCGAAGCGGGCACGAGATAGAAAAAAACATCAAGAGAAATTGTTATTAGAGGACATACGATAACAGAATGTCGCGTCGGATTAAACGAACGAAAATCGTGAAATCGAACGAGCGGCCGGTTATCGGTATTCGGATTATAAATGCAAACCGTATCCGTAATTGGTTACAATAAACTGCACGCTGATATGATCATGCGATTTTTCTGCCTGAATCGCCGAAAAAAATCCTGTAGACACGTTCAACACTCAAAGCTGAATCGTTCAGCTTCCGGTCAAGTTGCATAAAAATCAAGCGCAATTTCCCGTCGTTTGGAAATAACCTTACGGTGTTAATTTAATGGTGTCGACATATCGGGTTGACGTATCAGATCGACGTATCGGATCGACGTATCAGATCGACGTATCGGGTTGACGTATCGGGTTGACGTATCGGGTCGACGTATCGGGTCGACGTATCGGGTCGACGTATCGGGTCGACGTATCGGGTCGACGTATCGGGTCGACGCAGACACGTTCGCGACAAGTTACGACACAACAGTGCAGCGTGCGCTGCCGTTTTGGCTCACCATAAAAATTTCAACAAACGAACCGACAAAGAAGAAAAAAATCGTGGGTGCGAATGGATATCCGTTTTTTGGTAAATCTATTTTTTATTCGTCGACATCGACGAAAATTCGGTTATTTATTTGTTACGCGAGATATAGGATATTGAATTCGTACTGCATCCAGTCGTTATATCAATAAAAACAAAGAGGAAATATTAGTTAAAATAGCTCGGAAATTGTTCAATTTGAAAATATATATGTACAGAAGTTTAAATAGCCGATTCGGGTATTCTATTTTCGGCGCAGCTATCGAAATTTTTAATTTATTTTGTTTTATTTTGCTACATTTTATTTACAAGGAAAATCCAGGAAAATTTACAATGACACGTTGGAATCTTCACGGCCCTAGTAGCATACCAATACTATTTAGTGTACTGCAAATAAAAGGATTCTTTAACCTTTTTCCAATATTTGAAATTTATAATCTTCAACTATATATCTAGTTGAAAGTATTTCAGTGAATCTTTACGGAACTTTTCATCCAAAATATGCGATTATGTCACGTGAAGTGTAATAATTGAAAAAAAAACAGCACACCATCGAGAGATTAGAATTATTCAAATATAGACCAGTTTAAAAATATAAATATATAACTAGCCGACTTAGATATTCCATTTTCTACGCAACTATCAAAATGTTAAAATGCAGCACGGAAAGTTGGGCAGCATCTTGGCTATATTATCGCGCCGTTTGCGCCGTTACAGTATTATTCCTCGTTCCTCTGGTAACCTGTTGTAATTTACGAGTAAAGTAACGGCTTGCTGCAAATGATATAACCTGCTGATTCCAGCTTCTCGCTGGCGCTTCTCTCTTTTTTTCTGCCGTCTTTTCCGCAGCCCGCCTCCATCTTGCCGTGCCACTTTCAGCGATGCTTTATGCATCTGCTTTGAATGCTCCCCCCTTAATGCTGCCTCGTCTGTCGACGAAAACGCGTACCGTCGTAGAGCTTTAATCGACCCCACTAGGAAAATGTGTTCGCAATCTCTTCTCGCGTTAGATCGTCGACGTAGCTTCAATTTCGACGTGGGAAATCCTACGCGAGAAGGTGAAATTGACAGGAAAGCAACGATATCAGCGAAACGCTTCCCTTTCTGGCATCACCTACGTAACGTATATCCACAATACGTGTGATGTTTCCGAAAGTTCGTCCTTTTGTTTCGTATGGATTCCCGCGCATATCGAAATATCAGATAGAATATCGTTAAATGTTGTTCCGACTGAGAACACCGCAGCATCAATTTTCAATGAATTCGACCTTGAGACGAAAAACGAGTGCTGGAATCGTTCGATGGTGTTAATACTTTAGAGGTTGTTCGTGTAGCCGGATAAAACGTGATTTCTCGCGTGCTCATTGCAGATTTCATTAATATCGTTTAATGAAATTCATGATGAAATGCTATTATAGCGTAAATGGAATCGCGCCGGCTATTATCGATAGAATCGCGTTAGAAAATCGAAACAACGAGGCATTTCAGTGATATTTGGATTTATTCGTTCGAATAACGAAGTAACTGACAAGGAAACGCGGATGGAAGCGAATACTCGATAAAATTTTGGGATGAACGCAGATCCATAAATTGTGGGATTTGTCGACCTTTCCGTAGACACTCGAGAAATAAAGTCATCCCCTACCCTCCTCATCCTTCCTTTATTTTCTCAAGCGTTTCCAGAAAAAAGAGAGAACTCTGTTCTTTGAACTTTCGATGTATCCATGGTACATTCATTTCGAGACTCTCGACACATATTCTCTGCATACGCAGCGTTCGAGTACTACGATCCTCGGTAAGAATCCACCACAGCCGATTACCCAATCGTATTTCACCAAATGGGCACGTAGTCAAGTATTATTCCCAAAGAGTTTCGAGAGCGACCCGATGTATATTTTCGTTGAATGGAATCGAAACTGAGGAACTCCTCAGCCTCTGTAACGAAGAGAAAATAAATTACCACTCGGCTGGCAAACAACGTTGTTTAATCGTTTCTCAGAACCGTGTTGACTCGCTAAAAAATGACCTCTTCAACAAAAAGCTCCTCCTACGATCTGCTTAAAACTTTTTACCAACCGATACTCACCTCTAACGGCAAAAAGGGGTCGGTAACGGTTTCACCGAGTCGAAATCTTCTTCGAGCGAACAGAAACGAAACAGTAATATCCAAAGAAGCATCGGCGAAGTTGAAACGTAGCGTTGCGTCTAACGTAAAGATACGAAACAATAGCGTCCGGTTGCACGTGGAAGACAAAGGGAAGGCGATAGGGTGCGGTGGTAGCGCGCTAGATAGAAATCCTTCTTGCGCGGAGCATAATTTATCGTGGTACGGCCCACTTAGTCGTGGCCGAGAGTCATTAAGGACGGCCGTGTGGCACGTCAGGAGTTACACACTTTGTCACGGTAAGTTCCTCCAGCATGGCAATTTTGCTGGCCGGACGCGCCGGCTCGATTAAATTACCCGCTACCGACCATCGTCGTCGTCGTCGTCGTCGCCGGACTGGTAGTCATTGGACTGGTAGTCCAGTGGGTAGGGTAGAGAAACTTCTCCAGTTAGCCTCGTTTGTTCTTTCGCGTTTCCTGAAAGCCGTTCCCTGATAAACGTCTGTCGGATCGACGAGGGTCTCGCCCCTTGTGTTCGACCGCAGATTAAGTGGGACTTCCAGAGAATGAACTATTGCCTGAGAAACTTGCCACCGAGAATCCAGTTTGTTCGTTTTTCTTGCCGATGCTCGGCGTTCATTGATAAGCGAGAATTCGAATACGAATACGCCGAGGACTCTCAAACGACGACGGGAAACAGCTTTCAAACGTATTTTGATAAGGTTGAGATCTGCGGTGGTCGAGTTGATCCGCAGCTATGATCTTGCGCGGTATTGCTCTTTTAGAGTTTATTTTTTTTGCCAGAAATTATGTGTTTAATCAATAATATTTCGGTAAGATTGCAAATACTTCTTGGCTTAGATGATAGTGAAAATTTTATTTGACGCGCCTTACTCTCGAAGTACGTGCGTGATTTTTATTTCAATAAATCGATACTCTTGAAATGTTATGCTTGACTTTAGGATCAACTAACAACTTTTTCGTTGTTGCAATTCGGGAATAAATCGATGATGTAGATCTCTGTAAATGAGAGAAAAAGGCTGTCGCTAACTTCAAAGGAATCAAGATATTTAAAAGAGAAGAAGGGGATGTTTGATATTGTTTAAAATCCCTTAAGAATTTCGTTGGATACGAAACTAAGGTAATATCTGTATCAAGTAACCGGGAACCGTTTCGTCTAAGGAGGTTTCGTAATTTCAAACGCGTGAAAAGGCCTTTAGCAGACATAAGATAGAATTATAGACGATAAACCGCGCGGAATACCTTTAAATAGCAAGATTTAAAGGCGAGTGCTCGTCAACTTTTAACGCTGTATGTAAATTGCATCTACAGCAGTGCTTGAATCGCCATTATAGCGGAGAGGCTTATCGCGCGAAGAACATAAATCCCGTTTCACGTCTTAATAACAGTCCTTCATTTAATGAAAGAATTTTCTCCATAAATTCGAAATTCTACGCCCGTGTACGGGTCTAAAAATGTCCTCGACGGCTGCGTCTTTAACGGAGAAGTCCTCTTATCGCGAGCTCAAGGGAAACAAGAAAAAAGGAACGGGAAATCCATAAAGTGGATCGTGAGATTTCAAAGTGTAGAGCTCTGCTTGGGGATCGTAACTTGCTGAATGGGAAATTACACGCAAAGTTGCACGACGAGTCGTTTGATATTATTGAACACCGTTTCAATTTCCGTGGGGATTATTTAATCAAACTTCTCGGGTTCCGTTCGTTTGTTCGCAACGGTGTTCGAAACTCTTCGCTGATGAACGCCGTCTAACCCACGTTCTCATCTCGAAACAGAAATGAAACAGATCTTCGAGAAGTCGGGATGGAATATAGAATCGAAAGGCCGCGACGTAAAATCGAATTACATTTCCATTTTCATATCTTCGCCCGTTAACCGAGAAATATCAGACGAATGGAATTTTTCATGGTAAGACTCTACTTCTGCAATAGGACGTTATTACGAAACTAGTTGTAATATATGCGCGAAAGAGGTAGAAATTTCGAAGGCGGACTCGTATCGAAATGGCTATGCAAGATTCAGATATACCGTACGCCAATTTTGTAGAACGTGTCAAACCGTATTCCTCTTCTCCGAAGTACATACGGATACGCTCGTGTCCCGGTACAGAAACACAGTCTCGTGACGGTCCGTGACTCGATATTCCTGTAAATACATATTCAGATACATATTTTGCCAAAGTTCTGCTAGACGGAACACGTACATGTCTCGGTGGTCGCCCGTTGATCTCGTTGGTTGTCGATGTATCGAGCCATCGAACGAAAAGTATATGAAGAAACTAAATGTTACATACAGTTTAACTACGTTACTTTACGAAATAGAGTACTTTGAACTATCCGGCACTTTAAAAACGAACACGAACTCGAATCGATATCAATATACAAAGAGTCGACCTGGAAAAGAGGGAATGTCAAAGCTTGGAAGTTTCTCAGAAAAGGAAAATTTTGCAATATATCGCAATATAGAACGTCACAACTTCGTACTCTATCATAGATATTATATTAAAAGAAAACATTTCATTCTCCATTTTCCTCCACATGATTTCACCTTGCGCATTGGATTTTAAGTAATATATAACACATTAAACCGTAGGAAATGAAAAGTACATTGTACACGTAAATTTCTTATGATTATCGTGAAACTCGGGAAATTTTTATTCAAATTAATGCGACATAGCCAGTGATAAAGAGCACTCAGGGGAACACGCGAAAAGATGTTAAACTCAAAGAACTCATTAAAATTGACGTTCCCTCGTTTTTCCCGTGGTCTCTTCGTATATCTCCTCTGGAAGGGATCGAAACCAAAGGAAACCTCGCGAAAAGAAACAAAATTACCACTTGGCTGGCAACAACGTTGTTTAATTATTCTTCGGAGACAGGCTCAGTGGAGTCAAAGAAAAATCAGCTAGTACACGGGTTCTCGAAGCAGCGTACAGGACCTTCCCGTTAGGGAAACGTCGTGGCAAGGAATCGTCGAAGCGTTCAAAGAGAGATCCTCTTTTAAGAAAAACGAGGGCTGGGAAAAGGGAGAAAAACCGGTCACCGAGACAACTCACCCTCGTTCGTCTTCGTTGCTCGAATAAGAACAGGCACCGGTTGGAAAAGTGTCAGTTGGTCGCGTAACCTGTTGTTTCTCGAGCGTTTTAGACAGCTCGGCGATTTACGATCTCTACTTAATTAATGCCAATTAAACGGGGCGTTCGATCGACGCGCAGCTCTCCATAAATAACTTGAGTTCGATCGTGACGGCGGCGCAGTTTATTAGAGCTGCCATCGTGCGACCCAGCTCTCTCCCTCTTTCTTTCTCTCTCTCTCTCTCTTGCTCTCTCTCTCTCTCTCTCTTGCTCTCTCTCTCTTTGCTCCTCGTCTCTCTGAACTCGTTTATACGGGCCAGCTTTACTTTTATCCTCGTAATTTCGATATTAACGCGTTTCCCTATGGCGCACGGAGTTTTACGGCAGCCACGGGGATCGCGAAAGTTCCGCGGTCCATGGTACGAACGTGAACGGGGGAATTTAAAGCGTGTTCTTCCAGGAAACTTTCGTTACGGATCTTCAGCCGCTCCACCGAACACGTTTCGCGGTCTTACTTTTAAGACTGTCTGCACAGTTTTATGAAAACTGGTGTGTGCGTGAAAGATGAACGAGTACGTGATTTACCTGGAGCTCTCGGGGCTTGTTTTATCGATTCCACGGCGAACGCTCGTCTATCGGAGAGTTTAAACCGTAAAGTCGACTATATTTTATTACACCGCACCCTTAGAGCTCTTTGACACGGCGATACTTATCGTATATTATCGCCTGTGAATGCGTCCAGAGAATTTATGACTACGGAAGAAAGTAACATTGGCAGAAAATTTAGCGAGATATCATAATATGACGAAAAAGTAGATTGTTGTCTATGAACGAATACTTATACAGTCAGCCGTGTACGCGTATACGTACACAGACACACATACAGACATACAGATGATGTCTTCATATTGGCGAAGGAACGTGCAGATTGAATGACGAGCACAACGGGAGGAATCGAACAGATGCATCCGTGCAGAATCTTGCAAAATTACGAACCGAAAATTACGACTGTAAAACGAAGCTTTGTGACTGTGCTTCCGTTCCATGATTATTTTTATACCGATGGCAGGTGGCGCATCCTGAACGTCCTCGCCTAGGAACGTAGTATGCGATGAAAGCGCGACGTGATTCGGTGATTTACGCGAAGCTGCGTGGTGGAAAAACCGACGAATTTTCCTCGACCATCAAGCCTCGGAGAAAACGCGTTCCTCGGCTGTTGATTTACGATGCCACTCGAGGAATCCACCGACCCGTAAAATGCTTGGATAATTTCGAAGAAATCTCGACTACTGCTCCTCTCACTATCATTTCCTCGTGCTTCTCTGTATAACTTACCACGTCTTACAAATCCAGCGAAGAGTTAACGAATGTTCGCGAGAAAAGAAATTGCGAACGAATGTGAAATGGTCGAGGAAAAAATGATATATATCTAAATAACGTAGGAAGAAATGGCTTTTATTTAGAAAGAAATAGAATAGAAGAATTTTCTTAAGTAGTATTATTAGATAATTGAAGTATTATTTAGGTAATTGAATGTAACAATAATTTACAACGAAACCTGCATTTGTTGGGCATACGCGATTATCACATAATAGGATATCGTTTAATTGTTGCTCATATTGTACTAAAAACAAAAGCTGAGAAAATAAAAAGCAAACATATTAACAGGTTTCCCTGTATAGTATTATTACGTTCGATTACTTAATGATACCTGATTAGGAAAATTATTTTCTTCCTTCTGATACATTTTTAAATAAGAAGTACAATTTGAAATAAGAATAAAAAGATTCTTTTGACACTTTTAAATTTTATATATTTTATCTCCTGCTTTTTATTGTTCACAATTTATTTAAAATAAATACATATACAGTATTTTATATGATGCAGAGTAGTGTTCTTTAGATAACCACCAATTATGAACCGTTATGAAATATCATTTCCATTAAAAAAAATTGTCAACTTTTTGAAATTATATTGCATTGTCATCGGAAATGAGCACACGACCCAAATTTCTGCTTTTTAGTTGTGTAGGAAATGAGCGAAATTTTGCTTCCAAAATTCCATCCAGGCAAACAAACAGAAAATTAAACTAAATAAAAACCATTGCGAATTAAAAATACGAATTTCATCTACACAGAGGTGAAGCAATTACAGTCTATACTACAAAATTCAGTGCAATTGAAAAATTTCTTGAAATACAATATTAATTTTTATTGAACGAATCAATCACCATTTCAACTATATCTGCACATTTTTTAACGCAAAAGTTACGAACTTATGAACGAATAAACGTCACAGAAGTTATTCGTCCTCTGTTGATTCATTCGCTTCTATAAATTGTTTAAACCACTTTTGACCTGTTCTTTCATAACAGACCTTCTTCGCAAACACTGCGAATGCTTCTTGTTGCATCTGCCGCGTTATTTCCAACTTTAAATTCATAAAATATGAAAGCACGAATTTTCAAAACTTCTCTCGGCATTTAGAATACTACGAAGACGATGAGACGAAACAAATGAGAGATACAAATACGTATATACCCAGTAAATGGAGAAACTTTCCACCATTGTTGTCCTTTAGATTTATCAGTTATAAAGTACTGAGAGCAAAAGTAAGCCAATAAAATTTATAATTATTAATTAATTCATTCATTCATTAATGGATCCCATCAAGTAGGATTAATTAGAAAAATGTGAAGGAATATATTTTCATCTGCTAACAATGAAATCGGTCGATAATCGGTAAATATCTTGTACTCCCATCTATCGTATTTTAAATGGCAAACAAATACTCAGTTTGTTGAGTAATTGGAACTGAATTTCACGCTTTATCATTTAACATAAACTTCCCTTCGGCTTATTACTAAAAATGATGAAATTTTTATTTAAAAAGAAGCAACTAAAAACACAAATGTTTTAATAATAAGATTAGAGAACCGAAATATAATAGATCGCATAGATACGTACGATGTGTCAGGATGCCATAGCATTTCAAAGAGAGAAGAATAGAAAGAGTGAAAACATCGTAACTAAAGCGGGATGAGGAAATGTGGTAGCGGGGAACAGATATTGAAGAATGGAACAGGAAAGAATGTGTAAAATCTGTGAAAGGAATATTGAGGCGTTAAAACATTCGATGGAAAATTGCACAGGAGTAGATAGAATAAACACAAGCGTAGAAGAGATTCCACGGGATAGAAGATCGGAGGAGGTGGGAGAGTTGCGGGTTGACAGGATTGAGAAAGATAGAAGAAATAAGGAAAGAGGAAAAGGTAAAGAAAGGAATGGTGGAAGAAATACCAAAGATTAAAGGGCGCAATAAGTAGACGGCTAACAGTGGCTTAGTAAGGGAGGCTAATTTAATAATAATTTTAAAGTAGAAAGTACTTGTATAGTAGATTCTTTGTACATAATATATAGTACAATATATAGGTTAAGGATAAAGTAATACAGGATAAGAATAAAGTATGAAAAGATGGGTGAGAAGATCGGCTGGAGGCGGAGCGCGTGGATACAAAGATTATAAGGAAATCGGATATTTTGGCTACGAGGTAGAAATCAAATAAACGATTATTATTATTATATATATTTTAGTATATGAAACGTCCCTTGGGTCCATAAACATCAGTAGCTAAAGTAATTGGCTGCTGCACTAAATGTAATTCATATCACATATGTAGTTAACGCTCCAATTAATACAAGAAATTCGATCCGAGTTTATCGCTAACGGACTACGTATAAGCACGCGAATCCTTCTATCTAATAATAAATACCGATGGAGCTAGTAAAATGGCGCTTTTTAAAAATTCCATTTCCCTAGTGGAAATCGCGAATCCCTTTCGAATAATTCGCGCGCGCGTTCCGCCACAGTGGTAGCGCAATTATCACCGACGAGCGGCATGTGCTCGGTAGTCCTGAATAATTGAGAAACGAGGCCGCTGCGATAATTCGAATTTTCGCGAGCGACCACGATAATTCGAATTTTCACGAGCGGCCGCGATTAAATGGAATTAAAGGACAGACGCTGGTTGGACCAGCGTGTAATTATTTCCGATTCGCGACGCACTCGCTCCCCTGGCCGCGATTCGCGATGAAACGTCACCAATAACGCGTATCGGTTGTCCAGAATCGAGTTCATCCAAGGTTCGAACAATCATTTCGTTCATTTGGCTAATGAAGGATTCATCGACCGATGCCGCCATTTAAACCAGTTTCCTCGTGATCATTTCCGGCGATATCGTTTATCGATAGTAAATTACAGATTTGAAATGTCCTCATAAGTAGTAATAAAGCGGATTTGAACGTGGCGAGCGATTGAACTGGGAAATAGAGTCTGATGCACGTGAATCTTTTGTCAAAAAATTGAAAGATCGCTGCGTCACGGAGCAGAATACACTTCGGTTCCTTCTGAAAAAATTAGATCATATCGAACGTACAATCGGGGACAAAAATAAATGAACAGATAGTGGAAATAGGTTTCAGTGAAGTTTCAGAAGAATGTAGATGTCAATTCCAATTATTTATCGCATAATCTACGTAGTACATGAGGTGAATCAGAACATGTGAAAAGTACAACAGGGTCTGACTGAGCGCACTAAAATAAGAAGAAAAGTTCATATGAACAATAGTAACAGCTTGTTTTGTAATAAATAGTCGCTCGCCTATCTACCTACCTCCAGCGAAATTGCTCAAAGTGGCCAAGTCTAGCTTCGATAGAAGCGTAAATGCGTCGCATCATACATTGGCAAACTCGTTTGAACAGCTTACACGAATTTCTCGGCAACTTTATCGATACCATGCACAAGGATGTCTCAATTTTGGTCTCCTCGCTGTGAGTGAAACTTATCGCGATTTCGAATGTTCGCACTAGCAAAGCAAATTACGGTGAAAGACTGGAATATCACGGAAAAGGAAGTGATCTCTGTATTTTAAGAGGGTCGCGCGAAATTCAGGATACGAAGCAAATAACGCGTGAAATAAGAAAATGAAGATATTAGGAACATTTCCAGCGAAGATTAGCAGAAGCAAGAAGAAGAGCAGAAACTGTTAATAGTTCCGAATTCTTGAATTATTTTTCAAGGATATTAAGGATTTTTCGAGTCATTAACGATAAGAACAGATAATACGTAATCAACGGGAACAACAATTGGCGTATAATGTCATCGCATTTTCCTCGCCGATTTAACCACGACAAATACAGACCATCACAGAGCAGATCGTTAACGAACGAAACTCGTTTTCGCGCGTTCTCCTTTTATTGGGACGGTTCAAAGGTGAAGATGAAAGACCTTAATCTTCGTACCTAGCACGCATCCACTGCATAATAATTATGTTATACGGTGTACAGGAAACGGAGGTGGATTATAGTCTTGAGAGCAAATACTGCTCTGCACGAAAGCCATCCGGTGTCATCTACAAAGTCAGATTTACCGACGCTACGTACATCGCTGTTGGACGATGTACGAACACGCTGCTGTACCTTGAACGAAGAATACGATTCTGATTACGGCAATCGTGAATTCTGTCATAAAATTAGAAAATGAGATTCAGTCGTGATTTGCCGGTTACGTAATATTTATCAATGCTCTTTGCTGCGATTTGATATAAATACTCCTGATGGGAAGGATATAGCGAGGTTATAAATTAAAGCATTACGTGGACACGCGGATTGACCTAGTCGAAATGAATGTGTAACATCCTAAAGTGGAAACATATTCAATTTCAAGTTGCAAACGTTATTTATGGATGGATATTTCAAACTGCTGTTTACAACCTTCCATTAAAATTGCAGCAGCTACAGAAGGAATTACCTTTAATCTAGAATTGTATGTACCCTTATATTCCAGTGAAACATCTCTTTTTTTTTTTGTCAGGTTGTATATTTCATTTAAATAGCGTTAAATTTTTATGGTCGTATCAAGTAAGTACTACTCTTTGTATCCATTGTGCATTGTAGTAATCTCCTATTGTTTTATATAGTAACTGTTACATTATATTATTGTAGTAAAAATGATACACACGCAAGCTGTTCCACCTAACTTTATCACCTTTATCACCATAGAAAGCACATTTTCCCTTGTTGTTCGCCATACATTTAATTTTACAAATTAAAGTTAAAACATTTGCTAGACTAATAGTTTATCAACATAAATAGGCTAATATCTTTTCGTAGAGAATGTTCAACTGGATCGAATAATATGTTAAGAAATATATTATCGGGTTCAGAAAAATATCGGCGAATGTCATATATATTTTCTACGCGTTCTACGAAAAAGATGATCATGTGGCATTATGTCTCCCTCGAAGCCACTCAATTTGTTCCTGAAATACTTTTTATGTTATCTAAAACAAACGAGACACCCGAGATGATAAAGTTAGATGGGACACCCTGTATAATCTGCAGCAGCGAAACAACAAATTCCAAATTGATGTATCACGCTTCTGACAAACCTACAGCGCCTTATCTCCTCCCCATAGCTCTTCCCAAATTTCCATCGATGAAAAACCAATACCTTTCTGTCCCTTCAAGACTGATTAACTTTCCGACCTCGCTATACCTTTTACCCGAGAAATAGCCCGATTCGATAAACACAAACGCAGCCAGGAGAAGTCGAGAAGAAGACGAAAAGACAAAAGTCGCGTGGGATGACCTGAATTCCTCCAGTGATTCGAGTAAACGATGCGGCAGCCAACCGAAAGTAGTAAAACCGAGCGACGAGAGCGAGGCTATTAATACCAGCTCGAAACACGCTTCGTCACACCCTAACGGGGAGGTGGCTTGAAAGCGAGAACCACTCCCGTTTCATTCCATTTCCAGACACATCCCACGGGGAAAACGTACGCGCCTGTATCTTTTTACGACAGAGGTTCGAGAGTCGAAACGATCGAAAAGGGGCCGAAGATTCTTTCGAGCGGCGATCTGCGGTCCGTTCGTTGAACCACCTTGGTAAATACCTCTCGTGGTATATCGTATATCGAGTTTTTCGCTGGTTCGATGCTCATCCGGGAACTCCATCGTGGTCGTTCCATGGCGAACGTTGCCACGAAGCGACGAATTGGCTACAAAGTGGCATCGTTTTTCTCGCGCGGTACACGCCGATATTATTGGGTCGGGTCGCGGACCGAGAAGCTACTTTTACCAGCGTGCAACGGCAACAGGAGTTCACTGATACTGACTCTTGGATACCAGAGTCGACGTAAACGAGATTCGCCATTCTACGCGCGACCTTCCCGCCACTGGTATCGCTAACATTCCGCCACTTCCCATCTTCTGTGACGTTTTTTTTTCTCCTTTTTTTTCACAGGGACATCGAGAGTTTTTACGCAAACGTAGAATACAATAGTTAGCGAGAATACGATACGCGGCTCTCTATTGTCGCCGAATTTCCATTATGAGAGCGTTTATCGAACACACCGTGCTCACTGCCGCTTGTTCAAACTAAAAATCTCGTAAATTCAAGCCATCATCTCTCTCTCTCTCTCTCTCTCTTTCTCTCTCTCTCTCTCTCTCCCTCTGTGTGTGTGTGCATCTATCTTTCTCTATATAGTGTCAAAGTTTGTGAGGGATATTGGAACCGTTCAGAAGCCACATCAATCAACTCCATTAATTGAAAGGCAGAGAAAAGTGATGGCATTACAGAGAGTATTTTCTCAAGTTTACTTTAGAATCTTCCATTATGCACGCTTTCTTGCGATAAATAAAGTTATGGAAGTAAATTATTTGCATCTTGAGAACTGAAGATTAATCCGTTCCTGTGTAATAAGATTGAAAAAATTAATGGGTAGGGTTGATCAATTAATTTAGCTTCTGAGAGTCTCATATTTTAATCGACGCTTACCACTAGGTTTATAGGAAATTTGAAAATGCAAAATTACACAGAGTACACATGATATAAAAGAAATATAAAATATTCGAAATATACTATTTCCTATAACATATAAATTTGGTGTAGAAAACAATTCTCTATCGAGTTTTTTAAATTATGCTCTCAAAAGTACGAATTTGCATAAAAATCCGCAGTCTGCTTATCACATTTCTCCATGAACAGTCCAAAAATTGACAAATAATTGTTCCCTTGAACATGAAAATGAAAACGAAAGAGCAAAAATCGAGTAGTTTGCGAAGTAACTTCGAGAATATCATCTTCTTTTATTTATCCTATCTTCATCCGCCTTCCAGTGACACTTTTAAACGTCGTTAAACTTCGTCTTTTTATAGCTTCAAGTATCATGGAAACGCGTTACTTCGTACATGGTGTCACTAATGGAAAACTATAATGATCTCAACACTCGGCCGGCGAGTTTTTACAGCACGCGATGAAAATGAGTGGCGAATATTACGACGCAAATGATTCAGCGTGTTGTTTACGATATCATGGGACAATTTCGGAATTTAACGATCAAACGAACGAGCGTGTGCTCTTTCCTTTTTTCCAGCAGAGCCGTTAAACGGTAAAATATGCGGCTAGAAATCGCAACACGGTGTAACGATAACGCTGGTCCCATTAGATTCGTCGAACACCGTTCAACGAATGCTTTTATTTCGAATCGTCAACAGGAAAGTCCTGTCCAGCTTGACGGAAGCTTATTTTTATTTCTCGTCTTGCTTACGCCCTTACAAGCTATTACGAAATATCTGAAGATGTTTGAGTCTCCCTGAAATTAAACACAATGACTACAAACAATATTTGTACATGATTGTATTCGTTACAGCATTTGCATATTAATTAATTAGATGCGACTATAATAAACTTGCATAATTTACTAGCACTTTCGTATAATTAGAAAAATGTAATACTATGAAAATGAAATCTAGAAACTAGTGAAAGAACGTTTCATTAAAAACTAAAGTTATGCCTTTTGTAACTCCTGCATATACAGACTTTTATGAGATTACATCGTTCTTCAGATGTTTTATCGATGTTTAAAACGATAGTCAGAAGGCATTCACTATGATCATATTCTATACTTTTTTCGCAGTTTCGACTTTCCACTTTCCACTTCATTTCGCCGAAACGGTCGTGAAATTGACGAGCACCATACACGATTCACGGCGCAAATGTCTCGATTCGAGTATAAAGATACAAACAGCGAACGAGTTACCACCAGACCATCCTACCAATCGGACACGTCGCAAATAAATCGGCGATTTCGCAAATCGATGCGGCAAAGTCACGTATCCTGTGCGCTCCCTTTTCCCTCGTCGATTTCAACGTTTTACAGTTCATCGTCGTATTTTTCGTCGTAACGTTCGTTGTCTTCGATCGTAATTCGTGGAGATAGAAAGAAGAGTTAAAAGAAAAATCAGAAAAAGTCAGAAGAAAGCGATAGAGGAAAGAAACGCAGCGTCTCTCTTTTGCAAAACGTAATAAATAATCTGTTGGTTATTTTTTGTATGAACGCTTGTTATACAGCGATAAAGAATACGCTAAGCTTTGACTACAACTGTAAACTACGATAGGGAGATTTATTCTGACACGGCAATGCGTCAAAAGCGGAACGTTACAACGTTCACAATCTACGATTCTCCCATACTCTACGTCACTCTGGAAACTGGATCCGAGAAGCTATGCACGCAAACTCAGCCGCTTTATCAGCCATTTCGATGCAAACCGAACTATTAAAAAAACAAAACAACCGAACAGGCGATACATACTATATTTAATAAATGCCTTTTTCTCACCTCTGTCCAACCATTCATGTTGTATGTTTCATGAAAAAAAAACCGAACAATCCCCATGTTAATCGTCGACGTATACTCGAGACGGAAGATGTTTCCTTTAAATTCATTATACGGTTCATCGCGTTCACTATTCCGAAGCTAAGTAGATTTATCTTGATAATTAAGGATGGAAAGGACGAGAAGAAAAGGTAATTAAGTGCATCTCTGTCAAGCGTAACGACGGTGTTAATAGCATATATGTAATACGTAATATAATATATATATGGAATTCAAAACTTGCAGAAAGTCTAGTACGAAAAGAGAGGAGAATTATTTAATTACATTTAACCAGTTAATTGCGGTCGCGTAAAATAAAAAATTATCATTTACTATAGAAACTCAAAATTTTAGTAAAAGGTAATATAAACGTCGTTTAGTGGTATGATTCCTTTATACTTCCAGTAAAACTATTATGTATTTTATAAAAAGAAGGTTTGATTATTTGATTATTATGTATATATTATTTGATTACATATTAGTATGTCGATTATGCTTCGTATATTATACTGCCTTTTATTAATTGAATTGATTATTTCCCCGAACGCATCGGCTATTTCCCGAATAGTTTTGTGTACTTCACTGCATATATCGGCTATTCCCCGAATTGTTTTGTATACTTACTCAGTATATCGGTTATTGTTTTGTGTATTTTACTTTATTACTTTTTGTCAATTAAAAAATTTTTAATAACAGTACCTTTATCACCGATGACTTGTTAATTTTTTATCCAATAAGAATGTAATCCTCCCGCGCTTTGTTTTATTTTTTTCCTAAAATTTATAATAGGAGCATTTGTCCTGCGAGCGACTCATTATTTGATTTTAATTACGCACACCTAAAGGGATTTTTAAAACTAAATTCCGCAGTTAACTGGTTAGGTATAGGTAAATTTCCATAAATCGGTTTCCTTCAAACATAGGAAGATGACAGAGCTAAATGCAATAACAAATGAAGCTATCATTAACTGATTTTTGCATCCGAAACTCAATAAAAATTTTAATATCACTCGCCGACTAGCCGTATTTCATGATGATTCTAGATTCGATGACAGCTGTATTTAAAGAGTTATATAGTACCCAGGACACGAGTGTAGACTTTGGCAAATTCGAACACTGGAGCGCATCATCGCTGACAGACCGCCACGGAGCATTATTAGAAAGTAAGGGAAAAAGATTTGCCATTTGTCAGACTGTAGCCTGGACGTGACGCGAAGTAGAAGATCCGAGGATTTTGCCATCCAGATTAAAAATGTATTTTCCTAAGTAAACGCTATAGGTAAGGGTGTATAAAACACACATGACGTACAAAATTATATAAAATATCTAAACTACAATACTCGTTGCAAGTCCGAGAGAGATGGATCACGTTTCTAAAAATGTTGAAAAATGGAATATTTTAGAAATATTAAACATTATGCTTATGGGTTTGTATAGTGATCGATTCTTTCTAAAGTATATAAGGATCTCAACATAATATCTTTATAAACAAAACAATAAGAGGAAAATAAAACCTTAGCTGACTTTTGCTATCTATTATCATCGCTACTGTTATTACAAAATTACAAAACATATTACTTACAAACATATATTAAAAACATTCTTAGACGCTATAGGAATTGTGTATTAAACACTTGTTTTCTTCCTTCTTGTCACAGTGACTACATATGATTTTAAGTTTCGAACATCCTTCGTGAAATCATCGAGAGCGGAAAAGACATTACATCCGACAAACTCATCTTCGTTTCAGTCCTCGATATCACCAGCTCTTTTGTTATTTGAAATAGTTAGCTCTCCTTCGTTACTATCCAACGAATCTTTAATTAAGTTTAATTAAACTACCTTTAATTAAATCTTCCTCTTGCCATACACCTCGATTTTCTTATATACTTAATCAGCATTTCCACTGAGACGTAAGAAAACAATAATTAATAAAAAATAATTATTAACCATAATATTAATGTAATCAAATAATGCAATAACAGGTCAATTTTTAATAATATCTCTTAGTATGACTTGGGCCAGGCGGACCATTCCTACCGAGTACGTGGTGATCTATCCATTCCGAATCGTACAAAATTCATCTTTGCAAGTTTGTATCATACAACTATACGCGATTGAAGCCTAGTTTATAAGAATCAGCGTTAACATTTACATTCTCAAATAAGAAAATTATTCTATTTCTTATAATTACCAAAAAAAAGTGTGCCTGTCAGAAGTGAAAATATCAATTTTCAGCAAATTTTTTCTAGAATAGGTAAAAGAATATCGGCCCTAATCGTGCGTCTAATGGATATTTTCAAGATTCTATGCGTAGATTTATAATTCTCTACTTAAATTCTACTTCTTTTTTTTTAATTCTATTCATAAAAATATGAATTTACAAACGTGAATTTACGAATATCCGCGATTATAAGCGATATTAAGACGAAAAGCTAGTCAGACAACTACCGAACGATTTCGTAGAATCTTCAACATCCAAAGAAATCCGCGCTAAAATTTTAAAAAACTTCGCCTGTAAATTTACCTTTACGTTAATGAAGTCTTAATGCTGTGATATTACAAAAGTGTCCAAGAAATTATTGGAGGGCGCGGGAAGCGCGTCGGGTGATTCACAGCGTTGGAAAATCGAAAAAGGGAACTGGAAAGGGAAAGGGAGCTTGGCTCTGTACCCGATTCGCAAGCGCACGTCCTCGCTTGGTGATCAAAGAGAGACGCCTCCATGGCGAGCGAGTATGAATACACAAACGGAAGAGGAGATAGACTCGCGTTGTAATCATTGACAAAGCGAGGAGACAGAATGGAAAAGCGAAAGGTAGGAAGAATCGATAAGATAGCGTACAAACAAAAGTTCCAAGGCGTGAAAGACCGGTGATTTTCCGTTCTGGTTGTCCATTTCGATTAAACACTGATTGTTGTTGATCGACGTTATCGCTGTCCCGCGGTGTGAAAAGCAATCTTTATTTAACAAACAGACAATTAAAAATTTCAAGCTTTAGATACAACCGTACATAACTGCGTAAAAATAGTTGGAATTCAAGATAAAAAATGTGGGTAACGTTCGAAGCAGTTACAGTAGTAGACGTGAAAACGATGTTACAAAGATGTTTGAGTTTTCTTTTTTTTTTTCTTATTTTTCAAGTTACAAACAACTCTATTTTGCTATTCACGCTGTTGCGCGTGAGATCGATACGTTTAACGCTGCTTCGTCTCAGACCGAGGCTTCCAGAAATTTTATTTCATGCTAAAAATATACTGGTATCAGTGGATCAGCTAACGAGTCTTTCTATTTCATTCGTATCTTCTACTTTAATATAATAATCAAAATTACCTTACACCGTGTAATTCATTTCGGATCTTAAACATTTTTCGACTACTCAGAACGTAGCCTGTAAATATTGACCACATATTTTCTGACAGCTTGTATAAAAGTGGAAGCCATTAGACGTACTTCGCGATAGAAAAGGGAAGCCTCGCATTTTAGAGCAACTAAGAGATTATTCATACAAGACACGCGAGTGTGTGATTCGCCTTTAAACTTTCCAGCTCCTACCATTTTGCCATTCAGCGAACCCATTTGCCCCTTTTTTCGTCTACCCATTGTTCGCATGTTGCACCGGAATGAAACTTCTGCTCCTGGATGTTTCAGTTCTCGTGTCAGATTTGCTGCGATGTTTTTGCAAAAAGAAGCATGAATAAAGTATAGATGGAAGAATAAAAAAGGAAGAAAATCACTGAAATTGTGAAACAAAGAAAAAGAAAGCAGCGTCACGTGTGCCCAGTCTTCGATACAATCGCTCGTCGCTTGCGCCGGAACAAACTTTTTCATCCGGGTTTGCGTGATACTTTTATGAAAAAGATAGGAACAAAGTAGACCAAGAAAAAAAGAAGAGAACATGGTTGGCCAAGAAAAACCAGGAACCTACAGTGTGCGTAATGTAGAACAATTGTTGGTCGCTTGCACCGACGACAATTTTGTCACACTCGCTGTTCGCAAAGAACGGCATCCAGGCTCGATAGAGTAGCGCACCCAGTAAAGGAAATTTCTGCTCGCTAGTTACGAAACTTTGCTTGCCGGTTTACTTAAGAAAACTTCCGTGCCGAGACCGCCGTCTCCTTCTCCCGTTTCCGTTAAGATGTCGTCCAATTTTTGTTTCGACCGAGTCTACCCGCGAGACTTGGCGAACCACGACAGTCCCGGCATTAACCACCCTCGGGGAACGAATTCCCGAGACGTTCCTGCCCCCAGGCCGACAACTTTACACGGTTCATTTATCCTTTATGCGAATTCATTTACGTTCGAACGCTCAAGGTATGCTGACTTTGAAATTTCAATCTACGCGGCACGCAGTGATGCATTGACGAATGGTTTCGAACAGACAATTTAATATTTGAGAAAGTAATGGTCTATTGGTTCGTAGATGTCTTAGCTCGCGCTAGTTTATTAGTCTCTGTATAGCGTGTTGCAGTTATTTTTTGAGGAAAATACTGTGGAAAATATTCTGCTGATCGATTCATCGTGAACGTATTATAATTCTTTAATGCAACGATTCTATATTAGTTCAGATGCGTTGAAGGGTTAAATAAGAATTGAAATCCAATGTAACCATAGGCTATCGGTACAATGCGCAGAAACATATCGATCAGGAAATTAACAGGAGAAATAGCGAGGCGTAACTTCCGACAAAGAAGCGAAGAACAATCAATTTCGAAGTCAAACAATACACGAGCTTCGTGGAAGTTCGAAACGCAGCGAAGGGTATGATTCGCGTTCGGAAAATAGACTCGATGTGTGTAAATGCGCCGGGCGATAGGTAGTAACTCGAACTAGAGAAAAAAGGGAGGGAGAGAGAGAAAAAAGGAAAACCGGGAAAACACGGTACGACGTGATATTGTAGCAAGCTGGACGTCACCCCTAGGATCCCCCCACCGCTAACTCTCTATCACCACTGTACACTCTCGAAACCGTGATTCGTTCAGCGACGAAATTAAATTCGAAAAGTTGAAAAACGAGCACGCGCTCGCTCTCGGTGTGTTTCGACGATGGCCCTCGAAATTTCGAAAATAACTTCGCGGGTGAAACTAACTTGAACTATCCAGTCGCATCGACGACCGGCCATTGAATTTTTAACTTTCGCACCGTGTCGTGCCGTGTAACGATTCGCGAGCACTCGCGCGTCCACGCATCCACGCACGAGCACCGTAAAATCCTCGATAATGAAGAGAGAGAAAGAGAGAGAGAGAAGGAAGCAGTTAGGTAAATGGTAATGGTAAAACGAGAGGAGAAATCAGCGATGAAACAAGGTGAAAAATGGAGCATTTTCATTTCGCTCTACAGCGCTTTGGCAGAAATAACCAACAGCGTTCCGGATACGTTGGACGGTGTCATTAAAATGGTCGTCGCATTAATGAAGCGTTCAACCAACGGATAATAACATGGCACACGAGATCCAAGTTGCTTCCGCTCGGATACGCAACGATGGAACATCGCTGGTTGTAAAATCAAATGCGTACAACAAGAGTGATCCGGGGATAGGTGAATAAAAAGCAAAGGCTGCTGATGAAAGGGATTGCAGGCGGGCGGTGCTGGAAATCAACGCACGAAGAACCGTGGAAAATGATTTTTCTGGCCAGACAGACCGATTAATTCGCGATACAGAACAGAGAGTCGCTGAGTTTCCCTTTTTATTTTTATTTTTCGCCCCCTTTTCTCTCGCGTCTATTCACGGACTAATGGAAACTTTGCATAGCGTGCGAAAAATATTCATTCGACGGGTCGCGTTGCCGGCTGCGTGAAAGGCAGAAAAAAAGAAGACGCGCCAAACGTGGAAAGCACGGAGAATGAGGCCGACTGTAACACGTAGCTTGATGCCTGGTCGATGGAAACATGGCGTTGACATGTGCTGAAACGCTGATGATCGCTGTCTTTATCTCGTTCGCGCGATAATTGAAAGACTCGCAGCAAAAGCGATCCTCATTAAATTTGTTGACCTTTTTGATAACTTACTGTAATGGTGAAAAGCTAAATTCACAACACGGTGGCGTGGCACGTATTGAAAAAATGATTCAACTGATATAAAGGAGTTTTTTCTTCGCGTATTTGTAGTCTCATTTAATAGAACACAAGAGAATAATATCTATGCGAACTGAACGTTATCTTTTTTTCGTGAAATATTTAAATACAAGAGAGAATATTGGAGAGAGTATCTCGACGACGATAAATCAAGGCTGGCTGTCGGCTGTTCTTGTTCGCGAGCACACCAAGTGCTTCGGTAGTTTTTTGAGCAAAGTTATCGGCGAGGACCGAAGAATTAAACAGCCAACGAAGAAACTCGCGCTCTACTGCATGAGACAACAAATTCAACGAGCGAACGTCCAAAACTCGAGTACAAACGGATCATTAAAAGAAAGAGATGCCCGGATAGTTATGCGCTTTCGTCGCTTAAACCGCTTTGATTTATTCACGCGCATCTCCGTTGATGGCGATGAATATTTCCGAGACTAACTCCTCCGACCTCTTTCGCAGACTTTCCTATCGGTTGGTTTTTTCACTCTGTAGTCAAGAAAATTGTTAGGAAGCTGAACATCTGCCGTGTACTATTCACTCCTTTACTTTTTTCTCCTTTTTTCTTATTTTCCTTCTCTCCCTCTCCTTCTATAGAGAGAGAGTTTGAGTTGTATTTGCCCCTTCCGTTAAAATGTATCACGTAAATAAAAACAGGCGTTTTAACAGCGAGACACGCGCGTGTTTTAATTCCTTATATCGTTTTATCCTCACCCTCGGGCTCGCAATTTATTTTGCTGCTCGTCAAGTCATGTCGTCAAAGAGAAATTTCATAAACCGCATTCTAAACCCGTACGTCGAGTTCTTAGACGCGCGACCTTTGCCATCTCCTCGTCGAGATTGATAATAGCTCGCTCTTCGAAGAATCTTCATACGTTCATACGATCGAACGGTAACGTTACGTCGTTGCAATTTTTTTATTTATCGTTTACTCGGAAGCTTAAAAAGAAAGCTGCATTCTGATTTGCAAGCTGCACAAGCATTGGCTAAGAAAAACAGCGGGTATTTACATGGTCTACACATGGTTGCAGGCGGAGCAGAGTTAGCTATACCCACGAACCAGCTGAATGCATTGTTCACAGCGCATTAATTAAGCACTTTAATCACGAACCAGGACGAAACCCCTTGTTTTTCGCCCTGATGAAAAGCAAATCCATGTCAAATCTCCCTTAAGCTTTTTCGTTTCGAAAAGAAAACCAGATGAGATCGGGAAAACGTTAAACTCTCTGGTGACTTGGGCTGTGCGTGCGCTACCTGCAACAATTCATCGCTTACGAAAATTGCTTTCGTTTATATGAACGTGCGCGCATTTTGACGACGCGAGTGCAGCGCGACATTTTTGTTACTAGAGGAGGAAAAAATTGAACTTTAGAGTGATACGACACCGGGAATGACAAATTGTCGCTAGTGCGCGCATAGCCTTGATATCGAGCAACGTAATGTAATGCAGAGTTCGTGGCGCGCACCGGACGATACTCTTTTAACATCAGAGGCGCGGTTCTTTCTGAAAGAGATTCGTAGCATGGGTCGCGTGTATCGTCGAGTACATATCGTCCACGAAATTACTTTTCTAGTGAGTCGGAACTTTCCAAGAGATAAAGTTTCCAACGGAAGCTCTCTTCTCCTGCTGCTCCTCAACTCCTGCTCTCTTTACCTTTTTTCTCTTCTTGTTCCTCTTTTTACATCTTTTTCTTAACTTGTTTCCCTCTTCTTTCCTTCTTCTTCTTCTTCTTCGTATTCTTCTGTTTCTTTCCATGGCGCTGTTGCTTCTCCGTACGTTCGTTGCCACATTTTTCGTCGTTCTCGCAAATTTTCTTTTCACCAGCCTGTTTTCCTCTCGTTATTCGCCCGTTTTATTCTCGTTTCGCTTCTTTAGCTTCATTTTTTTTAGATATTCATTTCTTCAGTTTGTTTGGTATTTTTTAGGCTTTTGTGAACAGTCGCGTTCCAGTGGTACCAAAAGATACTGACAATATTTACTCGGTAACAACACGCATGATTAAAATAAGTGCATTATTCATTCTTTCTCCTCTTACATATCCATTCCGAAAGAACGGAAACGGCGTGTTTCTCATTCAACTTTTGATGACCGCAATGTGGCGCTGTTTTTAGAACTCTGCTCCCGGGAAATCCATAAAAGTCAACATACCCTCTTCACGGCAGTTGAAAAAGCGAGCCTTTGTTTCGAGTAACGAAATAAAAACGTTTTAATAACTATCCTCTCTGGCGAATGATTACTTGTTCTTGGAGGAAGAAAGCGGGAACGAGACGAGAAAAAATCGACGGTTCTCACGGTACAAAGGAAATTCATTTCAACGAGGGAAACGCTCGTCGAGAAGAATGACACACCGGAGAGGAATAAGTTTCGTCAACAAACTACCGAACCAAACTATCTTCTCCCTCGAGTTATGCGAAAACTTTGCCTCGAGAAAGCTCAAAAGTGCTACAAGACATTACTTTGCCCTCGAAATGGGCCACGATTTTCTCGAAAAATAATAGCAACGCTGCGTAAAGAGCTTCTTCCTTGTCCCTTTTAACCCTTAAGTCAATAATCTTGCCCACCTATCTCCGTATTATCGTCAGAAATTCATTATATTTCAGCTGAAATATTTAAAAAACGCTGTTGTAGATCTTCGTTCTTTTAATTACCTTCGCGTTTATATCTAAGGTTTTGTTAGGTATGAAAATGAAAACGGAAAACTTCAAGAGAGGCTATCGATTAAATCCATATTACCCAAACTGTTTTTACATCTGACATTAAATATGTATTCTTGCTGTCAATTTATTCTTGAATATTTTAAAGATATTAATTGTCGCATGACTAGTAAGTCTGTTAATTTTATACAAAACTTCTCGGACTAGCTATCTCATTGCCCACCTCGTTGACTCTCTGCATCGTGACGTCGGTCTATTTAGACAATCCTTATCGTCCTTAAGACACTCCTTAGAACGTATATTTTAATTTTTATATTCATCGCGACTTTCAACTCAAACCTTCTGTATTCATATTTCTCTTTCCTTTGTTTTGTATATATCTGCGTGTGTAATTTATTCTTCCCCGTACCATATCTTTGTCCCCTTTATACTATCTTTATCCTTTTATAAAGGGTTTGCCCGGCTAATAATTATTTATTTATTTATTCTATTCATTCAGTTAATAGCCCTATGCCACAAAATAGATAAAGAGAAAGAGAGAATTAAGCTAACAAGATACGGATATAAAAGTACAAACAGAAAAGTGAGTACAGTGTGTTTTACGACTAGACCAATTTCGTAATTGCTCGTCTACATTTATTAATTGATTCAAGGAAGAGATTGACTCGGTCAGCAATATTATTTGCATGAAGAAACATCGAAAATGATTTTTCGAAAGATGCACCCGCATACAACGCACATAAAATACGTACGTAAAATATATTTAATAAAAAATCTGTGCATCTTTCCAACACAAAAAAACGTGTTATTTTCACCAAACTTAAAATGGGGCACACTAACTAAACTCACACGCGCTAAAATTATAACTACAAATAATTGTAATCGCGAAATAAATGTAATCACCGTAACTGCATTCTATCTGCAGATGATTTTCTTAATCGTGACAACGTTTCCCAGTACAGAATTAAATTTGATCTTCCAATTGAGATTGGCATGTCTAAATCATAAGAGACACTACGAAAAATCTTCTTCATTTTCTCAAAGATGTGTTAGCAATGATGACATTGTGAGTTACCGATTGAGTTCTAACATACACCGTATCACGTTAATTTAAGTTTGGTACAATGATGATAATCTCCAAGTGATACAAAAATCAGAAAATTAAAATAAAATGTCAACTTCACAACATCCAAGAGACTTAACTTCCCTCGGTCTACTTGTAGGAATTTTTTTCATCTAAAATTCAATTATGGACGTGTCTCTTTATAATCCCGACATTTGTTGCCATCTTTCCATCTATCGGCGAAAGTTTCTTCCTACTCTCGAAACTCTCAACCTCTTAAGTCCTCTTTGAAAAGTAAGAAGAATCGTTCCCTCTTTCGCCTCGCGGTCCTCGTACATAATGTCAGAAATGCAAAGGAATAAGAATCACTGTTTGGAAGTGTACGCATACACTCTGTTTCTATTTCTGTTTCGTGCTGTTTGAGAGGGAAGGGGAGAAGCCGGTGATCGACGGGGAAAACAGCTGCACCCCAGTGTCAGAGGGTTGAAGAACATTGCCGCGGTTCCCACGAGTAACGCTACACTCCTCTGTAACTTTCCTTGCCAAGTACTTTCAAGGCACGTACGCATATTTCATGCCAGCTTCGAAAAGCAAATACACCGGAAAAGTATAATCCGTTTCGACGAAGCGCAGCGAACCATTAAAATGCCAGGATTACCTGCTGTCTTAATAAATTTCCATTGAAACGTACGATTCGCCTAACCTACCGTATCAAATTAAATTCGCGGATGATGAAAACATCCAGGAAGAGAGAAATGGTTGTGAATAAAAGTTCCAACGTATTCACTGATACTAAAAAAAAAGTACGATTAACCGCTGAAATTGTGCAGTTTTTCGTTCGCTAGACATTTTTTCAATTGAAGTACACAACAACGTTTGTTCTGACGTACTGACCGCCTTTTTGTTTGTCCTAATTAAACTTATTTCAAATAAACGAATGGACGCGACGCAACATACGTAGCAGCGAATGTGTTAATCAATATGGTTAACGCTAGAAATACGAATGGGTGAAGCATGAAACTTGTGTCAAAGAAATCGAGACAAGAGTGTGAAGAAATGCGAAAAAGTATGTACATTTTAATTAAAGTGCAGATATTTAAACAGATAGACAATTGTTCTGCTTATTAAATTTCAAGTTTCACGTAAACGTATAAAAATCCGTGACCTATCTATAATATAAGAAGGAAGAGAAGCTTTTATTTATACATTTTCCAGAGAATTATTTAAATTCCAAAGAGCATAGACCATCATGAATCTTTAAAATTTCCATAAAAAATAACAAATTGGTAATTTTAATCTCTTGGATGGTTTTAGCGTTAAAAAATACAAGGACGTGACAAAGATGATCGGACGAAACCCTCTTTCCGATCGACCTTCTTTTCTTCTACGCCACAGCTCACTTGTACACGCGGCAACAAGAACACGAACGAGAGGATCGATACTCGACCCATTTACCATTCGTCATAGAAAGGTACTTTGGTCGCGGCCACGATCATAAGTATCATTTCGAACGGCTAAATTTATTCGTGACAATCAGCCTCTAGCAACACGCGAAAGATAGATAAGTTCTCTCTTGCGAAACGTTCGAGAACTCGTCGAGGGGCCATTATTTTCCAAAGAATGGCATTACAGACGATAATTTTCTCCTGGACAAAGTAGAACTCAGTCCTCGTTACTTTGTAAAACGAGACGGTCAATTAGCTCGCAGAAAACGAAAAGCGAGTTACGAGCTCGAGGATTGGCTCAAAGTAAGGAGGCTAGAACACCCCCGCGATTCGATATTGGTAATCTACTTCCGAGCCAGCGGTTTCATCAGCAAACGAACTGTTACATAAGCTGTTTCACAAGCAAACGCATTTATGCGGAAACAACGTTGAGGAACATTTAAATAAGTATGTTGAAGCACACTGCTGGCCATAAACACGCGAACACTGACGTATATATATTTATTGCAAAACTCTAACGAACTTTGCTTCGCTTTGTGCTTTACGTTATGAGGCGCGTGCAATGCGAATGAAGTAACAGATTCGTAATCGAATGACCAGGAAGTAGAAACTATAAAAACATTCAATCTGCGATAATTATCAATAAATAGATTAATAATTATGGTCAACTATGTAGACGTCCTTCGTCACCTATGAAATAATCAATAGAAATACGTCCAAGTGGAGATATGGTAGAAAAGATTATGTTTAAAAAACTGTGTGTTAATCAAGCAACGTGCAAGTTACTTTAACATTTTAATATCAAGAGCCGTCAATTTTCCTCCTAACTCCGGTGGAACACCACCTGTCTGGTTGTAACAAAATTGCTCCATTCCGGAAACCGGGATTACTCAAAAAAGAGAAAAAATACTATACTGAAACTAGAGTGGAAGCACAAATAAAAAGATTAAGAGAAAGAATGCTCCATTAACGGTATTAAGAAGATAGGAAAACTCGGGACGAAAGATCGCCGAGCGAGAAGCGTAATTGTAAATTCAATAACGCGATTTTGCCTGGTCTCCTTGTTATCGGTGGACTGTTTGCGAGAGCTTCCGGAAGTGGCGAACTATAATTAGAGTCCAAAGCTCGTGGTGAGTGTACGAGTGTACGTTGTGTGGACTTAATGCATCACAGGTCCGCTGTATACCCCGGAGCAACATAGAATGTGTGTCACGTACCTGCCATTGACGATCGTCCGCGATAAATCCAAGATCGAGTGTCGACCCAATACCTCGAGTACTTCACGCTACCTTGCTCTCTAAGGAAGAGAGCTACCGAGCAAACAGAATCCAGCCATGTATTCAGCCATGATTCCGGCCGTTCTCAGCTTTTTGTGAAACGAAGCACGAGATTGACCGCCCGTGACGCAGCTTTTCCAAGGTATACGGAAACGCCGCTATTGAAAACTGATCCCGCCGGATGTTGGCCGGATAAAAATGCAGATTTTTCAATCCGTGGATTTAGTGCCATGAGCTGGTCCGATGAGAAACTTGGAAACGGAAGTGTCGCTTTATATGACTTTGATCTTCGGATGTTTACCTCGTCAGAACAACGAAACATACAGGTTCTTAGGAGTATGTGCACTTTGGTCTTCAGACGTTTTGTTCGTCAGATACATAGTCAAATACATAGTTAGTCAAATACATAGATTCTTATGACTACGTGCATTCTGATCTTGAAGCGTTTAATTTGTCAGAATTATCACGTGTATAGAATTCTTATGAGCGTATGAGTCTAAGTCTTCAGATCTTTAATTCTTCAGAGCAGTCAAACATATGTTCTTATATCATCACTCTTTGGAGTATATGTATTTCGATTTTCAAATATTTCATTCGCCAAAGCGATCAAACACGTAGATCCTTATGATTATATTATATATTTCGTTCTTCAGAAGTTTCATTCGCCAGAAGAAATTTTTTCAGAACGCGCATCCGCTGTAACCATATCCTCGATCGTGATAGAAGGAAGCTACCAGGAGAGAAGATGGCAATTTCTTAGAAACGGGATTGCTTGTTAGTCGAATCTGTTAACGATTCTCGCGTCCCACGAGAGCAATTTAGCAAAAGGGCGATGTAAGAACGCGTTTGCAACAAATTATTTGCGGTGAAATGGCGAAGTAACGAAGCAATCGCGGAGACGTAATCGCGGTAACGGAGGACCGTAACACCGGGAGCGCATCTAACTGCAACGGTTTCGCATTTCGTATGCGAAAACGTAGCCCGGGAGTTTCTTCGTCGGCAAAAAGCGTTCTTCATTTTCGTTACCGCCGCACCGCTGGAATAAAACATGGAACGCCAGGCTTGCCGGAAGCCAGGGTGAAAAACAGGAAAAAAAATCAGCACAGATTACAGGAGATTCTGCTCTTCCGGTACAGGAACAGGGTTTACGACGAAAAGGCGTTGCGTATTCGTAAAATTTTGAGTAGCAATATACCGGCACTCTACAGGAATCGAAACCAGCTGGATAGCAACGACGTTTCCTCGTTTCCCCTAAAAAAGAAACGAGACGAAATTTTACGGGTCGACTCCAGTCACGAGGGATTTTGTGGCTTTGCTTGCAACCCCTTCTCTGCTCCAACAGGAGTAGAAACGTTTCTCTGACCGTTCGAGCACGCTATGCCCGGCATAGCCTTCTGCATCGTTGCTAACACTATCCACCCTCTAACATTACTACTCTCTTTCTACACACCCCAGTAACCCCTAGAATTCCTCCTTATCGCCAACTCATAAACGTTACGTTTGATTACTGACGACTGAACTGCTAGAAAATCCAACCTTGATCCAGTGCATTTTCTCCGTCACTCATCCCCTCTACTCACCTGCTGTTCCCTTCTGAAATATCGGATAGCCCCTGTTACACCCTGTTAAACGTTAGCGTAGCTCTAACATTTTTTACTACGTAATTGAAGTATCGAAATTTGCATTATTGCCTACTGCATCGTCATTATAATTTTCTCGCTCGTATCTTTAATTGGGTCGCGTGCAATTAATAACGGTACACAAAACAGAGTTTCGTGGTTCGTGGAATGCACAGGAAAAGCAAAATTCTCGAAAGTATTCTTCGACTACGTGGACTACGTGAGCTGGCTAGAAAGTCCAGTACAAAATATAATACTGCCGGTCCCTTTTCTTACTCTTCCCTTTGATCTCTCATTTCTCTGTTGCACCCCTGTGATTAAAATCACAATCGAATCCCACCAAACCACAATTTAGTCCGTATTAATAATCATCATGGCAATCGCAATATTGTTGTTAAATATTGACGTAACTTAATTTCAAACATGCGGAGGGCAATAAACGTTCGAATATAACGCAAACAATCGTGTCCGCGAACGTTTTTATCCAAGATCCGATCAATACGGTTAGCATGTTACGATGAAACCGAGTCACGTTTCCACGAAAATCCTCCCTAACTACCGCGAGCAAAATTTTGGACACGATATTCAGAGTCTCTGGTTATTCAAAGCGGTTGAAGGTTGCGCGGTGCCAGAATCGAAATTTATCTCGACTATTTCTCCTGTCTTTTGACACGATATAAAGACAAACGCGAAAAATAGAAAGATACCGCCTCGAAGAGGCTATTGGCAACTTTGGTCACTAATGAATCTTCGAGATCGTTTCGCTCGGTGTTGCACCAACGCTTTATTTATGCGAAAGACGCTTCGCTAACTTTTCCTCTGTCTGCGTCTCTTTCCATCTCCGTCTGCTCATCCTTCCTTCCTGATTTATCGACCTGTCGCGCTTCATGGTCTCGCGAGTCTCCTTGTAAGCTACACGCCACCGATACGCCGTACTGCACCGCACCGCACCAACTTTTAACTGAGAGTCGTGTCTCACGGACGCGTCCACGGCTTTCTCGCTGTTTAGAGAAGAGAAAAGAGATGGCTTTTTCGCGAAAGTTTACTTTATAAGATAGAAAGTATATGATGCCAGCTGGCGCATATGGTATTTCGATTCAATTATTTGAAAATTCTACTAACGCAATTGCAACGTTTTAATTTTTGTACGTTTGGACAGAATAACTTGGAGCTTCGGGAGGTTGTGAGATATTTTCCGTGAAGTCACCGCGGTTCTTTTTAATTGGAAATTTTTTACATTGCCACGACTACAATATTCTGTATCATACGCGATAAAGACATTTCATCGGCGGTATTTATCGCGCGAATTATGAGATACGAATTAAAAATAAATACCCTGAAACTAAACAATGTAATGTAAAAATTTTACTACCAGTAGATGCTCAAGATGAAACGAAATCTAATCTTGTCTAACGAGACTGGAAATAAGCAAAACCTTAATAAGGAAATATATACTTTAACTTGCTTAAAAATACAAACACTCTTAGAATACTATACTGCCACATTGTCAGATCAGGTTTAGAATATGCCAGTATAATATAATCTCTCCGTATTGTATTTCTTACAGCCATAACATCGAGAGTGTTCAACAGAAATTTTTAAGTCTGACCACCAAACGTAGTGGACATCCGATGCCATAATTTAAATCTTCCGACACTGACCAAGAGAAAGATGATATCTGATATAATCTTTACTAGTGAATTAGCTAAAAAGTTAGCTAATCGTTGACTGCCTGGATATCATGCAGTTGCTCTTGCTCGACGTACCATCAAGAAGCTGTTGTTTCTCATTAATATACATCGGTAGTTTATAGAATAAATAACTAAATTCCACGTAGGGACAAAAACACTGGACGGAATAAGAATGATAACTAACACGTTCGTTCTTTTTCGAGAGTTCACCGGAATCGATAAGACAACCTGCGCTGTGGAAGAACTCGGGTCGCGGCCACCTGTTCGCGAGCGGAACAACGCTTCACCGTTGACAGCTTCCTAATGCGTTCCCCCGTGAGATTAGTTCTCATTCATGGAAGTTGATGTATTAATAAAGACGCGTCCGGATGATTCGAAACGAACGAGAAAGTAATTTTTCCATTATTTCGCGTTTTCTGATTCGATATCGATTACAATGTAAAAAAAACAGGGGAATGAACAGGGTAGGGAAAAGATGGTAGAGAGAGGGAGAGAGAGCATTGGAGGCTACGGCCACTGGTTGAATGTTGTTCTCGAGCGATGTCTGTGGAGGGATGTCTGTGGAGGGATGTCTGTGGAGGGATGTTTGTTCGCTCGAATGTGGTCGAAGAAGACGGGAAGCCGCAGGAAGAGACACGGAAAAAGCAAACTGCTGCTACCGCGGAACGATCGGGATAAAACGACGCGAATCGAATCGACCTCCTTTCGACATGTCGAATCTTCCTACGACTCTGCTTTTACTCGAGTCACCGTTACATCGTGATCTTTCCAAGTCGCCTTAAAAACCTTCGCCAGGATGCAACGCAAGATTATTTCCGCGCGATCATTCGCGAAGATATTTCAAGAGGAAAGCTTCGATTTCTGTATACTGTGAGAAAAACGAGATTGAAAATGTGTATATAAGCTACAAAATAGTTACTGCCAACATATGGTGTTAAGTCGAAAACCAGTGTACAGCGTGAAATGTTATTTGAAGCGTATAATACTAGGTGGTTGTGTAATGTAATAATAACTTTCTCTTAACTGATAGGAGATGTGTGATAGAACACGCGAGTAGAAGCTTTGCAGTTTAGAAGAAGTCGACGCGACGAAGAAGGAGAGAAAAGTGTGTGAAATGGCTAAGAAAACTGGACAGAGAGCTGAGAAAGGCGGAAAGATTTTCACAGCGAGATGGGAAGCTAGAACGTGACATCTCAACGAATCACACCAAAGTCTATAATGTGAATGCAATAACTATCTTGTCTTTTTATCTATGCATATTCCTGTGCCATTGGTATTACATATATATTTATTTATCTGTGTTTATATTCGTGTTAAGTAGCCTTCACCTCCAGTTTTTAGCTGTAGTTTAACTCAGCTCTGGCTAGCGGTATTTATTAGTAGAATAAACTTTTCGGATGCCTGGTATGTATCTTTTACGTTTCTCTGCTTGTGTTTTGTCGTTGCTGGTTATACTCCGAGACCCTACATGGATGTTAAGACCAGGAGAAGGAGACTGAAAGGGAGGTGAGAAGCGATAGAGCCAAAGAGAATGTACAATACAGATCACAGAGCTATCCTGTGGAAGGATGAGCGTCGATAAGGAATATGCTGTAAACTAAGTTAATTCTGTGGTACCATGGAGGCTGGTATTACAATAAATCTATCTATAATTTTCTCTTTGTTGGAGTTTCATACATTTCGTGAAGACTATACTCGTCGCGAGATTATATTTCGTTCTTTAAAGGATCCTATTTTTATTCAAACAAAGAGATTTTATGGAACACGGCGGACGTTAATGTTTCACAGAGGCTGATGATACCTTTTATTTTTTATCTCAAAAGTGCATTTGGTTAATGAAAAACAGAAAAAAAGGGATTAGAGGAGGAGTTCGAATGAAACATTTTCTCGTTTAAAATTCTTTGCGTATAATTCTCTGTCTCGTTGTATAATACGCAAATCGTTGAATAAAACGACGCAGTGTCGCCGGAGCGTAAAAAAGCCCGCACCCAGCCGAACTGTTTCTCCTGATTTCTCTGTTCTACCAATCGGTGTTCTCCAGCTACGTGACGAATTTACGAGGCTACGGAGTTGTAGTAACACGCTTGTTACAGAAACCCGGTAACCGTACCATAGCAAATTTCCCCGCGAAGCCCGCTGCTTTACTCTGCCAGCGAGTTATTTCGCGAAACTCTCGCGGGCAAAACGATTGACTTGATATTGTAGGAAATATAGCTGTGTAGCGTTGCAGACTTTACAACGCTGCGACACGAATGTCGATGTTGATTTTAGGGAAAAAAAGAAGCCTGGCCTGGTAACAAGCCGAGCAACGAGATAGTTTCTCGATTTTATATCGAAGGCACTGTTGTCAATTCCATACCATCGTTAATTACGATCATGACATTTGAAAATGATTTATATAACGCATACAGTGTGTATTATTAAAGTAATTTGTTCTTCATTTATCTATATCTAACAATGTATAGTTTTTCTTCTACATGTGTTATCTTTTAAATATCAAAATGTCAATCCCGCGAATAAATTGTTAGCTATTGTTTATCAAATTTATTATTGCATCCTGTATTCCAAATTTATAATCATTTCTTGAAAAAGAAATGGTCGGGAGAGATGCAAAACGAGATATACCCTTGTTAATTATAATTACAGCGACTACGAAAAAGTACTTGTACGCCGCATGCTATTTATTACCACATTTACATACCAACTACATAATTAGATCAAACTATATAAAATTTCGTATCACCTAGTATACGACTTGCATGCAATTACGAAAATCTGATTCCATGAAACCTGATACGACAACAGAACCTGATAAAAGAAACGCTTGCTTCAAACCTACTCTTTGTAACCACCAGTATCTACTAACGAACTCTTAATTACCACAACCGTTTCTTCGTGCATGCTCTCCTACTGTCATTCGTTCGTTCCAATCCATATAGCCTGCCCTTATGCATCAAATTCCAACGTAAATAAATAAATAAGTAAATGAGTTGGGGGAAAAAAGATAGTAATCCCTGAGCGTGCGTTCAATTCCCGGAAGCTGACGAAAGGCTGCGGACGCGTAGGACACGTCGAACAGGTCCCAGTTGGAACGATGAGATCGGCCAGGATTACAGGGGAAGCTTGCATCAGCGTTAAAAGCTAATGGACCAACGTCCTTTGAAGGGAGAGCCAAGGCTGGTAGACAGCGGCCGTTTAGCCGATGCTCCCCAGAGACATTCTTGCAGAGAGGGTGTGCACTGGGCCGTTCGTAAAAAGATTACCTCGGCGATGAGTAGCACGCCGGTAACAATTAACGTTCGACACGACAAGAGACGATGTAAGCAAGAGAAAGAAACGTACATACCGCTGATGAAGGAAAAGAGATTGGAAGGGAACTAATCGATATATAGAGGAAATCGGAGAAAGCGCTTAAAGAGGACTTTGTTGGAAATTCGACCTTGTTCAACGAGTCGGGGAATTAACTTCCTTTCCAATGAAGTCTACAGGAATTTCTATCCCCTTGCTGCCGCTTCCTCTATGATTTTCTCTTTCTATTTATCCCAGCTTTCATCGTGCCCTTTTTCACTAATACCCGCGGAGAAAGGATCTATGAAAAGCCGTGAAACGTGTTAGGTACCGGACCTAGAAACTGACTGAATTTGCTTTTTCACATGGAAATTAGGAACAGCGAACCATTTCGGTCGCGTAATAAAAATCTTCGTGTAACATACGAGCAGCTGATGGAATTTTTATGTCTGTAGAACTCTCTCGGGCAACTGCGATTCTTCGTCTTTCTTTTTCTTTTTTCCTTGAAAAAACGATTAAAAGAATTTGGTGAAATTCCAGGTCGGCGATGCATCAAAAGCTTAAGGGACGTGCCGCGTGTCAGTGTACAGAATTCTTCGCGGCGCGCGGCGCCGGAACCAGAAAATGATTACGCGCCCGCAAGAAAATTGAATTCACCGCGATGGAAGCTCGGCTAAATGAAAAGCTTCTGAAATAACAAGGAACGAGTATAATTTCTTGAAGGGCGAATCCCCGAGGAAACGAGACGCGCCTTTGGGGAAAAGGAACGCCAGCGGCGAAAACTCTCCGGCAGGAACAAATCGAGGAAGCGTGCTCGTTCGTGCGTTTGCTCGACTGGCAACGACTCCTCGAACGAGGAAAGTATCGCAGGATCACGCGATCCCGGTTTAACTTCCGGTTACTTTTTCACGATTTAACGTCGTCGAATAGGAGCGCGAATATACGACGCTGTGAAAAGAGGAAGCTGGCGTAAAATCGAAAGAAGTTAAGTTACGTCAACGTATCTGCTCGGCAAATCGCAGATCAAAGATGAACGAAAAACTTTTCCATCGGAGCCAGCATATCCTTGGGTATCACGAATGTCCTCTAGCTACGGAACCTGCCTTTACTGCAGGCAAACTTCACCTAACACCGAGAATTGGAAAACTTAATCGCCAACTCGAACGAGTCTCCGAGATATCTGATCGCGAGACGCGTCTGTCTGTCTTCAATTATCGGTACACGTCCAGCATCCGATTGTTCGCGCTCGTTTCAGATAGTCGAGATTTCGAATCGACGCGAGTAAGAAACGCTGAGCTGTCCGCCTGGAAAGTTTTCGCCTCGGATATTGCATAATCTTAGCCGTAAAACAAAATTACGTATAATTATTCTCTTCGCAATATTGTGATAAGTTGCCTTGACTCGGTACAAGATCCTCGATACTCCCTTCTTCTTTGGCTTAAATTGCATGGAACGTTATAAAAATATCATCAAATATCATCATCTTCGAGAACCTTCTTTTAGAACCTTCAGGTTTACACAAAGAACTTGCAAATTCTTTCACGACACGGACACGGATTATGGTTTTGTTCCCTGGTTAAGCAAATACCGGAATATGATTCCATAATCTCTGGTCTTCTTATTGCAAAACGCATATCAATTCTATCGAGGAAGTTTTGGACGTTTCATTTGTACGTGAAGCGTTACATGAGCTTAGCGACCTACCTTGACTTTACAGAGAAATTTAAGCTTAATGTATTCCATTTAAAAACTTACGACATGGACTATCGCGAATTGAACATCGTATCGTTTTATGGTTATTTTAGCTGCTTCAATCGTATGATATTTCATATATTAAAAAGTGTCAAAAATCATCTCGCTTACTTAAACATCAATGAATGTCTCGCTGTTTCTGTTTTTATCTTATTAATTATTAATACATAGTAATCAAGTTCTATTGAAATATTCGGTTATTATTTGATAATTACGAATTAGCCGTAACTAGACTGAGTTATTAGGTTCCTGGTACTTATAATTACTAACTATAAACTGATTTACTTGCGTAACTTTTCTCTTTTTATACTACTAATAGATATTTCCCGTCAATATAATAAACGAATAAATAAATAACTAAATTAATAATTAACTTTCATTTGTACGTGTGCACAAAACTATTTTTGGGACTCGTATTACATTTAGATTAAATCTGAATTAAGTGACGAATAAGGAGATAACTACAATTTATAAGGAATTTTATAACACGCTACGATTAATAGTAATTGAGAAAATTTCGGTCATAATACTAAAACACGCAATTGTATGTGTCAATCATAGTCGCATTGCCCACGAAATAAAAGCTCAGCTGCAAAATCAATGAAATCGATGATACGTCTGTGTATCTGTATAACTACCGCGTCAAATTCTAAAGAAACGCGATGAAGAAAAGATAAAAAATTATTCCGACTGTCGAAACTGGGGAAAGTCAAGGGCCGCGAGGAACAGAAGCGTATCCATATTCGCGTCATCGAATCAGAATGAGAAAGATTGGAAGGAAGAACCAGCGATAAGAAAGAGGACGTCGAACGGCGACTTGATTGGAACAGGTCTGCTGTTAAGATGAATCACCGCGCGTCGGTCAGAACGTTCTGTCCCTTGAAAAAAGTGAGAAAAAACGGAGAAAGACGAAGAGGATGTAGGGAAGAGAAAACGTGAAACTGAAAGGATCTCAGTAATTTGCAAGGGAATAAGGAAGGGAACGAGGGAAGAGAAATCGCTTCGAATCGAAAGAATTTCGGTGCTTGGCGTAAAAAAGGCGACGAGGGAGAAAAAGAATGGCAAAGGGGAATGAATGCATGTTTCGCTGGATGGACAGCAGGTCCTTTGGTGTTTGAAAGGCAAATGAGATTGGAAAAGCAATTAGTTAAATTCGAGAACGGGCACAAAGTGATAAAGAAACGCGAAAGGCAAGGGAATAGTTGAAAAAAGGCAGGCCGGTGAAAAATAGGACTTGAACGAGTTGCGAGTTTCGCTTTGCCGCGTCAAAAGTGTAGCTAATTCTATGAGCCGTGCGCGCGTGCAAGTAGCCGAGCCATGCAACTTTTCAGACTTTGAACGCGCAACTTCCGCCCTTGCGTGGAAATGCGCTTTTCGAACGAGGAAATTAATTATAACTTCTATTAATCGACGTTGGTGGAAGAAGAATTCTCTACGCTCGTACCATTAAAAAAGGTAATCTCGAGAACCGTTTATATAATCGCGATACGAAGCGAAATAAACGATGAAATAGAAAAGAAAGAGCGCGCGAAACGTATCTCGCGTCTTTCGTCCACCGAAAGGACATTTTTCGACAACTTTTTCTCGCGGTATTCCCTCTTCGAATTACGATGATACGGTGATTACGGTGGATCGTAAATTCCTAGCTAACCGAAGCTCTCGAGCTCGTGAACCGGCCATGTTTATCCTACGTGCGTAAAAGCGTAATTGTGGAGGAAGATTCGAGGCGAGCGGTAGGGGATAGTTTGATCAGTTTATGCGAGACGAGCCGTTTTCTCACGGTGTTTACGTCGGATGATGCAACGGTGTCCAACGAGCTGTGCGGTTTACTCCCCTCATGTACACACCCCATGTGTATTCCCCTAACGGAAAGCTCCGCGCGGTATGTCCGATAGAACGATCGCCGCGGGGTTTCAACCTCTTTCCTGTGTTTGAGCAAAGAATTTTCTTGACTCGCAGATTCCAACTTTACCCATAATTTACGAGAGACAGCGCTTCGTCCGCAGGTACTCCCTGTGCTAAGATTTTAATCGTCGTTTATCCTATTATTCGCTGTTGCGTACACGTGATAGCCACGTAACTATGTAATTACAGAGAATTCCTATTTGTTAATACACTGTAGTGAGAAAACGAAGATTATAAGGATAACAGTTGTTAAAAAAAATATTAAGAAAATGTGAGTCAGAATTTTTTCCTTCGGATCAAATCTGCCCCCTCTCAACACTCTCCAAGTCAAAGACGCGTGACGAGTGTTCCACGGAGTGTGATGTTTCTTCGTTTAGAAAACGAAAATTTATTTCTCGATAAAAAATGTCAGAATTTCAGATCTTCTCATAGATTTTGTTCTATAATTCTACGTTACATCATATTCTGCGTTGTTTCCAACTTTTACTTATAATTTTAAGCAAAATGTGAAGAGTAAAAAATGAGAAGTACACTGTGCACTTAAATTCCTTACAATTACCGTAGAACTCGAGAAGTTTTAATTCCAACCAATACGATGTTACCAGTGTTACATAGAAAGCACTCACAGGAGCATACGAAAAAAAATATGAAATTCGAAATTCGTTAAAAACTGACGTTTCCTGTTTCTGCCGCGTACCCTTCACATAATGATCGTCGAGCGACAATCCAGCACAAAATTCAAAAACAGAATGTTGGCATGAAGTTACGCGTTTGTAAAGTGAATTTAGTGGGTCACGAAAAAATACAAGTATGTTCATTGTTCTGTCAGGACAAAAGAATCGTGTACACACGAGGAAGGGTTCTAGCGTGGAACGCAAGAATAAAAGCCGTGGAGAGTCGCGAGTTAACGGATCGACGATCATGGAGAACGCGGAAGAAGGATTCCGCCGGGGATTTCGACAGCGCCGAGGAAAACATCGGTTTATCTCCGATAAAATTCAATCGACCTTTGTTCCTCCCCGACGACTGGCAGCCGGTGCGCGTCTCAAACGACACGATAAAATCGTAGCGAGTCGAAAGAACTTTTCTCGAACCGTTAACCCTTTGCTGCTCTATTTTGCTTTATTCGTATGCCGGCTCGATGCTTCAGATCGATTTACGAGCTGAAGATGAATTGAGACATCAACCGAGCCGACCGCCTCTTCCAATGGCCGACACGCGACTGACTTATACTACTTGGCTTCCGCTAATTCTCAACTTTTTCAACAACATCGTGTACCTTTCGAGATTATCGCGAACTATGAATGTCTAGATAGAATCTAGATAAAGAAAGGCAAAATCTGGTTCGTGGAAAATTTATTGTCGGTGATGAACAATTAATAGATTATTGGTTACAATAACGATTCCTTGGAGAATTTTGACAGAGGCAGGAGATTAATCGCATATGACGAATAATCAATGGTTTATCCAGTACGTTAGTGACAAATAATAAATAACTACCTGTACAATGCTCATAGTATAATTTAAATGAATGTTACGTTTCAAATGACTTGTAACTCGCTGATTCCTTCGACGATTTTAGTCCCTGGTAAAAAAATGATAGCTCAGACCAGGTATCGCGTCTGGTATCCTTGATTAAGCGATGGTCAACGTTATAATTAACAGAGTCACGGATTTTGTTCTTCTCGTCAACTTTTCCAACCTCTCAGAAATCGTAAAACGTCCGCGTAATCTTCGTAAAAAATTCCGTATAACGTCCGCGGAGTTAACAACGAGGATACGTCGAGAAATGAAACGATTAAAAGATGTCGATAAGATGGAAAAAAAGTAGGACGAACCGCTTTGTTCGACGGCTCGATCCCTTTACCAACGTTCCCTTCTGGTCTGTTCGCGTTTTTTCGACGAGAATTCGCAGGAAACGAAGCGTTCATCGACAAATGCTCTTCCACGATCTTTATCGGGGATCATTGCTGACGAAAACCGGGATTAACGATGGACAGGAGAGTTTTAACAACCGCGTTGGTCTCTTCTACAGCGACCGCTTTCGTGTAATTTTTAAGAAACACGCCTCTCACTAGAGAGATAACGAATGATGGAAGATGCTTAAGTCTGAGTTAAACGACGAGTTCAGGAAGAAGAAACGACCTCGAAACAATCGCCCAAGGCTGCCTTTGTTCCGGCTGCCTTGGCCAAATGTCAGATTCAAGGGTTCTCGAGAGAAACCTGGACGATCGAGCGAGACAAAGACGAACATTGCCAAGGACTACGCGACGTTGACACGCTCGACCGTGAGGAGGTCGACAGATCGATATGTGGCTTGAGCCGTAAATACACGGCTCCTTACAAAACCGGGCCAAACGACAGTTTTCTTCGCGACGACTCTGACACGCTTCCGCCTCGGTTCTTTCAGCATTCAGCAACGAGAAAATTCCTTTGATGATTAAATGTGGGAACGTACCTACTGGAGCGGACTTGTCCGTGTAATGTCACGGTCGAATCTCGTTAACGAGCCTTGCTCCGCTTCTTCCTCCTCTTCTTCTTCTTCTACTTCTCCACAATTATTCTTGGACTCTGAGGATGTTCTACAGTAGCAGAGGTAGTTATTACCCTTTTAACACTGGTTGTTTCGTTCTGCTACGAGACCATTTAATTATTGTAATGTCTCTTCCTAATGTTTTAGATATCGTAGTATTGTGATTCTGAGTGAGCGTGGGGAAACAGTAACTGAGAATACGTTAGTAAGTAAGAATCGATTCGGACAATGCGAACTAAATTTCACGATGCCACGTAAAAATTTGACTGCGTACGCGAGATCTTTAAATAAGCAACACGTTAAAACAATTGGTACGAACATTATTACAGATATTATCATTGAAATTCTTTAATATATTAACATATATAAATAAATATAAATATAAATAAATATAATATAAATTTATTAATATATATATATAATTTAATTAATATAAATATACAACTCCTAAAGAGGAATTCTTACTTTAATGACAGTGAGTATATTAATTAAGTAGTTATAAATTGTTGTCTCTAAGAAGACCACGAACGTACTTTACCATATTACTCCAGCGAAACTAGCCTGAAACTTTGAAACAGTGCCAAAGACTCGTAACTTGGAATCATAAACCTTGGCTATACTTTTAACGTTCATAATCGAGATCGTAGTATCGAAGGATTATGACGGAAGTAAACGATAAAGTTGCAAGTTACCTAGCTGCTCTAAGAAGGAGGAAACGCATCGAATTCGACTCGTCGTAGCCGGTCGACGGCGATCGATAGAAAGAGACGGCGGAAAGTTCGTGTCTCGATCCATTACAAAAGGACGCGACGCTCCCGTCGAAGCTTTTAGGATTATCCAGGGGTTGCGCAGACAAGCGAAGTCGTAGCGGTGCGGAGTGCCGGTACGGCAAATCCTTATTACGCCTTTGAGCCGACGAAAATGTTGTTGCACGATATTACAATGCCGCGCTTTCCTATAACTTCGGGTTATCTCGCAGTTTAGTCGGGCTGCAACTTGACGAACCAAAGAGGAACTTCCCTTGGCTCGTCGTTTCCAAGCGTCGAGCTACATCCCGCGGAAATGTACATTCGTTCCGTGTGACGGAACGTCTCGTGAATGAGAAATCAACGTACGTACACGATCCGATCTTGGTATTCTAGATCGGCGGTGCAGTTGGCCGGATTAATCAACAATCTCTAGTATAACCATAACCATAACGCGGATCGAAATTTTGTAATCTCGGATCACCGTGTATACACGATTTTATAATTTTTTTGTGATTTTTACCACTTTGCCGAATCTTAACTCTTGGAAGATCGAATTATTTAACTATCGATTGTAGAGACACGTTTCTTTGGATAACTGTGTAAAGAAGATACGAGACTCCAGACCAGTTTTATTCAAAATAAATATATTTATCGTTTAGGCAATTAATAACTCATTAAAGTACACGAAGAAAAATACTGGCCTTCTTAGTTAAAAACTGATGTTTCAAAGGTGAGTCTAGCGGCTCTAGCGTTAAGCGATCGATTCGTGGTAAATCAATATAAGCTTGGGCAGCTTCAGCCATTAATACCATAAACTGATACTTTGCATTGAAACATAAATTTAGCCCTTTGTAGTCGCGTCATCTTTGATTAGGACTTTACGTAAAATTGACTACTTACAAAAACTTACGTTTGCTTGTTTGTTCATTAATGATACTATCATATCTGCCAAAAGAATTTCAGCGAGATACTGACTGAGATAAAACTGAACGAAGTCCATGCTTGCCGAGATCGCTTTAACAGGCATGCGATCGGACGAATCGACATTGCGTGGGAAGTGGCAATTTCAGGATTAGATTCGTCCGGCGATTAAAGCACGAGTACTGGCTCGTTTTCCTTTATAACCAACGTGTAATCGCGGAGACAACAAAGGATAACGAAAGAAAAACGACACCAAAATACTCGAACAGAGGCAGCGCGAACGAATGGGATAAGGTTCTGACTATATTGTCCTTTCTCGTCGACTTTCAGTATTTTTCTTCCCGATAAATCAAACGTTACGCAAAAAAAAACGTCCATTCGAAAATACAATAGGAAAAGTGAAGAAATAAGAAGTAAGAAAATCGCGGTTGCAAGCCGCAAGAATCCATCTGTAGGTTAAACATTATCCGTGAACAGTCGACATCGTTCCTCTTCAAGGAGATACTTCTTACAGTTTCGAAGATGTTTCACGACGTTGTTCCGTTCTCTAGTGATGAACGAGACAATAGCGGGGATTGTCTGAGAAAGAAAACGTAGAAATGGCTGCTGGATGTTACTTGATGATGTGCTACTGTCGAAAATAATAATAATAGTTCGATATTGTCGAGGAAATTCCTATAGAAAGGAATCGGGAGATCTTATTAAACAGCTCTTGAGAACGCGATAGAAAAATGTTAATTAATTTAATGATCGATCGACGTGCCAGGCATCGCGTAACTAACAATAAGAGAGGGAAAATTCCCGACACAAGAATCGCTTAAATAAACGAACAAGATAGCCATAATAAACGAACAAGATAGCCATAATAAACGAGATGTTTCTCTCTTCCGCTAAAGTGGCTGGTTTAAAATTATACAATTTTCATAGAAGCTTTCCCGAATATAACGCGATAGTGTGTATAGTTGCGGTTGAAGCTCGAACAGGATGGGAAATCAGTCGATGGCAAGAGTATACGCGCGGATGGAAATTGTTACGAAAGGCGTATCGGATTCTCCTGCCGTTACCGCTCTCGCTATCGTTCTACGAAAATGTACAAGCCGCACGGGTATCTTGAAATGGATATTGCGGTTCCTCCAGCATAAACGCCTTGAATGCTTCGCAAATAAAGGACATAAAAAGTAACGAACCACAATACCGTCAATTAATTTCCATTTTCTCTGGCACTAACGTTACCTATAGAAATCGCGTGTTATTATTCACATTGCAAATGTAGAGATTCTATAAAACTAATCTCGAGAATAAAACTTCCTGGCGTTAGAATGTGGTGACGATGGTTGAGGCTTTGGTTTCGTTGAAATCGTAACCTTATTAAAAATCCATTTGTCAACGTATCAAATTTCTTCTTGGATTCTTCCAACGTGTTTGCAATTTCCATTCGCAAACTTTTTTCCATACTCTTGCATCATTTTACACGTACACGTTCTTTTTTGTACGCCGATGACACCTTTTATCCTTTTTATATGAGATAAACGAGTAATAAATAATATCATGTAATGTTTGTGAAAGGAAATTAAATTTATCCGATCGATTTCCATCAGCTTGGATGTCATTCAAAGTTTCACTCGCCAAAGTAAGATTCCTTGGCATTGCGATCGGAAAGCAGACTTTGCCGAATAGAATGGAAGCTCTATATTCCCGTTGCAATTAAGGAACCAACGACCTTTCTAAGTCTCTCGATCATATCGACGAATTAGGTGGTTATCGCGAACCTGCGCTCCCTCGGGTTACCTTGGAAAATAATTACTCCGGCTTAAGTTCTTCGTAGACGACGAGAACGATAATTCCTTTTCTCCACGAATCGAATCTTTATCGAGTATTTTCGATCGATCGTCTGACAATGAGTTAATTATCCGGAACAATAATACCAAGATCGAAAAAGAGCCAAGAAAGAGCTAATCGAATTTTTTCGCTTATCAGTCCGGCCGAAAGAGAAATGCATGCCGACGCGCCTCAATGCGCTGCTTTGCAAATCTAATTTCATTTGCCGGTTTACTTCTTCGGGGGACAGTTTCCCCGGTATCCATGGGATAGAAGCAACGCTTGGGATTTTCGCTCGAGACAGAAACCCCTCGGCTAAGAGATTAAAACCGGGCTTCACCGCGGATCCTCGCCGTCTTAAGGCGGTTCGATATCCGAAGGCCGGTGTAAAATCCGCACACCAATTACGCCGAATCGAATTCCAAGCTGTCTCTTCTTTCAACAACTCGAAACTAGGCGAAAAAGGTTATTAGCATGAATCCAGTCGGAAACAGATGGAACGTTTGCCAAGGTTTTTTATACCTTGGAATAAATCAGCTGCTCGGTTGCTTTTCAAAAGGGAGGGGTTTTTTTAAGAGTTAGCGAGAGAAGAAAATCATCTATCAGATATCAGGGTAGTTTTTCAAATATTTTTGCTCGACATTCGATGCATCTGGATTATAGGAATAGAAGTTTTGCCCATATTTTCTTCTTTCTTCTTTCTCTTTTTCTTTTGGCTCTGATGGATTTCCATGCTGGTCGCGTGGCTGAAATTACGAGACGTGTAAACGCAATAAATTCGCATCAACGAGCCGGAGAAATAAGAGTGAATCAAGAGAACTCATTCAGTTATTCTTGGCGGGCTTCGTCGATAAATTTACCCCGTTCGGACGTTTAATCCTCCGAGCCCGATAATTCACGGGGAAACAGTTTCCGAGCTATGAGCTTCCAATTTTCTTGAAACTTCCCGACCAACGATCCTGTACTTTAAAATTCTATCCTCCAGACACCGACGCGTAACGCCTTTGTCGAAACTCGTTTCTCGTTTCACCCTTCCGTGAGCTATCCGAAAGTTATAGCTGCCCTTATTGTCGAATCTATACAACGTACTGTAATAAAACACGTTGTTTAGTATGGCAGCTTGGAATCACAGCGTTCCTATCGAATATTGATGGAAGTAACGCAAAGGGAATACGCGATATCGACGCTAGAGGAAAACACGGTAAAAATATCCTTAGGTGAGGCTATAAACAAAAAAAAAGAGAGAGAACTTCAATTTCTACGGGCCGATTTGGGATAGAAAAGGCAAAGCAAGCCACAAACGGTAAACCGAAAGGTGAACAGAGCACGAGCGTGTTTCGAACATAACAGATCGTTCGATCGCGTCCAGAAAGCCGAGCTCTGGGTCCGATATCCGTTGAAAACTTCTCATCGTACGCGTTTACAAAACCGCAGTTACTAGATTTCACATCGAGCCGGCAATTGCGTAAAGAACAAAAAAAAAAAAAAAAGAAAAAACATTTCGACGTTTCGATGTTTCAACGTTTCGCTCGGCTCGCTCGAAACGAAGCACAAAACCGATTACACGTGCGTATCGAATGTCGTGAAAAATACGTTTTCAGGGCTTTATGAAAATCGATCGTTGAACCAAAACCGATCCGGAAACGAAAAAATAGCCGAATGTGTATTTCAATTTGTGGATTTAAAAGATAAATTTTTCTCTTATCGTGTTTATTCATTGAAGAGAGACGAGTCAACGATTATAGGAGGAACGAAAGCACTAACGGGAAAAAAGACAAAGATGGCCGGAGATGAATAGGAGTAAACGAGAAGGGAGCAAAATACGGAAAAATGGTTTTCGATCCGACGCGTTCGTAAATATTTGCAGGACCGTCGAGAGCCAGCCTGGATGCAACTGAACCAATACTGTCGTCGAACGGGTTGGGTCGAGGCTTTCTCGATGATCGATTTGTTTCAAGGAACATGGACGAGGATGGAGGATCAGGAGGTTCGATGACGTAATTTTTGAACGTCGAAACCGATTAACTGCTATCAGCACTAGCGAAATCGTGCGATAATGCAGCGATCCGGTAATCCGATTAACAGGGATCAATTGCACGAAGTGCATTTTATTATCCAATTGCACTGCTTCGTAACTGAATTAACGTTCTCCCATTATGAGCAACATTTTTTCAGACAAAAATTTTGGTTTCGTTCTCGAATCGTCCTCTTCAAAGTACCAGTTTTAATCAACGAAAGTACCGAACTAGCTCGAAACTGGTACGTTTACTTTGATGTTACTGCAAGTTTATTCAAGTATGGCCAAAAACGGATACAAACGGGAAAAGTATCACCATTGGACAGCATTAGCCGGAACGAAGCGAAGCAGATTTCAAACGCTTGAAACTGGTCGGTATATTACGAGCTCGAGTGATAGAAAGCAATACCTGATACGCCTAGACTGGCTTAATACGAATCTTAATTAATATCGGAAACGATCTGCTGCGAAGCCGTAGGGGAAATTCGCGGTAGCTACGGATTCGTGCGGCAACCAATGGCGCGCATCTTACAGCAACATTGCTCACACGCGATCGTCATTTACATCAGTTACCGAAGTAATTAAATTCCACGGAAATCTCGTCGTGTTCTCTGTGTCGATGCTAAGTTTCAGATCCGAAGGAAATGCGTACTATGCCATGAAATGCAGGGATAACCAAACATCCGCCCAAACTCCATTTTCTAATGCCCGCTGTTATACCTTCTTAAATGCGATCTTCTCTGGGTATCATAGACGAAATGCATCCTCGATTTCACACTTCTATCGCCGTTATATTTAGGATACAAATACGAACTTATATTTACACCGTTTTTTTGTACGATTACCGTACTTGGATATTTTCTGTATTTTTTTGCAGTATTATACGAACCTTATGTATTTTTGAAATTTTCAATAAATGCATAAACGTCCATGGATTCGTTGGAAAGTTGGAAAATTTGGAAATCACCAGAAATATTCGCGAAATGTAAGACTAGATATATCGAGTTGTAAACTATCTTGTAACTATCTTCGAAATTTCGTGTGTTCGATGGAGATCCAAAGTGTAAGTGAACTCGGAAATCTACATAAAAGTTCCAAGTGTAAAACTTGAGAGTGACCATCAAATAAGCTTTATAGCTCACTCGATCAATCAATCGCAAAACTTCTCGCTTCAGTCCCTAACTATTTCAAGTTTGCAGCAAGCTGAAAGATCTAGAAAGTTGCTCATCTACGAGAAAACTCGGGTTCGCTCATCTTCTGGAAGATTATCGCGTTAACGTTGACGGTCTCGGGTGATGAACAATGAAAAAACGTTCCAAGAGAAGCGGAGGATCGTTTTCCTTCACGGTTCGTTGTTCGCTGAAGCGAGATCAAACATTCAACAAGTAAACGGTTCGATCGATCGATCTCAACTTCTGCTGCAGGATTTCGTGACCCCGAACCCTCGCAGCGTTCTAAGTCAAACACCCAGACGAAGTTCGTTTAAGACGGATACGTCAAGATTAATTATGAGCAGTTTGGCAAATATAAAGATTTCGAGCTGATCAGAAGTAGAGGCAGAAGTTGCGACGAAACTCGTCGAATTTGCCGTGAAACTCGGCCGAAACTTCTTGTCCTCGGTAAAACTAGTATAACTCTGTAATCCGGCGAAGGCTTCGTTTTGCGATATTTACCAATGCAACTTGCACCAAGAGCTAAGTAAATCGCTGCGATGCGAATTTAATTGACCGAATTCACTAATCCCGTCCACGAGTCCGCTTCGTTGGAAGATTTATGCGAAACGGGGACAACGTCTTCCTTATTCCCTCTCGAAACACTTTAATCCCCGTTCGAATGGACGCGACGGAACGTATAGCGTGAAAGAATGTCGAGAGCGTAGCTAACCAGAGTAAAGGGGTAAGAAAAATGTAAATTTATTCCTTCTCGTCGCGGAGGACAAGCAAGAAGCATTTTCGGGTCGCGAAACTATATGTATAGAAAATCCTAGCTTCGAAAGAGGGCTCTGCTACTTTGCAACGTTAACGAAGAGCGCTCCGTGTCCCGTAACTTAAGAGACTGATAATGAGGCCTGTTGTTCACGAAAGTCTGGCGACGTCTAAGTACCCGCTGAAAATACACTCGCCGAATGCACCCTTTCTCCCACCTCCCTCCTATCCATTCTATGGGGAACGTGGAAAGCTTTCTTCGAAATCTTCTTTCATTGTTACCCGCCAATCCTCTATCCATTCTTTTATTCGAATAAAAAAGGAAACCGCCTTCAAACTTTCAACCTTTAAGTACGTAGATTATGGCCAAGTTTATTATCCGATAAGGAAAGCACAGGATGCTGTAAAAGTATTTAATTAAATATCTTGAATATTAATCTGATCGAGTTGCAACTCTATTATTCCATCGTTCGATGACGAGAACATATCGCTCCAGGAGTAACGCTCGAGATAAGCAAATCTATATTTTAGAGATAGATCGCATTTATTGGATTTTCCAAGATCCCAAAGATGTTCCCTAATTTCCTCAGACGAAAGAGACGAAAATTAAAAGAGGAGGATAGAACGAAGGCAGAATTACTCTGTAAGTTCCAAACCATACGTCAATCATCATTTCCATTTTCAAATACATACGTATGGGTAATATCTCTGTTATTCGATGTCGAAAATACCATTCCCCTAGAACATCGGAGATCTAATTAAGCAAATAGATGTTTAGTCGTTTAATCAGACTCGTTGAATTTCCAAATTCACGTGTCCAGAAGTGGTTTCCAAGTTGTTAAAACAAGAGGAACGAAGCTAAAAGAGGGGATTGGAACGAAGACGAAAGTGGTTTCCAGGGCCCCGAGACGTGTCAACTGCGAGACCCGGCTCGATAATTATCTGGAACGAGTAAGGGTTGAACAGCGTCGGTTCGTTAAATCCAGCGTGTACGCAAGAGTGGAGGAGGGTCGAGGGTGCACGTGCAACGCGGCGTTACCACCGGGGTTGTAGCCAAGTTGCGAGAGGAGAGGACTCGGTCTGGCCTACCTCCGTTCGCCTCCTCTTTGTCGAGCAAATTACGTCCCGAGCAGGCCTCGCCTCACCTCGCTTCGCCTCTCGCTGTTTACACAGAAGGCACGAGTCGACAATGAAAGAAACCGAGCGGAAAGGGGTGTACATACATTACGAGTTAAGGGGTCAAGTTGGAGTACCGTTTTCGGCAAGCGAGTGTGTGCTTCTACGGTGGATCAACTCGAAAAACGCAACCACTTGAATGAATAATCGAGAGTTTATCAGATCGATTAGGGAAAAATTGAGTCGTTAGTGCGACAATGGAGAACGCGAAAATGATTTTCAAAAGAGAATGTCGTGTCCGGTGATTCGATCTAAGGATGTAAGTTTTTTGGGGAATCGCTGGTCGGAGGACGAGCGAGTGTAGATAGTACGCTTTCACTGAGCTTGAAAAATGTAACGATTTATTGAAAGGTATTGAGAATTTATTATGCAGATTTCGAAGAAACGAAATTGTTGGTACAATAGCAGAAAACGCGAACGATTTCCGGGGGAAAATATTTTGTAGTATCAATCTAAAAATGTAAATTTCTCGCGAATCCCTCGAGCACGATTTAATATTTCACGCTTGTAAAATTTATTGCGCACGTAACTTTACAATGAAGGTATTGCTACGAATATATCTGTCAGAGGTGAAATTACTTCATATATTCGTTTTTCGTGCGATGATTAATTTCGGAGTACTGGATACTTTATCTCATAGTACGTTAATTCGCACGTTATTACATGTAATCGTGTGGCAGATATTCTGCTCTGTTTAATATCTTTTCATATTTGATTTTACAATGTCTTTCGTAGATATATTAATTCACTATTTTAGTTGGGATTTTTTCGTCACCCGTTATATGTATGTACATATGTTGCACCACACGAGGTCTCTCCTTCAAGACTCGGTTATACTTCTCTGTGTCCTATTCACTTGGCAAATAAACACGTGGCTAGTCCAGTTAAATACAATCAGTGCTGTGAATAACTTTGCAACTATAGCGACATAATTATGCGGTGAACAGTTAACGTGAACAAAATGTTACTCGAGCACGTTACCGCGTATACACCGAATAATATTGAAAAGAGTTTGTTCCAGTTAGCATAAATCATTGTTCATGCGAATTACGTTCGCACCATGGAAGCAATAATTTGTGGCTGTGCCATTAAAATCCACGTCGATAGACTGAAAACGAGAGCACAGCGTTTTCAAGTACGACGGAATTTCTGTCGACGTGTCTAACAAGTTCTCCAAACGAAAAAGGACAAAACGTGCTCTCGACTTGTTGTTACGACCGAAACATCGGAAAACCATTCGACACTGTGTACAACTAAAGTCAAAGATGTTGCTTTATCAACAGCCTTCGTTGGAAGAATCAAGCGAAAACGTCCACATGACTCAGGATTCTAAAGCTGAAAGACTGAACGACGAACATCCCTAAGGCTGAAAAAAATAACACGTGAGAATATAACTTACCAGAGGCGAAAACGAGGGCGATCAGCAAGCAAACGATCGAAATGGAAAAGGCACCACGTCGATCCATGCTTCTTTGGTACAAAATGCAGCACGTTGGAACTCGATCACTTCATCGCCACTCCGTAGAAAACTGTTCGAAACAAGGAGATATACACGCGCACACGTGAACAGAATACGAGAATATCACGAGCAGTGCGCGATAACGAAGGGAAAAGCTCACGCGAACGTAGAAGCGTGATGGTCGAGCGCTTACTGACAGGCGACAGGTCTCCGTGGCTTTCGCGTGCTCCCTCCACCTGATCCCCACTCCGACCAATCACGACTCCCTCTCCGACTCGTTTCCTCGGCCTGAAACGCGCGTAAGTTCGTCCTCGTCCGACCAAATACGTGTTTTCTCTACTGAAACTAGCGGCGTGGTCTATCGCGCCGCTGCTCTCAGCCGCCGATGGCGCTATTTCTATCGTGAAACGGGAACTTTCGAAATTAGAAAGTAATTAAGCGTAATTATTAATACCGTGTGCTTTGTATCTCGGGATTGTTAGCCGAACATTAAATTAAGGAAATACACCGGGCGATGCATCCACGCGAGAATTATGGGCTTTTTTCCCCGCGAGTAACGAGCGATTCGAAAGTGGAGGCGGAAAGGAAAGTTTAACGTTATATCGGTCAGCTAATCTCCGTTGGAATGCGCGCTTTCAGCGGTTAACCTGCGATAGTTGAAAATTGTTTGAATAACCGTGATTTAAATTCGCGTTATTATATTTTAAACACTCCGCGGTGAAATTTTTACTTTACGCGACAGCAATATCGTGTCGAATTCGAGAGCATTCTTATTAGCCGTGAAACGATCGACGTGATATAAAATTGCATCTCGATGTTAAATGAACTAACTGCCGCAAATATACCGCTATTCGAATGAAGATTGATACAAAGCTTGCGGATAAATCACAGCGCGCGTAATTCTGCTTTTTGCGCTCTTTGTTATTTTTATTCGGTGGCGAATAAAATTGTAACTCGTCTCTGTAATTGGCGGTCAGTGAAATTCGCTCGTCCACCGTTTCTCTGAATTTTTCCTTCGACCGATGGAAAAGCATTGGAGAGGCAGAAGCGAGGATAATAGCTCGGAAATTCCAATTCGACGTAACACTTGTACGAAAACTTTCGTCATAAATTGCAACATAAGCGCGGAGGATTCGACAAGAAGCGGGAAATCTGAACTAATATCGAAACGACGGGACAGGCGTTACATTCAAAATGGCCGTGGGGGAAAAATGGACCGGAAAAATGGATTGATGGACGACTATGAACAAGATAGACAGGTAGCACATACGCTATGAGGAAATAAAAGGAGCAACGGCTCGCTTCCTAACGTAATACATTTCGTAGACGACGAAGGTAATAACATTGATTTATTATATTTTCCAGGAACGGGAAAAAGAAAACGTCGAGAGAACAGATCTACGAAACGGAATACAGAGATTCTACGACGAGGAGTCGATTTAAAATTAATAAAAAAGTAAGTGTCTTGTTTTGTTTTTGCCAGTCGAAATACAATTTAACGTGTTGTTCGATACATCAGCAACGATAGATCAGCAGTTAGGATGGTTGCACGTTGCTTCGTCCTCAAGGGACCATCTCGAGTTTTCTCGATAGATTCTTTATAACTTTGTTTTCGTGACATAAATGCTTGGATTGTGTTGGTGCGAGTAATAACAGTGATAAAAAGATAGAACGTAGAACGGAAAGGTATATAAAATTTCATTTGTTTATTTCAGGAAATAAATGACAGAAATCTATATTTGGAAATAGATTTATTATCTGATCAATAATCTGTGAATTGACAGATACAGGAAAATATCGGGCATACCATTCGATTTACACGATCCAAACTATTCCAAACAGAAGTTCATACGGTTGAATGGTATCAATTCACAGCTGTGCGCAACTGTAGAGGATAGTCAATTAATTCTATCGTACTGAGGCAGACACTCTTTTAATAGCTTTATAATCAAAACGATAAATGTCGCATTTTCACCTCGCGTCACGTAAAGAGACTTTATTGGAATTCGTCGAATTCCCATTGCCCGACCGTTATCGCGACCGCGATAGTTACCGGCGTTCCTGTTAAACCTTCGACATTGTTTTGTCGTCCGCACAATTCATTCTCGCGTGTCTCCAATTAACGGGCATCAAACGTTTTCTTTCCGAATCGAATAGAAATTATTTCCACGTATTCCAAAGTTAGCATGTGGGTAAAAATTGTTCCCGACGATGGGAATGCAATCGACAAAACGATATGTAATTAGTAATTAGCAGCATTGTAAACGTGTCATTTTATGACTCGCCAGAATAGTATGTGTATATGCATACGAGTTCATTTCTACGTTCAGTGTATTACCGCAGAGCAGCCGCTAAACGAGAATCATCTACCAATTGTCACTGTGATTGCTATTATTGCATAAAGTCAAGTAAATGGTAAACGTGTTCTATATTACGTTATTTGATTAAATTGTTTCGCGATACGATTTAATTAATGCATCTATTATCGATGTATCATTGACGGTCAGCGGTCTTTTGGCTTCCTAATTGGCCGATTACGTGAAAACGTACAGGAAGCATTCAAAGGTATCGAGATACTTGTGGAAAAATAGAATGAAGCTGAAGAATCATTAATATGTAAATTATAAAGTACCCGTATATTCAATATTATAACAGTATCCACATAAATCTGTTGTCCATATCCAGCGCGTCTTTCCATCGTTATTTTAATTAATTTTAATATTCATGTTATTATTGTACCTATTTGTAGTAACTCGATTCCATATGCATATGCTATAAAATCATTTTACAATTAAAATTTGAATTTTGGGTAGAATGCCAACCAAACCGTGAACACTGCATTTACGATTAACACCAATATATATTAAGACCAATTATTATACCTTTTATTTTTAACTTTATTATGTTACTATGTGGCGCTTATAAATAATTTTAACAAATTTTTATTCAAATCATCGTATCTTAATTTTGCGTAAACACAACGTTCTGTTCGATTTAATCGTTTCGTTAATAATCATCAGATCTTCTCCCAAATTTCATAAACAGGAGTGTGCCTCTCCGTCTGTCTAAGTGTCGACTAATACCACTTGCTGATTAAGCGCAGCTAAGATTCGCACCTGAAACAAGTTTATTCTCAAGCGACCAAAGTTACCGTACGATGATGCTCTTAGGAAATTTCTGCCAGCCTTCGCCGTGCCATAAACAAACCGTTCAACGTATGTATACGTAAAAAAGTTACGCGCTCTACCCGGCTTGCAAAGGAAGCGACAAAAAAGCGCTAACGACTGACCATTATCGCTGGTTCACCGACCATCTAGATAGCCATGTAGTTGAAGTAATTTTGCGTAAAGCAAGCATAAATAAAAGCGTGAAAACGTGGTCAAACGTGGTCAAACGTGGTCAAACGGTAGGGATATATGGTTATCGGGGGTATACACAAACGGGGTCCGAGTTACGGAGGTATTTAGGTTGAAACAGGTCGAAGAAGGGGATTGGACGAAACTAATTATACTTACATCAGCACACACAGCGTGTGTTAAACGAGGTGGCCAGGATAGGACGAAGTTACTTCGCTGCTACGTAACTTCTCCTATCGCGGCGGCACCGTTACCTACAACTTCCGGCTTATTCCGACCCTATGTCTGGACGATCCGACCAACTTTCGGAACGTGTTCCCCGTTACGCCAGGGACGAATATTTCCGTTCTCGGCATAAGACTGGGAAAGCAAACGACGTGTACCCATAGCTTCGGCGTTCCTCTTATTCGCATTTATCTTAGGCCTTTTTTCCGAAAGGGAGAACTAACGGGAGAGACAAAAGCAGAGGACATCGTACTATGGAATTAAACTCGTTTATCCTCCGGTTGAAACCGACTCATCAGGATTTAATATTTCTCTCTCCTTTATTTCTACCGTCCGAGAATAATAGCATCGGGGAAAGAAGAAAGGGAAAAATGAAAGAAAGAAGAAGGAATCCTAGAAGACGGTAATTAAGAAATTGATGAGACGACCCAGTTTTTTGCGGAAAAAACCCCCGCTCTTGTGTATAGAAACACGCGACGCGGTGTTTCTGAATATTCAGCGGATCCTCATTAAATGCAAAGGAGCTACGAAACCGGAAGGAGCGTCCTCTACCGCGGAGTTTCGGACTAAATAGAAAAGTTTCTAGCTGCGTGACGCCGCTTGCCACTTTCCATAACTACTACTTCCTCGTACAACAGTTCGTTCCTGTTCAATGGACTCACGAAATTTTACGAATACATATTCTGCCATTCGTTTTTCATCCTGCCCAGCCGGCGTTTAGTTTCCCCGACGTCTGGCGACTCGCGAATCAAATTTAATCCCGTTCGACGATTCGCCGCTGGATATTTCGCTCGAGCGCGGGCTAAATACGCATCGCTGGTCGATTCGCTTTATGCAAACAGTTTCATCTATATACCAGAGAATTGCTGTAGTAAATTATATCACTTCTTGGAAAGCATAGAAGAAGCTTATCTCTTATGCGCGTTTAGCAAACTTCGTCTGATATCCTCGTCTTGCGAAACAGTAAGGAAAAGTAACCTAACGAACGAGATCGAGTCTCTGCGATTTCCATTCGGAAATCTGAAATTGCTAAAACAATTACCGATACCTATCGGTATTAACAGAAACGGTAGAAGAGCACTGCGAGCTATTAGGACACGTATTTGGAGATAAGAATCGCGTTTACATTCTCCTTGGGCGCATTATCGTAGCTCAGTGGTGCGTTAAATAGAACAAACGGAGAATGTACAAGAGACTACGGATGGAACAAAGAAAGAAAGTTGTTTAGGAAAGTTGGGCCGGTGCCGCAGCGCGCGTTGGTTCGCTATCTTACCAGGTCAGCTAACTTCCGGTTACTCTACTTTCGACTAACGACCCATCTAACTTCGGGATGCTCAAAGAGTGGACCAGAACGTCTGTCGCAATGCTGGCGACGATGCAATTACTCGGGCGCACTTCGTGCTGTGCAACCAGCAATTTCCAGCGATGGCGTTAACGAGAGTCCCGGAAAGGGACGATGCGCGAGAATCTTAATGAAATTGTCAAGCGTCGCGTCAACGTTAAATTTTACGGCCTGCCCTGACCGCGAAAAAAAGAACGCGTATTTCATGCACTGTGTTTCGTCCGACCACCGACGTCGAAACGGTAGAAATTTATACATTTAATTAAACACTCTTGTAACGTTTCATTGGAACACACAATCGTTTATAAGTATAACAGCTCCTGGTCCCGTATATAAAACTCCAAACTACCAAGGACACGAGTAATCGTGTAGAATTGTGCAATTCAAGCAAAGTCGCCACACGTAGAGAAGATTTGTTAAAATTATTTGTAACAGTTATTATACTTATCTGCAAAGGTACATTTCATCGCCTGAACGATAGCAATACATTAACGTTTATCTACAAAGCATAAATTTTTGCAGAAAGAATTCCTTTCCATAATTGGTATCGATCGCGTCTGATAAACTACCGGTTTATACTACTACCTGGTCATAGGGGCTCATCGCTGTTCTGCTTAATCACAAACGTCCGCCACTAAAGCACTTAGAGAATCTCTTCACGTCTCTCGACCTCGTAGATAAAGAGAACAAGGTCTCGTTTAATTAGGTCAGTGTAGGTAGGTTCGTTTGAATTCGCGTGCCATCTTTCACTCGTATGAAAAGTGGGCAAAAATAAGTAAGCCGGAAGGGGAAGGTTAGCCCACGGGAGACGGATAAAAGACGCGCAGAAATGGTCGGTTTAAAAGGCTCGATTCCACGGTGGGTAGGAGGCGGGAAAGTCGAGTCTCCAGAGCATTTGCGGACGTTTCGAGCCATTAGGTGAGGCGGTGCAATTAACACCGTCGCCCATCGACACCCGCAAAGTCCATTACGATGCCTTCGTTGTTTCCACCCTCCTGTTTTTCCTCCGTAAGCATCGCTGACGATCGTTTGCCCGCCATCTACCCGGCAAATCCTCCGATTCTCGATTAACGCTTGCAGCTCGCTACGTTGGGAATACGAAGACCGGCGAACTTGATCCTTCGCGTTGTGTCCCTCTTTCCTTCGGCAAACAAGATCGATCTATCCGATATCTTTGCCTCGCAAAATCATGGATACATGTCATTACACGATACAAATATAGAGTGATACTGGTTTCATAATTTTGTAGTATAATCTAGTATGGTGTATAAATATACAGGGTGATCCGTAATACTTGGTACAGTTGATCACGAAACGAGAAAGAATAAGACGAAATTTTTCCGAAAAAAATCGAGTTTCCAAAATTTGCTTCAACATGAGCTTAAGTATGTATGTAAGAAATATGTCGAAAGTATAGAGTACAGTTTTTCATAAGACGCTGTGTTTCCGAGAGAAATAAATTTGAAGATGTATCATGCGCGTGTATCAGACCAGTTCTTAACTGAACATATTCAAACTTGATTTGCTTTGAGATGAGATCTTAAAAGGAAAAAGTTCATTTCACATGTATAATAATCTACCGCTGATTGTTTTCTCGTACCAAATCGATAGGTTAACAAAGATTATTATACTTGATAAATTTCCGAATTCGATTTTCTCAGAAACAAAATATGAAAAAATGTTATTTCGCATTTTCGACTTGTTTTTCCACGTAGAACAACCACGGTAGCCAATTGTACCCATCAACGGACTGTACGGACCACCCTGTAGAATATATCCGGTCTATCCGGTCTTCTATATTTTTATTTAATTTTTAGCTCGACGAACAGGAATTGAGTAGGAAAAAAATTGAGGTTCCGTGTTTCGCATAAATTCCCAGTTTTTTTATCCTCGAAGCTATCCGGCGAGAAAGAAACTTGGGCTCAAACCGCGTAACAAGTAAGAACGCGTAGCCCTGGCAAATGATTTCGCCGTGAAAAACTGCAAACGAATTTTTTGTCCGGCGGACAGTCGAGATCAAAAGAGCAGAGGTTTTTCTCGACACTTGGAGCAATGGGTTGGGTGTGAGTAGTCGTGGAATAAGTCTGATTTGTTGCAAGATTGCGAAAGGAAAGTCGTCGGTAGTAGATAGTAACGAGTCAGCTTGGAACGAGGGACGAAGGGAGCGAAAGAGGGACGAAAGAAAGAAAGGGAGGAAAAGGAGGAAGAGAGAGAAGAGAAGAAGAAGAGAGAGGCGATTGGTAGGTAGTTAGGCAAAAAAGGAGAAGGGATCGATTCTTCTTCCTGCTCCCGGTGGTCTCTCCCGCGCACCTTCATTCTTCTTCTCCGTGTCGCTTCTTTTTTCTTTTAGTCAGCGTGACTTCTCGCCTCGGCTCGAACACCTTTAATGTCCCATGATACATTATACCTTTGGTACTCCCTCCGTGCCATTCGGGATATTTTTCCTTCCGCTTCTGCTCGACGCGTCAATTGATTTGTACAACGTACAGAGGCATCCATGCCTAGTGATCGATGGGACGTCCCTGGAGGGACGAATCGATTTTTATAGGACACCAGAATGCGGGGAAAAAAGAGTACATTTTTCAAAATATAAAATTCAGGAATGCACTCGCAGAGCAGTATTTTCCGGTCTTACACAAGACGAATTTTGCACGCACGGTGATGTCTATTGGTTTTCAATTTTCGCGATTTTCGCGAACGTTAAACACGAAACGCGTTGAACGTCACCGGGACGCAGAGAAACACGTAAAACAGATATTTACGGAACAATTGTTTATTCAACAGAGCGAAACGCTGGCAAAATACACCGATATTAATTCCACTGGCAAGCTATTCAAAAGTACACGTTCGTAAACTGCTGACAGCTAGCGAAATATTCCATCGGTTTCTTTGTCTTGTAATTTCAATTTTAACTTGAATTACGCATTGCCACGAATCGATTGAAATCTATCAAAAACAGATCCGAACCAACCTTTCAAATAAAAAAAGAGCTTTTCTCTCACGTACCGCTCTTGTCCATATGGATCTTTTGCTCTTTTTCTCCTTCTTCCATCGTCCCTTTTTCTGTTCAACCAACTCACCCCAATTCGAAGGTCGATTTAAGATAAAACACCGCGTGGAACGTCGATTTAAGCTGACGCGATCGTTTCGTCGTTAGGGTTAGTTCGTTAGGAATTTTAGGAAGGCGATCGGGAAAAATTCCTATGTGTCGTTAATCCTAATTTCTCTGGCTCCACCCCCTTCGAACCCCATTGTCGCATACGATTAAGCCGTGCTACGTAGCTCCGAGGAATAAAGGAATTTGGATAATGAAAGCACTTACACAACGAACCTGAATCCCGAAGATCTTTAATTTTTGTAAATCTTCGCAATTTTATCCAACTATATAATTTATAACTAAATAGAATTACGATTACGATTCGCCGATTACCTCAGAAACATATCGCTCGGTTGGCGGAATTTTACATCCGCAACAGTCTGCCGTTTCGCGTGGTTTTTAAATTGGAAACACGAAACATCGATTTAACCGGATGAAACGTCATCGAGCGAGGGCAAGGATGGAATAGAGCCGAAGGACAATTAACGAGGCAGCTGCATCTGACACCAGCGGTGTCGCGTCTACTACTCGATCACTCCGCAATGATGGCTTTTCAAAACACACCTATATCGTTTAACCTATCCCTGGTATTGTGTGCCGTGTCAACATTTCCCCAATGGAATTTCCCTACTTCCGTTTACTTGCTGACAGCTTAGGAACCGATCGTTCCTGCGAAATTGGCTAATTCCAACGCTTTCCTCATCCTCCTACTCATTTTCCTACTTTGGATATAAGTATCACCATATTTCAAGCTTTCGCATCCTGCCCGTTTCCAATTACTTGCCTCCATCTCAGTTCAACGTTTCGCCAAGATATATGTGCTACCTTTTCTTCGGTCCTCTCATTTCGCCACAATTCCTTCGGCATTCTTCACCTCCCTATATTTTTAACTATGACTTGGTTCTTGCCTTTAATTTATAATCGGAGCTTTCATGAAAGAATACTCGCCGTGATATTAACGCAAAGTCCAAAGATCAACTTACTACTGCAATTAATAGAACGTGCCGCAAATGAAATTGTAAATGGCGTAGCGGACTCCTGCTGCCGAGGAATCCGGTATGTATTCAAAACGCCTGAAACACGCGTCTCCGAATTTAAAATTAAATTCAATAGTCATAGTGAAAATTCGAAGGACAAACTTCGTCTTTTTCATCCTTGAAACACTCGAGTCAGGGATGAAGCTTCTTCTTCCTCGTCTTTCTTGTCTTTCTGCGCTATTATATCGATTTTGTTATCATTTTCGTTAGTATTATTTTAGAAAAGAATTTTAGCTTTAATTATTATTCTCGCGATATAATGATCATACCCACGTTCCAATATTCTGTATCCAGGTGTGACCAGTGACATAAAATCGTCTCCTCTAGATTTTACGCGGCAGCTGGACGATAACGGAACATCCGGCGCTTAGACACGTGACGGAGGAATACGCTAAAATAGATTGCGTTGATAGCAGTGACGGGGGACGAAGTATGCTAAAATGATTACGGATGTGCAATGACGCGTTCAACGATGGGCTTGCTCTCGGCACTGATTTAATTGTACGAAACTACTCGGCGACACGCACTCGAGCGGATGCGCACACATCTGTGCTGCGTACGCGAACTCTACGTGTCACCGTAGTGGCATCGTTTAATATAGAAACTGGCGTGTTCGTATCAGCGTCACGGATGAAATTTCATAGCATGTTACGGTGGGCAAGGTTATAAATCAAATCCACCCCCGTGTATGCTCGGCCATACGCTTTTTACCCCTTCGTGCTTTCTTTCTCCCTCTCGGCGATCGGTATTCGAGATATCATCTGTTTCCTTTTTCGTTCGATAATCAACTATGAATCTCACTTATTCCCTGAAAGGTAGTGCTCACAAAAATATTTTTAATTTATAAGATTTCAATTGTAAATATATATTTAATAAAACATATTAGTATACAGCCATCTTAAGGTATACAACAAGGTATTAAATATGGTTCCATACTGAATGTTGGTCTTTGTCAATATAATGAAATCATTCACTGCTTACATACTTTCGTGAGCTCTGCATAACTCATACTAAATCGCTTTCACTTGGCTAGTTTTCAGAGATACATCGGATGAAATTTAGACGTGATTGGACTGTAAAAGATAGAACTTCCAAACCATGCTTCAAGAGGATTCGAATTCGCATCACAGTTTTAATTTACAGTTGCAAGCCTCCTTCTAGTATATAACGGATGCACGTGTTCACCGGTTTCGTAAAATTGCAGAAAATTTAATATTTCACCGGAAAGGGCAACGCGTGAATGCAGTACGAAAGAAAACGGGAAATGGTTTCCTGCCACGGCCCCCGACCAATATAGAAACCCGTGACAAATTGGCACGGGAATTGACCGGAAAACTCACGATTTTTCTAATTTCGCTGCGAAGAATTTCGACATAAATCAGATCGCGTTTGCACTTACGGAGTTTGCAAAATGACCAGTATACGTTTCACGTGGAAAATTATCGGATAAATCTTGCTCCTTACTTACGAGAGAAGAAAAATGGAATTGGAAAATAATAATATAATAGCGATATCCCGTACGAAAATATTTGCGATATTAAATAGACATCTCAGTTTAAAAGAATGTTTCAACGTCGACAGGTGGGTGTATTCGAGGTTTTTTACGTTAGAGGGGTTACTATAAATGAACGATATAAAAGAAAGTTGAGAATAGCGTGATAATAATCGTTTATTATAAATAACTATTAACACGTTGTCCTGTCGGGTACATCATCATCTGACGAGTTTTGTTTCGCTTCGTTCATTGCTTAGGAATCCATGCAATAGTATACGTTACAATGGAGCATTTTATCCAGTTACTTAGGAATTACAAACATTTACTTTTAATGCGATTATTCGTGTGACGATTATTTACAGATAGAACGATCATCGGTACTGGCGCTGTAATTCGACCAGTAATTTTACAACTAACCGTAATTATTCGCTGATAAGAGAAATGGGACAATACTATACGAGCAGGAATCCAAGCGAGATCGCGTTTTGAATCGCGACAGCTTGGGGGATTACTGCGTCTTCGATAATGCCGGTTATAATCGTCGGTTTCTTTTTTTCCTTCTTTTTTTTTCTTAATTATATCAAATGCAACGGTATTTCAAGTTATTCGAATGTCCGTAGTTTGCCCTCTTTAATTTATGGAAAATTACTGGATTTAATACCATCTTTTCTTCCGTTCTCTTCGCTCTCAATCGGTTTGATACATTGAAATCTTCTAAAATAGAAAAAGGAAATGGAAAAGGACAATACAAAGGAAAAGATAAAAGAATGCTTGAAAGAGAAAAAAAAATGTATCGTCGCTCGATATGCAGATCTCAATTCTTTTTAAAATGAAGGCTGTTCGATATAAATCTGGTCTTCTTGTTTTTTCGATGAAGTCGTCGAAAGGAATTCGGTATTGAAAAATATGCAATCGTTTTTAAGCCGAACACGTCATACTATTATTTCCGGTAAAAAATACAATACGGACCGTAATCAATACAGGCACGATAAATATTAAATCACACTGCGCACACGTATCAAGTGCTAACTGCATGATGCGTTATAGAGCAATTTTCCGCATTGTTTTCTACTCGTAAATCGGGGGCAATGCGACGCTGAGCTAAACGATTGAGACGATTTTGCAAGGAAAAAAATACAGTGAATAGCAACGAGGAACGAAATGAAATGTTATATAACGGAAAAGCGATTCGCATAAAATTACGTCGTATAGGTACATATTCCACTCATATTTACGAGTGACTGTTACGCTGTTTTTCGCTAAATAAAGTTCATATCGTTGTTTCGTATTGTTTTGCGTTCATTATCAACATCGTCTCATTTTGCTGGAACACATGTCGTTTAAAGTCAGTCGCATTGCTATTGGGGTGAGCGGGGAGGGGGGATTACCGGCTACGTAAACGAGGAACACGTATAATAAATATCGAATAACAGTTGTTACTTATGATAATACGAAGTAGTAGAATGCAGCGTACATATAGCATAGCAGTTGCCACAGAGAGTACCTACTACGTACGAATTTGTCACATTCATACTAGATTTTATAATCACTAGATATTCCTTTTCCTTTCTTATCGATTCAGCCTACCCATTCATTTCTTTCATTCCTCCACACTCATTCTTCGTATCCATTCTACTTTACCGGTTCTTTCGTCTCGTTGTCTCTCGCGCATTTTTACTTTTTTACCGTACCTCTCATCAATATGTATCTCATACACGCACGCATACATTTATTCCCTTCGTTTCTCGGATTTTCATTTTATCGATATCGTCATGTGTTCAACGAAAAGATACAATAATCTTTCATTCACCTAATCATCCGTCAATAAACTGAAATTTGCCCATGTACTAGGATTTCCTTTCATCTTCGGTCCGTCCGTTATTTGTCCGTCATAACACAAACAATATAGACTTTTTAAAATGTCCAACAATGTCTATTAACATCCTTTAGCTATTCACACACTTTCGAAACCATCTTCTCCATCTCAACGTCCGTGTCGATGTCGTGGTGTACGTGATTACTAGCACTGGCATTGTTAATAGTATCGACAGAGTTAGTAATTGGCGTGCTGGTTGGAGGTAGCATTGTCGCTGATGGCGTGTCCAAACACGGGGTGCCAGGAGTGCTGGTAAGTTCGATCGGCAAGTCTGGTGACGCGAGTGGTTCCACCAAATCCTCTAAACCTTCAGGAGTTGGCAGTTTACTCAGTTCTTCTCTCAACAAACTGTAATGTCTCTGTAAGATAGTATAAAATAAGATTGCAACACGTTACCCTAACATACCTAAGTTGAAATAATAGCATATGTAAAACTAATTAATTACCCTTAAAGCTAATGCGTTCAAAGAAAGAGTGCGGCCGATCCTGCGATCTGATCCGTATAATTCCATATCCCTTATCCATCCTTCTAGTTGTGCAACAATTTCGTGCCTTTTTATCCAAAAGTGAGTGTGTATAACCTATAGTCGCCAAACACGAATGTAAGAATCCAGTTTTTGCATAATATGCGAATATCCAAATGTAATTACCTCTTTGAAACAAGGACATGGATTACGTATTTGATCAAGCATCGCCCACTTAGCAGTAGCCTGACAAATGTTCACATTGTACTCCAGACTAGATTGTGCCCCACTCGCCGTACCTCGTGATCGTTCGTATCCTGGTTCGTTAAAATAAGGTTCTGATACCAAAATCAGCGATTGTATTGATACTAAGACCTGTTTTAACATTTAGTTAGTTAGTGATCCAAAACGCAAACTTGATCTACGCTTTATTAATATTAACACTTACCTGCAGGAAACTACTAGTATGCGCATTCCATTTTTCTTCAGGACGACCGTGCCAAGTATTCAATACACTCAAGCAAACTTTTCCATCGTTGTACAAATTTGGGTTAAATCGTACGGTATGACGACCTGTAGTTTCTAAGTTTATTAACATCGGACTGTTAGGATAATCCGGAGGAAAGTACACGTCAAACTCGAAACACCCGTTGGCATATGGTGTTTCCTCCGGCCCTGTTATGAGTACCTAAAAAAAGAATTTCAATGTTCACAATACAAAGTATAATTAATAATTATGTTACGTTAGTTATTTGTCTCATTCATTCATGTAGTTACCTTCATTACGTCTAATCTATCTGTGTCGCACCTAACGAAAACACTACTACTGTACGACAAAGGTAGCGCTGTAGAAAGTGTGACAGCTTCTTGAGCTAATCTCTTGACCCTCATGGGGTGACTTCTTTCGCCAGCTGCTCTCATGGTGGATTCAAAATGATATGAAACAGCAAACTTATATCCACCAGCTTCTGGATTTTCAGTAATCATCTCATATGTATCTACAATTGTAAGTAATATATTAACATAAAATAATATATGTATATAAAAAATGATAAGATCTAAAAGAAACACATTTTCTTACCAAATTGTAAATTTTTCATAACTTCTATGTATCGTTGTTCGATAGAAAGCAGAGGTAATTCTGGAGCTGTGGGACTTGGACCAGGTAGTTCTTCTTCGATTCCTGACAATCTAGAGGTAGCATTTTGCACTATAGTAGCACTCTCTTGAATATCAGGGATCAATGTCGCTAGACCTTCGTCTTGCTCAGTATCGTCAGGATACTTGAATAACGTCTTCGACTTATTACTCCTAGTGCGATTAATCTTGTGAACGTACGTATCCACGCAAACTCTCATACCGGATAAAAGTGATACAACGGATGGATCGCCAGACTTTCCGCCTCTAGGTAATAAAAGCGGAACTAATTGATTCGATAAAGCCATAGCTCTGAGCAGTTGCAATACTGCTCGATACAAAGGAATGTGCCTCGCCATGTCTAACACCGAATCGTTTCTCAAATACGAAGACAGGGCTGGAAGTAAACAGGATCGGGCTAGTAGATCGGGAAAAGATGCTGGCAGTTCTCGTTGTGTTTGTCCACCGGAGCCAATATAACTTGCTAAAACTTGCAGTAATACTGTAACGTGCTCTTCTTCGGATCTCTGTCGCATCAAAGCTTGTTCGACATTCCACGACTGTTGTGTAGACCCGGTACCAAATCCTGTACCTTTCGCCCAGTACAAATGCGAATTATCGTCGCTACGTCCTGCTTCACCCTGGTTGCCAACTACTTTCTGCTCCGAATTTTCGTTCTGATTCGTTTGGTGGGTAAATACGGCTAAACAATTCAACAACAGAAGCATAGCACCCACTTCGATGGTTGTTTTACGTAAAAGAAGACCATCGTCTGTGGTCGCAGGTGTAGCATCAAGTAATTGCTTTAACACTTGGAATGGCAAGGTTGGTAACAACGCAGCCAACGGTGACGTTAAAACGTCTCCACCTTCGCCATCGTCCGAAACGCCTAATGCAAGACGTAACAAACACTGTGCTCGTTTTCGGTCTCTTAATAGTACTTCCGCATAACCTGGAAGTCTGAGGAACAAACCAAAAGCAGCAAGGGAATGTGGTGGCACGTAAGCAGCTGGTGATGATGCCCATGAAGAAGAGTTATTTCCACTTTCTTCCACGACTTCACAAGCATCGTCGCTGATTCCTAATTTGACCCACTCCTCGTATGTTTGTTCTGGCGAAGGTAACGGGACGGGTGGTGGTCTAGAATCCGGATACACAAGCGGTAAATGTCGAGCTAACACCGCTAAACCACCACCTGCGCTGAACACTCCTAATGAACTTTCTATGCTTCTATAATTTAATAACTCGCTGTCGTTTTGTTTCGTTATGTCATCTGGAAGATAAGAGAACAGTTATCTATAAACGTTCCTCCAAACTAATGACTTTCACTTAATACGTACCTTTTGAATCTTTATTACGTTGACGCAATATAAGATGCAAACAAGGTTCTGATAAAGATATTCCGCTATCTTCGGCAATAGCCAAAAGCTGAGCAATGGTCAACTGCGGTGGTAAAGGAGTATTTGGACGTGATGAATGTATCAAATATTGTTGATTAGTAGGATTGGTAGAATTCTGCTGAACATTATTAGTCGATGTTTTGCTCGTACTAGCCGCTCCGTCTATTAATACGAAATTTCAAGTAGTATAATTAAAATTTGCTCATATGTCATATATTATAATATATCATAAATAACGAATGACTTGCCAGAATTTATTCGCGACTTTCTTATAACAGGACCACGAGCTTGTGATCTGTTAGATGCCTCTTTAGCCCTCTTGTCTTTCGCTGTATTTCCCGCAGCTACGCTAAGAGTATCTACTATGAAAGCCATACCAGATTCCCAAAGCTCTCTAGATCGATTATTATTCGTTCCAGTTTCATTACCCTTATATGTATTTGGCAACAATAAAAAAAGCCATGTACCTTTGAAAAACATTCCAAATTTTATTAGAATCATATTGAGCATATGATTATTACTAATTGAAGAAAAGAATACTGAAACTTAACTCACCAGAGACTTGTTGTAATATATCCGCAACGGTTGATTGAGTAGACATGTACAGTAATTGATGATAATGACCGAGCGGATGAGCTGGATGCGGTGGCATAGCCAACATGCTATAATTGACTGCTGTATTTGAAACTTTCATCGGTGCATCGGAAGTTACAGACACTAATACCTTTTCACCTTCCAATAATAATTGCAAAATCAGTCGTCTCGTGAAACCCGAAATTCCATGAAGATAGCGCACATCTGTCCGACAAAAATGTTGTATACTACATGAAATAAAATAAATCTGAACTAAATTAAAAATAATCGTCTCTTACTGGAAGTTGTTCGTTGTTGAGAAATAACGTCGGTTAATAACTCGGCTAATAACTTTTGATTTTCAAGATGACACCAACAACACCTAGATAAAAATTTAATCATTGCACTTTCTAATGATGCATATGATATACTTGTTTTAGAACATCTGTAAAATAGAAATCTTTTTAGTATCAAATTTTCTTTTATATTTGTACCATAAATAAAGTGTGTATAACTACCTCAAAGAGGATAAAGATGGATTTTCTACGGGTCGATTACTGAGAAGTGAAAGAAGGGGTAACCAAAATCCACGTCCTTCTTTACCAAGCCAATCACGCATTCTACCTTCCGAGCAGACAAGGGTCAAAAATTCTAACACCATTGCTATACTTTCCGGTTCTGTCATACACAACTCACCTAAATAATGATCATCATAATACCGTTTATAAAGATTGTAAAAAAAAGTTATTAGATTGTAAAAATTACAACTTTTCCAAATAACACACTTACCAACATAATTATTTGTATCCATGGAACTTTCACCAGCTTTATCATTATCAGTTAAACTTCCTAAGTTACTTTGACAGCTACCCTTCGTTGATATTCGTCTACTTTGCGGTTGCTCTGGTCGTGAACTTTCCAGATTACAAAAATCTACATAGAAGTATTGCCCTTTAGAAATTTGTCCAATTCTAGAATAATAATCTCACAAAATAATCTCTCACCGATAATTAACATTGTCAACGAAGTAGGAAGTCCAGAATCAATCAATTGTTGAATACCCGGTGGAGACCGAGCGGCTGCAGCTACAGTAAGCAACTGCCCTTCTGTTAAATTTAATCGTTTATATTCTGATAACACATAACGATAGTACCATTCTTCGCCATTAAATTCACTCTTCCTATCATCTGTTTGACTCTCTCTTTCCTTACGATCATCCGATATAGATGCAGAATGATCTGTTGCCATATTAGGTACCAAAATTCGTACTCTTTGAAGAAGCAAAGGGAATAATGAGGGTCTCACGTAGCAAAACGCACAAAGAGCAGAATCAATCGCCTGTTTTAAGGCAGAACTCGTTCCCAAAACCAAAGTCCACTGATACAAAGCACTAATTGAAAAGATAGCTTATATTAAAAACTATCAAATGGAAAAAAAATTAAATATATCGAGAATACAACTTACTTAAAAAGTTCGTCGGTCAATAAAGCCTGTAAATCATAATTAAGATTTTGCTGTTGATGTGCTTCCCATATAATAGAAGACACACAATGAATATATACAGCAGGCGGATTAATAGCATTAGGACCATTACTGGGCCGAGAAATTCCATTTACTGCTGATGCATGGAGCCACGATAACACCGCTGTCATACGAGCTTCCGTGCAAGAATCTTGAATGGAACATAGTTGCTGCAATAATTCTACAACCAATTGGACAGTTGATGTTTCTTGTGTAGTTGTGGCACCTGTAAAATACCAACCGGTTCGATTTCAATTCATGTATTCAGAAAAATACACTTGAAAAAAAAAAGAAAAGAATCGATTCCCAAGAAAAGCAGTACCTTGAAAGAAAGAAGTAGACCTGTTGTTGAGTAAAAGACCAATGAGTCGAAGTCCAAGCTCTCGAGAATGTAAGCCTAGTTGCAAAAGAACCCTCTCCAGATTGGGAGTAAAAAGAGATGGTGCTGGGAGTAACAGAAGATTACAACATGCCTCAACCAGTCCTTCAACTGAAGCCGCAGAATTAAGCACTTTAACAGCAAGATTGCTGTTCAACGTGCTTACGGATAGACATTGATGCAACAATCGCAACCAACCCAAGCTAGACAGATACGTTAAATTGATACGTAAAATTGTATTTGGACTGATGAAATCATAGAAGTGTTCGCTTCACAGTGAATACGATTGAAAATTATATCAATAAATGTACGATTTAGGCAATCAGTAAATAATTACCTTGTCTTGGTAAGTTGTTCTTCGTCTATTGTATCGTGATTCGTTTTTATTTCACCGAATGCTGTGGTACCTAATAATCTAATCTGACTTAAACTTATATTTCTTGAGTCGCGCGGCTTGTATAGTCGTACAAGTACAGATGTTGCTACTTCTGGCTGAGATAAAGTGATACGAATAAATGTCAAGCCTGCCGTAGGCATCGGTGGACAAACAGGTGTTAGAGGACTGTTACTTTCTCTCGAAACTTCGATAGCCACAGCCGATGGACACGCTATAAGATAGTAATATTATAATATCAAAATATAGCATGTACTGTCCATTAATATTGTGTTTATATATCTTACTAGCTAAAGACGTAAGATGCGGTTGAAGTTCCACTTTTCTCAATAATATAGCACAAGGTAAAGTGATCGCAAGATCAACCCATGCCTCATCAGGGAAACAGTGATATAACCATGCAGCTGTCCTGGCTCGCTTATGTGGCGTGGAATTTTGTATGAGAACATCTGCCGGTTGTGCAGCAGGATTAAACCAAGATATAATACCCAAAGGAGCAAAGTTTAATAATCCATCTTCATAAGTCTCTAGAGTATTCATGGACTTTTTGCTACTTGAAGACGCTACTGGTAACACATTAGGAACATTCGAAAGATGTTCCATTACTAATGCAATCACATCAGGCGAAGCAGAGTTAGTGTTGCCACTGTTACTTGATTTTACTAAATTTTCACAAAGTACTTTCACTCCACCCATCGCTGTAAACATTGCCAATGATACTTCATTGTCCAAAACCCTTAAGATATACCAAAGAAGAGGCTCTGACAATTGCATAACACCCAACTGTCGATTTAATTCTCTTTGTTCACATGCTGCAGAAAATATAACATATTAAATATGAAAACATGTTCCTCCAGAAATTGAAATTCCTGAAAATAATGTGACTTACAAGAGGAAAGGTATTGATAAAGTGGATTGAGAACTAAAGAGCGATTGCTTGCTTTTTTAGTAAGAGTAGTCAAAAGTTGAAATGTAGCGTCTGGTATCGAAGCGGGATCACCAAGTTCAGTTGCTGTTCCTGCACCAGCACTTTCACCTAAAAGCATAGCTAGAGATGAACCGGTACTATGGCCTAGAGCTCCTAGCAAACGCATCATGGTAGGTTCATGTTGCAAAACTGAAAATCATAACATTTCATTAATTAATATTTGATTAGAACAAGCTTATTGCATTTTGATACATACCCGTATCTGCAACACATCGTACACGAGGTTTATTAGATGTACATTGTTGTAAGCGTGATGAAGACTGTTGTTCTGCAACTTTACTTTCATCCGTTTGTGAAATATTTACTTTCATTTGAGTATCATTGATATCAATATTTGCATCGAAATTTGTTTCACATAGATCGATTCTTATTGGGCCGTCAGATCGACCTGGGCAGGGCTGGAAATATAAAATATTGTAATATGAAAATAAATTCTAGATATCTATTCGATATGAAACATTTTAAACAATAATGTGTACCTCTGGTAAAGGTGTTTGAATAAGTCGGTATACTAATTTAATAAGAGCTACGACTAAAGTATCCCATGATGTAGGATGATCTTGTCTGGTATCTCCACCGAATACACAAGCAAATAAACTTCCAAATCCTCCAGATGAATTTGCTAAATCACCAGTGCCACCACATTGAGCTCCAACTGTTATAAAACAGGAAAATGGAAAATGGAACTATATGACAATTCAGTAATATGATACTTTATATTGGTTCATAAAAGTACCTTCAGAACCCCTAACATAAGTAGAAACTAGCACTCCAACGCATTCTGTTATACTCATTGCAGTTCCTAAATCTGTGTTGGTAAAATTTAGATTTGTTAAGGATGTTATAAGTTTGTACTGTGCGTCTAAGGGTCCTCTTCTTGTAGACAGAGCTCCACCAGGTTGTACAAGTTGATATACTACCCATAGCAAGAGTTCCTTTAATGCATTCCCTAAAGTACTGCCAGGCGTAATCACGTCGCATCTCATTTTTAATCTAACTAAAAAATATTGTAGTGCTTGGCAAACAGTAGGTCCAGCCTAAAATTCATATATTGAAATACAAAATTACAGAATATTGCAAAGTATCTAATATTTGAGAAGGCATATCAACATACCATAATATATTGTTTGTCCATAGCGTTAACATTTAATCCGCTTCCAGAAAGTAAACGCAAAAGCATAGGACCCATGTTACGTTCTTTTACAATACATCCGGCCATACCACCCAGAAGACCCTCTAGTGGTTGTCTACTATTTGCAGCTTCTGCAGGATTTGTCTGTAACGGTTGATTATTTGCCAGAGTCAAACATTGGAGAGCGAGACACCAAGCTCGTAAAGAAACTCCTGGATGCCTACAAATTGATTTTTATTACTGAAAACTTCAAATAAAAAATGATTATTGTTAAAATGAATTTTGTATTTACCAAGATAATGCAGATATAAGATTTGAAATAGCTGTTGAACTTAAAGGTATAACAGGTGTAAGTGAAGGATCAAATTGATTTGGGGAATTTGATTGTTCTGTAGAAGCATCTAAATTCAATGTTAGCCAAAGTTGAAGGATAAGTTCCAGATTTGTTTCCACGCTCTGTTGCGAAATAGAAATAATTTTTAGTTTACCCTTTAGTTCACTGGGTATAAGTAATGAATATTATATGAGTAGTAGCGTTGCTGCTTAATTAATATTACCTGTAAATATAATTCCGCGAATATTTTGTCAAAACATCTCGTTAACATTATTAAACTCGAAAAAGTTGTGTCAGGCGAGTTCCAAATGTCTTGACTTCTCTCATTCCAGTTAGGTTCTGCTTTGGAAGTTGATTGTTGAGGATATCGACTTGACTCTGGTGGAACCTTTTATATAAGAAAATAAAAATAAATTTTATCCAAATTGTGCTAGAAATAAATATAAATTAAACATCACCAACTTACATGTATTGTGGTACTTATACTATAAGGTAAATTATACATGCTGAACATAGACAATATCCTTAGTGATAACTCTATTCCCATTTCCACCCCATATTCCAATCTTGCATCCATTGCCAAAGAAATCCTATAAAAATTTTCAGTTAATTTAATATTTCGAACAGTTGGATTATATTCAAGTATTTACATATATATTACATACCCAGATATGTCTACATTCTTAGGTAATGGATGACCTTTCTTCAACGTATTTCTACCACGTTCTAAAATATCATCTAAGAAATCTTCAAATTCACTGTCATCAGACTCTAAAAGGGAAGGCAAAAATCCATTGGACTTTGATGTTGATGCAGCTGCAGACATCACCATTATACCATCTTGAGCATCTTCTTCTCCTTCACCTTCCGCAAATCCTTCATCATTACCAAGTGGAACAGTAGTATTACTTGTTTCAGCAGCACTAACATATTCTTCTTCTGGTGTTCGACTCTTTTCCGTAACAAGAGATTCGAAGTTTTCCTCGGAAGGACTTCCTTCATGAGTAGAACACGTTTTTGGAATTAATTTTCCACCTGCAAAAAGATTAATGAAGACCAAAAAGAAAAATACATATAAATAATAGATATTACAATCGTATTTCAGAGTAGTAATGCAATAAAAACTGTATTATACCTTCTAATAAATCCTGCAAAAGGCACGAAACTGCATGCGAAGACCAGGCCGCGTCAGAAGTACCCGTTGCCAATCTGACTAATTTTAGGAGCTGTTCTTCACTCATAAGCTCACACAAGCTAATTGCAGGACGTGTAGATATCACTAGCCTAGCGACTACCTATATGGTACATGATACAATAATTCAAACAGTTGCCCCATAAAAAGCATAAAGCTTATTATATATTAAAAATTATCAACTATATCTACAAGCTAGTAATGTTTTGATTGTAAATCATAGTACTAAGCATTGGTACAAATAGAGCATTAATGAACTAATTTTATCAGTTATATTTCGTTTATAAATAAATAATATATAATGAAGATAAAATTTATAGTACTTTTTACATCAAAAAAGAAAAAAGGAAACAAAACAAAAACTCGACAAATACATATCATATTTTTGAATTTCCTTACCTTGCAAGCTAATAGGAACATATCCACATTAGCAGAATTATATAAAATAAGAGCAATGAGCCCACGTGCAACAGGCAAAACATGTTGATGTGATAAGTTGGATATATATTCAACATCCGCGTCCGTTGTTTCCGATTTACTGGAACTTATATAATACATTTAAGTTATTATAAAATCTTAAAAAGAGATAGATGAAACTGTTATATAAATTTCCATTACAAACCTTGCGTTTGCTTGTGATTGTAAACTACGGGAAGTATGTTGTGTATCACTTTTGCGAATACTAAGAATATCTTTGAAATGCTTGGCAGAATTTTGTCTTAATGTTTTCTTAAAAAACTGCTCCTGCGATTTTAATGTTGCTTTCATTTTATTACACAATGAAGCAGTATGTGAAAGATTAGTCCACCCCTTTAAAATTCATACAACATATTAACTCCTTAAATGCTTACTATATTTATTACTATAAGATGAGAGTACTTTCATACCTGCGATGACGTATGGAACACTTTTTTTGCTTGCTCTAACTCTTGAAGTTGTTGCTTGTGATGCATTATATGTTTCTGTAATTTTTTACGATAACTAAAAGTCAGAGAACGATTGGCATTACCGTATTTCCTCTGCATTGCAGATTCTCCTTGAATAAATTCCCAGCGAGATGATAAACCTTGTAAACGAATTTTTATGATAATCAACATTTAAAATATTGGTACTACCATCTATATGAAATATCCACGCGTATATGTAGTACCTTGTTCTTTAGTTTTTTCATTATTCTCTTCCAAGCAAGTAGGTGGTATCGCTATAGTATCCAAACATACTGACAGGAAAAGCAGTACCCAGCCAATAAGTGTTACGTCCAAGTGATTTGTATCTGATGTTTGAGGATTTGACAATGGTGCCAATAATTTGCCTAACGTGCGAACCATAGCATCTATTACAGAAGATCTATTGACGCCAGCAATCAATGATTTACGTCCGAGAAGTGTTAGCAAAATAAATACTCTAAAAAATTAAACAAGGAATTTCCGATTTATATAACGTTTTTAATTTTTATTAAAAAGTTCTAAACACTACATATTGTCGTACCTGTCTTGTGGAAATATGTGCGTAGACGACGACGAATAGAGATTAATTAAAACATTAGACAAAAAATTTCCCCACCAAGGTTGATGACCAGCCATACGTGTTAGAAGTGCAACCGCTTGTAGTTGTAAACGCGGAGCTGGTGTAACAACACAAATCGAATGAAAAAACTTTTCACAAACGGTTGGTGTAAAAACATCGCATATTGATAACGGTATCTAAAAGAAAAAGAAAAAATATATATATACAAAATTCTAAACGATCATAATGTCATATATACAATTATAGTACATAAAAATTAAGAAACATACGCTAGGTATTGGACCAATTTCATATACTGCAAACAGTAGAATATCGAGTAAAGTTTCTCCAAGGGCTCGCAATTTGTCAGTAGGTGCATTCGCTAAAGACATTGTAGGTATGGTTCGAGAACCTTTCCACGATTCCAATCGTCTCCATACACCTCGGACAACATTTAGTTGATGTTGAAACATTACGCATTCCTATAATATTCAACATGTACATTTTTTATGCATGTAATGAGTCTTTATATTAAAATACTTAATTTAACTTACTTGATAAGTAGCCAATATTTTTGCAGATGGCTGTTCTTTATTTTCATTAGGTACTTTATTAAAAGAAAGATAGTGTTGCATATGCATAACATTAGTAGTTTCTGAACACAACAGTGGATCTAATAGGCTTTTTAGTTTTTCAGTAGCTAGGCTAAATCTAGAAGAATAAGAGAATAAATGTTAATCATAAACTGTATAAAACATAATAAACAAAATTTATACTTCCAAACAAATATATTGTAAGTACCTGCACTGCACATCTTCTGCAAGAGCTGACAATATATTGCACTGCGTATTGATAGTAGCTTGCACATTAGAATCAAAGGTGTTGTCGCAAGCTACTGAACTACTATTTAATTCCGCATAATCTTCTCCAGGTAAGACCATCATGTGCCCATAGAAAATTCCTAATGGAATTTTACACATTGTAGGAGACATTCCATACCGACCTATGATTATAATCTGAAAGCAATAAGACAATTTTTTGTTATAATATAAATGAGTAAATAAATTAAGCTAAATGAAATGAATAAGTTCTTTTATTATAATAAAATATAGTGAATATTATTAAATACCTTTAGATATCTACAAACAGGTGGTGGTTGAAGATCACATACAACCAATGACCTATTTCCAATATCACCAGCAACAATGAGTCGTGTACCATCAACTTCTTCCTTTTTTGTCCATATATCTATAGACAGTGATGCTAAATCACTGCAGCAAGGAATAATCAAATCCGTAAGTAATACAGGTGATCCAAAATCGAGAATAACAAATCGGCGAGCACCAGAATGCATTCGATCGACCACCAGTGCCTGTTGTGGTGGCCAACACAATAATCTTCCCCATGGGAATGTAACATCTTTTCGCTGTAATATATACAGATAATAAAGAGAGTTCTTTAATAATATTTATTTTGATAATTGTTAAACATCTACTTCGTTTCTACTTTGTTATGAAATGGATCATAATCATTCAAACAAATACATGAAAATGCAAAAATAAATCAGTTCATCTTACAAAACAGTACATTAAGACTGAATATTTGTAAGAATTAGAAATTTGGGTAAAATCATTTTTTTAGATATCGCTCTATACAATTCACTTCCACATTCCATACATTTCATGGCAGAAATAATTTTTTTATTCAAGTTATTCCTATATTCTTACCCAAAATTTCATGGTGTAGGAGGGAATATATGCGTTTATATATAACATTAAAAGCATTAAGTAGGAATCAATTCTACATGTCTCATTTAATTAAATCTATAAAGCAAAAGTGTATGCGCCCGCGTGTAAGTGTGTTTGTGTATGTGCGAAATAAAACTGGAAACGATATTATATTTGCAAAATTAAATCATGAAAGTAGATGTAGACAACCTCGTATCATTAAAATATTTGCGCGTGCATGGAAATCAAAACAAATCATTCAGTACAATAAGACCTGTGTAACTGGATAGCGTTTTTATCACACCTATGTTTTATAAATCTTGTAGATAAATATAAATGGGAAAATGTGCAATATGATAATATAATATGAAAATGACATTTATGTTAAATGCATGGTATCCTAAGGCTGTCATGCAATTTGCAATTTATGTATCTAGCTTTGTATCTGACAATTAACGAAATTATATAAACTCAGTTACAAACAGCATATTAATAAAGCTATAAAAATTTATGGTAACGACAGGAAATCGTCGAACTGAGAAACAGAAAGAAAAAGTGCAATTTTTCATCTATGTAATCTACCTTTTTAGAATTGCTGTCTTCAACTTTGTTTATAGTAGTATTGATATTTTGTACAGACGATTTTTCTTTCGTTACAGTAGAACTTAATATACGTGAAGTAGACATATCATTTTGTGTATTATGCCATGTCTGATTGTTGATAGGCATATCGTTAGCTTCATCACAGTCTGATTGATCATCAGGTGTGAATATCAGTTGTGGAGCAGGGTTCTTTAACATTCTTCCTGTACATAGACTAAGTAGATCGCTTAACATAGGTGTTGGCTTAGCCTGAACATCTGCTCCTAACGATCCAGCATCCAAGTTCTACAATGTACAATGATTTCTATCTAGATTATGTTTCCTCTATTTGAAAAAACATCTATACCATTTAGGTTTAATGTTCAATGCTAAATGATTGTAACAGCTTTAACCCTTTTAATTAAAAAGCAGAAATTGGTAAACTCCCTGTTTCGTTTTACCATGTTGCTTTGTAGATAATGTTTGTTTGTTTTTACTAATGTGAGTATTGTCACGTTTACATCAAATTTGAAATAATTGCATGCTCCATGAAATCGTTAGATTTAGAGTGTAATAGAAAAAGGAAAACAGAAAAGATGTAGGAACTGTTGATATATTAATATAAAAAAGGTAGATAGATTACGAGAACTTACGTAAGTGTGATGAATAGTTTTGATGTCAGGTACACCATTGTTATTTGTAGCTGTGCCATCATAAAGAGGTGCTCCAATATTACTTGTATTCATGCATGGGTCAATTTTCTCCATCTTGGTACCATCAGAAGCAGCAAGACAAGTGAAATGGAGAGGCTCAACCTGAGGTTTTACAATTTTTATCCATTTTTGTAATCAAATATTATTGATATGCTATATTCTAGTTCTTCATAATATCAATAAATCACCTCTAAAAGTCCTTTCATATTATGATTAGCACATAAAGCCTTCAACTTGCTAGATACCACAAGTTCACTAGTTGGATGTGTAGGCAGTGTAAGTAGGTCCCTCAAATCAATAGCATCCTGAGAATACATGGAACTTGATGAAGCAGCTGACGGTCCCGTCTGTTCATTAGCTACAGCTGACACATATGTGGGAGGTATAGGACTATATTTGGGAGGCATCGGCGATTCCAAGTCGAACAATTCGGTCTCAAATGGAGAATTATACAAACCAAATCTATAAAAAATTGGAAACTTCTGTTGATGTTGTATTAAATCATTTCAATAAAACATATTACATTAAGATATTTAATCATACCTTGTCGCGAGTAATAAATGATATGGATTTACACGATTCGATATTTCAGCAGCTATTTGTTGTATTAAAGAAACACATTGTTGAGCAATACTGTGATTTCTATCTCGTATTAAAGTTCTATTTATTAATAATTGTAGCCAACGTAGCGAACCAGCCCATTCAACTTCTACTATTGATGGTAACAACATTACTAAAACAGACACCAAAGCTTCGTCGAAAGATTGAGATGGAGGATCATTCAAATTATAAAAACCACTGAAAACAATTTGTAGCATTATAGAATAAATTTTACGTATTATTTACGCAAAAGTTATTGCATCGTTAACTTACATATTACAAAGCATAATTAATTTTATACACTTGTGCGCTATACTTCGACCAGCATGCAAAAGGCAAGTTCTTAATAAATTAGATAGCCGTGCTTGTACTGAACGAATTGTTTCCAACTGGAAACTTTTTATTTCGATATTATTTTGATTGTTACGAAGTCTCGTCAATCTGATAGAGGCTATCCATACAAGAACATCTAATGCCAGTGATTGTGCAATAGGCGATCTGTAACATTTCAATGTGTTATAACGTTATGCGTATAATAAATATAAGTAATACCATTTATAATTGTTATAAAACTTACTTGTCAAGCGTCTCTAAACAAGCAACACTTAATAAATTTTCAAAGCAACTTTTAGATTCTAGCATAGCGCATCGCTGCGCCCTTTCATTTGGTATATTAGTAGGATATACTGTTCGAACGGTAATTGATATTTCATAAATACAATCACAACCTTAAATAAATATGGAGAAAAAGGAATTAATCACAGGAGTTGATATATATATATATAATAAATCAGTAAGAAAAATTGTACCTACCGATGTAAACGTCTAATTTCTTATTACTTGTACCTTCTACAAATCGACGCACTTCGACTATCCTCAACTTTTTAGATGTAGGAGGTTTGTTGTCTGATGAGTTTGTTTTCGATTTTGGCGTTGCCTAGAAATAAAGGAAAATGACATTTATCATGTATATTGTATTTAAATTTCAATACGCACTTTAAATAAGTACTTACATTATCTTTCGTAGGATCGATTAGAGCCTTCATATGAACAAGAAGCGTTCTGGCTTTAGAACGGAACAATTTTGGGCTAGTCAGTGTAACACAACCAGAACGCCAAGATAAGTCCAAACTACGATGTAAATCAATCGGTCCACATAAAATCTCCGTATTATGTTGCCGCTGAAACTCCTCTGTGACCACAGGATTTTCTCCCTTCTGCTCATTACCTATGTTAAAATCTATTCTTTCATCCACAGGAGTTAATAAAGGCTCATGATGACCAATTCTTTTAATATTTTGCTTTAGTAAAGTAATTTGAATTGATGGCAATTCTTGACAAACTGAATGCAAACTGTACCGTACATCTACATGACCAATACGTCCTGCAGCACTTCGAGGGAGAGTCAATTCAAATATGTGCTCGTCCCAAGTATTTCTATAATTTATAAAGTAATCAACAAAGATAAAATATAAAATAAAATTATACCTTCTAAATATCTGTATATATCTATATTTATACATACCGTTCATTATGTAAACGCCATGTACGGGTATGGTGTTGATCTTCTGACTGATGAAAATGCTGGGGATGACGACGCTGTCGTTGAGCTTGCATCATTTCATTCCAACAAGGAGGAACGGTAGCACCATATGCAGGAGAGTGATGATCAAATCGTGTCAATTCATAAAGAGAACGTAAATCCGAATACGAGAAATTCAATTTGTGCGAAATTAATTGGTCTCTAAAAAAATATAATATTTCATGTTTTAAAATATTTTTACATAGTTATTTTAATTTCATCTTTAATCTTACTGAAAACTAGATGACGTTGACGTGCTAGGAATTGTACTTTTATTACTACTTTCTTCAGTTGTCATCATATTAATATCCTCAATATCCTCTTTGTCTTCCATGGAATCTTCTTCATCTGCAGTAATAAAAAAGTGAAGAGCGCCATCACTTGTACATGCACATAATCTCTCTAAGCCTGGAAAGATTATATTGTACAAAAATAAAAACTATTAATAGAAATATGAATAAATATTACAACTTACTGGTACAATAAGTTGCAGAAACAAACTTTTTGCCTTCTACTCTTGCTTCGGTAATAGTTTTTAATGAATCTAAATTTAATACTCTGATAACACCATCTCTGCATACTAGAGCTACTTGTCCTATAGGTGCTGATGCACTTGAATTACTAGCAGAATTTCTACTAAAATTTTCATCAGATGGTGTATATTTATTTTTCTCTTGAAGAGGTAAAAACACATGTTCAACAGGAGCTTCATCTGCAGATAACTCTCGTTTTGCTACTGGTTCAGAAAATACTTTTACCACTTGCCCCGAAAAATCCAAAGCATACACAAGTAAAACGGTATTTATATTATTTATATCATCAGGTATTTTACCATTTATTAGTCTATCAGACTGTGTATCATTATGGTCCCAATACACATAACCTTTCTGTGCGAAAAATTCGCTATCTTCATCGATATCCATCTGATTATTATTTGAAATTAACGAATCTGTGTTATCTGTTGTAGGACACATAGCAACATACAAATGTCTTCCATCTTTAGATGGTTCAATGTGTGTAATTTTAACAAAATCAGGGGCTTCAATACGTAATGTCTTTATAACAACTGGTTCAGTCTTTGTTATTTTCATAATATCCAAACTTTTCTTATTCGCAGTTGTTAGATCAGATGTTGATGCAAAATGTTCTGGACCATTTATAGGATTAAAATTGGCATCAAATGAACTGGATGTTGGGGGTACTGTGATACCAATTGGATTTGAGTAGATCCCATTGGAAGATGATGCAGTAAGAGCAGATGTTGGAAAAATACCATCAAAATGTGGACCAACTACCTCTGAATCTACATCCTCTATTACTGGAACTTCATAAAAAAATTTACCAACCAAAAATTCTTGATATAAATTTTCTTGACGTTCACCGTTTGAACTAGCACTGGTGCCTGTTCCAGATAATGTCTTTTTAGCCTTAGAATCCTTAGTATTATCTTCTTTAATTGATTGTGTTGCAATTTTGTGATGAAAATCATAAAATACTAAATAGTGCAATCTTGATGGTGTGTATTTATCACCTGCTACCTTCATTATATCTAAAGTGTCACTGGTAGCACTATTTACACTGTTCATTGCACGAACGAGAGATGATGAAGCTAGATCTGCTGAAGTAGCCCACACATTTTCTAAAGTCCTTAATTGTGATGGATTACTAACTGTCACAGTAACAGCACACACTACACATGGCCTGATTTTAGAGTCTGATGTCTCTACAGGTAAAAGCGTAGAACCAGATATTTTTGCTTCACTGTTTTGAGATACAGGAGAACCTACTACAGACAATGCTGTGACTTGTACTTTATGAGAACCTGGATGCTTAAAATCAGAAAGGGAATCTGCTTCTGAATTAAGTGTCCTTAAATATGATGTCAAATTTCTTGTGGAACCAAACTGAATAGAGTCTTTATTATTTATTTCTTGATCTATAGGAGCCACATAAAATGATACCTCCCTCTGTAAAAAATACATTAGATGAGAATACTTTTACATGAAAAGCATCAATTAACATGTTATTATTATCATTGTTATAATTATTATATATTACCTTTAATTGATTTGTTACATTCCAGACATTAATAAAACCTCCACTGGAAGCTGTAGCTACAAGGCCACTGACATTTGTAGTGCTAATTACATCTACAGTATCACCAGCCTCACGTGCAGGAGCAGTAGCAAGGATAACAGACAAAGGAACATTTTGTGTATATTCTCCTTTGACAAATGGACATGCTGGAGAATGACGTTCATGTTCTGACCAAGGTTCGTCTGTTGGTTCCCAACAAACTAAACACACATTACATGTAAAACACATTATCCTATCGTCACCTGTTGCATTTGGCTGATGATAAAAACCAGCCTGAGCCATTTGATCTGGTAAAGCCCATCTAAAGAACAATATACATATGATAAATCTGTTCAATTATTATCCAATAAAAACCAATGATTTAAGTGTTATACTTGTAATTCATGTGTGGCCATTTTGAAAAAGTATCTCGACGTGTAGCTTCACTAAACATTAATGCTTTATCAGCAGGACCTCCTTCTAATGGCAGACCTGGTAATAGGCCATTTAATCGTTCATTAATGGCAGAAGCAATTGGCAATGCCGGAATATATCTGCTTAATCTCTTCAATTCAGTTACTAATCCTGAACACACAAGTTTCAGAGAACTGTGTGGTAGTTCCAAACATACTGTATTCCACTGTTGAGAACAAGATAAATTAATATTTAAATAAATATTAGTTCATTCAGTAGTTCAAAATTTTTGGTATCTATTTATTTGTTATACATACTTTTTGGGCCTTAATTCCCTTTTTCTGGTTTGCTTCTACTGTAAACGTTTTACTTATTAATTCATCTTTTACTTCTTGCACATGATCTATTCCTGGTAACTCTACACATCGTAGACACTGATATAATAAAGTAGCTTCAGAAAACAATAACTCTAATTTTACAATTTCTTCACTTCTTGAAACAGGTGTTTGTAAAAGAGTGTCCAAAAAGAGTACACCATTATAATCACTACGTACTCCAATTCCTCTTCCATCTGTATATAATATTTTATCTACACCATTTGACAAATATGTACCTTGAAGTCTTCCATTTAATTTTCCTGTAAAAATAAAAATTATTATATCTAATTACTTTAATCTATTAAAAAAGATTAAGCAAACAGAATTTATTTTTTTATCAAAGGTAAACTTTAAAAATATCAACAAAGACAACACAAAAAACAAAGACATTTATGTAGCACTATAAAATAAATATCAATAGATATCTTGTACAATCTACATTTTCAAAAATTATTATTACATAATGATTGATACAATTGTAGAAGTTGATATACTTCTTATAAAGACTACAAGACTTTAATCAATCAACAAATAGCAAAAACATCTTCCCCAAAAAGAAACATGATTGTAAATGGAGTAATAATAGGAACAGTTTAGAAGATAGTCAAATGACTCTAAGAACTTGGTTATATCTCAAACGGTGACAAACAAATGATAACGATTAGTTAATAATAAAAATTGATCATATTAAAATCAGTGAGATTATACAAGTTTGAGTCACGCCTGACGTTTTGTACGCGTATACGACCTTGACCATGAGGCGTGATTGAATATTACAAATCAATTACCTACAAGATTTTTAATATAATGATTTATCATGGATATGAAATTCTCCTTTATAAGAAACAAACGAATCGAAATGCTTACCGGATAAAGAACTTTTTTGCAAAATTACTCCTGAGTTGACATCAAATACATATACTTGCGCACTGCCAGTGGTAATTAGTAACACATTTAGATTAGCATGATAAATTATACTTTTACACTCAGTATCCACATTTAAGTAACCGTCTTCCTTTAATAACCACAGATCATCATCAGCCATTTTGCTCATACAGATTACAATTCTCAAAAAATTTGCCTAATGCGCGAACATCACAAAAAACATGGCGTACTCATCACCGCCATCTTTGAGTAGAACGTCAGCAAATCGCTCTGAAGTTAGCTAATAACCGTCAAACGATTATTCCGCGCTAACGATACATCATCGATACATTATTCTTCGAACTTCAAAACTGCATCTTCGAACAGCATCGCAATGTACATACGCAGTATAAGAATATAAGAAAAATTAATATTGTTTTACAAATAAATAATAAATAAATTTTTCTTACACAATTCTCCGTACGTCTAGAGGATATTAAAAATTCTAAATAGTGCATATTAATGAGTAGATTACCATATATTTTCTTGTATTTGTTTATATGATTTCAATGTTTAAAAAAAAATATGTTTACAAGATGAAAAATATTTTTTTCGAGTTCCGATTGTACATGTACTTCATAAGCAGTAAATTATAACTATATGAAATTCATTTGTATAATCATTATGAAATTGTTAAAAAATGTAAACTCACGTCATCATGTTTCCTAATTTCTAGTATTTCTTTTTATAATAGACATTACTTTTAAGAGGTTCAAAGAATTTAATATTATGTAATCATAAGACTCTATATGTAAGATTTTATCCTTAAAGTTTAAGGTGGTTTTAAGATCTTTACATACATATACATATGAAATGTGCTATTACTTCTAGAAATTATACGAATCTATATAAGATATTAACTGGGATAAATATAAAAGGAAAAGATTATATAATATCTTGTTAGATTGTATTTAAATAAACTACCTTGCTTTTATTAATTATGTACAGTAAATTTGTCTTAATACATTAATTTAAACTGCCCTAAGTATTTTGGTTTCTCTAGCAGCCTCTAATTCTTCCATGAATTTCTTAACATTTTCTTTTCTCTCTTTCATAAATTGTGTATGTTCTTCTGGATCTAATTTATGTACAATTTGAATACCACATGATCGAGCTACACCAACAAGCATTTGACAAATTTGTTGTAAGCTTAATAATGCCAAAGGTGGATCTTCTGCTTTAATACAGGCAATCTCGTATAAGTGTTTAAATGTTATTTTTCCTGCTACTTCCCCTGAAGAATATTATAATTTATTTAATGTATATCTACATATTCATATTTTACAATATAACATTTACCTGTTTTTATTTTTCCTTTTTCAATCCCAGCTGCTTGTTTCAAGAAATATGTTGCTGGTGGTTTGTGTATTACTAAATCGTAACTCCTATCAGATCTGACTTTAACACGACATGGTAAAGGTATGCCTTCTTTAATATTCTCAGTTCTTGTATTAAAATCTTTGCAAAAGTTCGCTACATTAATATTCCTCTAAAAGTAATAATGTAAATTTTTCATCAAAAACCTATATATTTTTTATAAAACTTAAAACAGTTGGATTGTTTAGTACAGTTACCGCACATAATAAATTACGATGTCAACTTACGACGTCGTAAAATACCCTAAATTTTAAATATAAAATATTTTAACCTGTCCTAGTTGTGATCCCAATGGTGGTTTAGCATTTGCCATTCCTGCGGGTATAGTTACCCGTAAAGGTGAAGGGTGTTCTACCTTTGGTAGTACTTTCTTGAGCATTTTCCCTTTTTTAATTACCTTAGACATCTCTGTAGACTTTTATTCAACTGCTTTAATCTATTTAAACTTAATTTATTCAAGATTAATTTCGATTTGATGAATATAAAATTGTTATATTTCTTTATTACTATTCAATAGCTTTCAATGCATAGAATCCAAAAATGCAAGTCTTAATTTTAAGAAATCAGCGGTTCCAGAGTTATACCTACGTAAAACTCATCAGTTTTAGCGTATTTTAGAGGTTAGTATGACACCATATTGCTCCTATTCGTAATCCAATTGGTCTACATAAATGAGATAAATTGGTCTACATAAATTTGAACTGAATATCGTTGAGTATTAGTTTGTATTTGTATGAGGATAAGGCATAATCCAAACCTAATCCGGAGAGGAAATTTCTTCTCTGCCTATTCCAATACTCACGATTCAAAATCCCGCCATAAAATGATTAACATCCACCTGCATTTGATACAGCCAGCGCTCCACTCATTGGACGAATTGTAGATAGAAGCCAACATGATGTTAATGTAAACTGTCAAATACGCTAAAAACACTCAATTTTATATACGGATAACTTTTTAACTACTAGATTCCTAAAATTAAGATTAGCATTTTTGGATTCTATGCATTGAAAACCATTAAATTGCAATAAAAGAGGCAATAATTTTATTTCCATTAAAGCGAAGTTCAGCCTTTATTCGTATCAAATAAGTTCAAGTTTTGTATTCCAAACGTTTTATGTAGTAATAAAATAATATAGTTATTTTATCAGGTTGGCCAAGCTTGAAAAGGAAGTTTACTATGCTATAGTATAAATACATATCAATTATTTTGGTATATGTCAGTGCAAATAAGTATTAAATAATTTAAAAATATTATTGAATTAAATAGATATAATCATTATAAGTCTTTTATAAAGATAACTAATCAATAACACAATCAAAATGGGTAAACGTCAGCATCAGAAAGATAAGATGTAAGATTTTTAAAAATATTATTTAGGTTATAATTTTATATTTTGCATTTATCGAATTAAATTGTTTGTATTTATTATTCTTCCAGGTATTTAACATATACAGAATGGACAACATTATATGGTGGAAAAAAATCTGGAAGTTCTGAAGCAACTGAAGATACAACATTTCGTCGCTTGCCTTATGATCATTGTTGTTTAACTTTACAACCTTTCCAGCACCCTTATTGTGATCCACAAGGAAACATTTTTGAATTAGAAGCAATATTAGAATATATAAAAAAACTTAAGCATAATCCAGTTACAGGAAAGCCATTAGACACAAAAACTTTAATAAAACTTAATTTTCATAAGAATTCAGAAGGACAATATCATTGTCCAGTTCTTTTCAAATTATTCACTAAACACTCTCATATTGTTGCTATCAAAACAACTGGAAATGTATTTTCATACGAGGTAAGTGTTCATTAAGATAGAAAACTTTTATTCGTGATATATAGCAATATTTTTTTAGGCAATAGAGCAGTTGAATATAAAGGCACGTAATTGGAAAGATTTAATAAACGATCAACCTTTTACGAGGAAGGACATTATCATAGTACAAGATCCAAACAATGCAATGAAATTCAATTTATCTACATTCCACCATATTAAAAATAATATAAAACTTGAAGATGAAGGTAATATCTTACAAGTACATTTCAAAATAGAAATTTTCATTTATTGCAATTAAACTTTTATATATACTAATATGAATAAATATGATATAGATACTGATAATTATTCTAGAAATGATAAGGGAACGTAATGATCCAAATGCAAAATTGAAAACTGTATCTATGGAAACTAAAGAAATATTAGCTGAATTAGATAGAGATTATAAACAGACTGAGACTAAAAAAGAAATCTCTAAACCAAAAGCAGACAAATTTAATGCGGTTTGTATATTAATATAAGTTATATATATATAAAATATAACATTTGAAAATAGAAACTTATAAATATAGGCACATTACTCCACTGGTGCGGTTGCAGCTGGCTTTACATCAACAGTAATGCCAACAGAAACTACACACCAAGCAGCAGTTATTGCAGAAGATTTAGTACGATATGAAAGAGTTCGAAAGAAAGGTATGAACACAATTATTACTATATATATCTTTATATTTTGTTCGACTGAAACATTTTTTCTTTTTTTTTCAGGATATGTAAGATTAGTCATGAATTTTGGTGCTTTAAATTTAGAACTGCATTGTGATCTTGTACCAAAAACTTGTGAAAATTTTATAAAACACTGTCAGAATGGTTACTATGATGGAACAAAGTTTCATAGATCCATACGAAATTTTATGGTAAATATATGGCCATTTTGAGTAAGAGATTTATAAATAATGAAAATGTTAACATTGTATTTTACTTAGATACAAGGAGGTGATCCTACAAATACTGGTAATGGAGGAACATCTATTTGGGGTAAAACATTTGAAGATGAATTCAAACCAAATTTAGTTCATCAAGGAAGAGGAATTTTATCAATGGCAAATGCTGGATCAAACACAAATGGATCGCAATTGTATATATTGTATTTCATGTTTACATACGTTTACAAATGGAATTTCATTAAAATCTAATAATTCCGTTCCATTTAATTACAGTTTCATTACGTTCCGATCGTGTAGACATTTAGATCGCAAACATACAGTTTTTGGAAAAATAGTAGGTGGATTAGAAACGTTAAATGCCATTGAAAAAATTGAAGTAGATAACAAAGACAGACCAATAGAAGATATAATAATACAAAAAGCACAAGTGTTTGTTGATCCTTTTCAAGAAGCAGATGAACAATTAGCTGCAGAACGTGCAGTCGAAATTGAACGATTGGCTCAAGAAGCTGCGAAAAATAAATCAGATAATGAAGCAGGAAAGAATGACGTGTTAAAAGTATATCGATCAGGTGTAGGAAAATATATAAAACCAAACAACGAAGAAGACAAGTAAAATCGCATTATATATATTTGTCGCTACGTATATATACATTTTTACAGCAATATTAATTGTTAATTTTATTTGCAGGATCAAGAAAGAGGAATCAAGTATACCACCTATAATTAAAAAGAGAAAAATCGTAACAAACTCATTTGGTGATTTTTCGTCTTGGTAGCTATATAAATGAAGAAACTATGTAACAAGTATAGGTTATTTGAAATTCTATAGTATAGATTTCAATTTCACTTCGTACTCTATAAATGTAAATAATTTTTATGACTATAAGGAATTAAACCATAATCTATATATTTTTATTGCTCCCATTATGATATATATATTGCTCCCTTATGATATATAGAATGTACTGAAAGGAATGTGATTTAATTATAAACATGTATGTATATAAATAATGAAGAAAAAAAAGTTTCTTTTTTTCATAGACATTATAGATAATTACTTTGTTACAGTAAAAATTATACTTAAATATATTATTCTAAACGAATGAAAAGTTTAATATATTATACCAGAGATGATACATCTGCTTATATACACATATAAAGGTTAGACAATGAATGCTGGAAGTTATGAAGTGAGAGAACCGGGTTCTCCATATTTGATGTTTGCATTGCCCAACTGAGGGACGTAAATTGATCATTCAATTTTGACACTTTTTACCGTCATTTTAATTGAAAATTATCACGGGTTGAGTGTAATTTGTGCAACAATATCTACAGGGTTAATATATATTAAACATGGATGATCTAGGTGAGTAAAATGAATTTTAAATATTCAATTGATGAAATAACCTCAAATTTGAATCGATCATACTGTCAGAAACATTTATGTTTATAAGAATACTTATAACATATTATCATTTTATCATGTGTATTATTTATATCTTTTTTGAGTTCTAACTTTAATTTTTGCTTTAAAAATTTAAAAAATATGGAAATTGTGAAATATCACTTCTCTAATTTTATTTTAAATTTTTCAAATATGATATCAATAAATCGATGTTATAATTATACATGTATATTTATTTGTTCACACACACTTAATATAATATTTATATGTGAACAAGTATTATTGATAAGGAATGCTAAAGAAAATCAAAAATGCAATTTCTTTCTAATACATCTAAATACGACGTGACAATCTTAATTCTATTGTATTTCACTTTTGTTATTATTTATATATGTACATTCGTAAATATAAAAGGTATACATCTTATTATTTGTAACCAAAGTTGTATCATTATGTATACGTATTCCTTTCGCAGTAGTATTTTACATAATGTATTTAGATGAAAATTGATTAGGACTAGATTTAGTTGCAAAATATAGATGGCATGCTGTAATATTACGAATTTACGAGTACCAGGCGAGGTGAAGTACGTAACTGTTATCTGTATTACCATGGTAACATTTTGTTGCGTCACCGTTAAATGCATCACATGTTAGTTCGTTCATCCCCAGTAACTTTATTAATCGCGATACAGGTTTTAATTATAAATCTTTTTCCACAAATTCTTCCATCTTGATTTGCTTAACGCATCACTTATAATATCTATATAATCAGTGTTAATTATATGTTTGTCATAATCATATGCGATCGCAATGAGTTTATATCATTACGTATTTATACCTTCAAGTGCAAACTATAATGTTAATAAGTAGCGTTACTATCATCGATTATCATTTTGAGATAAAATTACGCAATTGCAATGTAATGATCTCTATTTTTTAATAAAATTAGAATTTCTAAGCACTTCTATAAATAAAAGCTTCTAAGTTAATTTAAAAAACTGCGAAAAATTTGAGGAACACGGATGGTTGCACGTGGTGTATTTATTTATACCGGAAGAGATTTTCCAAAATCCGCATAATATCGCAAGTGCGCTCTGGGTTATCGTGTGCCAACGATTCTACGTATTTTTAGTGTATTTCACGGCACCGTTGTCCTCTTGTTTTAGCATTGCTCGGAGAGGATGGAAGTCGTGAGTGCGGGCGAGCGCCTGAAATATACTTGTACATTTGAACTTCTTGTTTTCCTCCCGTCGAATTCACTCTATTCACAGAGTATTGATACCACGATTCTTGCTCTGTTGTATTTCAACAAGCGGTGACAATTCATTCTACAATCATAGACAATAAAAAACGTATTCATTCAGCTTCTCGCATAAAATCTCAATAATACGTTGTGTGTGCGTGAGTAAATCTGTTGATTGTAGCAGTGTATTTAAACGTGAGCGGAAAATAATTGAAAGTATAAATGAGATAACGATCGATAGACTACTACTATTTATAAAGTTGCTTACCCTTGATGCTCTTTTCTCTTCTTTTTTTTAAACCTAATAGATTATTCTCCTATTTGTGGATTCGTATGTATAAAATTCACAGACGGCATTCAACAAGTGGTCGTGTGGTGTGTGCATCATCCCCACCACTAATCGATCGTCTACACAGCTCGGTCGTTCGCGATAGACAGTGAAGAGAAGCATTACCGCAGTAAAAGTGCTACATAATAGCATACATGCTTGTACGCGATGAATTCGTGATTTCGTATGAACTAACATAAAATAAGTAAACGGATATAAGTGTGATTATATTTTCAAGTGGTACGTTAAAAAAATGGCTATGGATCGAACAATGTACGGAAAAGTAGAACCAAGCGCTATTTATCAGCCCTATAAAATCACCATCACAAAAGGTTCACCACCAGGATGTGAGTCGATAATTCTTTTTATGTTTTTAACCCTTTTAATTTTGCGTGATTTTAATGCTTTGTTCTATTACTTTAAAATAGAACGATGATATGAAATTATTTCTAATGATTACAGATGCATACGTGCATATATGCGACCTTTTTGCATATGTAATTAGAATACCGGTCTGGATTACTAATTAAAAATTGTTCTTGATATGCTTTCTTTTCATAGAATTAAAATTAGAGACATTAGTTAATATATCGATTTAGTATCTATGTCTGCGTTGGTTGTGTTCACGCAACTTTGCGCGATAACGTAATATGAACTTTCAAATTAAGCTCAATTGCTTCTGACGGTATTATTTTTCGTCAGTTCATAGAGTGCGTTAAAACGTTTTGAAAGGGATGAATTAGTCGTTCCATCCTTAAATGGTTTTATAAATATAAATAATTATTAAAATTAGCTAGTTTACATTTTAGTTAGATTACATTTATAAATATAAAAGGATGGGTTAATTTTATTCACGCATGTCTTTTTGTTTACTATTTTTCAGTAACTAATTTACTACTTACTAATTTACCATTTCATGTTTTGATAAATTTATAATAGTCTTGAATCGTTGGCGGAAATGAATCTCTGGCATATTTTCAAAGGTTAATATATAAAGTAGCCAACCTTAAAGATACGGAACTTCAAATCGTTTTCGTAATTTATGAAAGGACTACTGCTATAAATTAAAAAAATTGATTATTATTATTTGAAACATTTTTTAAAGAAATCTTCTGAAATTAAAAAGTGTACATGTTTTGACTTTTTCGCATGTGCAATCACACTATATGTGGATTTAAATTATTTTTAAAATGCACATTTAATTCGGACTGAAGGGATGACTCATGATGCAACAGATCACATCATTTTTTTTGGAATACCTTTCACCTACAATGTGGGTCGCCTTGACACTAAACTTTCTGAAATAATTCTCGAAGTCATTATTTACGGACGATCTTTTTATGGAAATCTATAAAAGAATGTGATACGTAGTTCATTTTTATTTGTTTCGAAAGAAATTTGAATTAAAAATATTGTGTCGATATTTTCGAGTGGCGTCATCTGTTTGATCACACAGGAGACAAGGTGCTGATGTATCGACACAAGGGATCAATTTTATCGGTAGTGCCTCTGTCACTGTATATGTAATTAATTATTAATTCTTAAAGATTCCTTTTCCATTTCTAATGTGAAAGACTTATAAATGCATATTTATATGCACTACCAATTTTTTCTTGCCAAATAATTTAGTAATTTATTTTATATGAGTTTTATAAAGAAAATCAAACATATGTATGTATATGTTTATACGATGAATACAATGAACAGCAATATGAAAGTTGTTATCATCAATATGCATTATTACATTTCTAGTCGTAATGCACTAGCTTTTTTAGAGATACAGGAAACTGCGCTTATTTATCATGCATTCCATTGCATAAAAGCTCATATAATGATCCAATGTGTGCGTAGGAATCTCTTCCTTGAACAAACCTTGGTTTGATTTATACATATCCATATGAGGCACGACAGTGTGTGATTTAACTTCCTACGCTTACAACTGGCATACATGACTCGAATAGGATTAACGTGATCCATTCTATTTTCACAAAACGATCTACAATTTTTTTACTCTTGTGTTACGAACAAATTCGTAAATCCTCTGATTGGAAGATACCGCTCTCCCGAAGGAAGTACAAAATCCAAAATAGTAAGAGAAAACCGTGGCAAAAGATGATAGGTAGTCGAAGTTATTCTTGGGTATTTTGTCGTCATGAATCTAGATGTAAACATATATATGCATCGCGTGAAAGAAGGTGCGAAACAGAGACGAAGAACGAGGTTGAAAAGAGGGAGGAAGGAGAAGAGGGACAAAGGAAGGAGGAGATGGGTTCACGTAACACAGATTCTGTAGATGCAAACTGAGAAAACACGTGCTGGCAGTCCTACCTGATCTCGCAACACATACGTGCCTCCTAGCCATCATATCTTCGTTTGTTCATTACCTTCGACACTTGCACGTGGCGATAATTTAATGTGGTATGAAATAATTTAATTTCATTTTTTGTAATCATATAGATTAATTGTAATACAATAACAATTATCTGAAGTGTCAAAGCATATCGTCATTATTAAATAATATAATTATGTCTACAAGATAAATGTTTATCCGTACGTGTGTATAATTGTACCAAAAGAGTAAGTACATACTAAGTAATAATTGTCAGGGAGGGGATCTATTGTATGTATAGAATGTTTCGAATATTTTCATTAGCCAAATTAGAATCGTATAATCGTTGTCGTTCTTCATTTGTGTTTGTGTCCCACTGTTCGTAAACAGGACCGGAGGTCAGTCTTCATATCATCATCAATATTTGGATAGGTTACTCTCGAGTTAATCATAAGGATTACATTCTTAAAATTTCAATTCTCATTCTGTTCTTCGGTGATATATTAAACTCCAATTTCTAGTGTCATTTGATTCAGTGTCATGTCGTTGAAAACACAGTGATATGACTATGACCGACATTACGAGATCTGTATCGCCGATTACACCGGCTCGTTTGGCAACGATCCAACGACACGCACGCTGGGAACAATATATAAGTAAGTAAATTTGGTGCCAATGGTAATGCGAGTTAATGACAGTAATTACTAACTTTGTCTATGCAGAGATCGATGGAAATTATGATTGCATCGAATCCTAATTATAATTACGTGCTTTTTTGCGACCACGTTTTTGTTTTGCTTAATCAGATGTTAATAGTAATAATACATATTCGATGTAATACATTGAAAGCAGAAACATTTTGATTTAAATACCTGCGACTGTAATACTTCTATATGATTTATTAAGTGTCTAGAGTCATTATCGTATGTGTCCAATTTCCCTGAAATTTATGACGAAAGTGCGTTACGCATATCGTGCAATATTAATGTCCAAATTGACTGTATGATTCAGCAGTATAAAATAGATCCGGGGGAGCTCGGTAGGCTTCCTGCCAACCACGAATTTCATTCAAACGCGTTGTTATATTGATTCAAAGTCGACACGAACTAGATCTGAAACTCAATAATTCATCATTAATTAAAAAATAGTACTGCATTAACATTCTTGTTTCATAATGTATAAAAATTGATCACCTTTCCCTTAAAGATCTACTTTATCGACAAAGCAAGAACGCAATATTTGAATTATTATATTCGTTTTCTTATCGTCTTCTAACCTTTAAGTTACGATATCGAGGGTCCAATTCAAGGAACATTTCAATTTCCGCGAAAGAGCACATCCATCCGATTCACAAGTAACTGTCTAGTTCAGGTTCTACCCGCGAACCATTTCTTCGTAGCTGGCTAGGTTGGTTTTCCTTGGCTTCGCGAACCAGCCTCGAGTTTCTACTTCCCTTGTTATGAGAATACTCCCTCCATCTCCTGTTCCTTCTCCTTCTCCAGACCAGCTTGCCTCCTCCAGGCTTCTATTCTCCGGCTTCGAAGCCGGTCGCTTTACCGAGAACTTGATTGACAATCAGTACCGTTTTGCCGATCATCACAGGTTCACGTGCGCAAATCTCGCCGATCCGATAAGCACGTGACAGTTTGTTCTCTATATCGTGATTTTACATCGCCCAGGGGAGAGTATTGGACAGAGATAAACAAATAGAAAGGAATGTATCGTTGGTGTTGCACGCGATTATTGAAAGGCGAACGTGTATAAAGTATTTACGCGGACGTTAGTTGAAAATTTCGCGAGGTCTGCGATATTATCAGTGTCAAATCGTCGACGATTTCGACGTCGATCAGTTTCGTTTCCCTCTCTCGATTAGAGAGTAATTGCACAGTTGTGAATAGAAGTGTGGAAACTACACGATCTCGCGAATATCCCACACGCGTTGCTTTCGATTCGACTGGAAATTGGTGGCGAAGTTCGACGTTCTCGGAACAGTGGGTGTGTCGCAGTTTGTCTCGCGATGGAAACAGGATGTGAGTCGCAGGCTGGGGCCGATAATCTCTACGAGTCCTACAATACCGAGAAAACGGAAACAAATCTTCTCAGTCTTGGTAAATGATTCTTTTATACGTGACTTTACGACGTTCACGGAGGTTTACCTTGTACGCTTATCTCTAAGCTTTGCTCGTTAAACAACGCTCACGTCATCGTCTTTTTTTCTTTGTTATTCTGCCATTAAATATCGAAAATATTTGAGTGTGCATATTTTCAGCGCAAAAACATATTCACATAGAGCGCAAGCGTTGATGATCAATCGATATTTCCAGGTGGTAAGCGAGAAAAAAAGTTCCTCACTTTATTATCGTAAAGGAAAGACAGTTTTTATCATGGAATATAAAAATGTGTGAATAAACGAGCAATGTTAAAGTGGTTTACTTACTGAACTAGTTCATCTTGATACTGTTTTCCAATGAACTTGCCTAAATTTATACCGACTCGATGTTAGCAGCGCTCGTTAGTCGCTTCGATGAAAACTTAATGTGCTTATCGGTGTCGTTGACACCATTCTCGTTATTTAAACAACACGGGCAGCCATTTTATTACTGTTTGCGATAAATGTATACAAAAATTCTGATACACCTGAAGCAATATCTGAAGAAAAATAACAAGCTGTGCCTCTTACTAATATCTTCTACGTGAAATCGGCCAATTTGTTTTATTCTTGCAAAGAGGTCCATAATTCAATTGCCTTCTTGAAATCATTAGGGATAATTGAAGATACTTCTCAGCGACGTTTTACAGCAATTATTTCTTTATTTCAGATGCGCTATTGGCAGACCTGCAAAACACAGTGTCATCGGAAGGAAATCATGTCGGTAGTAACGCCACTCCTGGTTATGGATCGCTGAACGGCGCGAGAACCACCGCCTATAGATCCTACGATAATCGAACTTCTCCGCTTCCGCCGCAATCGGTATGTAAATTTTCTTTGTTATATTTCAATAGGAAAAATTTTATTCTTCTCCATTTACGCCAATGGATTCAATTAACAGCGCTGTCAAATGTGAAAACTAATTTCGTATCATTTACAATGGGAGAAATATTTGTGTGACGTACTTATAACACAGTCACGGTACATTATTGTTGAACAATGCTTCGATACACGAATATTCGTATATCTCGGTTTTTGTAATAAACGGAGAGTGATAATTATTTGACAAAATTGGCAAAGTATTTAATAGAATATTAAATTGCAATATTCGTTATTAAACTATAGATGTTTATGTATTTATGAGATACCTAAATGTGCAAAAACATAAAAGATATTCAAAGGAAATATTTTTTATAATATTTAGGGGGTGGATCAAATTTCTGTTTTTTTATAAATCGTAAATTTGTTCTATTAGTGATAAATTGTGAAAACTAACTGTCTTATCGATATCGCGTTTTATTCACAGATGATTAGAGAGACTTAGTTGCTTTAGGTTGCGGTTTGCTAAGATAGATGGCGAGTGTGATATGTTCGGCGCGGCACGCTTTTCTCGCGGTTCCATTTTAAATTTTACGGTGACCTTCTCTCGAGTTTCCATAATCTCACGAAACGAAACGATCAAACGTATGCTAGCGCTTCGCTGAAAAATAGCAGTTGGACGACTCTGAAAATAACCTAGAATTTACGATTATGATTTCCTCGTTTAATCGGACAAATTGGCAGACACGGTCAATCAGTTGTATTTTTCTATCTATCTTATGTTTATGTATCTATCGAAGCCAACTTTGTATCACGATCATTCTTGTAACATATTTTTAGAGGCGGCCGTGGAAACGCGTTGCTAGAACTTGTCCAACACGAGTGATCTCGCGTCACGCGTTCAAAATAAAGTCGAAACAGAGGTAAACCTTTTCTTCCAATTTCAGAGGAAATTCTAAAGAGATGTTCGCAAACGAGCAACCATGCAAAATAGTTACATTCCAGTGGTTGGTGTGACGCAAAGAATCGGCTAAAATTAGAACCGATATCGCCTCTAAAATTAACCAGTCGAGAGTCGTCAAGCTGCAAAAAAGCTATAGATCCGTGAAAAAAATGGATATATCACGAGAAACGAGCTCGTATTACGTGCGTCCAGTCGGATCCTTTTAAACCTGCGATCGTTTATTGCCGCGAAAAGATGTCCAATGACTTAATCATCGATCCGTAATTTCATGGTTAATCGACTCTGAAATATGTTCCACGATGATGAATCGTATCGGATTCCGGATCGCGAGCATTACTATCCAAAACTATTAACGGGCGGCATTCGATCATTTCGCAGGAAATTGACCAATTACCTACCTACAGTGCAGTCACATTTATTATTACGTATTTAATGTATATATATATGTAAATCGAGTCGTTTCCAAATTTAGATTCTAAAAACAACGCTAGGCTTTCGTCAGCAATTGTTATAGATCACTGTAAAATAATTGAGGAGGTTTTCAAAAAAATACATAGAGTTATTGGAAATATGTGGCTGCCAAGTATAATATTTCATAGTCAAATAGTTAAATCATTATGGAATCTATATTTATTGTGTACCTATAAATACATAGTACTTTAATCCACTAAAGTCTAACGTTACGGTAACTATTTTCTTCCGATATCACGAAAAGTCGTATTATATTTTTGATTTGAACTTTTGGCTTTCGTAAAATATTCCATTGTTTATTCTCTGATACATTTCTCGCATGTTGAGAAGACGATATATAATACCATAACTTGTGCCCCCCCCCCCCCCCAGTAGTTTTAAATCGTATGAAAAAACTGTAACTAAGACCAAGACACTTTGCCTGATCCACCGTTCTGTTGTCATAGATCTGTTCTCGAGAGAGCTGCTGTAGTTTTTTATTTCGTAATCGGTCACAAAAAAGAAAAAAGAAAAGAGAAGCAAAAATATCTTTCGAGTAGGAAGAAATGTAAAACGATACGAAGGTTGGAAACTAAGAGTTCTCGAGTTGGACTCGCACGCTTATCGATCTTTGCCGCGGAATATTTGTTACGTTCCCCGGTGGTATTATCGATTATTTCCCAGTGGAAGCAACGATGCATCAATTATTCAGGTTCTCGACGTTTGAGTTGGCTGCAAAGTTTCCCGGTTCGCGTGCAACACGGTTTCCATCGCGCCAACTGCACAGTAACCAATTGCCAAATCCGATTCCTGCTATAAAGTACAACTTCATCCGAGATTTAATTGCCTGGTTCCGTCGCCATATTTCTTGATCGTTTCGAGTATTCCCTTGTTGCGTAACACGTGGTCGCTTTAGGCGTTCCACCGAGTCATCCTTAGAGTGGTAACTCCTCCTTGCTAGAATATTCCGCGACAAATAGCATTTAACATCTCACAGCTATAATCATTTAGAAAAAAGAAACGATATGACGACGCGGTTTCATTCCATCGTTTCTAATTACGTTATCAAGTAGTTAGTTTAATGGAGATATTGATATAGTCGGGCAGTTGATGTTTGAGACATAGCCAAGATTTATCGGCATATTGAACAGGAAACGCATTCACCGAATACCAAACGTCTATTGCAAATGACAGGCGTATCACCTAGCGGAATTTAATTGAAATTCATTCGCTTAAACAGCGTTGAAAGCGGTGAAAACAGAGAAACGATACATCTGGCGATACATCTTTGTTCATAATTTCCTCGATTAAGATAAATGAAAAGGTTCGATGGAAGAAGAATTCTATTTCGAATTTTCAAAGCTCGTTTTAATGTTCATTTATACATAGATTATCTTCATTACTATTCAACTTTAAATTGAGCTAATTCTAGGTAAAATCCATCTTCGATAGAAAAATACCGTCGGTAAAATTTACTTAACTATAAGTTTTTTATATTAGCTTTATCAACTTTATCCACAATTTTTTCAGATAAAAGTTGAATTTAAAGAAAAAAAGAAAGAAATTCAACTTCATAGTTCTCTTCAAACATTAAAACAAATTACTACACGTATTCATAAAACTTTAGACATTCAGGGCAACATTCTCCATACACTTTTTCGCTGAGCCTTCGTATATTTTATCGATCGTCGGTGTCATTGTACAATCACTGGTCTTCTTCTTTCCCGTCGTATGCAAGCACATGAGAAAAGACCGAGGCATAACGGCTGTGCATAGATAGATACGTCACACGGTTTCTGTTTCACCTAGCGTGTTTTACTTTTTTCACTACTAAACAAGGATATTCAGTACTCAGAAACCCCGCTAGAGGCTTGCTCGAAATTGCCGTGAATATAGCGGATATCTTTTCGAACATTCCTGGAGCTTCGTCTTATAAATAGATTTTATTGCACCTATGAAAATCGTCATGTTCCATTTGCTGCTATCAACCTACAAAGGAAGAACCAAATCCAAGGAGAATAATGGTTTCGCGAGAAATCACTGACGATAACGAAACACGTGTAGACCATTGGAGATTTATGTCTGTGGCGAGCATAATTTTTCATAGTTTTACTAGACGACGCTGGCGTGAAATAAATCATAACGTCGTGCTCTTCTTCTTGGAACACTTGCAATGTCGCGAAACACTGCCGCTGGGTGACGCTGATTGGCGTTCTCGCGTTGAGCTTTCGGCCACGATAAACGAAAAGTTGGCGAAAACCTGTCGAATCGCGCACTATTTTCCTTTGATGCGAATTTAGCACGAAACGAACCGTGTTACGTATTCGTACGGGTTCCAATGCGATTCTCGAGAGCGTTGCGTAAACCGTGCGCGACTCTCGAACCACGCGCAATCCTTTTAAAGGAAATATTCGACTTTGAATCTTCCTTTCGTTTCTCGAATCTTTGCTCCTCAAACGCGACTTTCTTTCGCGGTTCAGTGTTAAATAATATTGCAAGAAACGATCGAGAAGACACTGTAAATGCCAAAATTGAAAAACTTTGTTCTTTATTCGAATATATCTTAAATGTAATTTCCCTTTTTAAATAATTTACCGACAATGCTAAAAGATGGTGTCGCAGCAACGTTGCGCCTGTAAAAAAATGTATAAGTTGCAATAAACGTTAGTTGTCTGATTTTTTATTTTTCTCTATGCCGTCTGTCTAAACGAATGGAACATCGAGTTTTCTTTACAACTAAGACAATTGCACATACAGGATTTTCTACGGATACTCTTCCCTTTTTGAACGAACTTGGACTACGTTAAAATACATAAGCTTCCTTTTTTTTAATTATACAGCGTTTTATTTTTTTAAATTTTTAATTATACAGCGTTTTCTTTAATTATACGCGATTCGTTGATTCTGGAAAAATGAGCGATTCTTCCAATGATACAATTTACTTTCGAATCTATTCTTCTTAAATAAAATATTTCTTGTTAGCCGTCGAGTACTGGCTGACACTGGAAAAGGAAATCGGTACGCAGTTCATCGATTCTCAGACGATACGTGATTCTCGGATGAAAATATGTAACTTTTAAAATCTACCACATGGAAATTTTTTGGCATCTCGTAGAAGTACCATCGCAATGGAATTATTTTTGTAATCACCGCGAACAATGATTTTTCTACTCTTCGTCTAGTAACTAACAATGAAGATATCGAACTCCATCTATTTATTAATTTCTTCATTCAAGGAAGATATACTGCGACGAACTTTCACCCACGACAATCTTTAAGAATTAATTTTACATACTTCTCTCTTAAAACACGTCCTCTTCGTCTTCTACTGGATGAATATTAGACGAAGTTGGGAAGCACGGAGGAAATCTCCACAGGAAAGTTTGCGTTCGGCCTATTTTCGCAAGTTTGGTGAATCGGTGATTTATGAAGTTCCCTGTGTCATTGTAGATCGCGGCGGTTTATAGGCCCGTGTTTATTTTTTGATCGACCAGCCTTGACGAGCAAAGCGTTTCGCAGGCTACGATTCCACGTTCGAGGGATCAGTGGAAGAAACTTCGACCAGGGTTCTGCAGGATTGTCGGACGTACTGCGACATTTTCTTTCCGTCGGTGGTTCGCTATGGATATTTTTGGAACGACAACTCACTGAGCAACCTAGTTTCCACCATCAGGATGTATCGTTCCGTATCACTTCATGATGATGACGAAAGACGAAAGAATATATTAGATCTGAATAATAAGACGTATCAGACGATCTTAACGGAACGTTATCTGATAAACGTGTCTTCCTACGTAGTTGATTAATTATCAGCGATTTAATCGGCCGAACATCAAGTTGGAGCAAAGTTGATTCGGTTCTGGTCGTTGCTCGTTGAATCGCCGGAACAAATTCGCGGTGCTTCTCTCTTGCTCGAGGATTTTGCAACAAACGAGTAATGTTGGTCGGTTTGGCGGGCAGGTTTCTATTAAAAGTGCATGACGCCTTGTCCTCCGCACGACCACCTAATTGATAATGTATTTACAAATTCCGCGCAGCATCTAATGACATCATGTTTTGAAATAATACCGCTTTTGCGGCTACTTGGCATCTGTCTCTTGTCCGCGACACTTTTTTCCCTCGTTCTTCCCCCGAGTAACGAACAAACGTACGCACACGCACTTGACACAACTCTCCTAGTTGATTCTCATTCGCCTGTTAACGCAAATATTCAGACCAGTCGAACAAACGAACATTACAACCAACGAGAAATTGCTATTCCGCGATAATCCTGGAAAAATCTGTCGAGAAATGGACATATTAGGTGTAAAAATTGGATGAGTTAAATATCGATGATAAATAAAATTGAAAAGGATCGATAGCGAACGACGAACTGCTGTTGCAGCCGACTTATCAGAACCGCGAGGCCATCGAGGAGAGCATCGCGAAAGGCAGCGGCGGAGGGAAGATGCCTTCCCTGAACAACAATCTGTCGGAGTTGGACACGTTGTTGCAAGATCTGAGCAACGCTCGTTACAATGCTCACTATCAGGAAAGAGGTCAGCATCCTATTTTCATGTCTTTCGTTTACATCAGTTTCGATCAGATACGCTAAATTAGAATTTGACGAAAACTGTGCAACGACGATGATCGAAATATCGATGACCGTAGAGAATCGCGTTTCCTCGGGAGGAATGAATGGTGATTCTAGTCCGATGCTTCGTTCTCCGAGTAGCATGTCAGCTTCAAGGCCCACCGTCGATTCGTTGCTCGAAGAATTGAGCACCGCGGTACCGAACGGGTAAGCGTTACTCTTTTATTCTTGGAAAAATCACGAACGAACGAGAAGGAGGAGGAAAAGATAAAGTTGGGAAGTTTGCAATTTGAACACGGTACTTCGGAGTTGATTTTAACGCGATCTTCTTCGTCAGGGATTATCCTGCCGATGGTAGAGTGAAAGTTACCATTCAAGAAACGTCCACGGAGGTGCAACCCGTGTACGATGGTTATCCTCCTAGACAGCACGGATCGTTGAATCGCAGCGAGGCCCAGAAGAGTTATACCAATGGTCACACCGCCAGCAACGCTACCAAGGAGCTTGACGATTTAATGGCTTCTCTCTCCGAATTTAAGGTACGGTGTATATCAGGAAATTTGTCTCTTATATCTTGTCTGACGCGTCAGCGCAATCGTCAGATCTCCTACCACCTAAGAACAATTACGTAATTCATAGATTCCTCGACACCGGGTGCAATAAGCGTTTGTAATGTTTGCTTACTATTAAAATCACTACAGAATGAGAAAACAGTGCCGTTAAAACTATCCCTGCCCATTCTTGGCTCCCTAAGTTACCAAAATAACTTCCATTCCACCATCCACCATCTACCACTATTCGACCATCTACTCCTCTTCTCTCTCTTTCTCTCTCTCTCTCCTTTTCTTCATGTTCACCGATTTTCCGTGGTAGGAGAGGGAAAATATAGAAGGTGGGGAATATAGTGATCCACGAAATCTCTCAAAGCTTTCAGCCAGTCTGCAAGCTCGCCTCTGCCAATCGACATCTCTCGCGGGTCCTTAATATTTTTCAGTTTTCAAATTTCAAATTTTCGCTACCTTGACACTCCGCCTCTAATAACATAGCTCGCCGATTTTTCAATTTTCTTTCATCTTAACATCTTGCAGCGAAATATCGTTCGCTTTCCATGCTCTTTCATTGCTCTTCATCCTGCTTGATTTGTGAGAATATTCTGAAACATCATGTTCTTCGCCACCCTGCACCGACTGGCTTTTTTTTTTTAATTATATGTCGTACATTTGCAGATCAATAGTAGTTCTCATCAGCTTCAAACAGTGACCGATTCTCCATACGCCAAGCCGAACAAGGCGACCAAGAGTTCGCAAAGCCCGTTGCCACCCGAGGGCACGCAAACTCGAATTCATATCACCGAGACTCACACTACTCATCACCACCAGCAACAACACGGAGAGCCTTATCCACCGCAGCCAGCGACTCAAACCAAACAGAATCAGTTGGATTCTATGCTAGGAAACCTTCAAGCCGATATGAGTCGTCAAGGAGTGAACACTACTCAGAAGGGATGCTGCAGCGCTTGCGAGAAACCAATCGTGGGACAAGTAAATCCAACTCAATCGTCGTTTGGATCATGCCAAATTTGTCGACAAAATTTGTATATAATCAAGTGATAAATTATGCCTCTTACAGGTGATCACCGCTCTAGGTAAAACGTGGCACCCTGAACACTTCACATGCACCCACTGCAACCAGGAATTGGGCACAAGAAATTTCTTCGAAAGGGAGGGTCATCCTTATTGCGAGCCCGATTATCATAATCTTTTCTCACCACGCTGCGCCTACTGCAACGGACCCATTCTGGATGTAAGGCGTCCAACGAAACCCACACGCGGTGTTTCGATCTAGTATTACAGCAGGTTCTTGTTATTTTCAGAAATGCGTAACCGCGTTGGAAAAAACTTGGCACACGGAGCACTTCTTTTGCGCTCAGTGTGGCAAACAGTTTGGTGAAGAGGGGTTCCACGAGCGGGACGGAAAGCCGTACTGTCGGGAGGATTACTTCGACATGTTCGCGCCGAAGTGCGGCGGATGTAATCGTGCTATTATGGAGAATTATATCTCCGCTCTAAACAGTCAGTGGCATCCGGATTGTTTCGTCTGCAGGGTAGGTTTTTTGCCTGTCGATATTTATCCGTAACAAATCGTTTCCATTTGCAGCAACGCTTCAGGATTAATGCGAAGTATCGATGAACTGTTTGCACGGTTCAGTAGCTTTAAAATGTAAAACTTGCAGGATTGCAAGAAGCCGGTATCTGGGAAGTCGTTTTATGCGATGGAGGGCAAACCCGTTTGCCCGAAATGCGTTGGTGTCGATGATGATGAAGAGGAAGAGGAAGAAGCATAGGCGATGGCGAGCCATTGCGTTGCTTCGATTTCTTATGTGAAAAGCCCTATTGTTCCCCTCTTTATGCTGTCAGGCTGCAAAAGTTTATGATCCTGACTCTTCCCCCTTCTTCCCATCTTTTTTCAACAGGTGATTTAGGTGGCCCAGAAAGGAAGAATGCACCGATTCGACTTCATCCCCATCGTTATCTGTCTCTCTCGAAATTCCTATTCATTTACGTACACGAACACATACACGCACACATACACACACATACACACGGATAAATGTACGGTACACATTACAAACAGCTAGGGCGTCGTTAGGATTACAATAGGATTCTACGAGAAATTATTCGATGCAGCCGGAATTAAATTTTTGCTGTTAAATTACGTTCTCTAGATAGATAAATATTATTAATAATCGATCGTTACGCTGATGTCAATTGCTAGTATTGTATGCGAAATAAAAATAAATTAGGAAAAAAAACAAAAAAAACACACACAACACAAAGAGTTAGCTCGTGACTCGGATGCTGCCGCTTGCCACGTGTCTTCGTTGAAGGCAGGTGTGTCGGACGCCGGCATCCTATATTGATCTAATGATGTTTGTCAACGCGTAGATCCACTACAAATTACGATCTGTAAATTTCACGGGCTACTCATATATTAGCTATACATTATCCCATATACATACACGTACAGCAGATATACGCGTGCTTGAATACGCGTAATGTATACTTGTCTCGTTGAGTCGTTCTTCCATATTATGGAGTAGTCGTTTTACATTCATTCATAAATGAACAGGGACTAAAGAAACGACATTATCGTATAGTACTGTCTTTTCTATTCTCTGTGATCATGTTCAATACAGTCATATATTTCTTTTCTCGTGAAAAATATTTCTAGTTGATGTACACGCTTCTTTTGTTTTGTATTCACAGGATTGTAGACAAAAGTTTCAAGGTGGATCGTTCTTTGATCACGAAGGTTTACCCTATTGTGAAACTCATTACCACGCTAAGAGAGGGTCCCTATGCGCAGGGTGCCATAAACCAATTACAGGTACCTGCGCTTTCATACCTTCTACTAATAATCATTATGCCGGTAACCACTAATCCCGTAAATAAACGTTATCTTCTTTCAGGTCGTTGCATAACCGCAATGTTCCGGAAGTTCCATCCCGAGCATTTTGTATGCGCGTTCTGTTTAAAGCAATTGAACAAAGGTACTTTTAAGGAACAAAACGATAAACCATATTGCCACGGGTGTTTCGACAAATTATTCGGTTAAAAATCTACCGCAAAGTATTCGTATTTGTAACATAAAGACGAACAGGCGCTGTTTCGCTTGGTATTACTTACAATTTTTATAGGCTGCTCACATATGTCTATACCGCGTAGAATATGTAATCGCTTTAGTCATCATACACAAGTACTGATATTCCACGATTCAAGCTTCGTATCGTAACCCGAAGCAGCCTTTGGAAATTTTTATAAATCTCAATATGCAAATGGTGCAACAATTCAATTATATCACGTATCGTTGTTTATTCTTATGCATTCTTATCATAAGAATAAGGTAATAGGATAACTGTGGTCGTTATTATCTTCCATTGTCCTTAATAAGGGCACGTTGCTAATATTTTCACGAATATTTTATATTACGTATTTCACATTGACCTACAATCTAAGGATTATTAAAGGGTGCTAATTAGTAGTTTATTTTTACCACTAATGTAATCTTTGAGAGATATATCGAAGAAAAAAAGCTGCCAATTAAAAAAGATATTTATGAAATCGGAACACTACCAAATGTTTACAATTCTGATAGATTTGATACGTGTTTATAAAATATTTATATTTACGATTGCAATGATGCAAGTTGTATTTTCCAATATAGAAGTTTCTATACAGGTTAGTATTTACCAGGTATTTGAATATCCACAAGAAATACAATATTACAAATATCGATAAATATGACATAAATTAATCAAAAGCAAAATATTCCATAAGTGCATAATGTAAGAGCAGTAAAAATATGAATTAAAGATTAATTTTTGTAGTATTTTTTCTTGAACGCTTCCTATTTCCTACTTTTTTTATATAAAGACTAGGATAAAATCCAAAAATAGACAAGAGCTTTTTTTATAGTCTGTTTATTTGGCATACTGTTGCACAGCAATATTCATATTGTTTCACCAATAAACATTTAAGAGATACTATATACAATAACATTCATTCCGTGTTTTATCATTACCGTGCGAATCTCTATATCGAGATAAATCAGAAAAAATGTGTTTTAAACTATAATGTTTTAACTTTAAGAATACACGTATAAAAGTACGAATGGAAATGTACACTTAGATGTGCTATTGGTTTATAAAGTGTCATAGTTTGCGCTATACATATTATTGCCGACAAAATAAGAAAATAAGAAGTAACTATCTAATCATACGAATACTTTCCCGCAAGTCCACAAGTATGATTAACGCTTATCACAGATATTGTCTTTTGGATTTACTTTTTTGAGGAAATTGTCATGCTAATGTTGGAAATAATTCAGAGAAACTTTCGTGCCAAAGATCCGACAGACCTATGTTACTTTTTTCAAGTCGTATATCAGAATTTGGAGAACCGTGCGATTCGTATCCATAATCGGACGCGTTAGAATCTAATTTCGTATGTGTGTAACTAACATCCACATCTTCGGAATGTATACTCGCCGGCGACATAGAATCCGTATTTGTGTAACATGGTGATAACTGATTGGAATAATAATTCGGTGTTATGCACGTTGAATCTTCGTTCGAACAAACACCATCCGTACAAATACCGTCCGTAACTACTTCTTGAACGCATTCTTGAATGCTTACGTTGCTTTCATCTCCTGGATAAATGATCATTACAGAATTGGTTGCCTCATCGTAGGTACCATAAATAGTGTCTAACTCCTGTGTTTCGACTTCTTGTTTTACTTCGACCTCTGACTTTATTGACGCTGGTGCGGTTGTGTTTGTGGTATAAGGTGTATTGGCTGTGCTAGAAACAGAATGCCATGGTTGATGTGTATTCATGCTTCTACAGGTTCCATTGGTTTCCACATCTTTTGATGTCTGCCCCACCATTCTTTTTGAATAGTGACATTTCTCAGTGGTATTTTCCTTAACTGGCACCTACACAAGACACAATCATTATGTCATTAACGAAAGGAAGACTGAGTTGCAAATGAAAAATATAAATTCAGAAACGAATGAAATGTTTAACAATATTCAAGATTTGCAGCTTAATTATTAATAATCAATGATTTCCTATGGATTTCAGAATATATCAAAATGCTTCTATTCTTTCAAACAAATCATTCATTCCTAAAGTCTAAAGCAATAAAATCAAATTATATGATGTAGTTGCTTGACAGATCAATAATGATCAATAATACTCACTTGTTCATTTGTCCTATGAGGATTTGCTTCCACTTCTGCTGTAACCTCCCGTAGAAGGCTTTCTGCAAGTTGTTCAAGTCGTTCGATGTAATCGTCTCCTTGGAAGTCGCCAAATAATTCTTCAAGAGGAGGTAAATGGTCAGTATCTTCAGGAGAATTGTTGCTCCTGGGGTTAGCGTCAGCGACGGTGCCAGCTGTGTTGTTCCACCCTGCTGCAGAGGGTGAGTGGGGGACACTGTAGATCCCAGCGAGGACACAGCACAGCCGACACGATTCTGGCACATGGAACAAACAAATTCTCCCGCGTTCTTGGTCTCTCTTTCCTTCCTCAATCTTTTCGTTTCTGTGACTAATATTTCGTTTTGCGATCTTAACATCGAACATTCTTGCGTCAACAGTTCATTTTGTTCCCTTAAAGTTCGAACAGTTTCTTCCAATTCGTCAAGTTTCGCTTTTTTACGGTCCCGAGAAGTTTGAGCTGCTACCCTATTTTTTAATTTCCTATAAAATATCATTTCGGATTAATTCAACACTAGTTTCGAATGTTTTCTAATCACATTATGAACAAAAAACATAGGACATTATTATAAACATGACATTTGCCGCCTTTTATAAAAAACCAATTTTAAAATTCAATATGTAATTTCGCCAAGTTCATGAACGTTAAAATAATATCAATATAAAATTAGTTATGCAGTCTAATATTGATTAAGTTAAATTAACATAACAGTTAAACTAATATTATTCGTGTCTTAAAAAACATCGTAGAAAACTCGATTAAGATATTTCCTTCTTCAATTATTTCATACTAAAATACTTCTTTTTAGTCACCAAATTATATGAAAAATTCAATTTTAAGTCGGAAAATCAATAGAAATGGATTTATCATATTTCGATAACGTATCTATATATGTACTCTGATTTTTATTTATAATTTTCATTTCTTATCAGCGTACTTTCTCTGTAGTTTTTCCTCCCATGTCAAGTGATCTAGCCGCCGTTTTTTTCCACGAACGCATACATCTGTTTTGAACGATGAACCGTCATCCTGAATTTCCTCGTGCTTAGTCATTTTCTTTGGATCCATTCTCGTTTTATCGGTTAATAAGGTAGCGGAAAAATTTAATTTCTGCACAGATTTTGTTAATTCCGTTGCCGATATAACGCCAGGCGTCTTCGACGGCAGGCCTTTAGGCAACGTGATGATAACACTTTTCAGTACGCTCATAATCAGCCATAAAATATGGAATGGATTTACTATTGTCACTTGCTTTAGAACTTCACCACCCCTATCTATCGTTTGTCCAACTTCTGGAACCACCGAGTGCCGGACGCCGACTGATCCAATACATAACACCGAAGGATAGAATGTAAACTCCGTACGCTTTTTCTAACTGATGTAATCGTACTGACGAGCTGCAACATTTCAGTGACTGCAGAACATCCTAGAACCACACTTGCATCAGCCTTTAATGTGACTGGCTGAGACCAGGAACGTTACATGTGGAGAACCGTTATTGGTCGCCGCGTCCGTGCTTCTTCACATATTCTTCCACTACTACATGGAACCAACAATTACATCTCACTGACGTCATCTCATACGGTACTATCGCATCATTCACATAGCATCACTTTTTTACGGCGGTCCCACCTACCACACAAGCTCTACCTATAAACTACCATGCTTGTAATCTCTTAGAAACATTCTCTATGTAAAAATTATGATGTCATTCTATAAGCTTTTGATATTATTTTTCGAATCTCGTTAAATTATAGGAAGCTTACATCATTTAATGGGAAATTTATTAGTTACAGTTGATGGAAGATATAACTAAAAGTTTCATTGATGTTTGTAAGATATTCATCGAATGTCTACTGAGCATATGTGAAGAACGTAAATGAAATTCTAATCACGCCACGTATCTCAACGTATTTGTAAAGGAGAAAACGACTATATGAAGGAAAACTATAATTTATTACGATATACAGGATTTTATAAGCAAGAAAACAAAGTAAAATAACTGACATAAAATGCATTTAATATAGGCTTGTAAAAAGATGCGTGCCAAAATTTTCAAGCTATTACAGTGGCCAGTAGAGTGGCGACATCTATCTACTGTGTAGACATTACAGATTACCTACTTATCAACAGAACAAAGATGGAGTATTGCATAACAGTCAATATTGCAGATTGTCGAAAACAAAAAGCTATACGATTCAAACAAGAAGTTCATCTACGAACTTAAACAATTCAATAGAAGACAACGTTATTTGCGTGATTATTAGGAGATATTAGAATTCAATAGCAAAATTTAATCAATGTGTAAGGAATGTAAACTATATTTTCCGATGCAGAAACCAATCAGAGATTTTTGCATGAAAGGAAACTAAATGGGCACGTCAGGTTGGCTATCCCGGTGGTGCATCGCGCGTCGCATTTCATAGATACTAGCCATTAATCTACGAAATCGACCACACGGTGTAGACGAGGAAGCAGAATCGAATGAGTAAGAAGGAAGCAACGCAAGGAAGATGGCGTTGCAAAATGTGGCGAGCCGACACGAGGGTTCGACAGGACTTGGCTTTCAGTCGCAGCTCGGCAGTCTGTACGAGACAATCGAGTTACACTTACTACGCTGTGCAGTTTATGTATATATCGCGTACGGTATATGTATTAGTGTTCATAGGCGCAGTCTCCGCGTGTGTACTAGTAACCGATACGCCGGACGAATTGACACACGCGCAGCAATGGCGTACCCCTTTGAAGAAGCCTGAACGTGTTCTCTGTCGTCGAATATTCCTTTGTGCCGCTGTGTGTGCTGTGTGTAAGAAAGACAGATAATCCGAGTAAAAAATGGAACATGTAAGTCCATGATAGATTTGCGAAACGACGTCGGCGTATTAGGGTGTTTCAGCCTTGCCGAAACGAACGACCGAACGAAACGTTACGCCCAGCCGGATCACGTCTAAGCCGTATTACTGAGTCCGATACACCATTCGGTTTAGCGTTCTCACGAACGTGGTTTAAAGCTTTATCAACGAAAACGTGCGAAGAGGAAATTCATTAAAGTGAAAATATGACATCATTTAAATGGAAACACAATACACAGATGTAGCACCCGGAATGACACATACAAAACGGCTTGTGACAAAGTGAAGTAGATTAATCCTATGTAACAAGAGATTGCAAGGAAAGGGGAGGATAAAATACTCATTTATAAAAAAACGGAATAATTTGGAGGTAGGGACGAAAGATCGAAGACAAATACATCGAGAAACAAAAGATTATAAAAGGGAAAGGTCGATATTGCAAGGAAGCCGGTGTCAAACGAGTCAGGGCCGGTAGTGTTTGAATTTATAGTCGCTTGTAAGCTCTTTACCTAGGACTCTTTTTCCCTTCCCTCTCTCGAAATATGCAATAATCGTTTCATTGCTGTACATTGCGGGCTTCTGTCTCGAGGGCTTTCCTCGGTGTTGGATATAATAGCTGATTGGTCCAACCCCTGGAAAAGGCAACCCTCTTTCACTGCGATGAACCGTAACCATTCTTTCTCGCCTCGTTTCAAGGTATGTCTGTAACAGCGAGGAATGCTATAGTCATTAAGACAGTCGCACAGGTAAATGCGATTCGAAAGGAGATAGAAAACAAAGCGAGAAGGGAAGTCTAGGAAAGAAGAGGAGGAAGAAGAAGAAAGAAAAGAAGAGGGTTAGCTGAGGAAAGGAAGGAAAAGAAAAAAGTGCCGGAGGATCGCGAACTCGCGTCTCCGGCTGTGTAACAAAAGATCGGGTAATCTCAACGCTGGGCGAGACGGAGAGCAAAGGATCGTGGTCGTCATCGGGGAGAATAATCACGAGGATCCCACGAAATGAGAGCCTAGCGTTCGAGGTGGGTCGTTGGTCAGCGGGCGTGCAAGAAGGGACGGTTCGGCGACGGAAGCCTGGATAGTAGGAGGTTTCCAACATGGCCGCTGCCTGCTACGAAAAGGAAGTGGTGGTAGGTGCCGCTATGCATGGACACGGTCATCACCATCACCACCACCATCATCATCACCATCACCATCACCATCATGGAATCGCCGGCGGGTCTACCGGCGGCGGCGGCGCCGCGGCTGCCACGGCTGCTGCGACGGGCCCAACCGGACAGCAAACCGTCCTACCGGCCGCATCGACCAGCATTATCGACACCACCACCGCCGCCGCTGCTGCTGCTGCTGCCGCTAACGTCGGCTCCAGCACGAATTCGAACCCGACTGCCGCCACCGCAACCGCGGCAGCTGTTGCGGCCGCGACGGCCGCAGCGACGGCCGCGGCGGCAGCCGCTGCGGTTGCGGTCACCACCTACAAGGACTACAAGGACTACTCGCAACCGCTCCACGTCGATTGCAGCGTGGAGTATGAGCTACCCAGCCAGGCAAAACCACCGCCTGGAGGAGGCGAACCCCTTCTTATGATACACCCGTGCTACTACCGACGCGCTGAACGCGAGAGGAGAAGTCCTTTTGTCAACAATCTACCACCGCCAGCGAACGCGCCGATTTCATCCTCTAGGCGAAGCAGCAGGCGAAGTGCATCAGCCGCCGCAGTCGTTGCCAACGCGGCCACAGTCTCCGCGTCGGTGTCCTCCACTGCGTCCGTTGTCGCATCGTCGTCTACGGTTGTCGCCGTTTCTACTTCGACCGTGTCATCTTCGAGTTCTGCTGTCGCCGCAGCTGCGGCTGTCTTATCAGCAACCGCAGCCGTTGTCTCTACAGCCGATTCCGGATCGAATTTAGTTTCTACAACCGGTCAAATGTCCGCCGCGGCCATGGCAGCTTCGTATCGTGCGGCTCTAAACGCCGCCGCGACTCTCTCCCAACAACAACAACAAAGACGTCATCATCCGCAGCAACAACAACCGCCGCAGCCGCCTCCGCCGCAGCAACAGCAACAAACTCACCATCATCATCATCGTCCTCACGCTCACCCCCATCACGGTCAACAGCAACCTCAGCAGCAGCAGCAGCAAGCTAGTTCGGTTACGTCGACCTCCTCCGGAACCGAACTGATTTCTGCTGATGAAAAAGCAGTCATATCAGGTATTTATCAGCACTACTTTCGCGCGATGCGCGCTCACAATCATCAGCATCGGCAGCAGCAACAACCACAGCAGCAAGCGACACAGCAACATCGAACGACTCATCAACTTCATCATCAACCTCACCAAAGCGACCGAAGTTCCTCCTCGTCAGTGACGCCGACGGCCACGTCGATCTCTGGCATTCTACGGCAGACGTATCAACAGACGTATAACGCGAGTTCGAATTCGTCGAGTCATCTGCGAGCAGCGACGGCCTCGGTTGTCGGGCATCACCCGTATAGACGGCCGTCGGCGACGTTACTGTCACGTACAGCGTCACACGTTGGTCAACAGGCTTCTTCCTCATCTTCCTCGTCCTCTTCTTCCTCCTCGACGTCGATCGGTGCTTCCAGCGGTGTTTCCTCCAGCGGCGTTTCCAGCGTATACGCGAGTACGATACACAGGCATCACGCGACCTCGCTACACGCCCTCCAGGCAGCCGGTTTTTACGAAACGCCCGGTTATCATGCGCTTTTGCCGCAGAGTTAGGTGTCCACCGGCATCGGCAGCAGCACCAACGTTAACCCGTTCGAGACCGACCCCGTTGCCACCACCGTTCATTTATTCACCTAATCCGGCTGCAAAGCTGTGTGCTCTCTCTTCCCTATTGTACGACTTATCTTCCATACTCGTTAAAGAGCATACGGGTTGGTCTAAACTCTGCCTAGTACACTCGGGATACATCTATCTCTGCGACGTACACGCTACTTCTATCTACGTGTATATTCCACTGTATATACATGGATCTGTATGCATACGTATATACGTCTATGTACGTATCGTCGTCGACGCAACGACCGTACGTGCCGTGCTCTTCGTTGTTGGCAGCAGTGTGCGGGTGGCCGGACGAACGGACGAGCAGAAACCCACAGAATAAACACACGACGCATACACACCATCATCACTACTATCACCGTCACACACAGATATACGTTCGAGCCAGGGACAGATGGAGGGAAGTACCAGCAACTGAAATGGTCGTCCGTCTATACGCATCGAGCGATTTCATCCACCTGCGATACGTGTACATTATGTTCAGGTATAAAAATCCATTTGCTTAGGCCCTTTGTATTTTTAACCGGCGCACGCTTTCAGACATAGAGACCATGAGTTTTCTTCGCGTAAATTCCTGAAAGTCGGATGCCTTTCTTCGCCGGGCAAACATCATGTACACGCGGTCGTCTCTCGTTGTATACCACCGCCGTGGCGGCGGCCCTTTCGCTCTTTTTCCCATCATCGGCTCTCAAATACCAGCGGATCGCGAATACATAGATCGACAATAGTATTTTTAAGGTTTACGATCGATTCCCTTATGTATGTACTTATAACATTAGATATTTTTTCTAACGATTTACGCGATTCATAGTTGCAACTTTCCTTGCCGATATTTTGCCTCTAAGCTTTACAACATCCTCGCTTCGACCATCTGTCTTCTCCGCTTACAGATATACCCAAACCGGATCGACAATCATCGCAATCGCAAGTGCCAAAACCCGAACGCAACCTCACGAACGAACGTTACCCAACAGGGTGCAAGCGCATCTTTGCCAAATAGACCATATGTACAGTACTAGTTTTTCTCGATTCTGCTTTTCATTTCGCGATGCAAGCGCACACAGGAAACGACGGTGTGCCGCGATTGCAGTTATCCTTCTCTAGCGGAACGTCCCTCTCGCCCTTTCTCCACCACGAATGACTCTGTTCCCCGTCTTTCTCTAGCGTTATTCGTTCCTCCGCGGCCCTCTCTTTGTCTTTTTCTCCGTCTCTGTCGGTTTCTCGTCGGGAACATCTCTAGAAACTCGAGGTCCGAGCCGGGGCAGGATTTCTTCTTTTTTGTCCTGCGCCCTTTTCAAAGAGCGCGCTCAAGGAGAAACGGACGGGGACCGTATTTCGTTACACGGTAACGATCGATCAACGTGACCGCACGACCGCACCGGCGGTACGGGCGAGCCGTGGCGAAGCGAGACGAAGCGAGACGAGGCGAAACGAGACGACGAGTCGGGACGGGTCGGGATGGGACGAACGGGACGGGGACGGCACACGGGACGGGACGGAACGGATCTGGGCGGTTACGGGACGAGAGGAGAACGAGGGACGCGACCAGACCAGACGCGAAGGGGGCGCGGTCAAGATGGGGATCGGCAGAGACGAAACCGAGAGACGGCTCGCACGCATCGGAGGGAGCAGGATGCGTCGACTCGTACTCCGAAAACACTGACGACCATGTGCATAGGATAGACGTTAGATTAACAGTCGCTAATGCGAACCTGCGCGACTCTGGCTCCTATAATTTCCACTCGTCGCGCCTCGCGGAGCCTTGGAAAAATGACCAAATGAGGAGAGTTTCGGGGAAATTAGATGGAAAGTACCTCCTGCGTTCTACTCGTTGGATACCGAAATAAAAAAAAAAATATGAAAGTCACGGAAGGCACTTTGTTACGTTCGATAACGGGAAACTATATAGCTTCTCGATAGATCTAATAAATCTCGTTTCGTAAATTTGTGTCTAGCTCTCGCCCTCGAAGTTATAGCGTGTGGCTGATTTTAACGATCTGTTTTCCCTACCGTTTTGCGGAATTCGTTAAACTCCGTTCCTCGAAGGGTGCGCTGACAAGACTGCTCGCGGAGGAACGTTTATTTTTGTAGGAAATGCGTACTTTTGTGCGACGTCTCTCCGAAAAGTGATTCGTGGAATTGATTTGAATAAAACGACGGAGTTATACATGAGGATGGAGGGGAAAGTGCGCATCGCGTTTCTAACGCGTACTGCGTTTGACGCGACACGTATAGGGTTCGATGTAGTTGAATCAAATAGACCAGGCGCAATCGTAGCTTCTTCGTACACAACCGGGTCGATAGTAAATACGTTTCCTAGTTATAGATCGGCCGCCCGCTCGTCAGAGGGTTAAACTTCATCCACTGATAGATATTTATACGACGTGGAAGGAAGGAGGGCATTATTGTGCCTCGTTGAAACCCCCGTCGAACTCGTTATATAATGTGACGTCGACATCAGGTAATTAGGAAGCGTCGCAAGCAGAAACGTTGGCTAGTGACTTTGAAAAGGTTTCACCGGCTCGTTTGTCGGTTTTCTAGCCGTCTTTTTCGCTCCTCTTCCACGGTCGGGTAGAGAAAAAAATTCGTCGGAACGTTATTTTTAAATTTCACATTACGTCCACTAAACTATTCCTCGCGGAGCATTCCACTTTCGTACGATCCCTCGTTCCCCAGCAACGGATTTTCACAACGTTCGTTTCGGCCTTGTAGCATGTTAAATCGACATCGGGTACAATGGTTCACGCATCGAATCCTGATTCGAATGTCGTTCCAAATCGAAACACGGACGCCACGTAGAAATTTTCAGCTTCGTGTGTGTAGTCACTTCGTTCCTGGTAAAATTTGTTGGCAGAGACGACCCGGTTGTCGAGAGCAGAGTTCGTTCCTGGCACCACTTACCCTTCGCCTTCCATCTCGGCCGAGCATTTCCGCCCCGGTGTTTTTGCTCGTTCAAAGGGAACGATCCTCTTAGCGGCAAAGTAGAAGGGAAGGCTAAACGGATACAGGGCCTAAATAGAGTTACTTGGACTGTGGTCCGACGTATCGTCGACGGCGGGAGCTTTTCGCGTTACTCTTTCTTCTGCTTCTCTGCAAATTCCTATAAATCAACAAATCTTGCAACAAAATTCCAACCATATGTTTTAGTTAGTTAAAGTTGAACGATCTGATCGAATATTTATATAGATAATTTTTTCAAATGGCATTAGAATATTGAAACGTTAAACATCGACAGGTTAGAAATAGCATTCCTTTCCCTCCTTCCATTGAATTTCTCTAGCTTCTTCGTAATCTGCCATCAACCTGTATATACATACATAACTTCCTCTCGTCTCCTCCTATTCGTCGTATGTTTCGTTGTATGTTCCGTCGTATGTTCCACCGTTTATCGTGAACCGCTTACTATGCAAAGGGTACGCTCGTAGAATTCGATTGTCGTCGGTCGGTGTGTCGAAAGAAGAAGAAAAAAAGGGGGCCTCGCGAACGAGCAAGCGAACGAACGAAACTCCGTTGGTCGGGGGGGGGGCATTGTAGCGTCGTAGCGACGAGACACGATCGAATGTCAAGCAGAGTAGCGGCTGATACGATCAAGAGTTACGCCTTTAACTTTTTACCTCGCGCATATCAGGGATCGACGCTTAAAAGTGCCTCGCCGTTGATGATTACGCGATTCATGAGAAACATATGCGAGTAAACTTTTGAACGATGTTTCGTGTGCCAAACGCATTTTTTTTGTAACGTATTCTGTCCCTCGTGTGACTCTGCTGTTCAATTGTTCCAAAATGTTTACATACTTCTGCCGAACGCTTGTACAAACTTTTCTTTCCGTGTCAGTATTACATTTATATCATCGTACCCCAGGTGAATTCACCGTTTACATCGATCAAGTATTATCGTTATTACTATCCGAGAAAAAACCTAGGAACATTACGTAAGGGGAACGTCGAACGACTTTCCGGGCTGCGCGCATCTTCTAGGGGAGATAACGCGATAGAGGCGCTCCTCTTCTCTCCCAGTTGTTGAAAGTTGCCATCAGCTCGATCTCTCTAGATACGCGTGCACAACGTGCATCACCAGTTGCCCCCTTTTTTTTTTTTTGTGTGTTCGATTTCACGATTCTCCTCTTCTCACGGAACACACGGTTATTCGTGGTTCTGTGGTGGCGAAATCTCTTTCCGTTCCACTGAAATTTCATCCTCGGTCTCTCTATTCTACCGTGTTGCGTTCAATTAGGTTAGGAACGTTGCGATCGAAGATATATTTTCAAAGAGCATCGTGCGTCCGCTGGTTCTACGTTATAAAGAGCGAATGTGAACGTACCCACCGAGACAGCCAGAGTACACACAATCCCACACAACTCAACACGACGCGACACGTGTGTAACTCGAAGGAAATAATACACGGCATGTGCGGTCGTTCCGGTAATTTTTTTATTTAACGTTGCATTCAGTGAATGCATTTGTACACCGAACCGATTATTTTCTCCGTTCAGCGTTCCTTTACCCCTTTTCCTTCTCGTTTTTTCTTTTGTTTCTCTCTCTTATTTCTCCGTTTCCCTTTTACTTTTTCTTTTTCTTTCGATCGATCCGCAGAAACAGTCTTCTTCTTCGGTTGTTTATCGCGTTTGTAGTCGGCGAGAACAAGGCATATATTTACTCTGTAATAAAACGTGCTTCCTCCGTAAGCGGGTACGAGAAAAAGAAAAAAAAGTCTGGCATCAAATATTTTGTCCTACGTCGCGCGTAACGAACTATACGTAAAATATACGGTCAAGCTTATTCTCGAGATACGTGTGCATCGCGTCGTTTAATGGAGAGAGAGAGAGAGAAAGAAAGAATGAAAGAGAAAGATGAAAAGAAGCGAAAGAAATGAAAGAAAAATAGAGAATCTGTGCTCGAACGTGCCTCGCCCTCCACTATATACGAACGTACTTTTGTGCGTATACAGTAGACGCGCACCGGATAAAAGCTCGATTCACGTTCGACGGACAACAAGGAAAGAGGAAACGAGAAAAAGAGGCCCGTTAAAGATAAGAGAGCTCAAAGTATGCCACTTTCGATGGCGAGGGGCCCCGACGGGTTCCTGCTCCCAACGAGAAAAAGAGTATTCATCAGCCGTTCGAAATTAAATTAAATTGCCAGTAGATTTTCGTAAGACAGCAGACGAGGGACACAAAGTGGTATATACTCCTCCTGGTTGTCCGTTCACCGTGAATCAGCCACGAAGAATGGCGTGGCGCGGCGCGGCTTAAACGCGTGCGTACACCTTCTCAAAAAACATAGTTCACTACTATTAACTCGGCCTTAAACAAAATGACGTAAACTGCCTCAAATAATTAATATATTAAACGAGCTAGCGCCCTCACTTACACTTCGACTGAATGAATAACGAAACGCCTAATCCTGTGTATAATTATGTAGTATTAAAGAAAAAGGGGATCGCGGCTGAGATAAGTTGCTCGATCGCCGCATCCAGCGAGTAGAGTTACGCGATCACGAGTCCGGCGGCAGAGAAAAACGAGCGAAACGAAGAAGAACGGGGGATATATAGATAACGATCGATCGGAAAGAGCGCGTATAACGTGTGCGTTCAGCGAGATGAAGGAGAAAGACGAAGAGAGAAAAAGAAGGGCGCTGTGTGTAGCGCTTTCTTAAACGGAAACTATTCGCGCATTGCGAGCGAGCGTGTGTATAATATAATGTGAGAGCGGATAGATCGCAGAGGACAACTTAGAGAAATGTATCGATCCAACCCGATGACGTTGTCCTCATTGATCGTGATTTATCGAAAGAAAGGAAAATCATTTTTTTCCGTTCTTCACTGTGAACCGATAGCAGCATATGTGAACGAACACGCAGATAGACAGACACACACGCACGCACGCACACACACACGCACGCACACACACACACACACACACACACACACATCCCATGTATATGATACCTGAGCAAAGGGAAGAGGAAAAAGAATAGGAAAAGAGAATGTAGAAGGGCAGAAGAGGGGTACAGCAGATCGTCGAGGCTGCTACGAAATAAACGACGAGATCTCGTTGTTGTCGCGGACGAGATGATTCAGATAAGCGAGGAGACCACTCGAAGGTAGACATGGTTAACGAAAAAGGACATAGGAAAACGCGACCAAAAGAGACATTTTGGTAAGACACGACGAGATTGAAACAAAGGTAGGGAAAGAAGCGAAACGACGAAATAGAGACGAGAAAAATTTGATTGGGGAAATCAAAATCATCATCGATGTCCTCTCGGCTCCATCTTTTAGAAACTGACAATGACTACGGAGACGATGACGATTACGATGACAATGACGATGACGGGATGACTGGGTGTTTCGAAGGACGGTAGTTCTTCCGTTCATGCATTATACGGGCTTGAAGAATATACACGACAATAAGGATCGTAGCCGGTCGAACACGATCCATACCCTGCGAGAGTTAATCGAGAAACCGACGAACTCCTACGGCTTTTATGGCTCCGCTCGTAAAGATATACCCAAGGCTTTTTCTGTGGAACTCTGGACCCCTCCGAACACCCGGTCCAGGAACACTGGGGCAGAAACGACGACGGAGCGTGTAGATGGACGGGTGAACGAGCGAATGAACGAGCGAGCGAGCGAGCTAGCGAGCGACCGGCTGGTTGGCCAGGTACGTGGTGTGGTAAAGGTAAAACTCTCTTGCAAAGGGACGCGAAGCAGCGAACGAGCGAACGAGCCGTGTGCCAACCGTGGCTCTCTGGCAGGTAGTTGCACGCCAGAAAGCACCGGCTGTATAAAGACCGACCCGAAGCCATTTTTGATCCACGATCCTCTCTCTGCTTCCAGCCGAGACCCCGAATTACAATGTGCGCTCCTCGTGCGGGCCTCACCGTGGGTGGACCACCTTCTCGGCTCTACGTGAATTTTTCTTAAATCGTCTACCCCTCTCTCGATGAATGATCTCTCTCTCCGACCAGGCCCAGATCTTAGCCTTCGAGCAGGGACAGAGAGAGGTAGAGAGGACTGTGTGCTGTCAGCCGGCGAATGAAAAGCACTTAAGAAGCTGCGCGGTATGCATCTAACAATGACCCTACCCACCTCTGACGCACGAATTGTTCCTATATCAGAGTACACCAGCTGATTCGGCAAATATAACGTGCGCTATTTTACGCTATTCTTTGTACGCGCTTCAGCGCGTACCCGGTTTATATACGGGGGCACGGCTCGATCTCAGCCGAGCTCGCCACTCCTTCCTTACCCCTATAATTCGCTTCGAGTTACCGAATCTTTTTCAATCTCGATCCATCCATCCTGCGATACTCTTTCTTTTTCTCCATCCTATTCTACGATACGTTCTATCTCGTCTCTTTGTGAATTTTTTGCACTCGCGAATTCTCGATATTTCGATCGCGTCGTTGCAGCAAAAGCAATATCGTCGTCTCTGCAACCGAATCGCTCGAATCTCTCTGGTATATACGGTGGAGTTGTGTCGAAAACATAGTCGTGCCAGGGGGTTGCTGCGGTCTTGCGATAGTTGAACTCGAGGGGAGATAGCGGCATAAGCGATAGATAGACCATAACGCGCGCAAGAAAGAAAGAATCAGAGGGTGGAGAGTCTCGATCCTGGAATGAGCACCGCGTGGCCATAAAGAGGAGAGACACACGTCCATGTGTCACGGACGTCAGGATATTATAGGTTACTCTGTCTATCTATGGATAGTTCGAACGATTCGAAACGATGGACCACGCCCTCAGTCTGCCATCTCCGCTTCGACGAACTCTCCACGATCGATCCTTTACTCGCGACAAGCTGGCAAAAATTACCACCGCAAAAGTCGAGCACGAAACGGGACAACTGAATACGCCCCTGGAGCGACCCGAGGCCTGCCTCTCCGGCCAATCGATACCATACCGTGTGCCTCTTCCGTTTGACAGCCTCCGCGACGTTTCTCCCTGTTATTTCTCTCTTCCTTTTCCTATTTTTACTACCTATAGCTTCTTCCTCTATCCTTCTTTTTCATCTTCAAGAACCGACATTTTTCCTTTCCCCCTTCGATTTTAAAGAAGGACGAAGGAATGGGTTTCTGTCAAATAGACAGCCGTGTCGCACTGGTTCGATCGCATTCCTTCGAATGAAAAAAAAAAAAAGGAGAGAAAGAAAGGAAGAAATGGCTCTCTTTATCGCGATACGGCTCATCGACGTGGCGAACGATCGATTTGCCGGAGACAAAGTCTTTCTCTTTGCGCGGCCACGGTTGGACCCCACGTGCCGTTTGTTCGCTTCCTACGTTTCTCCGACTGTTTGCACCAAAAGCGTGTAACTTAACGAGCGATTGTTCTCCTTCTAGTTCCTTGATTTCGTGATTAATCGAAAGTTTCTGATCGCTGAAGCCACTACCTACCGCGTGTCTGTTGGCTGGAGCGTTCGTTAGAGCGGCGTGTGTGCGCGTGTATGTTTACTTTGCTCGATCGTTCGTTAAAATTCGAGCCGAAGCGCCTGTTATTTCTTCCCGTCATGGTGTTGTGTGTTGGACTTTGGAGAGCTTTTACGAGGAACAGAAAGAGAGAGAGAGAGAGAGAGAATGCATGAGTGTGAGTAAAATGTTTATATGTGCGCACTGAGCGTCTACCTTTTGCTAAACGCGCCACGTGTGTCGCCTTGTTTATCCATCGCCGCCATTGCCGTCGTAGACGCGCTCGGCGTTTGACGATCCTCTGCTCGGTTCTCGAACGACTACGGGATCTTCGTTTTCTGGGGGGTAAAGCTAGCTAACCAACTACTACTGTATTATCAGTAAAAAGAAAATGAAAAAAAAAACAGAACATACCTACGCATTTAAGATAATGTACAAGTCTCTAGTGTGATACATTTCTACGCTTATTCTCTTAACTGTAGTCATGAAGTCTAAAGTAACGATACCTCGTTGTGGTTTGTAACGCGGACTAAAAAGTAAAAAAAATAAAAATAAAAATACAAGTAACAAGTAGTTCTGTAACAGTAAATAAATGATAAAAAAAATTGCAGGCTAAAGATAAAAGAAGACGAGTTACGTAAAGAAGAAAAAAAGTCATGAAATAACGACAGTAAATGATCAAAAAAATCCGCTTAGGTTGATCTTAGACTGAGAAAAAGGAAATCAAGCGATAAAAAGCTCGCAAAAAGGCGCCAGTGTACTCGTAGAAAGGAATTGTCCGGCGGCCGACGTCCTAATTAATCGCAACGTTGAAATTGTAAACGACCGCCAAAGGAAATACCGTTGGGCTTATAAAAACACAGGATAATAAAAAAAAAAGAAAATCTAGAGCGCGCGCGAGAGAGAGAGAGAAAGAGAGAGAGAGAAAGAGATTTGCGAAATCTCTTTCTATTTGCGAAATTTGAGAGAAAGAGATCCAAGAAATGGATGAGATGGATGTGTGGATCCGAGTGAATAGATGGCTATTTCAGAAAAAAAAACACGTGTGGGTCGACCGATTCGTCAAATGTATGCATGTGTGAGATTACGCGCAGAGTATTCGAGAACGTACTGTTCGGCATGTACATAATTCTGTATATACGAACGAATCACTGACTGTACAATACCACCCAAATATATTTATATTTCATGTTAAAACAACTTCTACTACTATTCATTTCTAGTTCCATCTTATTTCCACTTTATACACATGCTAATCGAGTTTGGCTGTGCAAAATATCTGCAGTAAAATGACTCCTTGTCCATCGTGGTTCTTGGACTCCTACGGTGACACAGCGTGTAGGGTGCGAAAGAAAGACACGCTTGTGTTGTCGCTTGTCGCCTATCGTGAAACTGGAAGGCAACAGAAAGAAGGGGAGATCGTTTGTAACAGTGATTTTCAGAGAACTGAATCGACAGATTTTACTAACGGCAATATGACGCGTGCGGTATCGTCAAGGAGAACCAGTCCCATCGGCGGCTCGTGTAGGTACGGAGTTTAATGATCATGAGGAATGTTCTTATTTTCGTTGCATCTTGCTGTCTTCTTCCGTTTTCCTCATTCTCGATGGATTGCGTAACGCGCACGCGCTCATCAAATAAATTATGCGCCATCCCGGTAGTCCGGACATTGAATTACGATTTGCCCCGTCGTAAAAAAAAAAAAGGAAAGAAAAAAGAAATGTCGCATGGTATATCACGTGTATTTTAAAAGCGTTTACGCACGGTAGGTGCAAGATCTTTTAACCTTTGAGCGCGTAACCTCCCGTTCGAACTGAATAAACTTGCATACAGAAGGTGTGCGACCCCGGGCAGTCACAATGAAGTACAGGAACCACGCTTCCTGGTGCAATTTCAACCTTTTGTTGCCATTATTTTTGTCATGACGTTTCATTCTATTTAACATTCCTTCGGTCTGATACCATGCATTGTTTTTCAGTGAGAGCCTCGCCCGATAATGTTCCATCGCGCGTGAAATATTTCGTTGCGAATGCTTTCTTCTTTTTCTACTTTTTTTTTTTTTTTTTTTTTTTTTTTTTTGAAAGTATCGACGAGTCCGCGATTAAATACAGCCGTATAAATACGATGACTTTACGATTCTTTGTTATTCATGACATTCCGGCGAATACACCACTTTCCGTAGTATAGTTGCCGTGACGTCATTAGTCTTCTATTGTATTCGATGACACGTTTCTATCGAACTCGATACGAAATTATAGTCGCTAAGGGGGAATTGTAGATTATTCTGCAACGTTTCACAGACGCGTATCGCGAAACGTATTTTCCAAAACTTCCATAAATTTCCTCATAAAATCTATCGAATCACTTGTGACCAATAAAACGTAAAATGTTGTCATTTAAAAATTTCATTATCGCGCCGGCAAATGTAGGACTTATGTAGTTGTATATGATACGCGTTATACGAGCGTATCTTTATGCGTTCCATGTATACATGCTTTTTCACAATTGATACGTTATGTACGAACGAAATTAAAGCTCAGGGTTTTTAATGCACACGCGCGCGTGTTTCAAGCATCGCATCATCGATCGTCTCCTTAAATAAAAGAAGTCCGGTTTGATTGCATCTTCGACTGCAATGGGGCTAGAAAGATGGCCAGAGAGCGTAATCACGTAAAGCGCATCGATATTTTCGAGTTGTAAATTTTCACATGTTCCTGCGATTTCCTTTTAGCGCACCGCAAGTTGCTACGCCACACATTCCGGCCATCGTATATGTACCATTCTTTGCTTGACTTATCCATTTCTTCGCCGAGTAAAAAGTATTCTCTTACTTGCAAATTTTCGCCAGGTATCCTAGAAGTTTATGGAGAAACGAGAAAGTCTATCCATTCTTAGAATATTTTGAAATAGTGAAACACTCTACGAGAGTGCTTCCACCCTTCTACATCATTGGATTAGCGCCTATATAAATAGTCCGCATGGAATAATGAAAATCCCATGACCGGATCGCGTAATCCATCATGACGGATTATAGCGTAATGACGGTCCCAATAACAAAAAGATTTTTCAGGTTTGTGCCATGAAACAAAAATCTTTGACCTGCATGGCTGATTTATGGATAATGCTCTAGTCCTATTCTCTTCGCGTTACGCCAATGGGGAGGCCTTGTATACAGGACCCACATAGAACAGTGAAAAGGATAAGCACAAGGGTCTTGGAAAGCTGCTGGATTCGCAATTGCTCAGAGACTCGAATAATGCTCCAGGTAACCTAAGCATCAATTCTTTCGCAGATCGCACATTCGAATGTATCCCTGAATTTGTCAAAATCAGTCGGTATTGAAGAAAAGGAGGACAGATGTTCCGAGTGTCAAAAGAGAAGCGTAAATGTTACAGCAAGTACGAAGTCTAATGTACTTCCGTTCTTCTTTCATGTCTCAATCGATATTAGGGTTCAACGTCACAATGCACGATCGTTTTTTTTTTCTCCTCCGATATCAGCAATATAATCCCATGATACGGTAAAAGATAGAGAAAGAAAAAGTGAACAAGATAACTTCACTTTTTTTACAATCAGGAAACTACTGAAATGTCATAAAAATGTAGCTACTTTCAGTGAAAGTTCAAAGTTCTCTTTGTAACCGCTTTTAACCTTGGCTATTGACATTAGCATTGACCTTGCGCGAAGAAGTTGCGCTTTCGAGTCCAGTTAAAATAATTTCCTAAAGTCTCGATGTAATTAGTTTTTAATTTCGTTTGTTATTATTTAAAGATACTGACGCATTAAAGAATTTACCGAAATCATTGTTAAATGTATCAGAAAGTTATTAATTGGGAAATATGTAGTAAATTGCCATTTTATAAAAGAAAACGAATACGTACTGCCTTATAAGTCATTAAGAGATTACAAATTAAGATTTAAAATTTTTAGTTGACAAGATTTTAAAGGTAGAATGAGGGTTAACTATTGATATATAAGACGCTTTAGGTTTATGTCGACAAATTCTTTATCCACCCTAATGTCTTGCAGAATTTCACAGGATAAAGGCTAGTTTATCGACTACCTTGAATTTGTATAACCATTTTATAACTAGCAATCGCATTAAGACATTTCCTAGGAATCCAATCATTTCATTGGATAACGTTTATAGTCAGTTATATCGTTCTTTCAAAATTCCCCTATAAGTATTTCTAGATAATAATTTTCAAGATAGTATACTTTTCTTATTACTATAGTTCCGATTGAAAATTAACGCATGACAATGTATCATAAAAAATCAGACACTGATAATAAAATACAGTACTTAAAGTTAAAAATTGCGATGTCACCGACTGATAGCGCCATCTATTTTTCGCACAATGCGTTGTTCTAGCTTTGTTGGAAAGGCATGAATGAAGTGCCGCAGTATTTATACGGAACCTCTTCAGAAGTGCTGTTTTAAATTCGTAGATATCAAATGTGAGTCGGGAGTTAGTGTCGTGTGTACTATGTATTATTTAGACGTTTCTCTGTTAGTACATTCAATCAGCTTTTAAGATCTTTATCTTTACACATATAACCTAACCTAGATTTCGAGAGTGATATAATCTATATGGATAAAGATTGCAGTAAAAAATTAAATATGAGTTAATTAAGTACATGCGTTTTGAAAATACAGTTAGCTATCTTATTTTAAGAAAATGTACTCTATTTCATTCATGATTTACATTTTTTACTTTTGTGATTTAATTATATTCGTTTACTGTGCAATCTGATGAAATAATTTTTCATTTGTAATTTGTAGATGTTTATGGGATTTGTCCTTCTATTCATAACTTCAGTGACTATACTTTACATTTATAAGGAAAAATCTGTATACTCAGAATATGTTTTTTTATTTGTAGAATACTGCCAGATAGCCCTAGTCTTGAAATCACAGATGTCTATCTAAAGAAGAACATTCTTCAATCAATAAAACAATTGTTCGGCGAAGAAGGAACCAAGGGTACCATAGATATCCTAAAATTTGATTCAAAGGAACACAGATGTGTTCTAAGGTGCACTGATGATTGTTATGTACGTCTTCGGGCAGCTTTAGTCGTAGCTGGAAAATACGAAGGGCATACTTGCATCTATGCTATTCATCGTGCTTCGGCAAATTTATTATCATTTAGTGCAAATAGTCGGAATTATCAACATTAAAGTACAAAGATTTAGAACAAATTGAATTTGGAAAAATTCAACATTATATATTTCTATTTTCTTTTTTAAAGAACAAGTTCATATCTTTGCCTTTTGCATTTTTATGAATTAGTTAATGATGCCATTCATCCACAAAGAAGGTAAAGATACTATAATCTTTGCTTCAAAGGAAGATCATGCAACGCCTAGTAAAATAGAACTTCCAGAACCAGAACCAAGTCCTGGTCTCTTATTATCCAGCGGAGAAATTAATTGGAATTGTCCATGTTTGGGAGGTATGGCTACTGGACCGTGTGGTTTGGAATTCCGTGAGGCCTTTTCTTGTTTCCATTACTCAACTGCAGAACCGAAAGGTTCAGACTGTTACAATGCATTTAAAACCATGCAAACATGCATGGTACAATATCCAGCATTATATGGAAAGAGAGGAGGATCTTTGGAGGATTTGGAAGATGGCGAAGATCCAATGGACGAGCATAAAAAAAATTTAGAGGTCGATAACAAAGATTCTCACTTAGAATCAAAAGTAAAAGAGTTACCCCGTACATCCAGTATTGGAACGGGAATAGAACAATCTAACGTTAAGTGAACATTTGTTGCCAGTGAATAAATAATTAATGTATTTGCGTAGCATAGTGAGAGTAAATTTTCACCAAGACTTAATGAAAGAAGATCTCTGATAATTTTATAAAAAATAGGTTGTGTAAGAAAGCATTCTTGTACAAAATAAAGTACTCCTAAATGCTGCTTTTTACCTATCTGTTTTAAACCTCTAGTACAATAATTCATGGCATTCACAACATTTACAACATGTTGTTAACGAGGAGAAATCAATCTATTTGATTGCAACTTTCATATTATTTCAAGAAATCTGAACCTCATCAGGCAGATATACATATTATTTTTCATTTAAAAGTTAAAATAAATTACTTAAACATGCAATTAATAGTTTTATTTCTCGCTTTTGTTCACTGTATCTCAATCGATTGTATATACTTTGTGCGTAATAAATAATAAATAGTTTCTCGAATTAATACATTATTGCCTTCTCCTTTCACTTGTGACGCACAAGTTAGGAAGAGAGATAATTTTTTCTTATTGTGACATCAAGTTTTGAATGTCCTACTTTGTAGCGCGGCAACAAAATGGTTGACGTCACGGCCGTTTGATGGCGGTGCGATCTTTCTCTACGAGAAAGATGGAACCTGTGTTGTGACGTCAACTTCACGACCTCCCCTCTTTCGTTCCAACCCTTGGGATAGTCGGTCTCGTGTATACAACCTCACCACCACGCCGCGGTCGTTTACCACCACCACTGTTGTAACGAATCTCACTACTACTACACTACTACCTTCACCATCGTCATCATCATCGCCATCACACCATGAGTTTGGCGTTCGTCGAGCGTTTCGTACGTATAGAGAAGCACAATGTGTTTTCGTTTCATCACGCTAATGAAAGTAACTGAGCAGAGGTGACGTCGCATACCGTGTGAAGAACGTATGTTGGTGCATCGATTTTGATAACGGGAGAACACGAGAGAGTCGGTGCGAGCAAAGTACGGCAGAGACAGTCAAGCACGAAGAATTTTGTGACGAGCCTGTGTCGGGCTGTAAGTTAAATACGTTACTTAGCAGTGACTGAGACTATCCCACAGTGTTGTACCATTTGAGAAAACTTTCTTTAAAATTTTTCGCCGAGTTATGGATCCACCGAAGAAAGAGAAGAAACACAAGGAGAAAAGAAGGTAAGTGAATCGTAACATTAAAGCTCAGAGCACCCGTATGGACATTACTGCTTCTACCTAAAGTTTCCCTAATTTTCACGAGAAAATTCCAGGCATGCCGTTAGCTACGATATTCTACTCTGTTCGATGGCATGATTGTACGTAGACAGGCACTGTTCAGCTCTTGGAATTGACGAACTCCAAAGACAAATTCAGTGAATCGCGCGCGCGCATTTCGCGTTGCATATGCGTGAGTGAGTGCGTGCGTGTTTGACGCAATCGCGTTTCCTCCGAGTTGAGTTCCCCCCTCTCTCTCTGTTCCTCTTATACTCTTTTTGTTCCTCTTCCATTACCGATATCTTTTTCTCTCTACCCTACGTTACAAGATTACTTTATGTCTCTTCCCTCTAATAATTCGATCTCTTTTCATTTGTTCTCCAGCTGCGATTGCGTATACTGTTTAAGCGGGACAATCAAAGTAAAAAAAAGTTTCGCGTACAAGGAAATGCGGTAATTCACCAACTTGATTCAGACTTTGGTTTTTACGTAGACCGCCACGTTAGATCGGTAAAACCCATAGGGCCTCAAAAACCTGGGCGGGGATATAACGAATTCTTTTTCCTTTCATCTAAATCGCGCGTCATTCAAACGAAATTACATGCACTCGAATCGAGCATTGTTACATTTGATGTAGATGTCCTTGCGATATCGTGTTCCTTTGGGATAATTCCATTCTAAGGCCAAAGAGTGAACTTTGTTGCTTTTTTGTATATGTTATATTGTATCGCGGTAGAAAAACAAACTACACTGTACATAAATCGTACTCTGTACTTGTTTTCGTTTTTTCCACGTGTGCACAAGGTATTCATTCTAATGGCAAGTTTCGTGTCGTATATATTTACTTTGTTAGAACGGCATCAGTTGTATTCAATACAGTAAACTTATAAAATTTAAAAAAGGAAATGATAGTTATAACCTAAAAATTCACGATTACCATGAAAACTTACTGTATGTGTATTTACATATACACGATATCATGTACTACGATATCATATATCATATATTTATTTTCTCACAGTAGCTTTTCTAAGATACGAAACTAACGCGAAAATGGTACACGATGTACGTGACAGATAAATCAGACTCGTCGCAAAAATAGTCAGCTCGTCTTCTCGAAATCATTAAAATTCAGATAAATCGAAAGCGTTAGTATTACGCGTATTATGTATGTATGTATGTTAATATTGAGCGGCATAATCAAAGAAACCAACCCACACGGAGATAAAGAGTTATGGTACCCTTGTGTACGTATTTCGGGCTTGTGGCTTTTCCATATAAGATATACATATTTTCCAAATTTGTTTAACTTACCGAATGGTCGTTCAACCGATAAAAGTCTACTTATAAAATGCATTAATAAATTAATTTCGTTCGACAAACGATCAACAAACGACCAAATTGCTTCTTAACAATCACTGGCTACGTAAACAATAGTTATCATATCTCGATCACTGTGACGTTCGAAAGATGCCCATGTGCATAGCGTTTTATGTGTATATGTTGTGTACGTAGTGTATCATAATGTGTCTACATATATACATATATATATCATATATTTATATGTGCATGAATGTAGTAGCGCGTTATTACGTGAATTCATAATGATAGTTCGGTTCTTCGTGTAACCCCATTTGGAGGAAAAGAAGAACTCTCTCTGCTTGAGGCTACGTAGATACGTAGTATATGCTTGTGTAGGTGTGGATGTATCTCTTGCACGGCGCGATAGAGGCACGCACACCATCGTTTCGTTTGCTGGCATTGTAGTGTATTCGAATGTTGAGCCGACATGCGACCTTCTGGAAACTTTCTTTTTCCAATTAGTTCCATATATTAATAGGTTGTTTATATGTTCGTGGAATTATCAAATCCTAAGCTATTTTTAGTAACCTCGCCTGTAATACGTCCAATTTATCTTCACGTCGATTTCAAGAAATTTTTCTGTGACACCCGATTACGTTTAATCGGATTTCCTCGAACTGAAATAATTAAGAGCAGCGAAAAATATCTATGTATCGTTGGGTAAGATAGGCCTATATTCGTTTTTAATCGTTCGTTAACCAACGCTGAGAAAATTAATTCTGACCGATAGGACGTAATATTCAGAAACCAATTTTCTTTATCGATCGATTTACGATAATATTATTAGTTTGATAATTCTCGAAAAATTTCCCTGTGATTCTTAACTATTTGGTAATACGTATACTATTGATGATACACAGAGATAGTTGAGCGATACGCGAATAATATATTCTATATAGTTTTATATTTCGGCAATTATTACAATACACAATTTAGTACAATAAAGAAATTTATTCTCTATGTTAACGTGTGCAGTCGTTTTGGTTCTAAGCGATTCTGTTAGTAGGGATTGGTAAACAACTCTGTCTGAAGCGGACAAATTATGTAACATCTACTTTTCTTGATCGACTTTTAAAGTTTTTATTTTGCTAACACGCACTTATGAAATGTTTGAAATAGATCTCATACATTAATCAGAAATCTGCCGTTACATGCTTCTTTGCATTTCTTCAATAAACAATAGTTTATTGTAAATGCATATCGTACATGAGTAATGTGTTAATCATTAACTACTCAGAATCAGGTATCATTTCCGCATTTGCGGGAGCTATAGTTTCGTCGATCAAGGTCGATTGCCGTAGCGTGTCGTAGATCGGCACGTGATACCCATTCCTTTACTAGATCTACGACGATCTAGCGCGTTGGAAAATCGCGAAAGCGTGGAGAATATATGCCTCTATCAGGATGATTAACTATCTTAATTCGATCTGATCTATTCGACCAATACTTACAATAAACTCGGTCGATTTATATCAAGAACAAAAATATACAGAATGCTTCCGAAATCGTGGTAAAAATAAGTTGAAAATATGGAATAACATTTTTTCGTATAACGATCTGTTTTTAAGAAAATTACATTTGAGAACTCGTATCAAATATACTTGAACTTGGTTAGTCCCCGAGTTGATAAAAATGGACAATCGGTAGTAACTTATTCTACGTGTGAAAATAGATCGAAATGATGATTTTATGAATGTTTCATTTTAAGAATGCAGAATTTACAAATATGTATGTTTTCTTCTACTAGATATTTCAATGTGTAATGCGTTTTAATCTAATATACTATCTCGTTGCGCGATTCATTCGATATCAAAGTAAACGTCGAACATTTTTAGTCAAAATCGGTCGATTTTTTGATCGCCGTTTGTAGAAGATAGATTAACGTAATTGGAAGATTAGCTCTGATTCGTTGGGGAACGAAATCGAGGGAAACTGGCGTATCGTGATAGGTAGTATCGTTATCGTCGGAAGATAGCCATCGTTCCAAGTGTGCAAGACAACAAGGTTTTGTATTCTCGGGTCTAGTATCGCGTGAACAGTCGACTCAGCGAAAATTCGATCTTGCTGTGAACGATTTCGAAGTACGTTTCTAGATGAGCCACGAGAATGTCGCTTGAGTGCAATCGTCCACAGGATAGTCTTCCATGGGATTGAGTATGTTACGGTTATACCAAATGCGACACGTGTATGTTCTCGTGAGTTTTAACCGACCATACGTGTATTATCTATTTGACAACAGTCTGTCCATGTAAGAAAGATCTTCGAAACGAAAAGAAATTCGTAAAAACGAAAGGAAGGAAAGTCATTTTAAGCGAGGGAACCTAACAGAAGTTACGAGAATTGAGAAGAAGAGGGAAGACGAACGAGAGCAGTGGTTCATCTGGGGCCAGTCTCTCTCGTGGTGGAAAGGAACGTCATAGAAAAAGAAAGAATCGAAGAAAGGAACACGCGTGGCCAGTTACAGCAGCAAGCGGTTGATGATAAAAAAAGATCACGCCATAGGAGGAGGAGTCGCAGAAAAAGGAAGAAAAAGAAGGTGCACACCATAGAGAGGGGAAGCAAAATCGGGCCAAAGTTTTATTTGTCGTCTCTTGGTTGTCGACGTAACGAGTAACGGTGAAGGAGAAGAAGAGGACTGCGACGATACTCGGCGCCGGCGTTTCGAGCATCGTAAAAATCTGGATAAGTCAAACGATCCATCCTTCCTTCATTGGCCACATTCTTCTCGTCGAACCGGTTGCTTCTTAAGGGACACGGAAACGATCGAGCGCGATGATCGCGTCACGTGTCCAGCCGATCGATACGCTGGCCGATAATGAACCCGGTCGTTGCTCCGATTGGATCGCCAGACAGTCAGACAACGCGAGTTTCTATGACGATCAATCCACCTTACCGTCTTGCCAATTCGCTCGCGCACAGATTCAACCTCTTTCAGTCGACGATTATCATCATTCCCTTAATCCCTGCGTGGACAGATCTTACAATGACCAAGGCAAGAATCCGTTCGAATCCCGTTCTGCGGACGTTGGAACGTCCAACGCTCAAGTTTTCCTCCCATGCATGGAATCGTCGATCCCTATCGAGCTATTGCAACCTCAACCACAGTCTCAATGTAGCCAGTTTCGAGACTGCGCGCAAAATATTACGCCTAAAGGCGCTAAGAATTGCCAGCTGGGTCCGGTGGACGTCGAAGATTTGGCTCTATGTTTCGAATCCGATAAGCCACAGACGAATTGCTCATTACGAGTTTATCGACCGAGTAGTTCGTCGAACTTTCGTCGTCGCGTAAAAGCAACGAGATACGGTCCCTATCCAGGTTCCTTGACGGACGACAAACAATTTGAACAGCCTGGATTTTCGTTGATGGATGTCTCGTCCAGTGATCTACCGCGTATGGATTGGTTCGGTGAACAATTCTGTGGCTACTTTTCTCAACCGTTTGCTTTTTGCACCGAAGAACGATGGCTTCAGTGTCCAGAAAGCGATCGTTGCCCTCTGTACGACACCACCTACTCGTATGGGCAAAACGTCCTGCCACCGTGCCTGGATCTGCGAAACGAGTATTACCAATACGAGTACAACGAGGACGAACAGCTACTCGAGGATTATTTGTAAGTGCTCGGTTCACCGGGCAACGGAGGTTCGAAGTTTCGTTCCTTATTTGTTTGCTCCTATGGTATGGTAGGTATAGGGTTTGGCATTGCAAGGATTGCAAGTGTGAATATATTCGAATGGCGTCTTCGTTGTTCGTTCGTTCTAATAACGTAGTGCATACATGAATATTCAAAGGAATAAGTTATCTTTCTTTTGATTACTCAAATATCAATGAATGGCACTATAAGGTAGCTTATAGATAGGTTTCTCTCTGGAGGATTTTATTGCAGCTTCTACGATAATCTGTGTGTTCGTTTGTGTTCAGTAGACTGTGAATTTTTATGCATTTATGGGAAATTTACATACGCAGAATGCATGTAACATGCAAAAATAATAATAAGTCGCGTTTCTTGTTTCTACTTTTGTAAGGAAACAAGTTCTGTAATTCTGTTTAATCACCGTTAGGTTCCAAAATCTCTTTTCCTTCAGTGTGCAGTAATCGTCATAGCTATTACTGGGTAACAAAAGGTTTCTGCCTGGGTTGTACTTTATAATTGTGGATGATTCATGTACGAAGTTGTATAAATATCCTCAGTCTAGTGATCATAGCGAAGATTAAACGATGAACTTCCAATTAAGTGAAATATGCGTGGGATTGGAAAAATGCGGTCGTTTCGTTCCATGATGGTGTATGACGGTACAAGTATCCAGGACATTCTGAATTTTCGTGTCTAGCGACGTCGATAAGAGGCTTATCGTTTCGAAGGGAATACGTAGTAGGAAAGAAAACTGTGGATGGCACGACTATAATAGCGTTTTCAAGGAATGGAGAGAACACTGTTCGAAGGTCATTTCATGCGAGAGATAACAACCATTTGAGATAGTCGAGACGTGACAAAACGTGTGTTTGATGTAAATCTCACCTTCTCCCCGTTATTTACGTCGTTCCATATGTATATATATATACTCGATTTGTTATAGTCAATTAAAAGGCACGAAATTGTAAGTAACAGATGGTCGATAATTATCAGTCATATTGACGTCAAATTTCGAGTGACTCACAGAAGTAGGTGTAAATCTGTGATTGAACATTAACATGCTTCTGCTGTTTCGTTAGGACCCACGATACTTCACGCAGTACCGTGCTTGTTATTCTCATAATCTCATAGTTATTAGATCGTGTCAAAGTCACGTAACAGAGAATTGAAAAAATTACTCTATCAGGTACTTCTCACGTTTAATTTGTAAGCAGTTAGCGAAATTGCGAAAGTACCTGGGCAACTTTGCACGAGGGTCTTCTCGGACAAAGGTTTAATCCTATTGTCCTCCTTGGGACTGTTTGATCATTCTTCTAAATGGAAATCATATTTCAACAAATATTATTAAGACGCAGATAACGAATAAATTATGTTTAAATATTTGGTTTTAGCGTGCAATAATGCAAAATTCCATAGAACACGAAAACGCCTTTCATGAGCAGAGTATTTCAGAATTTGAGAACGAAATATGTATAAGAACGTGATTGTGAGAATAGCAGGGTTAACGAGATACGAGATTGCATTAAGGATAGAATATATGTTTATGCTGTAGGTGTAACGAGAAAAGGAAGGAAAAGTCTCGTGATGCTGCACGATACCGTCGGAGCAAAGAGACTGACATTTTCTCGGATCTAGCTGCCGCTCTTCCATTGCCATCGGAACAAGCATCTCACTTAGATAAGGCCAGTGTTATGAGACTAGCAATCGCGTATCTCAAAGTGCGCTCAGTGGTTGATTCCTGTAAGTGTTTACATTGAGTTCAACAACATTTTCTTTACTCACAACGTTTCAATCTTCAATATCGATCTATCCTCTCGTTATTCCTTTAGTTCCAGGCACACTGACCAAATCCGAAACATTGAATCACATGGACGAATTATTCTCCAAAGCTCTAAACGGGTTCATGTTGGTGCTATCCAACGATGGTAACATGATCTATCTGTCGGAGAATGTCAGTGATTACCTTGGTGTTTCTCAGGTGCGTTTGTCTGATACGAAAAAGCATTTGCCAACGATGGAAAAGAAGGAAAGAGAGCCGATTTTTTAAGGAAATTTGTTCTTGTTCGTTTTAGATGGACATGATGGGTCAGAGCGTGTACGAGTACAGTCACCCATGCGATCACGACGAATTGCGGGAATGCCTGTCCTCGAAACCGGCTGAGCAAAGCGACAAGCGTGCTTGTAGTTTTTTTCTACGACTTAAATGCACATTGACCAGCAAAGGGAGGAAGGTCAATCTAAAGAGCGCTTCCTACAAGGTAAATCGCTTTTTCCAACGGTAAATAAATTTAGTCAGCTGCTGTATGATGTGTAAAAAAGTGTAACAGTATGTACATATCGATTACGCAATGTTTTCTTTTGTCAGGTGATTCATTGTACCGGTAGGTTAACATATATCCGCAATCCAGTGTCGAATTCATCGGAAACTAGCGACGCGGAACACGAAAGCGACGATGATGGAAATGAACGAGACACTGGAGCCTCGTTGGTGCTACTGGGATGTCCCATACCGCATCCCAGCAATATAGAGATACCGTTGGGACGGCACACTTTCCTCTCGAAGCACAGCCTTAGTATGAAGTTCACATACACTGACGAAAAGTGAGTACGTTTACGGATTATGAAAGTTATGGATAATAAAACGATGTTCGATTGTAAAAAAATGTTTTTTGTATGTCCTTTTTTTTTTATTTCACACGTTAGATTGGCTGAATATCTGGGTTGGAACAGCGAGGAGTTAGTGGGACAATCCGTTTTCGAGTTCTATCACGCCCTCGATAATTTGGCTCTGGATAAATGTTTTAAATCACGTGAGTAGAAGCCAATTGACAGTCATTTGAATAAACGCGATCGTTCACGACCCACTCGCTATTTCAGGAGCGGGCTGCAAATGTTTTATTTGCCTGCGTGCACAAAGAATTTCAATTCGTGACTTGATCAGTCGAATTAATCGAAATATAAATTTTAAAAAGATAGCAAATAACGTTCGATAACATTTGGATAACACTTTTAAAAATGTTTTAATACTTTAAAAGTAAAAAGAGAATTCGTTTTATAAATTATGCTTATACGATGGGATTTAAATCTTGCATGTGATCTCGTTTCGAGGGGAATCTCTTCTGATCCCTTCTCGTCCTAATGTTATGCATCTAATACGGAAGAATGTCATGCGCTGGCACCGATCGATGTGGCTGCCGTGGAAAAAAGGTTGAGTCGTAGGCGTTGGGCGGGAAGAGAGTGCCGGTTGGTATGGGCTTGTCGGGTCGGGTGAACGACACCGTAAAAAGAACCATTTCAAGGGCAGCGATCCTCTTAACAAGATTTCAGGAGCTAACATATTTTACGAGTCACTACATTTAATTGGTAGCTAGGACAATAACTGTTTGTACGTGATTTAGCTTTTTGTTATCTTAAGATAACATACAAAATGATTCTTCTGATCAAAACATACTGACGTGTTATCATACAACGTTCAATCTTCCTTTTATTTTTCTTCTATTAAACAATACAATCTTTTTTAACAACTTCATTGTTGTATCGTACGTACTTATGTATATATATATGTACATATTATGTATATATATATATATATATATATATATATATAATCTTTCTATGTTCTTGAGATTCTGCATCGTCGTGCCCGGACCAGACCACAATTTTGTCTCTCGTCCGTTGATTTACGCGAAGGGATCAGTGACACATGCGTTCCGTCCTTCCTGCGAATCGCGATAATGGAACCTTCGAAGAACCATCCTGACCACACATAAACCTCGATAAGCCAACCCATGAGTGGTATAAAAATTTACGGTGCAAATTTCAAGTAATCCTGATCGGTTTCTCGGAAAGTAGCGATAGCGTGGAAAAAATTCTCCTTGTCGTACGAACGATCTCGATAAGGTCACTGATATCAAGAAATTATGGGATTTTCCGTAGTTGTAGCTACCTATGTGACTATAATTGCATTCACTATTGCCTCATCCTACTCGATCAGAATTTCACGTTCAACCGAATACGCGCGAGAAATTGGAGGTGGGGAAGGATTGGCAATACTAGCGCGAAAATTTCGTCATGTAGGAACTGTTGCGTACGCAGTATCCGCACGTCACGCGGTTATATAGGGTAGATCGCATGTGATGCAGTATGAGTCCTGGCAGATTCACGAGTCCTTGCAACATCACTGATATCCCAACTTCGCGTTGTTTCAGTGTTCAGCAAGGGTCAGTGTGAGACAGTGGCCTACAGATTTCTTGGGAAACGAGGAGGCTACGCGTGGGTCGTGACACAAGCCACCCTGATCCACTGCACCAAACAGCAAAAGCCACTTTCCGTCGTCTGCGTGAATTACGTTCTAAGGTAGGACTAATCGATCTTTCGTCGTTCATGTCCATCAGTGTGATTGTCTCACAGAGTATCTTCCATCCTGCTTATTTTTGTGTCGCATGCTATTTATACGTGTACGATTTGCGGTTTTATCTTACGCAAGAATTTCCCTCGATAAACTTATACCTGAAAGATGGAGGAGTATTAAGTGGAATTTAAACGTTAATATAGCCCGATCAATGACGAAAGCGAAACGTGTGATTTTTTTTCGAGTGACGAAAGAAGTATCGCGTGTTCGTGATGAAAGAAGTTAAGTTCCGCTCGCCTCTTAATATCTTCAATTTATCTCCGCCACCAGATTACGCGTTTTTCGTTCAACGAACTCTTTTAGATAGACCAAGCGATCGCGCCGCTAATCACGCAAGGTAAGTGCTCCGCATGTTTTTCTCACGCTTGCATGCAGACAGATCTCATTTATCGACCAGAATCTGATGTCCATTTCGTCCGTTGTTTTCCCCCTTTCGTTTACGGAAGATACTTCTGACTATCACTGATTTCTCCGCGCTGTACGTTTTACGAGGCGGATTTATCGCGAGAATCAAGGGTTCTAGCCCACTAGATCCGCCTTTTTTCTCTTCTTGCCCCTCACATAGCTATGGAGAACTATAGAGAGCAACATCTTCTGACGTTTGCGTCAGATTCTCGGACACAGGGAGATTGGTGCGGTGACTTGTGATTAATGCGTACGTTACTTTTCAAGCGAATTCCAGGTGCGTGATACGCACGAGCTGTAGCCGTTTTTCCGCGAAGCGTAAAACGGCTTTCGTTAGTGGCAACCGGCGATAATTGTGACGCAACGTGGCGTTCAAGTGAGCTCTGGCAATGAACTACGCGACTTTTGCTCGTCGCATTACTACGTCGTACCAGCGTAACATTAATTTAAATACGACAGTGCCTGATTATTTAAGAAGTCTGTTATTCTTAATCCATATAACGTTCTTTTATTTTTCGAGATACGTTGAAATACTTTGAGTTCGCCGTGTTTTTATCTTTCAGGTAAAATTATACAGGCTGTTACAAAGTAACGATTCAATATTTTATGTCGAACGGAGGAGAGCAGAGCGGGAAAGTGTAATTTTGGAATGGTAGGTAGGACGGTTTATTCGAGGATAAGAATAGTAAAACGATTTTTTACAATTACGTATCATCTATTGAGAAGATAAACAACGAATAAAAGAGGTAGAAGAATCATAAAAAGTCTGTGTAACCAGTCAAACAAACAGGCACGTTGGCATTCAGTAGTTTCTCTATCGGAAAACAAATAAAACGGCTACCGTTTCTTCCTTCGTCTTCCGCATTTATCCCCCACGGTAATTTCGAGTCAGTGGCATCCCCTTCGCGCGTCTCACCCTTCTCTTCTAGCGTAACACGCGTTGAACCAGCCCGTCCCTCGGAGGAGTAAAATGATCGTGGGGCAAGCCGGATCTCGTGGCCCATATAAAGAGGTTCCTGACACCCTTCGTCTTCCCTTACTGGCTCCTCCTTACTTTAGTCGATACGAGCTTGCCATCTGGACGAATCTCGTCCTTACCTCTATTCGTCTAGTTCTCTTCCTTTTCGGAATTTTCCTTATCGTGGAACTTTTTCACGATAATCCACTAATCGGTAATATTAGCAAATTGTTAAGTTACAATTTGCAGGCTGTAGATTCTTTTTTTTTCTTTTTTTTTTTTTTTTACTTAAAATTTATACAATTTACTCTTTCATCTGTTTCGTTAGCAAACTTGGTAACGATATGTGAAAATATTTATCAATAAAGATGATTCGTGAAATTTCACGAATAATATAGAATTTTACGAATTGTGCCAGACAAACCAGATTTCATTTTTCCCTCTTCTCTTTTTGCTGAGCATTCTGCTGCTTGCTTCCGGATTTGGTTTGCGGTTTATCGCTCCCCGGAGTATCTGCCCGATTTTTGTCGCGTCGGTTTTATCGTCGTGGAAAATTCGAAATCGATGCGGTTATGAGACACGCTTTAAGTCGCGGAAGGGAAACTTTTATCGAAGATAAACGGTGAGCGAAAAACCTCGTGTTTAAGCGAAACGAATAATATGACGTTCATTGCATCGGTATTATTGCTGAGCGGACGCGAAATTGTTTATGCAGGCAGAAAAGCGTGCGCGATTCGCGACGTGCCAAATTTTTTGAACGCGCCAATTTACGTTTCGTAACTCGGAATATCGTAAGCCCGAGCCGCAAGCCATATCGTAATTATGAAACGGGTGATACACACGTTTCGAGTTTAACTCTTTTTAAGCTGTTCTTATGAAAGAACGATTAGTTTTTTACGCGTCGTGCATACGATATCTAGGAACGAACCAACATTTTTACGAAACATTATCAGTTCCTTACGATTCGGAGTACATACTTTCGAAGCTCTTCTCGAGAATGAAAGAGAAGGATAAGTTTCTTCGTAAGCCTGCGGTGACACTTTCTCGCTCTACTATTTTTCATCGATCTTCGCGGGTCTTGTCGCGCTAGAAGGTCAGCTCTTTTAAAGCAGAGATGAAAGTGGTCTTGAACGCGGAATTTCAATTTTCCATCCCTGTGAAGTCTTTTTTATTATCCCGAGAAAAGTGCATTTGTGCAAGCGTTACCAAGCGTTCAATTCAAACAAACCACGCCTACATTTCTCTGTACCAGAATTTCTGCAAAAAATTCAACGTTTTCAAATTCCATGTATTTCAAACTTGGAGTTTCTCTGTGATTGCTCGAAACAGGAACTTTCTATTCTAGTTCGAAGTAAATTCTATATACCGAGTTTCTACATTTCTGGATTCTATTTGCTTAGCTTTATTTCAGACGGGAACTTTCGATTCGACATTGGAACAGAAATTTCTCCTAACTTACAATTTCTCGGAAAAATTTCCAGCCACTAAATTCTCAAGTTCCTGAATTCTATTTGCCAAATTCGAAATATCTCGCAACTTTCGATTCCCCTGGAAACAGATTGCGCTTCTCTGAATGTACAAAATTTCACAGTTCCCTGTAATACATCGATTGAAGCACCCAGAAAATCGCGTAGGTGGTTGGGTTGGGGGAGCTAACGAGCAGTCGAAAAAAGTGGGTTGCCCGTACCCAGAGAGTGAAAGCTCCGATGTCCGAATGTTAGGGCAGCAGGGCGCGTGGCGTCGCGGCGCTTGCGCGACTTGCGTATCTCGCGGCTCGTCCTCCGTTAGCCGCGTTCCTCTCGCGGTCGTCGATACTGCTCTTGTTCAGCAGTGTCAGTTGGCGCGACCCCGAACGAAAGTGAGAGCAGTCAGTTGAAGGGGAGAAAGTCGGTCGAGCGCGCAAACTCGGTCGCGTGGTTCCCTCGCCATCAGCAGCCCGTAACAATTCTACGAACGCAATTCCACCCAGCGAACGAACCACGGTGTTCGTCGCGCTTATCGTTCTCTCGAGTGTAAGTAGCAGCGCGTGTCTCGTCCCAAAAGTTCGCTCGAAGATCATCTTCGATCCTTTACGAGTCGAGGATAATTCTGCGTTTCGAATTGATCGTGGGCTCGCTCGAAAAACGGGGCTGTTGTGCATCGTATCTGATACACGCGCGGATCGATCGATGCATCAGGGCACGGCGGGCTATCGCGCAGTCGACGCTTCATTGAGAAGTCGCGGCTAGTTTTCGGAACATCTGCTGAGCGACTGACCGAGCGGTACGGCAAGTGGCAAAGGTGACGCATCTTTCGGTTGTAGAGGGGTCACGGTGCTGCGGAAGTAGCGTTGGAATCGAAACAAACGGGGTTGTGAGATTCCAAGTGACAGGCGGGTTCTAGGGACGGAGGGTAGGTTTGGTGTTTGAGGCTCGAGCTTTTTGGAGGGGCTGTTTCGGTTGGTAGGATCGATCCTCGTAAAGGGTATGTATGAGGGAAACGAGGACGTCGATTGTGCTATGTGTTCATTCATCGCTGTTCAGCTACCGTTGATTCGTACTTTTGCGTTGTAATATCAACGTTTGCTCACGATATTTTCGCAATCTTCTGTGTAGAAATGTATCTTTTCCGTGAATTACAATGGCGATGATGAATCTCTTGGTGTTTGACGTTAGCGGTTGTTTATTTATCGTTCGCGAGGAAACCGTCGAAGAATGTTGCGTTCAACTATCCCGACATAAGGATTTGATTATACGTAATAAAGATTTATTGAAGTAGAATTTACAACTTTGCAATCGAGCGATGCAAAGTGATTTTACCGCGTGATAGTAGCATTTCTTGGAAGATTCTAAAGATTCATTGAAATAGAACGTAGTATCTCGCGATGCAGCGATGTAAAGTGACCGTATTGGCGATAGTACCGTTTCTTAAAAGGCGAATAGGAAACGCGCCGGAAGTACACCGCTTCGAACATATACGTACTTACACGTGCGGATACATGACGTCTGGTGGACACGCGATAGCGGACTAGATCTCCGAGTGCTAACATTACCGTGCGATTCGAATGGATATTCAAGTTTCTTGACTATACGAGCCTGTGGGAAGCGAGACTTCCTGCTGCTTGTCGGAATAGTATCTCTCGGTACATCCTGACGCGTGGGCAAACGCATTGAACATACAAATGTAGATAGCCTAATGTACAATCTTCTGCTTGAGAATCTATTCGAAAAAAGCCATAATATCGTGGCTCAATTTGCTTGAAATGATATTTCAAACGTTCATCTAATCGTTATCCTTATATCGTTATAAAAAAAGGGGAATTTGCAATGGTGTGCATTAAGATTCAAAAGTGTTTGATCGGAAAAGGAATAAATGGAGTTTCTTTGGATTGTCAAGTTGTTGCAATATAAATACCTAATCGGTGATAATTGTGGTTATCATCGGCCGGAGATAAATATAAATTTGTCATAGCCGAGAGAGCAAAGCAGAACCAGAAATACAGCTTACTGTGTGATTAACCCATTAAGAGACGATATTGCGTTAATACATTTCATTTGCAATTCTTTCCAGTTAATTTACATTTATTATGAAAAAGACATTCAAGGATTTGTTTAATACGTATTTTTATCAGTTAGTACCTTCGTCCGTTTCCTTTCTTCGACACGACTTAAAACAATTGAAATTTATTTACAATGCTGTAACATACATAACAAATTACGTAATAAATTACTTCATTCAAATTTCTCATGTTTCATTTCAACGTTTTATTTATACTTCGCCGAAGTCGAAGTCCTAAAGATGACAAAATTACTGCCATTAAACCCCCGTTGCTCTAATTTGCAGGAATATTTTCCGATCAGATGTTCAAATATCAGAAACGCGACGAGGATAATTAATCAACGTCCTTGCAGCCGGTGATGCTGCTGTCGCGCGATAACCACGCTGTTTCGATCTCGAGCCGATTACGCGATTTAGCGATTACGACTTCCCTCGATCCGATCACGGTGCGTTGAAACGCGACAATGTCCAACCGAATACAGCCAGCCACGCTCTTTTTCCCTTATCGTTTTATTTTTCAGTTTTCTCGCCTGCCTATAGGCCAGCCAGAGAACAGGCGATACTCGCACCATGCCTTGGGGGAAACGTACGGGTCTTTTCCATCTCGAGGCTCCCTCTCGTCTCGTTTCGTCTTGTTTCGTTTCTTATATCATCGGTGTTTACGACTTCCAAATAGGAAGCTAACAATACGCACGCGTTATGCAACGATGTAGATAACATTTACACGGTAGCCAGCGACGAAGATACGCGTATCGCGCACTACAGATCGATCATATTTTCGTCACGTGATCGGATACAAAATTGGGCAATTGAATTTCTACATACGTAGTCCTTTTTCTCTATGACTCAACGAGCCAGAATACACACGTACAGTGCGAAGCAATTTTCAAAACTTTGCCCGCAAACTTCCGATCGCTTTAGATGCAATCGCGTTTTTCTACTGCAAGGGTTATTTAAATTCAAGGAAAATGCGATAGAATCGTATAAATTGAAAAAAGATTCTTAAGGAAGAAGATTATTATTATAACTTGTAGCGTGATTTCTAGTTCCCATTCTATGCTAATGAATAGATCATGAATTTTTACCTTACTATTTGACACGTAACATGCAAAAATATGTAAAGAATCCGGGAATACGTATTCGCCGGGCAAAACTACTTTCTGTCCATTATTTCCTAATTATCTCTGGAAAAATACGAATTTACATAAATATCCGCAGTCCGCCAATCTGCTAATTGGTAAATTATGAAAAATTCTTTGCTCGGTTGAAGCTAACGCGAGGCTGCGGCGTAAGAAACTTGAACAGTAGCGCGCAGTTAAATTCGTAGTAGCAGTCTTAAATTAAAAGATGCGTTTCTTTAAGTTTCAGACTAACGACTATGTGATTAACTCCTGTTTAGATTTGCTCGTATGATTTGGCTTGATTGCGAGAAGTGAGTTTCATAAAAGACGTTGCTCGGTTTTCGCGGGCGCAGAGGCGAGAATCGCGTGGCGCGTCATGCGAGCGACCTTGACTGCCAGCCGGCTCGATTGCATAAGGATCGTTTTCAGTGACGATAGGAGTGGCAAGAGGTGGGGTAGATAGATCCGATCGACTACATATTGATCGATATCTATTACTAAACTACAGTGGACAGTACTATTTTTTTTTTGCTCCTGACGATCCAACTCAAACAGCAATTCTTCTTTCATTGATATCAACAACATTTCAAGTCAGCATCTAGATTTAGAAAAACATATTTGAGAATCGGATCAACAGCCGTTTGTAGAAATCGGTGTATCGTCGATACGTTCGAGAGATTCGTATCCTGCCCAACTTCGTAAATTTCCATCAATTTCTTATCTAAAAAAGGCCTTGCTGTCAACATTCACGATTTGCGCACGTTGTTGGTAAATGGTGGTCAATTGTCCCGCTCGTATACGCCATTCTATTAATGTGTGCGTCCTCTATTTCAGATAACACGATCCCTACCTTCTTTCGATAGATGAATTATACTTGGCTTTATCGGGAAATGTCGACGCCAGCTGGTGATGAATTTCTTATCGAAGCGGCAGGAAAGAATCGCGAAGTGAGAAAGTGATTCAGTATGTTCTAAGAATTTATTCAAGTACCATAACGATGTAACTGTGCTACGATTTAATCGGCACAGGTAGTAGGGGTATCCTATTTTCGGCAGAAAAAATCAGGAGTTAAGTAAACCTGGAGGAATAAAAAGAGAAGTTCCTTTGATATTAAAATCATGCGGAAAGAAGATCAAAGCTACTTTTTAATACTCGTAGAATTATAACGATCGTACGAATGATGCGTAGAATTTCATTTATCCAAACTCATAATAGGACAAACAGTTCGTACGTACTACGTGGAGTTCGATTTATAGAAACAAAATTTTAATCAGTACCCATCCAATTGAACTCCCGTTAGTCGCTTCTCGTTTATTCGAACGTGAAATTAGCGAGGAAAATTTATCAAGTTCGTTCGAATAATTTTTACCAAACTGCCACTTCTCTCCTTTCCTTCGTCGCCTCCTTCGATCTAAGGAAACTGTACGATTGGATCGTCTTACACGATCAGCACTAATTCTAACAAACACGATAACCACGCTGCAACTGCGATAGGAACCTATGCGAATTAAACCATTGACAATCTCCGAGTCGATCGGAAGAGACGTAAGAACGGTCGAAGAGAATCCTTGTGTTCGAAAGAAAGATAGACGGAAGAAGAAAGAGAGAAGAACGTCGCGGAAGCCGATGACGCGAGCGATCAGCAAGCGAGATTTCCTCGGATTAGCGTCTCGTGACACACATTTTAGAGCGTCGTCGGCGAGTAGTGACTGATTACGTGCGTACCACCACCGAGAAGAAGAAGAAGGGGGCATTTGTGTGCACAAGAGTAACAATTAGATCGCAACAAATCGAACGATCCTGTTGTTGGCTGACAGAAGGAGGGGAAACGTATTGGAACGATTTGAGAGTTGGCGCGACACTCACCGTCAGTGATCCTCGGATTTGCTCGTGTATCGCGATCTCGATAGATCGCTGCATCCTTCGGAGAATCGCAGTTACTGTTCGCGCAATTGTCGCGCTTCGTCACTTCGAGTTTGTCACGGTAAAGCACACGTGCCCGTGTAGTCTGTCCCGATTCTTGATAGTAGTACGATCGATGGAATGTTTGGACGCGAAGTTTTGTGGAAGGTTCGAGTTAATAGAAATGAAATTCAATCGAATTAAACATGCAAAAGCTGGCTGGACGTTGATGAAACGGTGCTGGAAGTGTGTGCGTATATCTGTATAGGAAAACAGCGATAGCGAGGGGAAAAGTTAAATCTTTAAAAAGAGGCGTGAGAAGGCGATTCGATTGATAGGTGGATCGAGAGCAAGGCCAAAGCACACCGAAATAAATTAACGCTAGCTATAAAGGGCTATTAATATTTGCCCAATTCGCCACTCGAATTTAATCCTACAACGACGAAAGTAAATGTATTCACGTATGGATTGGAAAACCAGGATCGTCGACAAATGGATATAAATTGCAGCAAGATCGTGAATTATTTTGAATTGATTTAGGTCGTCGTAAACGATGTCGAAACCATATCAACGTTTCGTGATCTAGTTCGCTAGCGAATTCTGTTTCGTCTACGTTACATTATGATTGTATAAATGGCGAATACGAAGGAAGAGGAATTCGTCTTCTTTCGAAAGATCCTTTTTGTCTTTTCTTTTCTTCTACGGACGAATCCTTTTCGAAGGAGGATGAAATAGTGTTTGTACAACCTCTGCCGCGGTATTATAACCCGCGGTATTATAAAACGTTGAAGCTAAATAGCTTTCGGGGAAGACCGCGGCACACATTTAAGGTTCGGAACGATGTACGTTATCGTTCGGTTTCCAACACATTACGCAATACGCATCACTGGCACCGCTAAATATTTTTAACTTAAATATGCCCACACAGTGCACAGCCCAGTCGAGCTTCCAGCAATTTTATAGCCCGCATGAAACTTAATAATTTATTATCGGGTTCGAGGGGACCGCTCTTCAATCTGCTGCCGTTATATATCGTGTTATAGGTTTCGAGAAATCTCGCTGATACTTTGCACAAACGTTATTTTATTTTCTAGCTATATATTCGCTAGAAAATAGAAAAACGATGGAAGATTTTAGTCTATTCTTAACTCGTACGTAGAACGACCGATAACAGGCTACTTTCTGTTATACACAGATTTAACGTCACACGACCGGATATGCTTAAAACGTCGCGTCAATTATTTTTCTTTCCTTATCGAATTTTGGCGGATCGTGAGATTTTATTCCTGTTGACGTTGTCTCTGATGCACCGTTTCAGTTTGTATCACGATACGATTATCGTGTCGTATGCTTCCGCGCAGTCTAAAATAAGTTGGTCCATTGTGACTGGTACGTTGCATTCTTCACATAGGGGAGATCGGTCCTTTGTTAATAGACGCAAGTGGAAAATTTTCGTGTGGTCTATTCGGGCGCGAGTAATAGAAACTTGGTCTCTTCGGGTAGCAAGGGAATTGTATCGTTATTATTATACAAAAGTCTTATATTTAAAGAAAATTAGTATAAAAAAAGGGGTAACTTTTCCAACACTTTCCAGCTTACAGAGCATTCGTAAATTCCATCAGTTCGATTTTATTTGTAACACGAGATATTACTATACTTTCCCTGTTTTGGCACGAAGGAATTACAAACGAAACAAGGAGGTGTCCTTCGCGAGCTTTTTCACGAGCTTCTTCACGAGCTTTTTCGCGAGCCAGCCAGCGTTGTTTAGATCGAACCGCGAGGAACTTGCCAAATTGGACGCCTATCGAAATCGCTTGGAAATGGAACGCGGAGTTGTTGAAGAAAATACGGTGCAACAACACGGCGTGTTGCGTGACGGGATCGCGTTAATGATCGCGCGTGGATCGTCGCGCGTGTTTCAGGTATTCGCGATGGAAGCCGCGTGTCGGCCACGAGAGTTGGCGCGCAAGTTCGACGTCCTCGATTAAAGCGTTTCTACGCCGGCTGGATATTTTTAAGTTCGTCCACGATAACCGCGATATACGAGACGTCGGTGCCAGTTTGAACACTATAAAGTTTTTTTCCAAAGAGATGCTCGCGAGAAACGGGTTAATGGGTTGCAAAATATACGAGCCTTTCAAAAGACGAACCAATCAACGTCACTTTTTATCAATTTCTCAATTTCATTACACCGACGCGCGATTGATATTCAAGCTTTTGAAGCTACTCAAACTATTCGCGTACATCCCTCTCTGAGCGATGTTACGAACAATCGTAAATCGGAAAGTAAATTTTAAAAGGACGATATGTACGGCCCTGTTACGTTTCTCTAATTAATTCTACCTTCTATCAGTTTCTCAATTTCATTGTCCAGTCACGCGATTCAAGCAGTAAAGTAACAAACCAGTCAATGATCTGACTCATCGAACGTTTATTTATCTCCACTTTTCAACAAGTGGAAGGTAAATTTCGACAGATAAATTTCCGTATTCTAAGCTGTGTAAACGAAAGAAAAAAAGTGGTCCAAAATTTTTCTACCCGATATAGATATCTCTTTTATCGAACTTGACACGGCAAATATATCCGAGAAAAAGTCGAGTTTCGGATATCTGTGCTTATGTGTGATTAAGTAACGCGCGATATACAAAGATAAATACCAAGGTATATACAGTAAAGATTGATGCAGGCTATGGTCGCCACGATGGACACGTTTGTCGAGCACTTGCGTACATAGGACGAAATGAAGTTCTTGAAATTACAATTGGTACAAAGGAGGGAATTTTCTTTCTGTCAATAGATAGTAGGATACGAGGACGAAGACGCGGAAGACTGGCTCGTTTTTCTTGTTAGAATGGTGGGCTTTCCTTACCATCGACGTCGTAAACGACTATAAAAGGGGGGACCAGGCTTTTATCTCGATCCCCGGCTGGGATTAACTCGATCCCAGCGGACCGTACTTTCTTGCGTTCGGCTTTCTCACGAAAAAATCGACCGGCGCGTACTTGCTCCGAGTCTCGCGACAAAAACACGGAAGAGGATCGCAGGCGAATAGTCCAGGATACGCGTGCGGAATATAGGTCAGAAAGGAGGTGGAAAGGATACAGACTCCGCTAACGCTACGTTAAAACTATCCACTTATACTGGGTTATATATAGCCAATTAGAATCGAAACAGTAGCGAGCGAGTATATAAATAGAGAAATGGTAAGCTCAACTAATTATACTACGAGAAGTTTTATCTTTACTTGGTTTCTGTAATATTGCACGTGCAAGTGCATTTCTTATTCTATCCCGAGACGATGTAAATAATCACCAACCGAATCTGGCGTACAAATTTTCTCTGTTTATACGTTTTTATAAAAGTTAATATTAACGCGAGCAAGAACGTTGACATATCCTAGGAATCTGTAGAAACAAACAGTATCAGTCGATTTCAACTGATTTTGTAGTTGCAGTGACAATTGCCCATCCACCATATTCCGATGTTACGTAAAACGATACGTCAGGTACCTGTATGTCATTTGCATTTAACGACAGAATACTCGGTATTTCCCACAGATATACATAGCTCGATAACCGACCAGATAGCGTCCCATTCTGTAGCCAGTTAACCAAAACACCGTAATTCCTATTGAAATTCAAAGAACCGAAATCGAATCGAAAGGAGGTCGCAAAAGCTCGCCGCGACGCATGTGTAGTTCGAGGATGTGGAGCGATAAGAGCATCGAACCCACGTAAATTATCGCGGGAACGTAGGGAATGGGGCACTGAGCATAGAGTATTTTCGTTTCGACCAGAAAGCGTTCTCCCCTGGCTACAGTTTTTTTTTTATTCGTTTTTCTAGATTTCCAACCCACGTATTTGTCACACATCTCTACCGACCAATTTATCTATTTCTTTTTCATCGTTCACGCATTTTTCCGTCGACCTATATCGCTTCGCTGTTTCTTCCTCTTGTCAGTTTAATAATAGTTTCTGCTATATATCAACCGTTCTTTATGAACTAATTATCGAATAACAACACCGGCCAACGCTGTTCTTGTCACGTCCAGCTATCGAACTCTTCTTGCCAGTCGTCTCCACCTCTTCTCTCTTGCCACTGAAGATTTCGTAACGAGTAAAGGTTTATCTTCGACTGGTAGATAATCTGTCGCGCGCTTTACACTGCGTCGTGCCGCGACGCGGCGCGACGCCCGCGCTAGTGAATCGCCGTACCTCGTGCGCGAGAGAAAGCCTTCTTTTTCGCGGCAGTCGCTCGACCGCACGTCACCGTGTTTGATAGCGTATAGAGATCAGCAGTGTCTATAGATTCGATCAATATTGTCGGCGATCGCGCGGCTGGCAGTCCAATTCAGAAAACTTGTCGTTGCTTGTATCCAGTGAATATCGTCTTCGTTTGCTTGATCGTTGGAATTAAGAGTATTTCGTTGGAGTGCATTAAGCTATTGACTCGTTGATAAGAGTCGAGGTGCGCGGCCAGAAAATTGGAACGGAAGATCGGAGTGAAAAATTGGTGGATCTTGTAACAATAAAACAATAGTTAGGTTTGTTTGATATTTTGTTATTTCCTCTTTTCGAATCTGTTCTTTTTTTTTTCTCTCGCCAGTCGATCGTGCGATTCATCACGTAGTAATTTCCGGATGAATATATCGGAAATTCACGCGAAAATCACGCGATCGGCTTGTCATGAAATTCCACGATAAAACTAATCTGCGTTTCCGCAGCGTGACGCGTCAGACCTTTGTATTTTGTGGAATTTTAGTCCTGCCGCGTAATAGTCGAATTCCAAAACGTTGTTCACGTAACTGCCTTCTTTTTTATTCTCAAAACGTTTTCGTTTAACGTCATCTCTTACGTTACTGGTAACTCAACTTCTTACGACATTCGTAACTATGAATATTCAAAGAATCGCCGATAATGTACGCGCATTCTACATTGGCCTTCCGAGCTGCACATCTCGGCAAATTTTTTCCGTTAATCCGGAAGAGTTGATTTAGGGGAAAAATCATCGTACAGACAATCTCTGATACTCGAAGCAACTAATTTATTTATTGGAGGAACGAACGGAAAACGACATTAAAATGCATCGAGTAAATACGTCAAGGGAATGTCTCTCGAGCGAAATTCATTTTTCCAACATTAAAAAATACCGCAAGTTCCAGCGAAACATCAAAAAGCTGTTGTGTACGATGTTTTATTTCAATTCCACGGCGAACATTTTCCTACAACACGTAGGACCTCCTCCTTCTGCTAAAACGAAACCGGGATTGGAATATAAAAGTTGGAATATTAAAAATTAAAAATTAGAAATCGCCGGCAAGTTTTAATTCGTCGTATACACTTCGCTCCGTATACGCGACATTTCGATTTTTCATAATTTTACCGGCCACTTCGAAAAGTTAGAGTACTCGTTAGAGTTCCTCTTTATCCAATCTATTCCTACCAATTTATCGATGTTCGTCGTAGTTCGTATAAATCGATCAGCGTAATTTACTCGTCTGCTTGTTATCGGTCAGTTATCGCGTACATCGTCGTACGATTGAAGCACGTTCGGATAGAGAGAGATAGATAACCGATCCAGTGACAAAGCGTGGTCGCGTGGAATTAGCTCGTGTATCGCCGGGTAACAGCCAGAACCGAACGATCGAAAGAGCGGAATCGCGATTTGCAAATCGAACGGGTGAATGAGGAACGGGTGACGCGAGGCCGACTCGCCGACGCACACGCTCGCGCGGCCGTTGCAGCAAATGCAGCAAGCGCGATCTTCCGAGCCAGTCTCGCCAGTGCGAGTGCAACGTTTCTGCCGTTAGTGTCAGTGCCAGTGCCAATCGGGCGTCGTTCGGACATTTGCCGGAACATTCGCGTCGGGAGATCGCGTGTTCGCCTCTGTCTCGCGCCGCATCCTCTTCTCTTCTCCCATTCGTCTCGTTTTCCTTTTCACTCGCCTTGACATCGCGGCCTTTTCGTTTCCGCTCTTGAAAGAGATGTCGGAACGTAACTCGGCGCTGAGAACTGGCGATTTGCAATTAAATCCGGCAAGTTGAAACTTCGCATGTAGATTCGGAAGATGTAGATTCGCAAAGATATCGTTCGCAAGCGAGTATACTGCAAGATCGTTAATTGCTGTGATACTTCCGATTCGATGAAGGGAAAGGAGCGCAAGTTGCAGTTAACAAGAGGATCCTCCCGTCTCATATAGATTTCTCCGAAGTTTACACACAAGGTATCGAAATTCCCGGAATCGCCAACAGGTTTCCGAGACCGAGGTACCGCTGTAAGCCGCGAAACGTCAGACCAACGTGACAAAGCGCAGCAACGGGCAATCGCTCGTTATTCGTCGCGATTCTTCGGTTTATTCATTTTTGTCCCGCGTTAAAACATCCGACGATAGGCGAGGGATAGCCGAGAGAGAGAGATAATGATCTCTCGGATCGTACGATCGATCAATTTTCACAGGAAGGGTGGCTGATAGACGAGCGTTGATCGTGTTTCGGTTCGTTACATAACGAACCGCTATTCAAACGGCAAACCACTGGCAAACACACACGGGGCACGCAATTTCTTCCCGCTGTGTATCGGCCGCGAAACCGGACACTACACGTTTTTTTTTCTCCACCATGTAATATTACGTTTTTCCTCGCAACGTGAATAAACACGTTTACGTCGTCGTCCATAATCGTGACGATCTTCAGCTGTGGACGTCAAACGCGCACGGAGGCTCGTTCGTTGTATCCCAGCCAAAATCCTTGCCATCGCGTTGACGAGTTACGAACGTTATTTTCGCGCCTGGTGAACGGACGCGCGCGCCGTGTTTTCCGCCTCAAGGGCAGCCCTCGTTAGCGCCTTGGATCTTAGGAAGACACTTTGAATCCTCGCTGGTGATAGAGTGGATATTGGATGCTAATGGATAGCGAGTTTGATCGCAGCCAGTTCGTCTGAAAACAAAACGTCTTCTCCCGTTTGAATGACAGAATCCTAACGTCTATCTCCACAACTCTAAATTCCTATAAACTCCAATACACACGCGTCTCTACGTTTTTGTGCTTCTAATGTCTAACAGCTGTATATTGTGTAATTCGTATCTCGACAAGATTCAAAGACAAGAATTTCGTTAGGACCCACTTTCACTCGTTCCCAGTATCTGCCTCGTTCTCCGGGCTTCTGATCACGTCGCTTTGTTTGTCCAGCCACTCACTGAATCGTCCTATTGTTCTCTCGATCGACGTCAAAGCGAAGACAGAGCACGAATCCCTTTTCTTCGGGGCGAGAAGCGCGAACGAGGCAAAGGCCGCGAAGCAGAACGCGTGCTGTGTCCGATTCGTGCCAAAATCATTGGCAAAGCAAAACCCTCCTCTCTTTCTCGCTCTCTGTTCGCTTCTTGCTTGCCCCCCTTCGAGACACACATCGCGAAGAGAAACGAACAGCAGTCGAGGGAAAGAGCGATTGACGCGTGGGCGACAAATTTTCCGCGCGGGGATGAGGATGGTTGACGTACAGGAGGAATAGAAAAACAGTAGGGGGCCATGGGTATACCAGATGGAAACCGAAGAGAAGAGGGGACTGATCCCACGTGCTCGATTGCACAAGTAACCGGGCGGTCGGCCGTCACTCTATTTTTAACAATACCGGCCGCATATTTAACTTGCACCTAACTCAACCTAATCGCTCTTTCTCTCTCTGTGCGTCTCTTTCTCTCCTAAATTCCCTATCGTTTCGTCGCACGGTTCACATGACCGTTCGTCGTTTTCTCCGCCTAAACGTACAAACCCGCGGATTCTTGTCGTCACTTCCCCTGTCAAAGAGATGGGCCATAAATTTGGGGCATTGCCTAGGTGGTAGTGAGCCGACGTGTATCGTGTATGTAAACTAGCGTCATCGAGCACAAAATTATAAAGTTTCGCTACCATTGAGAATAACGTACGGTGCATACAGAAAGTGCGTCTATTCTATATCGAATAATTAGGTTCGAGATTACGAAATATCGTTTAGTAGTTTAGTTTCGTACGAGTGCGCGAACGTTTAATGGTATGAAAGTGAAGGCCGACAAATGCTTCCTTAGAATTTAAGGATATGTAGGTAGAGAATACAATCTTTACAACGTATATTGTTACAAATTATTTCGTTATATGTGATTATTACAAATCAGACCGGTGGGGAGTCGCTCTGGTACGTCCGTCTCTCTCTCTCACATCGAAATTTTTAAACGAGAGTCAATTAGATGGATGAGCTCTATGGATAATAATCTACAGAAAACCGTGGCAATGTTCGACGCGAGTAAAACAAATGCCGAGAAAAAAGAACTCGGCAGTTTCGAATTCGCGGGTCGAACACCTTGTCGCGAAGTGATATCATCGTGTACGAGGTCGCGCCGTTTATTTTCCTACTTGAGCGGCTCGGCAGAATTCATCTCGCTCGCCAAACTCGAAACAGTCGAAGACGAACGAACCGTGGCCAACTAAAAATAAGCCCCGCTCGAAGCCGCATTTTTTATCGTGCAACGCGCCGTTATGCAAGTGAATTCGCGGGCCCGCGATCGGTCGGAACGGCTCACGAAATCCTACGCTCCGAAACCTCGCCGCGCCCACCGGTTCGAGTTCATTAAGCTTGTTCGCTCTACGATAACCAAACGACCCAAAGATCCCGGGATTTCGTGAATTTTTTTTTTTAATCTCGAGATTACTCTGTTAACCAGGTCATTTTTTAATCACAGCTCTCGTAATCATCGAATACTTTAGAGATTAAAGTGAACATAGCAGTTAATAGAGACAAATTATATTTCATATTGGAAACGATTTAAGTATTCGTCAATATAAATTACGATATAACGTACACTGTGGGTCATTTTTACCGAATAATATTCTCGTCGTTACAAAGCTTCAGAAATTTCAGGAAAATACGAAAGAATGATCATCGATGTATGTGACTCTCCGTTTTATTTTTTTTTTTCTCTTGACACATTAAAAGATCGTTTTCTCGTAATAAAGGGGGTAATAGAAAATGTCGGAAAATAGAAGAAATTTCTCTATGGAGAAATTATTATTTCTTTGAGGATCCTAGTTGCCAGCTATGTATCTCGTTCTTCTCCGTTAACAGGTTGACAAAGGCGGGAAATTCAAATTGTCAAAGGAGAAGAACTCGAATGGATAGTCACGCGACTCTTTATCTTTATTTCCATCGCTTCTGTATTTATGAAAGAAGCCACGTTCTTCGCTTACAAGCGTAGGTATTCCCGTTGAGATTCTCTCGCGTGATTTGCACGCAACCACGAGGCGACTGCGACGACGCTCCTGCCGTTCCACGTTTGGGGTCCCGCTGGTCAATTTGCGACAATTACCGAGCCGTTGTGACTGGTTAAAGTTAGTTAGTGCTCGACTCGGCCTATACTGTTGTATACGGTAACGCAGCGTCAGACGTCTCACCGTTTCCCCTTCAAACCCTCTGTCGCTCTCTCTTCTTCTCGTGGCATTTAATTCATTAAGGAACAACGTTGCATTAACGCAACATTTCGTTCGCAGCTTTTTCCTTTTAGTCGCTCTATGTCATCAAATTCTTTCCTTCGACGTTCTGGATATAAAAAGGAATTGCAAAGGTCCGATATATATATTTCTATACAAGTCACTTTATTTTCATCGTTCGATCGTCAGCGGTGAAATTTGGATGTCCAGTTTGAAAGTTCGCAACAAGTGTGCACTGTTTTAGTACAGTGTTTCGTTGCGCTTAGTCGTTGATCCAGACAGCGTGAAGTTTCCAATATTATAAAAAGAAATACAGACAATGTAAATTATAGTTATCGTCCCGCGTACGCTAGATAAGTTTCTCGCAGAAGCTTAAAGGAGCTTTCCTTCGATCTATGAGACAGCTTGTACGTCGTACGAACAGCTCGACTTCTTCAAGTCTCATGAAACAGCAGACCGTAGGCGAAAGAAGGAAATACGGCGAAGCGAGGAAAGAAGTACGAGGCGAAGCGTTGGAAATCTCCTTTCACAATCACAATTCAAAATTTCGTTATGTAAATTATAACTCGTAATCATAATCAAGTTACATAAATTGACGGAAAACAACAAATTGCGCATGTAGCGTTATGTTGATGCAACGTTGATTCTTAATAGGTTAATGAGTTAATCCTTGAATCGTGGCGTGCCCTAAGGAGGTATCCGCTATGTGTAGTTCTGTTATCAGCGAATTTAGCATCGAGATTAGAAGTTCGATATATTTGTCTTTCGTTTTAAATTTCTGTAACTTATCTACGCAATTATAAAAAACGATTTCGAATTTTTCGTTTCCGTAGTCGAAAATCCGCGAGTAACGAGTTCTTCTCTACTCTTTCCTTTCTTTTTTCTTTTCCCTTCTTTTTTTTTTTTTTTTTTCGTCCGTGAAAATTGACGGCTCACACGCGCTCGATCACGCTCGTCGTCGAATCGGCTGCTAGCGCTAGCAGCCTTAACCTTCGCGATAACCTACATCGAGAGCAGAGAGGCGAGAAAGCCACGGCTCCTCGCCAGAGATCGGCGTGTAGTCGCTTTTCTACGATGTCCCTGACGCATTTTGGCCGATCGAGGTGTCACTGTGACATTAGAATCGCTTGACACCTCCTCTATCGTACTGATCCGTTTTCCAACGAACCAAGCTTATTTCGCTCGCGGGAGAACAACTTGCAAGAATTTAACGGCGCGATCGAGTTTCATAATGATTACAATGTGCAAGCTTTATCTTATTTTCGACACATAGTTTTGTCATATCCGATTGGACGATTCTTGTCTTTATCTCGAGGTCGTGAAACCTACTACAGATATTCGAACGTTCCGAGATAGGAGAAAACGACGAAGATCGAATTTGCATCTTTTCGTACAATTAATTATAGATATAGGTATAGATGTACATTTCCCAAAGGTTGTTCGTCGCTTCGAGTAATTATTAGGTCGATAATATACGAGCCACTCGGACGTCAAACTGACGAGCAACTCCATCGAGGTTAGTTATATTTGGCTCTCGAAGAATTAAACATCGGTCGTAACTTCTCGATTCTAAAATCGCAAGAAACTTTTAAAGAACGAACCTGGTTAGTTCGACTTCCCAGTTCGACTTCCCAGTGTGGCTCCTATATTTGTTTCGTATTCTCTGTTTGTAAATAGGACGAAAATAGGACGGATATATAAGACAACCTAATAAAATCATTCCCACTTATATAAATATGAAAAACAAACTGGCGGGCTCAAGAAAATTGCCAAGACGACACTCGAGTCTCCTCCGTAAGATCAACGAGTTACGAGGACAAAATTATCCCAAAGTATGTTCGTCTTCTCACGTGCGGCGATTAAAATTCGTCGGAAACGAAAGCACTTTGGTAAGAACGGTATCTAGAGATCGGTTTTGGCAGGCGTCTTGTGTTCAAGTCGTCACACGATTTCTAAAGCCATAAAATCTGGCCGTCGTAATGGCAAACTCGAGGATCGACCTCGAGTCAACTGCTGCCATTCGCCTGCATCTACACGAAAAGAAGAAGTACACGTTCATTGAGCTTCGGCCCGATCGGTTGATTGGTTCCATGTTGGTTCGAAGGAATTCGCTTCGTTCCAGCACGCGTTCGCAGCTTCCCGGCCCATCAAACGGTAATTGTTATGCAAGGGGGGCTCGCGAGCTAAAAACCGTGGCCATGTGCTTCGCTCTCTCGCGTACGAGGGTCAGGACCCGAACGAACGAACGAACCGGAGTACACGAGGGGGGAACACGAGCGGTGCGCCCGTTCGAACGTCTAACTAGGCCGTCGAAGACGGCTAGTACCATCTCAGTTGATCATCCAACCTATTCGCGTTCGAATAGCATAAGCCGGTCGTTCTTTGGTACGTTTCACATTTTCCTCGATACTGTGGTAAACGTGGTTCTTGGTCACCGTGATTGGGAGTTTTCGCGGATTTTGATCTTTCGTCGACCGATCTTTCTTTCTCGATCGCTGAGGAGTGGCAGTGGTACGTACTTTACTTTATCGCGCAACGTTTCGTACGAGTTAACTCTCGGCAGAGGGTGGATAATTTGTTGTTACGAGCGTAGAATGTACGGACGTGCCGGTATATTTGAGTCTCTGGGAAATATTCGTCGATTTTTCAATTCCATTACACAAGTACGCGATTAATGGTCGATTCTTAAGCGACGAGTGACTCGCTTCCGTAGGATCGTTTATCGCAGAAAGCTGGCATAAACGAGAGTGAATTTCGCTTTGTATTCCTGAAGCGCTATCTAAGGGAATTTTCACTGCGGCAAGTAAGAGAATATAATACAACAAACGAAGGCTGTTATGTAATTACGTAATATCAGTTGAAGTCTCTTAGAACGCCGGTTCAGAATAGAATATGAACTTGCGAGCCAGTCTGACCGGGTGAAATTTGGAAAATAAGAAACGCCAGACATAATATCGCTGTATGAACCGAAATTCACTCAGACTTCGTGCGACAGTTAGCTATTAGAAAACGCAGGTTTATTAAATGAATCGAGAGAGAAAGTGGTCGGTCACACGTAGAAACAGGATCGTCGATGGCGCGGCAGTTTCCACCAGGTAGGATTTCTGCTTTCAGCGGCGTGGAACGCGAGGATGAGGTGTACAGCGCGCGGCAGCTTGCAGCACGTGACAGCGAGGAGGCCGTGAAGCCGGAGGAGAAACCGGCTGCCACGAGCGACGTTGTCCAACTTCCACCTCTTCAAGCTACCACAAAGCTTCGTGTTCGAGTGCAAGTGAACAGCAAGAAGCTCGAGGATACAGCGCTCGAGGGGAAACAGCAACAATTATCGTTACCTGCTACAAAATCGAAACCAGCGACTACCGGCTCTTCCAATCGCGCGAGACCGTTGACAGTGACCAGTTCGATCTTCCGCGCGGCGGACAACAAAGCGAAGAAGGAGCCTGTTCAACTTCAGGACGGCTCGCGGAAGGATAACACCTTCCCGAGACCGGTCCAGTCTACAGAGAAATCGTTCGTCGGTGTACAGGCTTTGAAAGAATCGCTGGAAGAGTCGCTGAAGGAGAACAACGGGCCAAAACGGAAGCAACGGTGCCGCCAGCAATCTGTTGCTAGCCGCGCTCCGTTCGTGTTCCAGGTATGATACGAGGAAGGAGAATATAGCGAGGCTGTAAAACAGTTAAATTTCGGTAGGATTGGTAGTCGAAGAGGCTTGCAGTGATAAACAGGCAGAGTTCTAATATACGAGGCTTTTAGAACGACTAACTTGTCATGAGCCACTTTCTTGTTTCTTAGTTTCTTTATTTTGTTGCTCGGGTTTATCGTAGGATTAGCGTACAACTTTAAAAAAAGAAACGATATACTTCTGTAGATTTATTGCAAAGATATAACGTATAAGTAATAGTAAATTCCAAGGTAAACTTAAGAGAAACAGAGGATCGAATGATATCTCTTTTATTTGATTTTTAATTCTACAGTTGATCAATGTGGCGTCAGAGTGGCTCATTTATTGGGTCGCTCTATTAGGTCTTCAGACAATAGAAATTGTTACTATAAGGAGTTTTATAAAATTGCACGTATCTTATGAAACAGCAATATGGTTTAGTTTTGATCGATTTGCAGTTGATTTTTATTTGATTTATCCGCGTTACTAGAAATTATCTTTATCCTTGCGAATAGATAACATCTTGTATTAATTGATCGTTAATTGCTCATTGACTCATTGGCCATCCAAAGCTGTGAACGATAGCCACTGATCAATTTCACGACCTCGCTATATTCTTCAAGTATACGTTTTGTAGAGAGGGGAGTGTGTTCACTTTGAGAAAGAAAGTGAAAAGAATTTTGACGTTGATGGAAATGATCTTCTAGGGCAAACCCGCGGTGGAATACGATCCGGAGACAACGGTTCGTCAGGACAGGCCACACGTCGTTACTAGACACCTGTTCGCTTCTATTGCGACGCAACAACAACAACAACAACAGCAAGACCAGATCACCTGCAGACCACCGCCACAGACAGCGACAGCGAGTATCTTCGCTCCTCGTACCGAGGACATGAACAAAGGCTTCTTGACTTTCAGCGAGGATCATCCAGGCCTTACGAGTGGGTGTCATTCATCTCTTCCTTCGTATTGTTTCGCAACGAGTCTTGTTTTTCCTCGTCTTGTATCTTTACGTTTCACTCGTTTGCCTATCTCTTTAAACTCGTTGCTATTCGCGCAATAATCGAGAGATAAATGTCGTAACACGCGACTTCGGTCGATAACGATGAAGAGTATGAAAAGAGAAAGAGAGAGAGAGAGAGAGAGAGAGAGAGAGAGAGAAAATAATAATTAGGTGAGGGAGAAGTACTCGTTATACAAGAAAAACTTCGTAGGTAGACAGTAAATCTTGCCTATCACACGAGATACGATATTGCGAACATTTAGGATCAAATGACGAACACATGGAAACAGCATGATAAGATTATATTTGTTAATTTTTCCACTTTTATATAGTGACTAAGATTTCAATATTACTTAGTCGAAGAGAAAAACGATTTGCTGTGTAAAGAGATATATTATCTTTTAGAATTAGATAATAAATGTAAGAAGTTTCTCTCTTAAAAGCAACAAAGTAGCTAACGTTATATGACGTTCGACAATCAATTTTTCTTCAATGTTCAAGAATAGATAGATAGGTACGTAGACAGATATACAGAAGAATAGACACGAGCACGTTTAATTCTGAAAGCAATTGAAACGACGGATTAGATAATATGCAATTGATGACAATACATAAACTTAACTTAAAAATTGCTTTTTTTGTAAAATACAGAAGATACGTCTTATTGTGTATGTTCCCTTCAATTTTCGCTTAGAATAACCCATATTTGTTATAATACGGAAGTAAACAACGGTCGGTGTACCCTTGAAGGTATTTGAATTTCATCTATGGAATGTTACAGTGCTGAAGGACGAACCGGAGGATCTAACACATCTGGCGCCTACACCTGGCGACGTATGCGTCCCCCTCGAAGACACGCCTTTCCTTACGGACATGCTCGACGAGTTTATTCTTGGCAGCGACAACTATTGTCCCTTACTGAGCCCCGATGGAACCCTAGCACCTGAATTACGCTCCACAGATTTCACTGACTCTCTCAAAGATGCCGAGTTGGGAGACACCTCGAGGAGCAAGGATCTAGGGGAGTCTCTGGCCGATAGCGATCCGTTCATGTACGGAGATTCACCGAGCAGTCCATGTAGCATCGATCCCAGCGCGGTTTCACCGCCGCTCTCCAAGTACCGTCAAGTGAGCCGATTTTCTCGATTCCTTCACACACTTGCAGACATTACACAAATATTCTCAGATCTTCTCAAATATACTATGAATATTCCCAAATATTTTCAACCACTTGCAAATATTTCCAAGTATTCGTAAATATTTTCAAGTATTTCCAAGTATTTCCATACAACGTTTCCAAGTGTTTCCAAGTGTTGCCAAATATTTCCAAGTACTTCTAAATATCGTAATTGTAGTAAAAAATTGCTTAATCCCGTTGTGTATTATATTTCAGAGTCCAGAACGAAGTATAGATTCGTTGGGTAGCCCGACAGGGGGTAGCGGTGCGGACGGTTTATCGGAGGACGAGATGTTAATGTTAGGCCTGAACGATAGTATAGGCGACGACGAGTTGGAATTTAGAGCACCTTATATCCCAATGTCGGATCAGGATGAGGCTCTGGATCTGCTTATAAGCAATGATATGGTTATGTGGAGTCCGCCACAGACGACAGATCACAAAAGTTGTCTAAAATGGTACGAAATGACGGCACGAAAATTATAATTACGAGAACCAGCACGAGAACCGTGAATCTTTATGTATTGCTTACAGGACGTTAACGGAAAAGGAGCAACGAACGACAGATTCTAGTTTAGCGCAATTATTGAAAATGGATCAGGTCGTCTCCAGAAAATACAACGACCATGGAGGAGGTTTGGTGAATCCAGTACAAGTTCTCGGTCAGATCCCTAGGAAGAGTAAGTCCCTTCTTCTATCTACTAGTACAACTCTACCAATAACAAGTATATGAAACTATTAAGTGTTTTCTATCTGGATGACTTAAGGCTTCGTCGAGAGATTGATTATTATTATCCTGTCTCAGATATAAATCTAGATAACTGCCATTGGTCCTCCAAAATGGACAGACCAACGAAGCGTATTCACACTGCCTCCGTAGACGCAGGGAACGACAATAAGCGCATCAGATGTGACGAATCCGCGAAATGTAGCGATCACCTTAGTCTAGAGGATCACCTGTTAACAAAGCAGCAGCCGTCTTCGAGAAAATCGTCGAACTTGGGCAACAGTCAACTGTTGCGTCGCCTGGTGTCTCAACAGAACGTTCTGCGGAATAATTTCGCGAACGAATCGTACGACAGTACGGTAAAAGGTCGACAGAGCGTTAATCGATTAGAAGGGAATCTGAATGCGGAGGATGGCGAAGGAGACAGTGGTGGCGGAGGTGGAGTTAACGATGGCGGAGGAAGAAAAGTCGAAACGAACGAAGGAAGGTGTCGTCGAAGCGGCGTAGAAAACGGCGACGCGATCAGTCAGGTCTCTCAGCGGAATCCGGCGTGCAACAGCGTGCTAATGAATCTCCTGGTATCCGGCTGCGACGTGAGTGCGGGATACGTTTGTTTCGCGAAACCGAAGTCCTCCAAAAGCATAGCGAGCACGTGAAGCAGGCGACTGTTCGAACTCGCGATCGTTTTACGATATGTCTTCTGCCTGGAACATTGGGTCTTTCATAGGTCGTGAGCCGCGTTCTCAGCGTCTCAGCTATCATTGCCGAGTTAGTTCCAGTACATGAACATCAACGAAACATCGCGTCGCGATGGGTCGACCGTCCACCGATCTTACGAACGTTCCCTACGTTTGATCGTCGATCGATTCTTTTTATCTTTCTTTTTTTTTTTTTTTTTTAACTCTCGACAGCGTTTCGCGACAGTCTGAGACAGTTAGACGCGATATTTTCCGAGGCTGAGCCGATCAACCGATAAAGGATTAACGCGAAGAGTTAGTTGGCAGTTCACCAGACGATGCTTCCGAACTTCGTGTAATTTTTCCCGCGATGCAGACAACGATGGATTTACAAGTTTCCTAGGAAAGTTATTATCGCGATACTCGATTCGGTACTCGCAAATATGATCGCCGAGAGAGTGAGAGAGAGAGAGAGAGAAAGGCAGAAAGGAAGATCGAGTGATCGAGGGGTCTTAAGAGAGAAAGATAAAGAGGGAGAATATTTAGAGAGTCGAGATGACGAAAGTACAAAATATTCAGGACGATGTTGATAGAGTACAGAGCACGCGCGCGTCTCCCGTGTCTTCGAAGGATACACGGGGGATCTGTTAGGCGAGACGAGAGATGTAACTTCGCTCGGCCGTAGTTCGTTTAACCGTGTCGCTGTTTAACGTCACGTTATGTATTCTACTTCAAAGTATATAAAATTGTTGATTGAAGATTGTCCAAATACATTGAACATTGAACATCGAATCATCTGAACTGCTGCGTTTCGTTTCCTCCTTTCTCATCCTTCCGCTCCAATCGCCTTCCATCGTAGTCTTGATATTAATGCTACGTCCACGTGCTAAGTATACCAAGCGACGTTTCAACGAACGATTCTTTTGCTTTTAAACGATGTATCATGAACAACATCGAAGAAACAATCGATCATTACCGATAATGCTGATTATTGAACCTTTTTTTACATCTGTCGGTAGTGACGAGATTATTTTCAAAGATATTGCATCGATTTCTTTGCGTAATTTGAAAATGCGAATAACGTTTAACATACATGATAAAATATGATTTCGTCGCGTATGAAATTTCTTGGAATTTATGAGAAAAATTTATGCGTTTCACATTTCATTTATCAATATATCAATCATTGTTTTTACAATTTAAAAAAGATGCCAGTCGATTAGAAATGTGTTGTTTAGATCAGGATCTGTACCAAAGCTGACGAATCTGTGTGTATTTTAAAACTTTGAAACGATCGTGTGAATGCAAGTAACAAGTACAGAAGTAACATTTTCTATTTGACTTCTTTCGTAGTTAGAAATGTTTCCCAATTTCCTAGTCTTTCATACGAAACGCAGCAACACGCTTTCGAGACCGTGACGCGTTGAAAAACATACAACATTGTGGAGACATGCTCATATTTGGAGGGCTGAGGTTTATTTTCAGAATAAATAAAAAGAGAATATTTGACGTTGAATCAGTAAGATGAAGTCAGGACTCGTGTTGATTCATATGTTAGCCTCATATCTTTATTCTGAATAAACTGCGAATTTTTACCCAAATTTATATTTTTAAGAACACGATATAATCTTCGCTATATATAGTTTATTACGTGCATTTTCCCGTTTTTGAAATCGTTCTTAAGTGCATAAAAGCCCGCACTTTGTCCATTAATATTTATCGTTTAATCACAAAATTTTAGTTAAAAGACATTAAAAATAAACTGCAGTAATTGCATTATTTCTTATCTCAAAGTTTCCATTCCTTATAAAAGTATATAATTATAGCTATCTGGTTAGTATACTGACTTCATCCTATCAGTTACGTAACGTGTTACAGTATATTACCCTCGCGGAGGGTTGATTAAAATATCAAGAGTCACGCGATATTTAACCACACACCCATCATACTCTAGAAATCTGTGAACGAAGCATAATGATTGGTATAAATTATTTAGGAAAACCTAATGGACTCGCGGAACGTGCCGTCCATATACCCTAAAAGCCTGATGTCTCCACTGTCTGTGAACCTGGAGAACCACCAAATGGTGCCTCAATGTCCGGATTCCAGAGGGTCTAGCGTATCCTTCGACCAGCTGAGCCCCGCTGCGAGAAAGCAACTATCCAACAATACATTTATAACTGGAGGAGGATCAATCGAGTCGTCGCCATCCTCACCGATGATGCCATTCGATAATTTTGATTATGATACGAGTATGTCGGCTAGTGGTTTGCTTCAAGTGGAACCGGACCTATTTGGAAGTCTACTGAATCGGAATCTCGTTTAAGCAGTCGTGTTTAATCCGAATACAAGCCGACTCCGCAATCGAGTTGATCGGATTTCGTGGGGATTAAAAAGGAGAGGATTAAAAAAAAAAAAAAAAGAAGAAATGCAGTATCTAGAGCGAGATAATGGAAGATCAGTTTGTTACGGGGCAATGAAATGCTAAAGCGACGCAGTTGCAGATGATTCAGGGTGTTTATCTTGCACGATTTGATAGCGCGTATCGTGCAAATATATCAATATTTTTTCATTGGTAATTGTGCTATGTATAACGTGTCGTATGGATTCGTGATGATAGTTTTTCTCATACGAAAGTGCCAATGCATTTTTAGGACGTTAGCCGTTAAGTCTTGTAGTATAAAGGATAATGAGAGAACAGATCTACCTGTATGGTATAATATTGTTTTATGAATAAATCGAACGGGGATTCGGTTCGACTATAATAGAGCATAATTCTCTCTATATACAATGATTTTACCTCATTCAGACAAATATATTCGAGTCCACGAGTTTCGCTGTTCATTGATTTGAATTGTTGATAATTTGACGATGCATAGAAATTCGAGGCAAAAGAGAAAGCGACGGAGGACATTGTTAATTGAGAGAAAAAATATATGATATATATATAGGGTAAATAAGATGAGGATGTGTGAATGTGGAACACATGCGGCACTCGTTTTCTATATTATAGCCGATTGATACGGCATTTATGGCGAGCTGATAGCGTTTATCGCGATCCTTGCCGTCGTTGTTACTGTTTTTTATAGTTTTTAACGAGGCCAACCCGAGAATCAGTTGTTATTACCATATTATCGTATTATCGTTCTGTGCACATGTATTAAGGAATATTATAAATTCTAAGATAGCATACATATATATATGTATATTTTTACTTATTCACTTATTGATTACAATCACTATAGTAATATCTAATTTTATTACTTTACTATAATCTCTGTATTTTTATTACCGTAACATCTATGGTTATTACTAATAATCTTATCTATATTACAGTGTTGATATAGATCAATATTATCATGAGAAAAAAGTGTTATAAGTAAATAAATAAATAATCTTTCTAATATTTCACTATTTGTCATATCTAACGTTGACTAATTCTAATACTCGAAAAAACAAAATGATTCATTGTCTAAAATATTTGAGCCTTTATAAGCCTCATTTAAGCCTTTATAACTATTATAGGCGAAGTTTCATCCCATACGACCTTTGGTTTAGTATTATCGTTCTGTAATAATACCGTCGTAATATCGTTAATTGCGACAGCTGCAAACAATGATTTTTCTACTCTTCGTCCGATTTAATTCCGCTTGTTCAATTTCATTAGTTCCTTAATTTAAGAAAGATGCGCTGCTATGAATTTTCATGATAGCTTGCAACAGATAAAATGATGTGACGTGTGTCAAATTTTTAATCGAATATATCTTGAAATTATTAACAATCTATATGAAACTTGCAGTGCAAAGATAGCACCGAAAGAAATAGCATTATCGCATGGCACTTCAGGTTTCAATATCTTGGCAATAAAGCTATTTTGTATTGTAACCCTTTAGAGGAGATAATTAGGGAAATCACACAAAACTATTTACGATGACTGGCTCTTCGATACCAATGAAGATTATCCACCACAAAGCGAACGATACATGGGCTTAGTAAATGCCGTTTATTGCTGGCCCTCCGTGAAAGTACTCTACTGTATTGTTTTCTCCATGAACCTGGCTGGCCTTTTAACCGTCATTCTGGCCATTTTCTGGGCCGTACGATTCGAAAGAGGCTTTGCCGATTACCTGAATCTTATCACCCCTGGTTAGTCCACGTACGAAAACCATTTACAACAATCGATAACAGTCGTTTGTGGAAGAACTGCCTTTAATTCTGATTCGTTTCATCCTCTGATTTCCGGAGATTTTCTGATTGTATTTCGTAACAGTTTTCTAAAATACGGCCTTAAATCTATCGAATCTTTTTCCAATTTAATCAGGTATCGAGCGTTTATCTATGGAATTAGTGATCGTATTAATGATACACAGAATTTCATTTATCTGAACTCATCGTGATAAACACGTAATTGAAGTATATTAATTCTTCCTACTATCTATTATTTTTCGTTCACATAGCCAGAGTTGATGTCCAGATAAGAAGATTTAATCAGCTGGGCTTCGGTTGAACAGAAATTAACTGAAACATAATTTAGATAAATGGAGTTCTGCTGTACACTGAAATGTACTCTATCGTCAATAAATCAGGGAAGATTTAGCATATTTGGGATAGCCATAATTGCAAAATCGTGGATATCGTAATTGCAAAATAAACTTGTTAACGGCGTCTAAATCATACTATTTATATTTCACAGATATTATCACGTATATTAATTACAGATCTGTTTTATTAAAGATAGTGTTTCAAACGGGCGATTTTCTCGTCACTTATGAACGCTAGTGTCTATATTGACACTGCTGCAATTTTGATATTACCATTATTTCAACATATAAAACGACTCTGAACGTTCGGAGAATTATGCATGAAATATCGCAACAAGAATAACTCGTGAAACTAAAATAACTTATTAAGAATGGAAAATGACATTTTGCAGCAGAGTCACATAATAATATTTTACTATCGTCAGGCACGACTAGCGCTAAAAAATTCTCCCATTTCTCGGTGATGGTCATACGACGAATTTTTTAGAATTCGCTTTTTTTTTTTTATTGTGTGGATTAACGAGCGGATCACGACGAGCAGGTGACGGTCACGTGTGGACCGCGATCATCGTGTCTGCTGGCGTTTGCTGTTCCCCTGCCTATATCCTGGGAATTAAGTGCTGGCTCTACCTGAAACTAGAACCAGCTAGAAACGATTTAGAGGATCAACACAAAGTAGACGACAACGTAGATCCTCACGATGTGAATCGGCTTCTATTCTTCCACGTGATTGCCTGTCTGCTGTCAGGATTCTTGGTAGCTATTCTAAATGCCACTTACTTGATTCTGTTGAGCGGATTTCAGCAAAAAAGCCGCGATGGCTTGATAGAAGCCATGGAGAAATATGGAATTGACGTCGCTGTGAAGGCGAGGGTGGACGCTCTTCAAACCGAACTCGAATGTTGCGGGGATAATAGTTACGAAGATTGGTTTCGAATTCCGTGGCTGAAACTGTCGATGGAGGGACCCGAGGATATGGAGAACGGTCCTCGACTGGAAGGGCAGTGGGTATAATCGAACCAATTACCATTTATTATTGTTAATAACAAGAATTAAATGGTTAGTGACCATCGTGCACGCCAGTGTAGAAAAGGAAACAAAGTGTTAGCAATAAATATGAAAAATGGTTAAAAGGATAATCGAGGAACTTTCTGAGAAAATGAACTACGAAATTACATCGTGAATTGAGGAAATTGCACTTTAATACTAGTTTCTAAATAGCAACTACGTTTAATTATCGATAATTATAGTGGTCTTGAAGAATTTTTTCTTGCTTTATATTTACAGAATAAATACGAACATAGCGCTTCACTCGGCACCTATAAATGTGTTTACCATGTGGCTCCTAAATATTTTTTCAGAATGTTCCTTAAAATATGATGATTGTCGAACGATTTTAAGAGAACGTAGATAATCCCGTTTAATCTCAGCTTTACCCATTTACTTTTGTCTGTTTCAAAAGGAGGTATTAGCATTTTTAGTAAGTTCTCTTAATCTATCTTAATGCTTGAATGCATTGATTGTGTGATAAAGATCAGTACCAGAAGAGCGAGAAGAAGAAACTTCCACGCCCGTGGATGTACCTTTCTCCTGTTGTTCCAATGACATTCCGAAACCTTGTGTTCATCACGATATTCTCAGCCCCAGTGCCGTCTACAACTACGATCCTAAACATTTAACCATCTCCACTAATGGGTGCAGATCGAAGATTATAAGTCGAGGTGAAGTTATCAAAACGTACTTGACAGGATATCTTGCTCTTTTATCCCTATATCAGGTACGTGTAAAAAGAATAAAATTAGGAATTCATATAAAAACACGGTGAAAAGTCTTTCGAGAATAAAGTTCATTTTTGGTTTTCAGGTAATTTTGTCGTACGTGTCTCGATTATTGCAAACAGCCTATAGCAACGAGCTGTACATAGGACCTCAGAAGACTCGTTACCACGTCTGGATATTCTTCAAGCCGGAAGATTTACCTGGAAACGAGCGAAGAAGCGAGCGAATGCGTCCTCAGAGAAAACGATCGAAACTAAAGTTAGTCTCTACGTTCTCGAAAAGTTGGGACGAGGAGGAAACGAGTTCTCAGCGTCGTAAAAACAGGAAGGGAAGCATGAAAGTTTTAACGAAGATTCGTTCGAAAATCTCCTCCGTTAAATCGAAAAGCCTACCTACTATTAGACCTACTTTCTTTTCTAACGATTCTCGAGGAAAGAAACGAAGCGCGCAACGGTCGAGAGAAATCGGCGAGGAAGAAGATGAGCAACCGGAAGAAGAAACGAGACTTTTGTCAGAACATAAAACGAGATCTGAGATTGTTATGAAAAAAGATCATCTCTCTGTTTTTTCATTATTATCGGACGATTCCTCGACGAATTTACCGCCGCCGCCGCCGCCACCTCCACCTCCTTTTGTACTAAATCTTGATGTAGAAGACAAAGAGGAAGATCAACTTCTTTCCGAAATCGTGCCTTCAAAGTCCTCCAATATAACAAAAGTTAATGTACCATCGATACAAAACGTAATTACAAATCAGAACTCTGGCAGACGCATAAAAGTATTAGAAAAATTTGGTCAAATCTGGGAACGTATTGATAGAGGCACTCAGCATAGGGAAAGCGGAGGAGCAGATATTTCGAGTAGCAATTTGAGATACGATTGTTCAAGAAGCGAAGTTCGTACAAGGCTAAGTTCAACGGACGTTTACAATAGATTCCGTGGTACTCTTCAGCACACTCTGGCTAGAAGAGAGGCCATTAGAGCTCGAAATGGATCGACAAAACTTTATAGTCCCAAAAGTCGGATGAAACTGGAAATCAGAAGAAGCAATATTCTAGCTAGGATACGAAGCAAAAATGTTCCTCCTTCTTATCGTTTACTGGCAGATTTCGAGCTCCACACAAGACCAATTTTTCAACCACATCCGATACAATTGTCTGTTCCTCCTCTTCCATCATCTCCACCTCTTTCACTTCTTCCTCCACTTCCACCTCCACCTCTTTCTCTTCCTCCTCCACCTCCACCTCCACCTCCGCCTCCGCCTCTACCTCCATTTTCTTCGCCAAATCCGATCAAATGGAGCAGAAATTCAGAGAGAATTTGTGAAACAAAGGCATTACCGCGAGAACAACGCCAATGCAGCATTTGCAATCGTCCAGTCGAGCAAAGCCCCAGCTCTTCTTCTCGCGAATCTCTCGTCGAAGTTCGTAAGGATGCTCGAACATTTTCTGCTTCAGCTCGAAGAAAAGCTCGCGCCACGTTCTCGCGGCATAGGGAGTTTCTAAGAGGAGATTACGCGTCTTGGAATCGATCTACTCCCGTTTCTAAATCCGTCCAACGTAGATAACTCGATTCTTCAACTGATTCTCTGTAAACTGTTGCCGTAGTAATCAGTAATGATCATGATTGGAAGCGAGTTGGATGTAAAAATGTAAATATAAGTAGAAAAGAATAGAGAATAGAAAAACGATACCTGGCAGTGTCACTGAAGATGAGAATCCAAGGTAGAAGAAACAGCAGTCATACAATACTTGATGGTTTATTTGCCGAGAAGTAAAATACATAGGCATTTGTTATAATAGTACTGCCGAAGAATACTTCTTACGTTTCTGTAATACATCTAGCGACAATACATCAGTACTAAAAAGAGAAAAGCTGATTTTTTCATCAATTTGTCTGTTTACCAAATACTTTACAATGTTCGCGTACTTTCCCTCTATCTTTCGCCATCCTTATGTTTTTTCTTTTTTTTTTTCATTATTTTTCAGTATTTTTTCTTTTTTACGTTTGTTCTAACTTCTTTGTCAGGCTTCGTGGTTTACTCTACTGAATATTCGCGATTTCTCGTCTCGTTTTTATCGTCGCTTCGAAGAATCGGAAAGCGGCCGGCAACGACGAGGTGTTCGACGTTCGTCGTAGTCGAAAAACAAAAGAAATTAACAGCGTCGAGCTTTGTGGTACTCGTCGCGCCGTAGTCGTTTTCATCTCGGCACCTTGCACTTTTGCACGGTGGTCCCAATTTGTGTTAATAATCGCGATCGTACTCTTGTTATTGCAAACGTTAGACGTCGGTGCACGCAGTTCTCATTGTCTCGCTTTACAATACCGCTCTATACCGCAATAACTTCGTCAGGAGACAGTCGAAAGATAAATTTCGAACGACGAGTTTCGCACGAAACTTCTCCTTTCTTAAAGATCGACTCGAGAAAAATTGCACGCAACCACCGTAAACTTTACGAATACGTCAACCAAATAGAACAATGCATCAACAGCGAATCTTCGAATCGGTTGCACACGATCTTTCGCGAGCTTTCGCCTCTCTCCGTCTCTTCTTCTTTTTTTTTTTTTTTTTTTGTTTTGTGGTCGCTGCTCTCACAGTTTTCCATTTTATAAGAAGACTGCTGTTCAATTAATCGGTTTATAATTTCATCTCGTTCACTCGATCTCTCATTCACACCGTAAACCATTTCCCTTTTCCGCAGGCTACTTCGTCTATTTTGACCTATCTACGCGTCTATCTACTTAAATCTGCGTGTTCTATACAATTCTGTGAATATTTAAAATTACGCGTACCACATAGACCTATAACAGGTTCGATATGAGTTACTCGTTTCAGATACGAGGGATTATTTTGTAAAATAGGTACATAATATAATTCTTCGAATAGGCGGTGATAAATGTTAACGACGAAGTAACAATACAATATTGCTCGATTCCGTATTGTATAATATATATATAATATTTATGATAATATAACAACATTATCCGCTCGCAAATAAAGTAGATTCTTTCGCTCTCTTTTTCCTCTCGTTTTTTCGTTTCTTTTTTCTCTATTTTAGAGGTCTACATAAGAAGGGGGCTCACCGCGCTCGTTCCGTAAATATATGCATGTAATATGTTTGTATCGTATTTATATTTATATATATATATATATATAATCTATATATATATATATATATTTATACCTATTTATAATCGTTCGTATATCTTTCCTCTGACAAAGTAAATAATTACGATAGGCCTAACGATCTCGAGTAACAATCATAATCATTATCATCATCAAATATCACACACTTGCTCTCTAATATTACTTCCTCTCTCTCCCTCTCATACATCCATTTGCTCTGTTCCTTCGTTCACCAAATTTCCCTTAACATTCTCTCTTTTATTCCTCTTAGTACGTTCGTCCGGCGAAGCGTCCAAGAATTTTTGCAAGCCACCGATCATAACTGCATTACTACGTTAATGAGAAAAGTAAACAAACAAGCGAAATCGAAAGGAATTACTCGTAATATATCCCCTTCCTTCTTTTTGTGCTCCATTCTTAATACAACGCGCGACTCGACGGCGATACCCTTTACAATGTTTATACAATATCGTTATATATATATATATATGGTTAATTCGTTAAATCCAAAATAAAGTTTACATGAATGTATAATAAGTAATACGTGTATCGAAATCATTTCATGCTTATCGACGATATGCTAAATGCGGTGTACACGTATTTTCTTTTTCTCTTTGCCAAATGTGGTCTACATAAAAAAATCTCTACGCGACAAAATCTCCTCATACTTATTGTTTGTTCACCTTCTCTCTCTCTCTCTCTCTCTCTCTCTCGCTCGCTCTCTCTTTTCTACGGACTAATTTTGATGCTACTGATTTGAGGGATCACGTCAGCGCTGACAGCATCTCTTCTCTCTGTCTCTATGCATTCTCTTAAAGCTAAAGAGGTAAGTGTAAAGATGCGAATACTGTTAAGGCTGACAGCTGCTTCGAGAAACATCCCTTGTCTGCAGCGTTGGATCTAATCCGCGGTAACCACGTCATGTCTATCTCTATTTCAAGTTACAAATTATTATATAGTAGTACGCTACTTCTACGTATTTGCAAATTTGCAGTCCTCTAGCAAAGAGAAATGAAAGAAAAGATATCGACTCATTGTCAGAACGATCGCAAACTTATTCCGCGTAAACAACGATCACGGTTCAATAAGATAAAGATTCTGAATAAGAGATAAATGCTGGAATGTGGATACTCGCAGACCGCGAAACAGAAACGTAACCAGGAGAATCCCAGGGCGCCGTGATGACACGACGTACAATGGATTATTCGTTCATTCGTTCTTTCGCTCGCTATAGTACAAAGTAGAGGTACTTCGCTTCGTGTAAATATAATAATGTACAATCTTTGTTTAAATCTTTTGTCGTATTCTTCTTGCTCTCTCTATCGCATTCGTGATTTCTTTCACTTGGAGTTAAACCTTACAGTGACAAACCCGGCGCGTTGAGCGTGCGCGGGACCGCAAGAAACGGAATCGATCTACGCTCTATGGTGAGTCGACAGATAAAACGATGAACAAAATTCTATCTACACATTTAACACCTCCTTCCTTTCTTTTCTCCCCTCTCGCTTTCTCATTCCGTTTCCCTCTTTCTTTCTTCCAGACTTTTTCGCTACGACATCCACTTCGTTGCATTGGTTTATCAAATTCTTCTTCCATTTTTATCTCCACCTCTCCCTCACTCTCGTACCTTTCCCATTATTTTGCTCTTATATTTTTCTCCTCCCTTCCTCCTACTCTACACACGGGAGGAACCACTACGCTCTCTCCTCTCCCTTTTCTTCTTCGTAAACATCGACTTGCTGCCGCGCTAAACGTCCTCCTCCGTTTTTTACCTCGCCCCGTCTGTCGTGATCCCCTCCGGTTTCTCGTGTTCTCTCGGGAAGCGAGATATTTCGTTGATCGCACGATGTTCGACGTAGAGCGTATGTATCGAGAAAAAGGTAAGCGAGTAACGACCACTTTCGGGAGGAACCTAATATTATTTGCCATTTACGGGTAAGCTCCCTTGATCCATTCGATATACATTCGCGTTTTCAAACATGGTAATCTCGTACATCATACATATATGTCTCGAGGCTGCTCCTCGGCTAGCACGCTTGCTACGACCTACTACTGCTTGGAATTACCGCGCGACACGCGCGTGTGCTCTGACACACACACACACACACACACACATACACACATACACACGCATCTCTGATGTCTATCTACGTATCGATCTACTGTACACGGATATTTTGGTCGTAACGCTAATCGTGATAACAAATTACATGGTATGTATTACCTAAAGAGGGCTCGCTGTGCGTATGTATCGTTCACATGTGCACTCCCACACGCTGTGTGATCTATACTACTCTCCCTTTTCTCTTTTGTATTGTTCGCTGTATGTGGCTGTATTGCAGATTTTTCTCTGTATACCTGAACATGGCTACATGTATGTGTATCTATATATGTGTATGTATGTATACAGGGTCGTTTGGATTTTGCGCGTGTGTGTGTGTGTGTAACGATGCAGAGAACTACAGCGTGTGTGCGCTCCCGTCCAACTGACATTGTCGTTTCCTGTGTATATGCTTTTATTTTCGTTAACTGTGGGTAATCTTTAACCCTTAAACAGGCGCGCGATACTTGCGATTCGTTATTTCTTTTTTTTTTTTTTTTTTAACTAATGGATCTCTAGTATTTGTTGTATTCTGTATTCTTATTTTTGTATTTTCTCTGTTAATAACTCTTCTTATTTTAGAAACTTTTTAGATAAATCGTTAAAAGTGTAAACGCTATATCACGAGAGGAAGAACTTGGATAAACGTGCAATTAAGACGAAAAAATCTTTAGACTTTTGTATCCTCTTTTTCATCATTTGCTCTCTACTTTCTCCCTTTCTTATCATTTTCCTTGTAAACATCTGGCTCGTCTTTTAAAAAACTCTATCGGATCACTGAATTGACTTGACGACGTTGCGTCGACATCTTCGTTACATGTAAACATTATTCGTAAATAAACTAACTTTTTTTTTTCTCTTCTACTTTCCTCCTAAATATTTCTATGTCTTAAAGATGAAAATTTGCTCTCTTAAGGGTTAAAGATGATGTTCGTAAGTACGCCCGAGCAGATTCGCTGAAGGACCATTCGAAGATAGTTGACCGAAAGGAGGAATCAAAGATTCACAATAAAAAAAAAAGGTATAGTCGCTAGAGAATGGAGCTACTTGGATGATATACTAACGACGGCAATAAAGATACAAGTAATATATTCAAATAGAATTTACTTCTAACGTTCGCCGAAAATAAAGTGCACAACAGGGTAAGATGGTACAATTTATTTCCCAGAACGCAATAAGTCTTTCGACGCGTTGCACGAACAACAATAAATAGACTAACTGCGAGTAAATACGTACGAAAACCGATGAGAACGATTCTCTCTTGGGCGTTTTTTATAACGTACGCGTTCACTGTCTACAAATATACACTATAAATCGAACAGAACGAAGAACGTAAAAGATTCGAACGTAGGACGGAAAAAAGAACATATGTGATATAGAAGTTGCATTTCGTTCTTTCGATCGTCTATTTGTCAACTCGTCTGTAATAAAGTTTCACGGTGATTCGAGATATAAGAAAATCGTAATAAATAAATTGCAAGTACATGAACACGATTAACTGAGAGTAACAACTGATCGTGTGTATCTGTAGCTGATAGCCCTGGTCTTTTGTTGTAGTTGCTAGTGTTACTGTTGTTGTTGTTGTTGTTGTCAGTAATAGTGTAGTTGTGGTTGTGATAGTGGTGATGGTAGTATTTGTTGCTGTTGGTGGCCGACGGGGTGCAAGTGGTCGAGAGTGGCCTTACTTGAGTAGCTGATGGGCTCGCTCGTTGGCCACCTTTATCCTCGTCTCGTTCGATTCGCCCTGCGTACCAAAAAAACAAACAAACGGAAGATCGTAACTCAAACTTAAGCGTGTATCAAGATCATGTAATCGTCGACCTCGTTTAACTTCGATTATTCTGCGCTTTTTATTCTCTCGCCTCGTCGTTCGTCGTCATCGTTGATTCGTACTACTTCGTACTTGAGCCCGATCGCTGCTGCGGCCGATTTCCATTCTGATTTAAATTCTGCCCGATTGGCAGAATCGATGCAGTAATCTAGACGATACCGCGGATTCTTTGATCGAACGCGAGAAGTGCCAGATTGAATATTCAATCGAATCGAAAGGAATACAGCAGCGATAAGAAAGAAACAAAACTCGTGCATAGTCGTCACGACAACGACGAACGCGGCGACGATACTGCGGGGTTTCATCCGACAAATAAGATTCCAAAAAGATTAGACGTTAATATAAGCGCGTGTATATAGATATATACGTATGTATATGTATAATATACTACATACGGTATAATCATATCGGTGAAACCAGAGTAAAAAAACGAGCTGGACACAACAAGAAGAGCGGTAAAAAAGATAACACGGTTACAAGGGGTGTAAGAACTAAACGACGTGTATAATAATAGGAGATTGCACTAAGTACACGAGATATAAGACACACGTAATATATAAATCGATGTAACCGGAAGGCTCGATGATTTCGTTGTAGCACAAACAGGTGGATCGAGTTGGGTTGACGGGTTGGCGGTGTCCGACCGACGACGAGAAGGCAGAAGAAAGGGTCGTGGGCGTGTGAGCGTACAATATTTTGGAGCTGATATACATATTATATATATATGTGTGTGTATATATATACGTATATGTATATATATATATATATTCATTTATTGTTTGACTATTTAGGGCTCGGAGGAGACGGGTACGTGGGCAGAGTGACGCATTTTACTTGAGTAGAGCGTGCGCACGCTGATTCGCCACGGCTATCCTCGTTTCGTTTGACTCGCCCTGCGGATTATCATAGTTTGGATTTGGTCACAGGTGGTATAAAATAAGAGAATCATCAATTGAACGTAAGGCAAGAAGAAACAGAGAAAGAAAAGACAAAAATAGAGAAAGACAGAAAAAAGGGCCAACAAAGCGTGTGAGACACGGTCAGGATCGGCCGATAGCTAATATTTGGTGCAATGTAATTTTCAATTTGTTTCTTTTATTCTTGCATTTCTTTTCTCGTCTCGTTTTATACATTACTCGTTTCTTATATACTCTAACATATGCTCTCTCTTTTTATTTTTTTTCCATTGTTTCTTTTTGGATTTATGATTGCAATATTGCCGAACACAAAAGACAGCCCGTGAGGGTGGCAAAATGTCGAATGACGCCGGTGGTGCGATGACGAAGAAGGGGATAATTAAAGGGATGGCTAGTCGTGCGGTGCACGTGCGTACGCATGCCAACACGAAAACGAAACGATCGTTTATCTACTATTTTAAATAACGACGCGTATCGTATTTCGTTTTAATCGGTTCCTGTAGTGCAATCTCTTTCTCTCTCCCTCTCTCTCTCTCTCTTCCTCCCTCTCTTTCAACAACAATCGTTTCGTCTTCGGTAAATAGAATTTCCGTGCGAATACAAAAATAATGTGTAGGATTTATAGAAGTATATATAGAAGAAGAGAGAACGTTCTATCCAGTACGTTCTCCTGAAAGGTGAGATAATCCCGACTTAGAAGTCTTCTTCTATGTTGAGGAACAATGACTCGGGGCTGAAGGATGCATGTACGAGGAAAAGGGAACAACAATGCTACCAAGTAGAGCGTATACTCGTACGACACGTTGCCCATCGTCGGCGGCCAGAAGTCTTGCAATCGGACAATATCGTCAAAGAAACCACGAATTCTTACACGAAGCCGACTTCTCATGAAACGCCCCGTCTTTATACAGAATACAATATTGCACGCTAAAATCTTTCGCGTTATCTTTTCACCTGAAATCTACCGTGCGCCAGTTTTTCGTTCCAGTAATTCGATTTCAGCGGAAAACAAGATCTGGCACGAGCACTGTACATGTAGGACGTGTCAGAACGAAACGAAATTCCCAAGGACACGTGAAACGTCGACCCGACTTTTGGGACCGCGCCAGGAACGAAGGGAAACATGGACGGCTAGGTAGATCGAAGGGCATGTAAGAAAGCGAAAGCGACAACGAACGTGTTGTGCATCGCTCTGAGCGCGTGCATCGTGAGATAAATAATCCACGCATGCTCCGTGGAGAGAAAAATATAGCGGAGCTAATCGTACGTGTTTTCAATCATCATTTCAATCAACAACTCGTTCCACTACTTCAGACCTTCCTCGTTCTAATATCGTTTAATAAATTGAACAATAATTTTATTATTAAATTATGCGACTACAAAACACGATATTGCAGAAACATAATGCCACATGCCCTTATCTTCCAACGAAGCGTTCTTTTATCGGGTTTCCATTTCATTCTCATAATATCAAAGTTTTTTACCATTATGCGATAGAAAATTTCATATACTTGAGTCTACTTAATTAATATGTAACCATTATAATAGTCACTTTATAAGAGAATCGTATAGCGAATATGATCATGTTAGATCATGGTAGGTTAAGATATAAATAACTCGAAATGAAACGGATAGAGGGAAGTCTGAAGGTGGACGATTCGGTGATTTTTCTGAACTCAAATCTTTGAACTCGTCGACTGGCGAATCGTCTCCTCACCTTGCGATTAATCCTGTCGATTTGCCGATTCTGATTCTCCAGTTCGCTGCCCATGTCGATCGCCATGTTTCTCAAATTACCGATCATTGTGTTCACCTGACCCATATTCTCTTCCATCTCTCCTTCACGGGCATCGTTTGTAATCTTGGCGATGTAGCCGCCTTGAGGACCAAGTCCATTGCGATCGTCCATCACCCGTTGAGGCTGGTTGTTAACTACCTTGCCGTCATCGTTTCCCTTCCACGTGCCTTCATCTTCCTTGAAGCTGGCGCCTCTGTGAAAGATGAACGTTCCATTAGCAAATCTCTGTTATATATAGATAATTCAAAGGAACAAGATACATCGAATAAAGAAATATCTTTCGTATTTTGCTTCAAACATTTTTCGCTTCTTCTTAAAATTCCGAAGGTATTTCAAGATTTGCAGAGTCGACAGAAATTTTTGTTCCATAAGAATTGACTTCACAGTTTAGTTATACAGGGTAAATTTTATCTTTAGTTTCTTTACGAAATAGAGGTAGAAACGAAGCGTTAAAGATCGAGGATAGAATTTCTCGATTAGAGAGTGCGCTGTAAAGTAGAAGATAAGATTTGAAAGGGTAAGAAGCGTAAAACGATTCGGGACAGCCCTACTTGTTGCATGGGAGAACGCAGAGACCGCAGCACTTTTCCATTCCAGTGAGATTTTTCTCGGCCTCGCGCATGTCGGCGTTGATTTGGTCCATACCCTCCTCGATTCTGTCCAGTTGCTCTGTTTCATTGTACGAGAGAACATTGTTAACATCTTTCCTATCGCATCTTTAACGTAGCGTCCCGAAAGAGAGCAGACAGCCGACGTAAAAATAAAAATCGCGTTAGTCGCTGTACCTCTACATCTCGCTTGTAAATAACCAAACAGAAATTCGTTTGCTAAAAATTGGATACTCGAGAAATGAAAAATAAGGAAGGGGGACACGCTGTCCTATTCTCTTTCGAGGATCGGAATACTTCCTCAAAAATTGAAGTGAATCGTCATTTTTTAAACGATCAGGGAATAGAGCACTATTTGTTCAATTCTTTCTCAGATAACGTTAAATTATCCTTAAACGAATTAAAGGTTAAATTAGTTCCAAAATATTTAACGCACTATTCCCTTATACTAAATGACGATTGGTGGTTTCATAATACTCTACGAGGATTCATCGAGAGACTCCACTATATTAAGATTTAGCGTAACTATAGAATTCGAACTACAATACAATACAAAGTTCTACGCCCAAACAAAGAAAAAAGATACATTACAAAAATATTTGCGATGATAATTGGTAGATTTATTTGTTAAAAATGTAGTAAACGAATCTTTCTCTCGACGAAGGATCCTCGGAAAAGAAAAAAAACGAGTGCAACGAAAGTGCAACAGCTAAGCAAAGAGTCTCCCTACTAAGGGTAACCTAAGATCCTAAGATCGGGTGAGTAATTCTGTATGTACTGGGGTGTACGGTGGATTCTAAGGGTACTGGGTACGAATTGAACCAAATATATTCACGAAGAGTAACGCGCTGATGCAAATGTGCCGGTCAACAAATACAATAGTAGATTTAATAGGCTTTGACTTACACCGTGCCGGAAGTACCGGAGGGATGCGTTTAAAACGTGGAGCGCGTATTCTTTTTCTTTTTTTACTTTTAATTTTTGTTTTCTTTTACTTGGGTTTGTTTGTTCGTCTACTTGTTTTGTTTCTGTATTTCTCTGTTTTTGTTCGTTCGCCTTCGTGAGATTACGTTCACGGAAGGAAGCGAAGATAAGAATAGGAGGAAGCAGGCGGAGAGAACGATAGGACGCAGAGAGAAAGAGAAAGATAGAGTGGCAGAGGAAGTACTAGAAATAAGAGAAATATATAGGATAAGGCGATGGAAGAGAGCAGAGCGATGATCGAAAGAAACAAGAGCGAGGAAGATCGAGGAGAGAGAATCGTGAATGCAACTGGAAGGAAATATTATGGTCATAGGCGATAGATAATCAAGGTATCAAACAAGATGCAATATTCAGGACAATAGAAACGTAAGAACAAGGGGAGAAAAGTAATTGATGATTGTTCGAACGTAAACGATCTGAACGTTGAAGGAATGTGAAGAGATGTCGAAAGAACGAATCTGTTGTCTTTTGGTGCATTTTGGTTAGTATCAGCCGTTCGATCGAAATTTAATTCCGACGTACACAGGGTTGCATTAGTGTCTGGACGATTATTACACGCAATTAGTGTCGTATATGCATATATATATATATATAATATCTATATATAATAACTATATACATATAATGACTATATATAAATATTATATACATCGGCGGGTGGAGAACGTATGGAGAACATATAATAGAATACATATAGAATATATATGGTCGTCGATCGTTGGCTTTTGTGTCAGTCGAGACCAGATAAATATATATCTTTTTTGTAAGAGACGGTTTACGTAAGTTTAATGTTTGTATGTCTAGATTGAAATGGCTTACCGCCTTGCTCGTCCAGCATTACGAGGGTTTTCATCCCGACCTCGTGGCTCTAAACAGGCAACCGACCAATCAGCGGCTTGTTAAACGTGAGGTACAGGAAGCACCGTCGAAACGCTCCCTCGCTTCGCTCCACGAGAAAACATTTTTCTAGCTGTGTCTCCCTCGTCCCGTGACTGAACCACGGGCCAAACAGAGACGCGACAGTTGACCCTTAAACTTCTTTACTTCGGACGCTAATCAACGAGGAATCGGACTCACCCTGTGTCCACAAAACCCTCTTTACCTAGAGGGACGCTTTAAAGAAAAAAGGACGGGCAAACTACGGGTTACTGATCGAACTAAACTAACTCAAAGCTCTTCGCACTACTTTCCGTCTTTCCATTCTATCTGACTACGTAACACTGTAACATAAATTGACAACCACCATCTGTGTCCATCTTTTCCTTTGTGTTTTCCTTTCCTTCGCTGTCTGTTCCTTTCTTTTTCATTCTTTTCGTTCTCATTGGATTTCGATCTCTTGGTAGAGCCGAGGAAGTCAGATTCATCGTGGATAGCAATTACACTTTTTCGTCCATCATATCTTGATGATATATCGGAGGAGCGAGAGGGCGCGTACGACAATATTTTATCCTGATTATTAATTCTATTGCGGGTCAGGCTGCTGGAGGACTAGGATCTTTTTGCACTCGTAATAGCGAGTAGAATCGATGTGAAGTTGGATTTACCAACTGCGAAACGGCGACACGGAACATAGTGTTGGATGAATAGAGAGAGCCAGAAGGAGAGAGAAAAATAGAGAGAGAGAGAGAGAGAGACGCGTGGTGAAGCGTCTTGAAAAATAATTGGCTCCACCGCGGAATGGGAAACTTGTCGAGCGTCTAACGCGGAACAGACATCGTCCTCCTCTGATCGCTCCTCTGCTTCGTGTACTACAATGCACGGAGCGAAACAGCCAAAGTATTCTCGAGAACTGGAAAACGCTCGCTGAAAAATGAGATAACGAACCAAAGAATGAATTTTTCATCGATTCGATCGACGAAGCGAAGAAGCTAAGAGGGCCGACGATTCTTAAATATGATCGTCGATCGAACGGTTGGTAAATCCAACGTTTCCCGGGGATCGAAGAATTCTAGATTGGATTTTTGGGGAATTTATTAAATTGCACGTCGATCTGTGAAATTTCCAAGAGCAAAGATTAGCCAGTTAAAAATTATTAATAGCATTATCTAACGGCGAAACGTGGTTACACGCTCTACTATATATTTCTGTTATTATGGAGTGGGTGGCTTAAAGTCTCGTCGAGGAGCTGGATAATCGAGTCTACGATAGAGTAACAGTGAGGGGATGAACGAGGATGAGGGAGAACAAAATGGATTTAATCGATGAACCGAATCGAATTAAGGGCGAGTGGCGCGGTGGCGATGATGCGAGAAGTCGAATGTTAAATAGGAGCAGACAAAGGCGTAGAAGCAGATTAAAGGAAGAAAAAGACACGCTTCGTTTCCAGTGTAGGCACTCAGAGTACCGTGGCGCTGTAAGATACAGAATTAGAAGATTGTTTTAGCTAAAGGACAGAGAAAGAGATCAGAACCAGAGAATAAAACGCGCGTTCAGTTCCCGAACAGACAGGCGGAAATACACTTCTATAGTCGTTATATGTAGTCGTTGTGTTAATCTGTCGATATCCGGTTCAGTCTTCGGACGATTTTCAAAAAGCTACTTCACTTCCAGCGATTCTTTTTCTTTTAGTAGATCAGAAATCGAAACCACGTAATTTTTAACGAAACTCGAGCGTTGTTCCCTTATCAAAGAACACGGGCACGTTTGCCAGGGAACTTAAAATAACCTGTGAACCGACAGGACTCATAGTCGCGAATTTTTGACATTAAAAAACGAACACCGCCGAATGGTACGCGTAAATACGTGTCAAAGTGTGTCCTATTTTAACGATCTAATCCCGTCAACCGTGGAGAGTGTACGAAAAGATCTGTCTTTTCTTTTTACTTTCTTCTGTTCTCTTTGAAGCAAACAAAAATAAAAAAAAAGAGAAAGAAATTATCTAACCATTCGAAATCGAATAAAGTAAAAATAAACTTTGTTCGTCCGTATTCTATAACTTTTTTGTTCCTTTTTTCAATGTTCCGTTTCCTTTCATTTCTCGTCACTTTGCTCTCGCCTTTCTTTTCTTTTTTTAATATTCTCGACTCATTTTTCAAGAAGATAATTTACTTTTCTTAAAATTCTTTTTTCTGTTGTTTTGTTTATTGCTGAGGGAACTGCTTACCGCCTTGATGGTCTAACATCGTCAGAGTGTTCGCTGCGACCTCCTCGCTCTACGACAGGGTCGAAGGGCCCACACGTTAACGGAAATGAAAGATCGTTCAGTGATGCGCGAGAACAACTGCGAAATTAAGTCAGAGACAAACAAGCAAACCGCCGGGCACGTCTTGCCACATGGATCACATTTATATTCTCCTTTTTCTTCTATGAAATACCAAACGATGATCTCAACTCGAAGCCGCGCCTCATTTCTCGTATCTATTTTCTTCTGGCTCGTGAAATTCGATGGAATTCCACGAAACCCGAGTCGTGTGACAAAACGTGCCAGGTTGTAATAAAATAAAAATTTCATATTTATCTACGAAAGAAAATGGTTATGTCCAAGATGTACGTCCACGAAAATGACTGTGAAAAGAAAGACTGTGTTTCCCTCGATTTCTGATATCGGTTCAGATAATCTCTCATGGACGGACACCTTGAACGCGATGGTAAATTAGAACATAACATATGAGAATACAATAATAACGACGAAAAGATAAAGGAGTGGTGGCGCGTATAAAAGAACGATGAGAATGATAATAATGAGATCGTAGCTAATCAGAGCGAAACAACTGGGAGCGAGTTATACTAGCGCTAGAAAATTTACATGAATTTCGTCAAACTTCCACACGACGACGACGACGTCGACGTCGACGCGTCTGCTTGCACCATGCGCATCGCACTGCTAAGTATATATACGTAAGGTGATTTTCGCAAGGGACACCGATATATAATACTGATATTTGGCAGCTTCGAAGATGAGAACGTAGCGGAGACCTACGTATATAAGAAAATCAGAATTCTACGTGGGTATAAATATACCGAGCTGACGAAGCACAACTATGTTACAACAGGAAAGAACGGGCGGTGAGAAAATGTTTCGAGTCTCGCCGCTTTCTTACTTCTTTTTTTCCCCTTCGTCGTTGCATCTCTGTCTCGATCAGTAAAAAGCATTACACGAATCGCGCGCTACTTTTATCCGACCTTGAATCGATAACTATAATCGCACAATCGCTAGTATTATATGCACGATACATAATAGTAACAAAGCAATAGTAATTATAATAATAATAATAATGATGATGATGGTAATAATAATAATGATATTAATGATAATAATAAAAATAATAATAATAATAATAATAATCATAATCATAATAATAGTATGTACACGACGGCGTCTGTAAACTCGCAGATAAAAAGCGGAGGACAATATAACACCTGCTTGGTAAGACGACGGTCGACAAAAAGTACCTACATTTGATGCAGAAGGGTATAAATCAAGGTAAAAAGAAATCAAAAACAGAGTTAGAATATACGTACGTGTATACATATATGTATGTACATACAGACATGTGTACGTGTAAAGTACATATATACATATATATATATACACAGAAGGTGAGAAGAAGAAGATAGATAGGGAGCTTCATTAAGTACTTGTTTTGGGTTTTGTACACTAAAGAATATGAGGTACATAGGTTTTATATACATACACATACGTGATATATGTATATAACATTATCTATAGATTCGATACGTATATTCATATATATGAATAGATATATAAACAATATGTACGTATTACACGTTGACTGATAAAGCGACACAGCTAGAAGCTTCGTGTTTGGCTACGAAGTAAAAAAAGATACACAATCCAAGAAAGAACGTGTGTATTTGTGAGAAGTAAGGAAGAGAAAGAGAGAGAGAGAGAGAGAGAAAGAGAGAGAGAGAGAGAGAAACTGACAAAATACATACGTATGCGTCTAGTCGAGATGCATACATATATACACGAGATACACGTCTACGGTTCGAGTACTTTATCGCTGTGTATAGAAAAAGAGAGGAGGCTGTCGAGAAATAGGGAAATAAAGATATATATATATAGATATATAAAGAGAAAATGAGAGAAATGGACACACGAAGAAAGGGTTATTAGTAAGTAGAAAGACCGTAGAAGGGCGAAAAGGAGAAAAATATCGTAGACACACAAAGGGACGAAGAAACAAAACAGGGCGTTATAAACGAGTCAACTTGATCCCGCGCATGATGCTCTGTACAGATTTGATTCGATAACAGCGTTCTCGGATATCGAATATTCGTGTACTGACAGCAGCAGCAGCAATAGCAGCACCAGCAATTAAGTGTTTGTGATAGTCAGTGTCTTTGTCGCATAAGTAAGTAATTAGTGAGCAGTGTCGTATTCTAGTTATCTGTACAAAAATCTAGGGAAATCGATTATAATAGATTTACTTTTAATAGAGTTACTTTATTCTAAGCATTCTTAAATGCTACTTTAAATGTAATCTTAATACAATCTTTTGAAGAACATTATTGAAGAATAATATTGTTTCCCAATACTTTTGCACTTGACCAATTGTAAAGAACAAAACAGTATTAGTAGTGTTGATGGTGTAATACTAGTAATCGTAGTAACGGTAATAACATAGTAGTAGTACTAAGTAGTAGTATTAATAGTAGTAGTATTTTGTATAGTACAGCTGTACAGTGGTAGTTGGCTGTCGCTTTTCATCGTCAACCGCGAATTCGCACTGTCTCGTTCGATACTTCCGCTATATGTATATTCTAACCCGCATTTAAAAAGCAAATCTACCGCTACTTTCTCGTTGCAAAATACTTCACCGAGCAGGGAGTTGCGTGTATAATTCTAGAAGTTTTCATGACAGTGTATATACGACGTAGTAGTAGGTGGAGAAAAAAAGAAAAATAAGAGAGAGAGAGAGAGAGAACGGAAAAAGAAAAATATAGAAAGAGAACGTCCGCTGGTCGAACGCGAGAAACTTTGATCGGGTCGATTAGCCAAGAACAGGTCAATTCGCGGAAGAATTTCAAGAGACAAACCAAGGGGAGATATATCTGGTTTGTCGTAGCAAAAGCGTGCGAGGTGGAGCACGATCGATCGGAAATGCGATCGAGGGTGTTTCTTCGCGCTTCACGGTACACAGAATACTCTATTAAAAGGATGCCTTCCTACGACCCGTATAACGAATAAACAGACCGGTTGAAAAATAGAAAGGGCAAAAAACTGAGAAGGAAAGATGGATAGTATACATCACGAGCAGATCGATCGATCGGCTTGGTAATTCGCTTTCGGTCTCTTCGGCCGTAACCAGCCGGCGAACCGTGACACGTAAAGTCGACACTTAAACCCGTATCGACCATAGCTAACGAGGATAGATACCTTCGACGATGCGTATCGATCGGCGACGCGAAACGCAAAATCATAAAATACCTTTCGACTTATTATCGGAGAAAGGTGAAAATGAAAAAGAGAACGGATAGAGACGCGTAGAGACGTGTTAACGAATCTCTCTCTGCGAAAAAAAAGGTCAGGAGGTCACGAGTGTTCTCGAGATAAGCGACCGTGGCGAAGTACCTATCGATTTTTAGAGCCAGAGTTGAAAGAGTACGGGGAAACGGAATCGTCGAGAACAATGTTGGACGATAAAATGGAAAAAGGAATAGAGACGAAACATAGAAAAGAGAAGAGGAAAATATATAGATAAGGAACGCGGCCGATTGGACGGCAGAAGACAAGATGGTGGAAAGGGTGTCCTCGAGGGATCCACGCGATATTCGGTATTCCCCCCGTGATCTTCCGTGCGAGCAGTGAGATTTTCACCACAGGAACGATCGAAGGACACCGGAAGGAGAGAGGAAAGGTACAATTTTGTGCTGAGGTCAGGTGTGCCACGAGACACAGTTCAATTGTTATGTAATCTGTGAGAAAAAGCCGAGGTTCCTTCATGTTGTTTTACTTATATGGCTAAAAAGCGATTCACTCACCTCCCTGGTCATCGAGTGCGACCAGAGTACGGATGCCAGCCTCCTTGCTCTACGACAGACAGAGGCAGCACAACACAGACAACCACCACCAGTGTTAGAGAGTTGTTTTTTTTCTTTTTTTTTTTTTTTAGTAAGTATATAGTATAGTAATATTAGTAGTATATTAGTAGTATAATAGTATTACGGTAGGTAGAAAACGGAGAGTCGGAACTGTAACGGAAGTCGATGGATAGAAGTGGGCAAAACAAGTTAAGGTATATTTTGACAAAACTGTGCTGGATATATATCGTGACCGGATCGGGCTAAGTATCCGCGACATCAACGAAAAAGACGAGAAAAATCGATTAGTTTTAATAGTATCTCGTTCGTTTTTTCTTTTTTTTTTTTCATGTTTATCAGTTTCGTTCTCGATGGGTCTAGATCCGACGCTTTTTTTAATATCTGCGGATTTGTTAAAGCCTTTGACGCGCTCACGACGTAGACGATTGTAATAATATATATATACACACGTGTTTATATATTTACATATATATATATATTATCCTGCCTGTGATGCAAAGACAGGTGGGCAGACAGGTGGACACGTAACGAAACGTTTACGGACTAACACGTTACTGGCATTATTATTTTATGGTTCGAATGAGTATATTTCTCGATCTCTAGATTAGGCTTGTCGCTTGTTGTTGCTGTTGTTGTTCTTGATGTTGTTATCGATCATGACGATGTTGTTGTTGTTGTAGTTGTTGTTGTTCCTGTTGCTCTGTAACTGTCGTCGCCGTTGTTGTAGGTTTATTTATTTACTTTACTTTTTTTCTATTATTATTATTATTTGTCAGATCTTCCTTCTGGCTAATCGAGATTTCATTACAAGCGTGAAGGCTCGCACTGATTTTGATTCTTTTCTCTGTATTGTTATTATTATTAAGTTACTTTCGTTTAATGTTTTTTTGTACGTACTCATTTTGTTCTGTTTCAGTAGCGCGTGACGGGTTAAAAAGAACCGCTCTTTTTTTCGTTGGGAGGAATCTCGTTCTCTTCCGTCGCCGGTCATTCCACCGTTCTTCCTCCGTTCACCGAATGGAAGGAAGAGAAGGAAATCCACGCGAAGAAGAGAGGTCGAGCAAGAAAAAAAGAGAAACAGATAGAAAAAAAGAGAAAAAAAACAGAGTCAGAGAAATAGAGAAGATACTACTCGAAGAGTCTAGGAGACTGAATATACACGAATGAAAAGGAAATTCACAATACATATATATATATATAGTGTATGTAAAGAAAGTACCGCAGAATACAGAACGATACATAATATATAGCATTTTTTCTTTTTTTTTCTATGAAGAGGTAAAGTAAATCGAAAATGCGCAATACAAAAACGAAAGGTCTCGGTCACATTTTGAGTCGCGAGAATGTTGGTCATTTCTCAAAGATAAGCGTCGAATATCACCAGAAAAATGTAAAAAGATACCAAATTTGTCGATTCTCTGGGAAACCGTTTCTCTCGTGTTCCAGATACGAGAACTCTCGGGACTCAAACGGACGAAGGACACTTAAATAAATACAAAGTAGAACACACGCACACAGAGAAATGGAAAGGAACGGAAGGGAGAGCATGAAGAGAGCGGCGAATGACCAGATGAGCAAAGAAAAGGAGCCGTGCTTTTCGACTGGGTAAACCCAACGAAGGAGGAAACGTTGCCGTGATCGTCGTTTTCAACAAACGATGCTTATCTTCTTCCTTTGCAGTTCGAAGCAAGCCTCCCAGCAAGAGAGCTGGAGATCGACATTAATCCCGACGCGTTCGTTCTTATGCTCTCTCGTTTCAGCCAAACGAACGAGCTCTGATTCAAACGAATCGCGAAAGATACAGAAAGTAGACTTCCAAAGAGAAAAAAAAAAGACAAAAAATATTAAACTGGAGACTGCAAGGAAATCGTGCTATATAATTATCATCCACATTAATGTTCGACAGTAGCCGGCGGAACTAATTAAGGATGAGCTTCTCCAGAACGCTTTTATTTAGTCGGTCACGAGAACGGAAACAAAAGAAGTTCTTTGCTCCTTTCCTCGTTCAGCTTGAAAGAGAAGCGTGCGCATTCATCCACGTAGGAAATGTGCATGAAGTTTCAGAAAAAGAGAGAAAGAAAATCAAAACGAGATAGAGCGAGCCGTTGAATTTCAAGTTTTGGTTTTCGAGTATTTACCGGATATTCAATTTATCCTCGCTACGTTTCTACTCGTGAGTATCACTGAAATATACCGTCGCGTCGTTACGCTCTTTTACTCGGGTAAATACTCTTTGGTCGAATATCGGGTGCATATATAAAGAAAGAGTTAAGAACGAGAAGTGGAAGAGTTTTTGATCGGTCGTATGGTGGTGGCGGTGGTGGTGGCGGTGGTGGTGGTGGTGGTGGTGGTGGTGGTGGTGGTGGTGGTGATGGTGGTGGATGATGCATAGGCATGTGAATGGCATCTTTTCTACACGGTGACACGGAACAAACGACAAACAAGACGAGAACGATCGGCTAGAGTCGCGACGAGACCGCGGCTGAAAGCATACCAAATAAAAGAACGAAAGAAACGAGGAGAATAAGGGGATGGCATGGAGACTCGCATGGCATCGATGACTCTGTACGAACAGCAAAGTAGCTTTCCCCCTGAGACCGAACGAGATCGATCGGGCAGATAGAAAATTTCGATTGTCAACGGGCTACCTCTCTGTTCGCGTACGAATCTCTCGTATGCGAGCTGTGTTTCTGTGAGTGGTGAGTGAATTGTGATTGTGCGCAACAGAGATCAACGGAGTATCGATATAGAATGATACCGGGCCAGAAAAGTGACAGCACGATGCATTGAAAAAGAAGAGAGATAGAGAGAAAATGAAGAGTGTTCTCGCGGAGGACAGGCAAACACACACAGGCAGCCATACAGCCAAGGCAGATAGGCAGCAAAGTTCGCGAAGATGATAACAGCCATCGGTTTTTGCGAAAATAAGACTATTTATCAGACGATCGATGTTCTCTCTCACAGGGGAAATTGTAACAAGCTATCCTGTATGACAACCTACATTCACGCAACCAATGTCACTGGAGGACATCGCATCCTCGATTTAACTTTGCTTCGGGAACTCTGCAAGCGAATAGGCAACAAACTTCTCCAGAACTTAGAAAAGTATACCGGCGACATTAGAAAAATCGATCGTATGAAAATTAAACTACTTTTGTTGGAATTAATCGATCGAGCAATAATCAGTATTAATAACTAACGTGTGCCTTGTAAAAATATAATATAATATAAATTTCCGGTATACATCTCGTTTGAGGAAGTTTGCGATGGCAAGCAGGCGGGCGATCGAGCAAGCGAGTGTAGTTGTTGAATTTTAAGCAAGCAAACACACACGTGGGCACACACCGCACACGTGAAAACACATACATACACAGCCAGCAACACGGACAATATTGATAAATGCCCGGTTCAGCCAGCAACACGGATTACATTGGTAGCAGCGACAGAAGTTGCCGATTATGCGCGCTCTTTTCTCGATTCGCAGACCAAAAATCGAGAAACGATCCTTCTTTCTTTCGTCGAGATCAGAGCTGTTGTTTTACTGTCGTTTACCTGTCTCGGCCAGCCTCTAATAGACAATCGCTTGACAAACTATGAGAAGAGAGAATCATAGACGTTCCCTAGAGGCTTTCACGCTTCAGTCGAGGCGAGCCCTTTTGTTTTCGACTCGACGATCGATTCTTTCTTCTTCCTAATACATTGCTGGTCGAATTAATTCCTTAAAGGGTTCGTTCATTAAAGATTTGTCAAATACCTCGAAATTTCCACGTTTAAATAACTTGGAAACACGTTTATAGAAAAAGTGTAAAAGAATTCCTTATATACGATCGTCGACTCGATATTTTCTTGAATGTGATTCACAATGGGAAAGAAAACGTTGCATGTTTGCATACAAGTTGCATCGAGACAAAGATAAAGAATAACAGAAAAGAGGAAGGGGGAGACGGAAGCAACTGAAAGAGGATTGTGCACGTACATACAAGAGGATCGTTATATTCTTCCGATATCTTCGTGTTCCGAAAGTTGAACACATCCTTCTCGACCGTTTCAACGATATTAATTAAAAATCGACGCGAAGAAACTCTTTTATCCTCGTCTTGATTTCATTGAAAACAGGCAAGAAATGGACAAGACAGATCGAGAAGAATTCGAAACAAAAAAGAAAGAAAGAACAGGGAGAGGTTGTAGGAAGAATAGAAAAGAGCGAAAGAGATACAAGAATAGGAGATCGCACAAAAAAGCCCTATTACCCTCTGTCTTAATCGCTACGACTGTAATCATCGAGAATGTTCCACGCAACGTATAGAAAGATTGAACCACGTCATCTTTACGTATACGTTACGACACGTATACGGTACGATAAAATTATTAAATAATACCGCGCAATCATCGATGTTCCTTCATTCTTTCTAAATCTTTTATCGTATCAAAAACGTTCTCTGTTTTCCATAGCGTCCTTTCCAGAAGACCCAGTGCGTGCGTTGGAATTCACCGTTGCTGAAAAAAGATATGCTCCACCACTGGTAGCATTAAGAGACCTTTTCTCATCTTTTTTTTTTTTGTCTAACTTTTTTCTACTTGTCCTAATTATCTTTGCACATTCGAAGCCTCTCGAAGCTCGAATATCTCGATCAAATTGACTGACATTGACAGCAATTTCATATACGTATATATATAAAAAAAAATATATATATATATTTATAGGTACGGGTGGCTTTCTTTTAATGGCATCCCGCGTATAAAGTATGTACGTACACTAAATAGTTGTTGACGTCTCCAGTGCTCGAAATGCGACACGTGCTAATTAGTGCAGCCACAAATAAGTAGCAAAAGAAATTGGAATGGAGCGACGCAACAACCTTTTAACCTCATCGCATCTTGATCTCTTCACCTATGGATTTTAATATTCCACATGGTGTAAAGGAACATTTTAAAACACGATTCAGAGATATGTTGTCTTTGAAAGAATCGTTTTCCTGAATAAAGTGAAGATCACACGAATAAGAGATATTTTACATCCGGGTTATTAGGTGTCGATTACGTTCGCTCCTTCGACAATAAATGACAAGTTAAACGGGAAAAGAATGAAGACATCGGATGTACACAGTAATAGTTCCGCACACACTTATAGAGACGTAACATACATATATCGAGAATAGATATCCAAGATACGAGCATAGACAACGAATAATTATGCATGGGAAGAAAAATGCGGAGCTGAAGAACGTAGACAGAACACACGAAAACACGCGCACGAACGCACACGTTTCATTTTACTTTCGATAGATTTTTTATCAGCTTGATATCTTCCTCATTCCGTGACTGATGGACAAGAGATATTTCGCGTGCGATGTATCAAGGTTAACACGAAGCGAATTTATAATGACATGACATTGTTATCGCGTGCATTCGTGCTGCGGATTACCGTCTCGGACCGCGTCGATGCGTCGTCTTACAATTCTTCCGAGTACATTCACGGCGATCCCAATGGGAACGGACATATAAATTGCTTGGCAGCCGTGCGATAACTTTCTTTTTTCTCCACTTCTTTCTTTAAGAGGAAAATGTCTCTTTTTGCTTTCGTAACGAAAAAATCCACGTTACAAAGCCACGCTATCCCGGATATGGCTATTATTTACTTCCGCTGACTACATACTGTTCAAAATTTATAGAAGTATTATAGGAACGAAGAATGCTTTTGGCGCTAGAGCTGGGTCAAATACTATTTCAAGATTCTTTAACGCTACATAAAATTTATCTGTCTTCGCTATATGTAGAAAGACCTTTGTTACGTTCGTTCGAATGCAACTTGCACTTGTTTCTCTCTCGTATACATAAAAGTATAATACAACTTCAGTGTTTTTATTCGGGCTAGCCGAAATAGCGTTTGGCCCACCTCTCTCCAGCGCGTTTTCATCCTTTTTTTTTTTTATTCCTTTTTGTCTGACTTTGTCCCTTCAACTGCACACCGTCAAGTTCACCCGGGGATTGACCATGACGCCCATCTTTGCCGCGATATAACACGCAACGATTTTACCAGCGACAATTAGACTTCTATAATTTCTATGATACAAAATCTGGGAGTAAAAACTCCGGGAATAAATCGCTATAGTAACGAGGATCGAGGATTAGTACCGAGGATGATCGAGGATGAAGGTTAATGCGTAAATAGAAGAGAATAGTTTCATAGGGATGAGACGAACTCACCTCCTCGCATAGTGCCAGCATACGCCTCGTACTTTCCAAGGACTGAAACAGAATGCGTCACGTGGATTAAGCAATGCGTATAAATTACAAATACAAAGTATAAATTACAATGTGAGTTCCAACGCAAACAAACAAATTAATGACTAAATAAGTATTTGGAGCAACGGACAATGCACGTGTTAAACGAAGAATTAATAAAAATAGAATTGCATCATTGTCAAACGGTAGATGAATCTTCTCTAATGTGGAACATTGCGAAATCTCATTGATACGTAATACCACGGATTTCCTAAATGAATCAATTGAAAGAATCAATCATTATGAAAGACGTCGAAAGAATATCAAGTATCAAGGGGTACACCTACCTCATCTGTAGTTTGATCGGCCTTTAATTGTAATTCCTGCAATTCGGTGCGAGGTGGGCCGCCCTCCACCGTACCCTGTGTTGGTGCCGGAGCAGGCATCTTGTCGGGTGCCTGACGATTTAACTATCTTCTACGATCGCACTTCCTCTTGGCTCGCTGTGTAGCCCGCGCAGCTCCTTGTTTGTGGGCTGGAACGTTCTGCAACGTTGAAGAGTAAACGACAGATTAAACGACCATTCTTAAAATGCTTCTCTACATTCTAACTAAAAAAACCTCGAACACGGCTCCATGAATATAATCGAGTTACCCGGTGGCTTAATTAAATCCAGGTAATTGCGAAATATCAGTAACGAAATTAAGGTCTGTTTTCTATCGAACGATTGTCAATTGCTTTAGTTTACGTCACGTGTACATGCTGGACCGAGAAACACAAATACCCAGCAGATGTACACATGCATTTTTAAGAGAGAATGAGAGAACAGAATAAAGGAGAGTTACGTACTTTCGAAAAGAAGAACCACAAGATATGCTAACGAACAGTCGATAAAGACGATACAAGACGAGCAAGGTTAAAGATCAACAAAGTTTTGCAATTCTCCCGCAGGCGTAACACTGGAATGAGTCGATTCAGCGTGTGGAGAATCTGCGATTGTGAAATTTTACGCAGATATTTGGCAAAAGCAGCCAACCAGTCAATAGTCGTGAATGCATGTATACGCGTTTACGTGGTGGAATTACGTGTGTGCCGGTGCTCCTATGAAAATCAATACCCAACGACCGACCGACCGACCGACCGACCGACCCACCGACCGAATCGCGCGCAGACGCACACGACCGCGCCTTCTCCACGCCGTACTTCGTGCTTCCTGTCTCCAACCCTCCTATAACCAACCCCTTTTGCAAACTCTTCTCCGCGCGCACCTACCACCTGGACGACCACCCACCAGTTCTTCAATCCAAAGTACCACCACGAGAACCGATCAGCTGAGCTCTACGATGTATGTATGTGGGTTGCTCTGAGAAACATCGAAAGCATGTTTTCAAACATCGATGCATCCACCTTAACGAGCTTCCATAAATAAGCGTCTTTTTTATACCCTACGATATTTCGACAGCCTTCCAAACGATCTCCCTGCTGTCGTAAATAACGCTTTCAACGGTTAGGGGAAAGTTTCGTCATGTGCATCGAAGCTTTGTCAAAGGTTACGGTAACTAAGTGCGTCAGTATAACTTTTTTTAAAGTTCTTTGTTAAATTTCTATCTGAAAGAAGTGAATATTGAATCAGAATATTAGGTTTCCGGGCTAAAGGTTCTTGAACAATTGATGCAAAGGTATTATTCGAAAATAAATCTTCCTCGTCTATTTTGAGCCGATCCATTCAGGGAAGATTCCTATTGAGAGGAAGACTCGCGTAGAATTCAAAGCGCGCGGAACACCTTGTTAATGCATTAAGACAGCGCGAGAGCCTAGTAATTGGCACTTGTAAATTTAATTACCGACAAATGAGTTGTAACAGAGACATGAATACCAGCTAAGACAGAGAAGAGAATATGAAAAGGTATTAACGATGTAATACATATTCCTATGTAATCTCTGGGAAATTAGTTCACACGTATAATAAACCGTGCGTGATAAAATTACGGCGACCTCCGTGGTCGGTGATTTCGTACGTATGTAGGAGAAATTATGGCGTGATCAATTGACTGAAGCTGTCCTTGCCCTCGAGACGAAGTTGGCTCGTTTCCAGGGCGAAAGGTATCGCGTCGCTTCTCCTGGTCACGGTACACCTCGCCAAGATCACGGACGACTAGTCAGACCTGGAGGACGCTGCTTGTATACCCTCTCAAATCGCAAACAAACAGATATTGGTGTTCGATAAAACAAAAATGAAGAGCATTCGAAGGAAATCGTGTTCAGAAATCAATACCGACCACCGAGGAAATGTTCTCGAGCTACGTAGGTACATTCAGAAACCGTACCAATACCAACGACATCCTTGGACGTCGTTTCAGAACAGATTCTTTCATGCATGACAAGATATGAATCCCAAACGGAATCTTTGATTAAAACGTTAGGCTAACGTAAACGTAAAAACTATCGAGTTGATCGGTATATTCTCATTCGCATTCTTCAGATAAGTATTGCTTAACTTATTGACAGCATGACGAATAGCTTTAGGTGGTTTCAAATCATCGGATAAAGGTTTAAAATAGAAAATTACGAGACAATAGACAAAAGCATTGCCTCGTGGTTGCGATTCGTTGCAACTTATGTCGTAACTCCAGATTTGCCTTCAAAGCGTACCAAGAGAACGAGCTTCATATTCTTGAGAGATATTTGGTCGTGAAAGTCATACTCAGAATAATGATGATCTCTAGTGATCACGTGGAAGGATGGACACACATGTAGATGCGCTTTGTAGGAAATGTCGATCGCGCAGCGCAACGTGCCGGATGCCGGTAAGATAATGCGGCCATGTCATGACGCGTACTTCAATCTGCACGCCTGCAGGTATATACATACATATATAATACAGGTTGCTTGCGTATTGCACGAATGTCTTGACACGCGCCTTCCTGTTTAGAGTGGTTCGAGGTCTAACGTTCCTCGAACGCGAAACGTAGTCAATGTGTAATGAAAACGTTCCCTAGGTCGACAGGAAGTATCGAGGAAGTCATATCGAATGGATGATGCTGGTGAGAAAACAATAGATGAATTAATTCCGAGAGTGACGAATCAGAATGCCTCGTCGGAAAAGAATATGAATTTTTACGTAGATATACAAAATACAGTGGCTCGATATAAATGCACTTGAAGCTTGAATGTTAAAGTTCGAGCTACTCGGATGGATGTTTTAATTTTTACCTACCATTACAGGTAATATTAATATATAAATTCCAATATACGGAGCGTTATTCACATTATGAAACTTTAATGAAAAATCAAGAGGTTCTGAATAAAAAATAATCGCGATGGCGATTAGGTAGATAAGGAAATAGATATTTCAGTGCATTTCTGCATCTGATTACTCAAATATGCATCATTATAATTACATAGTCCCATCTTACGTCAAAGAATAAATATAAAATACAAGTATTCTGACGTCATACATACTCCCTCGTTCTTCTCGCACACACGCGCACGAAATGACGTGTATCTGTGTACGTGCGCGCGCCAGCGCCCTCTTATCATACACACACAAACTCAGATGTTTTTCATCAATGACGCTCAGCTGTTAACGCCGGTAGAAAAAGTGTCAAGAGCTTACTTGGTCGAAAATGCTTGTCGTTTTTCGATGAATTCGAATTTCTACAGTCAAATCAAAGAATAGAAAATATTAATTTATAAAGTTTTACGTACGCATTAAGTAGACCGCGCATACGTATGACATTAAGAAATCAATAAATAAAATAGCCGGTTAGAGTCTATAATGTTAATGCGACGTTATCCCTCTTTCTCGAAATAAATATTACAATGAAATGTATGTTAAATTTTCTCTTGAACAAATTCGCTTTTACGTCATGTAGTGCATTCCTCGAAGGATGAAATGCAACACAAGCATGGAAACCTCCTCTGCAACGCACGCTTTAAATGTTAAACTTAACTTGTTTCTTGAAAGCAATAAATCCACGATAAAATCTAATTAACCTGTAATATTAAGTAAATCTTTAATGACGTCTGCCTGGTTTCCGATTTTCTCCCTGCACAAGGAATTCAAAGCTATTTGAAATACTTTCATCTATATGATAAATATGAATCGTGGTGAGCAGTGGTTTAAAGTCATCATTTCCATTGATGACTGTCGTCTCTCTACGTTGGTGTGTCACGAAAAGAAAATTTCTAGGTCAAATACATTACTTATAGAATTCGAATGCCATACGAATAATATAAATTTGTGAAAAAAATACAAGATAATAATCATTAAGGTTAATTGAAATGACAGAATGCCCTACCGTATCAATGCGTGGTAACGTAAGATACAAAGGAAAAAAATATACAGTATCACCGGTCTAGCTATTATTACTAACCGTACTCGTCAATAAAGTTGTCTTCGATGGGTGTTTCCGCCGGTAGTGAACTCTATAATTGGCTTGTTTGAAGAAGAATCGGGAATACAAAATTTCCTGATGATCACTGACACTTTTTTCTATAAAAGTGTAAAAAAACCGGTAGAATCCTGAGAAAAATTCACGAAGCTACGTTCTCTCCGACTGAAAGATTAGTACTCACAATCAGCTACTGAGCAACGAGCAGTCGCAGAGTTTCAGAACAGCGCTTGCCTTGTAGTGGGGGTAAAATGTCGTCGACAAAGAAAACCACCAATAGGAAAACCGGATTATAAAGCTGCAAACTCCAGGCGCGGGAATATTTATTTTATATTGAAATATATACTTTTTCATAACAGATTTTACATAATATACTATTTGTTTCTTCTAATGACTAATTATAGCTCTTAACGAATGTTAATTCAAATCAATTACATGATGATTGCGATGTAAATACGATACTCATATGGTTTGAGAACCACTGATTCATTATGCCGACTTTCAAATATGATATCGCGATAGTATTAAGGAAACAACTTTCGAGTTAAAATGTATATCGAAAATATATATAATGAATCATGTGTCTTATACATAATTCAGTATATGGATTCATGAAAGAAATATAGAAACACATAATGTTATGAAAACAATATATAAAAATGTATATATATATATGTATATACTACAAGCAAATGTGCTAATGAAAAAAAGTTAATTCATCGAAATAAGTTGAAATTCTATTTATAATATGTATAAATCTATTTTCATTTCATTATTATAATAATTTTCAAATATCTCTCAATAAGTTTTTAGTAATTCTATAGTAGGAATGTATCATCATCTCATCATCATCAAAATTATCCATTATAATTGAGGTTAAACATTGGTCAATATCTTAAAAAATGCAAATTATTAAATGATCTTTTTTTTAAGGCAAAGATATATATCTGCAACTATGTTTTTCATTTTATCTATTTTATCTAATATAATGTTGTCTGAAAAAATTGAAAAATAAGTGAGTAATTAATTGACAGAAATAATGTTGTGCAAAAATGCAAAAGATATGAGTGGAGATCCAAATATGTAACTATGTGCTACAATTGAATGCATATGTATTACTGTATTACAAAATAAGATATCAAAGTAGAAAGAAAAAATTTTTGGAGTAAGAAAACCAAAAGTCGTTATAAAATTCCAAATTCAATAAAGCTAGTAACACAAGTTACGTATTTTAACGTGAGTTAAACGATAGCTAGAGTAAAGTAGAAAATCGATATAACTTCACTGCAATGTAGTACTTTGTTAGTTTCTACCTATATAACTTTCGTCTAAAGTGTATTGAAATAAGTAGTATATTTGCTCACCAATGATAATCAAGGACTTATCATATGCCACGAATGAACTATCCTGTAATTCGGTTAATGTCTTGTCTTTTCGAGAACACTGCTGCAATCACTGGTGATCACATCGATACAGTGAAACAGCTGCTGCTTTTTTGACAACCGGAACTTGAAAATGGTTAACATCAGTTTTTAAAATGGCGCGAAAACTTGAACATAGAAATATATAACCAATTTTCAAATAATATGGAGAAATATTTCCAAGATGTTTTATTTAGTGCATATCATATCTAAAATTGTATGATAGAGTGTGTGTGTCACGTAACTTTTATTTAAACATGAAAAAATATCGTGTCAAATTAACAAACATAAGCAACTATTGACCTTATTTTCTCAATATTTTATACAGACATTACAAAATATTTGTAATACTTTGCATTATTCACCCTGCACTACATAAAACTGAGTCTAACTGCATCATGAATATTTCATACTGAATTATATATCCAGATTCTAAACTTTCAAATATAATTATAAATTGTTAAATTTTATTCAAAATTATTCAAAGCTATGAACACTTTTTCTTCTCAGTTTCTTCTCATTATCCACATATTTATTGTTATATACACGTTATCATGAATGTTCCAATTTTGAAATTCGAATCTATATACTTTATATATTAAATTACTAAATATTTTCAGTTAGAAATACAAAACAACAAAATACTTTAATTTTACAATCACATGAAATTATTGTTAATATTACATTATAATGTTAATTACAAGAATTAATAGAATATCAGTTAGTTGCATATTAAATTATAAGGTTTATCTTATCTTTGGTGCAATAAAAATGCTTCGGAAAAGATATATATAATAAGTTCACAGTCGAAGAGAAAAATCCATGTTTTTTAACGTAAACGATTACAAGTACCAGCCAGTACATACTTTCTAATCTGTCATTTCTATTTATATTGTACAAGTTACTTTATTTATCGTTCTTTTCGAAATCTGTTATTTTCGCTTACGTCACATAAATATTTATATAAAAAGTAGAACGATCAAAATCAAAGTTTTCATTTAGCGATCGGAAGTTTTAAGAATTGATTATCATTCTTAATTCAGTAATATAAAGGAATTTAAAACCTCAACCAAAGAGTCAATTGCGTCAGTTGGAGGTCAACATCGTGCAGTGTATGCAGTAAGATGGCAGGCTTACTGCTGCGTGTAACGCGCATTTTATTTCTATTTGTCTTTAATTCAATCCTTGTATCTTCTGGTCCCACTAACAAACCAGTACAAAATGTCCCGGAGCCTTTAATTCAAAGTGCCTTGAATTCATTGAATCAGGATTCTCCAACGCACCATACATATAAGGGCGGTAACCTGATTAGCGCGCAAAAATTGGTATGTTTTCTATAAACTTTCTAAAAATCAAGTATTGATTACATAATAATCGAAATTTTTTAATTATTTGTCTGTACTAGCTTAGATTTAAAATATTGTTTACTTTTTAACCTTCAGGAAGAATCTCCATATGTAATATACAGACTGACATTTGACTTAACTCCTACTTGCAAAGAAGCATTAGAACCTTGTCCTCGAGAAGCATGTACTGTGGAAGTGAAACAACACGAACTTGGACATATAAATGTTTTAAGAGAATCTATACAATGTATGTATTTGTATCCTCAGTCAGTACAGGATGATCCATTGCAATTACAAGAAAATAATCAGGATCAGGATCATGTTATTGAAAATTTAGACAAGCAAATTATTAACAATCAAAGTGTTGAGCTAGATCATGAAATTCAAAAGAATGGAGATCATAATGAGAGACCATTCATAGCAATGAGAGCTTCTAGTCCTAATTATTGTCCAGGATGTCCATATGAGTTAAATCCAAATTTGCCTGGATTTGTTGCTTTTGGAGAACAAGTAATAAAATCAATGGATGAATTGATACAAAATGATTTCAAGCATAAAGTAATTGATATTGTCAAGGTAACTCGTGTTGTTCCACCTTCATCTAATATTATACAATATCAAATTTTATTACGTATAGGAGAATCTGACTGCTTGAAAAATGCAATAGAGCAATTAGAATGCTCTATACAGTCAAATCTTCCTGTCAAGGTATGCTTGGTAACATTCAAAGAACAACCTTGGCAGCAATCTAGCCGTAAAATAGTAAAGAATAACTGCACTATGGTTGCTAATGAAGAGATTAAAGAGAATGTTAATTCTTATTCAACATTAAACAGCGAATCACTTGTAACACCAACACCCAACAATGCAGAAACAAATGATGAAAAATGGGAAGTTCTAGAAAATTTAAAAGATGTTCTGGATAATTATACTTATATCACAACTAAAAAATCAGAAGAATCAGAACAATCAGAAGTGACAGAACATCCTATTCTAAAAATTTCCATAAACAGAAGTGATGATGATGTTAAACCTCAAGGGTTTGAAGATAAGGTAAAAGAATTTGGTGAATTTTTGAAAGATTTTGATTTGCCTACAAGACAAACTCAATTAGATCCAGAAATAAACAGAGAAGAAGTTAAAGAAGAAATCATTTATCCAAGAAAGGTAGACTCTATGATTAATAAATCACACACAATGTATAGAAAGAAAAGGTCAGGTCTTCCAGGCGCACCTATTAATGAAAATGTTAATGATTCTACCATTAAAGAACTTGCAGATAAGGGTCTTAGGAAATTTTCAGAAAATTCTGAAGGTTCAAATGAGCCTATAATAGTAGAAATTGTTGATGCCTCAAAACAAGTAGTATCTGGATTGTTATATAAAATAAGGGTCAAATTGGGTACAAGCAACTGTCCAAAAGGTAAAAAAGATGGTTGTCAATTGAAAGAAGGAACTGAAATTAAAGAATGTTTGTTTACTATATGGTCTCAGGTATGGTTAGATAAAGGATCTCCAGATATTACTATCAATTGTGATTCAAATAAACGCCGAAAGCGATCTTTACGAGGTAGTCGATATAATCAAAAAATGTTAAAGCTAGCTGAAGAAATAAAAGATGAGACATTATTCGAAGCTTTTCTCAAGAAATTTGGAAAAACATACAATTCAGCCGATGAGAAACTAGATCGTTTTAAAATATTTAAACAAAATTTAAAAATTATTGAAGAACTACAGACGTTCGAACGAGGAACAGCTGAATATGGTGTTACAATGTTTGCAGATCTCACGCCTAAAGAATTTAAAGCTCGTTATTTAGGTCTTCGTCCTGAACTAAAACACGAAAACGAAATACCTCTTCCTGAAGCTGAAATAGCAGATGTTTCTTTACCACTTAAATTCGACTGGCGCGATCACAGTGTAGTTACACCTGTGAAAGATCAAGGCCAATGTGGATCATGCTGGGCGTTTTCTGTAACTGGAAACGTGGAAGGACAATACGCAATTAAACATAATCAATTGTTATCTTTATCTGAACAGGAATTAGTAGATTGTGATTCTTTAGATGAAGGATGCAATGGAGGAGATATGGAAAATGCTTATAAAGCTATAGAAAGATTAGGAGGTCTTGAATTAGAATCAGATTATCCTTATGATGCTAAAGATGAAAAATGCCACTTCCTTCAAAATAAGGCTAAGGTACAAGTTGTCAGTGCTGTAAATATTACATCAGATGAAAAGAGAATGGCACAATGGCTAGTTAAAAACGGCCCAATTTCTGTTGGAATTAACGCCAATGCCATGCAGTTTTATTTTGGAGGAGTTTCACACCCACTTAACTTCTTATGCAATCCTAAAAATTTAGATCATGGCGTTTTAATTGTGGGATATGGCATTAGCAGTACGTACATTTTTATATATCTTTTAAATATATTAATTTTTACACATTTTTATATAAGATCTTTTTCCAGAATATCCTCTTTTCCATAAAGAATTACCATATTGGATAATAAAGAATAGTTGGGGCCCACGATGGGGCGAGCGTGGTTATTACAGAGTTTATAGAGGAGATGGTACCTGTGGGGTTAACACAATGGCTACAAGCGCTGTAGTTGCATAACGAATATATTTAAGAAATTAATGCCTTTAATAATAATATTCAACTTCTTTGAAAAAAATTATATTTTTTTTACTAATGCAATATGAATGTTAATTGCTTGTATTTTAAAAAGTTTCTTATAACATGTTTTATTGATTATCATAGGCATTTTGTTTCGTAAGTAAAACTGCATTTCGCAATTATAATTGTTTGGAATCGTAATAATGTTTTCATAATAAAAAACATATTTGTTATAAATATTCATATTTTTGTCTTAATATCCGACATTTCCTTATAATTTAATAATTTGCATAAGTAATCTTCATAACGGCAACCTTCGAATATCGAAAATTTATTAAACGTAATGGTTAATTTAGTAGCAAATGAATTGGAACATCAATTCAGAACGTAATTAAAAATTTTATTTCTCTTATTTGTCAGTCATAAATATATTTCGTTCAAATTCTAAATTAATGCAAGCAATACACTGTTATTATCAGAGGTATTCATATACTTTTCCAATTTCATTTATTAGAAATTATAAAATTTCACATACGGAAAAAGATGTCTTTAACACATTCAATGCGAAAGGATTTCTGCGATCTCTATATTTTATATTGAAAAAGATTGGAAACAATTTTTTCATTTGGTTTTTCTTAAAAAATGGCTAGAATACAAGTCAGACTGTTGAAAAATATACATAATAAAAAAAATGATATCGATACATTGACATCGTTACTGAAGAGATTCCTCTTCCTCAATACATGTATCGATTTCACACTGAACGTGTTAACCCCTTGCGGACTACTGCCGCATGTATGCATTATGCGTAAGCCATCAATTTGGCCGAGGAACTCATATATGCGTTTGGCGAAAACAACTGATAGAACCAAAAGATTCATATGTGTGTTATTTTATTTATCCTGTGGAGAATCTGTGCATGTACATATGTCTAGAATTTAACATTTATGAACGAAAAGCACGTCTAAGCAGAAATGTGCGCTGGCAATTTTAAATGACTATCGCGGCAGCAGCTCGGTCCCACGGTACGGTTAAATTCGAACCGTCCCGTCCGCAAAGGGTTAATATATATGACATCTATGCCGATTCACGACAAAATTCGGATTCTAGTTACAAATACGAAATTATAACATATGCAAACATGAAAATAGGATTCCAACCATAATTTCTATAACTAAATATGTTGTAGAAACATAGTCTGTTCTTTAATTTATTATTTATCAAAATGTACTGACAAATGTTAACAATATTTATTCCGTGAATATCTCATAAAGTGCGCTTACGTAGCATTTGTAAAATATTCAAATATCTATCTTTCCATTTACATGTATATCTTAATTTTATTAAGCGATACGTTCAACGCACATCAGCAAAAAAATCTATGATATTATAAACTAAGTACGCGAAAAAAATACTTATTACAATGTATAGGTAACATTTATGAATTGCTGCTTTTCTGTTGAAAAAATAATATAATGTCACGGAATAAAATTAAACATAATATTGCATTATACAAATTCAATGCAGATAGTGTAGTTGGGAAATATCTCACATAATGTACTTTGTGTTCATACTGTATGGCAATCTTTATCAACTACCTGTATCATGTTATGTTTGTAATAATATATTCAACATCAGTTGAAAATTCTTTAGTATTTCCTGCACTTTCGCGTACAATTTTCTGTGCTATTATTTAAAATATATTAAGAAAGAATTTCATGCAAAGAATTGTTGAAAGAAGCATCAGTACGACATTTATTACTATTATTCGTGTCAGGTTACTGATGTGTCATTGGAACTTGAAACAATTTTCTTTTTTTATCTCATCCTCAGATGAAAAAATAATTATAAAATGTACAGTAGATACAACAACGCAATGAAAGCTGATACAAGACAAATTTTGTATTATCCTCTAATAGTAATTGTAAGATCCCCATTGATTGTACGGTCCGTATGCCTGTGGCCCTCCTTGTCCATATTGCCAATTCTGATAATTGGCATAGTTCGGATCGGAAGGAGGTGGATACTGTTGATAACCCTGTTGATATCCGCCTTGACCACCGTATTGACCACTTTGAAATTGTTGTTGTGACTGATATGGTCCACTTGGGCCGCTGCTGTATTGGTATGATGATTGCGAACTTACAGAAGGCGGAGGTGGTACATTAGATTGATCTCCAGTTTTAACTTTCTTTGGAGGAGAAGTATCTCTGCAGAACATAAAATTAAAATTATTTAATACATTTAATTGAGGACAGTTTAAACACCTTTTTTATAAAAATAATACTTACGTTTTTGTGTCGTCATTCTTCGTCTTTTTCCGTTCCTTTGCTTGTTTAATACATTTTTGAAATTGCTCATGCGCTTTTAACACTTGTCGAATATCTGGACTAAAATCTTCGAGAAATTCTACTTTACGTTGTGCAAAAAGTACTCTTTGTTCAAGATCCGCGTGTTCTCGTTCTATAAACATATCCATATATCCTACAATTTCTTGAGTATCAACAGGAGTCCTTTGCATTCCCAAATCAATCAATTGTAAATAAAGCCTTGGATTATCTTTATCTTTTTCTGTTGCCTAAAAATGTATAATTTACATAATGCATAAAATGTAGTCATATGAGAAAAAACAAATTTGTAAAACGTATTTCAGAAATTCACATGAACATACCTTCAATAATACTTTAATTGCTTTATCCACATCACTCTTTACTTTACACAAAAATCGTGCATATTTTACTACAATATTATTCGCAATGGTTCTATTCTTACTATTGCTAATATAATTTTCATACAATGTACAAGCTTTATCTAAATCTCCTCTTCTACGCTCCAAATTTATTCTTCGATATGCCACTTGTAACATATTTGGTATTACATTATCAATATTTTCCAATATATTTGCTGCCTTCTCAAAATTGCCCTGACCCTCTTCAAATGTTGCCCATTGTAGATGTAAATTTGGTTTCTTCGGGTGATGCACCATACAAGCTCTCGTATATACATCTCTAATTTTTTCCACATTATCACCTTTCAAAGATTCCAGATAACGAACGAACTATGAAGAAATTAAAAAATATTTAAAGCATTCAATGTAGAGATTTTTTCAATTAGAGAAAAATAAATAAAACTTACTCTCATCCAGAACTCATCATATAAAGCACACGCTATTAAACATCTTTCAAATAAGATGATTATCCGATTCTGATCTTTTTGTTCAATTTCAAAGTCTAAATATTCTTTCCAATTTTTTAATTGACATCGTTCTAAAGGTTTAACGTGGAAATATGGCCTCTTAATCTATGAATGGAGATTAAATATTAAGTAATAAATGCTACACTAAATTATATAATATGCATACTTACACCTTCCTCATATGACCATCTTGCAGCAACTGCATTAATATTAGCTTTGTGCATTTTACGTCTACTACTAATGATTTTTTCTCTAATAGCACGGGTCTCCTCATCAGTTGGTGGAAGTTCATGTGGCGGCGGTTCTTCTCCAGGTGGTGCATCATCTGCTGCTGAAGTAGAAGTACTGTCATCCGACTTCAAAAGAGCTTTCACTTCAGCACGCAATGCAAGAAAATCGTCAACATTTAAAATACGATTGGGTAAGTTTGAAGAGACGAATTCTTGAAATGCATCGAAATGAGAAATATAACCAAGTGTTGGAGTACATAATAGGCGATCATATAATGCTGTTACTCTGCTTAGACGTTTGCCCTCCAATTCCCACTTTATATAGCTTTCCCAAAGACGATCAGATCTTAACAAAAAAGAATATTATAAGTATCCAAGTAGGTAAGCATATATATAAAATAGAAACCAATTTGTACCTGAATTCAAGACCACATGCCTCAATAGCTCTTTCGTATTGTTCTCGTAGTTTTTCTTCATCTTTTTCATAGACGGTTTTGCAGTGATTGATGTAATGAAGCCAAAGGTCGACACTGAGCGAAATGGCTTTCAAACCTTGGTCGAATACCTGTAGTAATGGTTTGCAATCACACTTAGAACGATTTACAAATGATTGGGCTGGTGGTGGGTAGACTTATACCTATTTCTTTTTTGTTTTTTGTTTTTTTTAGCTTTCGATAAGCATTACAGTTTTTTAGCAACGTATACTCACATATCATACGCGTACTGTAAATAAAGAGATTTAATTAACACAGAGATTGCAGAGCATTGTGCATTCACCTTAAAGTCAAGGAGTGTTCCGATCTGGGTGCCTCTGTGTCTTCCGCCACTTTTTCTTGCTCCCTCTCTGGCATGTTCACGTCCTAAGTCTTTGTTTCTGACTTTGATTTAACACCCAACCCAATCTTACTTACATTAAGTAAGGTACCGCATCTTATGCTTAAGTTACAATACTTTCTGTAGTAAGCTATGTGTACAAATGCTTACAGTAAATATTACACACAATTTCTTGCACGATAATATCGCAAATTGAAACAACTAGCCTTCGCTTGACTTACGTATCATATGTAGAATATTGATATAACGGTATAAGTAAAACATTAATATACGCAATAATATTGTAGATATCGCAGAATAATTAAGTAACTAGCTATTTGGTAAACGGAGAGAGTCGTATAGGTGCCGCAAGACGTGCTAGGCTGTTGGAAGGGAAAACCATATTTACGTGCGTGCACACTGCCCACGCGTCTTCCTAACTCGAGCTATTTTCATTAGATTGCGTTAATTAAATGATATCATAATGAGAAATAGACCTAATAGATATGGTAAACGAATTGACTCACCCTTTGGACATTTTCGGGGTTGCCTTTCTTCTTCTCGTAATCTGCAAACTTTCTCCAGTAACCGTAGCAATATGGATAACGCTCCAAAAATTTCGCATAAGCCTCACGTGCAGCTTCAGCATCATTCTGTATGATAAACAAGTATTACGGATGATTTTGATATAATTTTGACAATATATATATTTTTTGCTTTTCGAATTACCTCTTGATCGACATACTGAAGAAGATATGTCCATCCCGTGAAATCTGATGGATCTTCATTAACAGCTTTCCAGTATTTTTCTAATTCCGGTAAGGTCTTTTTCTTTGGTGATGCTGGTTTAGTTTCTTGTTTATTGTCCCCTGGATCTGCTTCCGTTGAAAGCGCAACTTTTTTTGCTGGTGTTTCGTCATTATTTTCAGATGTTGGTGAACTAGGATCATACTCTCCTTCTGCATTTAACTTACGTTTATCTGTAAAAGTGAACGTCGCACAAGGTAAAAAGATTTAAGTACAAAATAAAAATGTTTGTTAAGTAAACATTTTCTTCTTTGCGCTTACTTGTTCCTTCTATTTTATTCTTCTTTTCCAGGGTTTTACTCATTGTCTTTGTTCCACTTTTCTTCTTCTTTTCACTGTCTAATGGCAATTCATCTTCAGAAACTGATTCAGTTTCTCCTAAATCTGCAGGAGCTGCTGCTGGCAATTCTTCATCAGATACTGCTTCTGTTTCAGGTTCCTATATGTTAATGATAAAATATTATATACTGCAGATACACATATGTATATATACAAATAGATACAAAAAAATGTATATTTACTCTTTATTGTTTTGATAATAAAATACCTTTGTTGCAGCTTCAGTAGGCAATTCGTCTTCAGATACAGCTTCTGTATCGGGTTCTGTTTTCTTAATAGCATTCTCAGGTAAACATTCCATATCACCCTCTGTTGTTTCTGTCATCTCCACCATTCCTGTCATATCATAATCAGGCACAGTTTTTTCCGTAATATTTTCTATACTTTCTGATGTTTCTTGTTGACTATCTACCTCCATAACTTCAATTCCAGTACCTTCATTTATAACAGTTTCAGATTCAATTTCCTCTGTTTCTAAGATTTCTGTTACTTGTGTTATTGTTTCCCCATCATCATTCATAACTTCTTGGAAATCTATTAATACACGTTGATTTGTTTCATCATTACTAATATCTTGTCCTTCCATATCCATTTGTTCGCGTTCATTCAACATATCAACTTTATCCATACTACTTTCTTCTATGATCATACAATCTGATACTGTATTAGAATGATCCTAAAGTAAAAATAAAACATAATTCCTCCGAGGTAAAATTCTGGTATATATGACTTAAAAGAACAAAATATTATGTATTATTTACAATTTGAGATGTAGATGTTTCTAAATCAGGTACATTTTCTTGAACTTCTATTTGTACACTCTGATTCATATTAATTTCATGAATAGTAGTATCACTAGAATCTTCCAATTCCAAATGTAACATAGAAGAATCTTCTTCATTATGCTGTTCAATGATAATGTCACCAAATCTTTGCACCCCATTCTCTGGAATGCTTTCCATTACAACTTCTTCTTGTAATACAGGCACCTCCTCCTGAAAAATTGCAATTAGTTACCTCTATTGAATAAAATGTCGATTACATACATTGATGATTGCTAGAACTATCTGCAGTATTATGGAATTTACGCACCTCCACTTCTTCGATCTCTTGCACTTTTTTCGGAGAACGTGTAGCTCTTGCTAGAAGTTTCTTTACGGGAGATTTTTTCGCTACCACAGTAGTTTTACGTGCACGGCTAGATCTCGTACGTCGTACTAAAAAAAATAAAAATATTTAAAAAAATGCAAAATTTGAATGAAATATTTACGTTAGATGCGTGTGCGAGACGCCATTCGTTTAATGGCGGTTCGCAAGTCTTTGCTCAGCTGCCGGGTGTATTAATATTTTTGTTTCGTTTTATGTAAATGTATAAAAATATAAATGAATAACAATATTATGTCATGTTGGATACAGTTTCTTTCAGAAATATCATCTTACCGGGTTCATTTAAAGTGATCTCACTTTCATCACCACTTGCGGACGACATTTTGCCTTGATACAATCTCTGGAATGTAAAACGCAGAACTGATGAAGAAAATGGCGGCAGAATACTAAGAGAGGCCCTCTCTCAGAAACTTATGAACTAATATGATACAAATGATAAACTGACAAACCATTTTATCACCAATCAATAATAAATTGTACCGGGAAATATAAGAAAACATGTATGTATATATATGTCGGAGTCAGGTTGGCATTTTGGGGCGTTTGATGAACTTTTACTTACTTTACCGTCACGAATGTAGCCGATATTTATCAGCCGTTATTTATAATGTGGACACTACCAGAGGCTACGAGTAATGGTAATAGGATGATCGAGACAGGTGAGGTGACAACGAATTCAGGTTCGATAACGAATCCACGGTCCATGGGAGGACTAGTATCAACATGCTACTCGACTCGGGTAACTTCTCGATAACTCAATCGGCAATTCGTCCAACGACTCACTAACCAACTAACTAACTCTAACTCTAACTCACTTAATCCAAAAGAGGCTGCCCTTATATACTCCTGTCTCCTAATCTTTGTTTTAAGGAGAGCCATATAATCATTTCATACCTCTGTCAGGTACATGTCCCTCCCGTGACCGTGGCTACGTCCGGTGACCTGCCATGTCACTCCGAACCCAAACCCATCGTTATAAAGTCAGATTGGAACATTAAGACTATTTCTTATTTTTATTACTTAAGGGCGGCTATAGTAAAAGTCTGGACTAGTGTATTGGGGTTTTTTCCAACATTCCGGACGGGAAATCCCGCTGTCTTTCCCTCTCCGACATATATGTACATATTATAAACATTATTTTTTTGTGACTTCATATGTTTAAAAATTAAAAGAATCAAAGAATTCAAAAAAATAATAATTCTTTTAGTGCTACATATTTTTATTGTATATTATGAAAGTTGCATCTTAAAAGTACATATATATGCAAATGCATTCATAAATATAAAAAATCTCCATTACCAATTCGCTGGGCAAACCTTAAAACTTTTTAAAATGAAATAACAAATGAGTAAAAATAAAATATATATATATATATAGAATCAAAGATTGTTTGAGCAGGATTATTAAGGATATACAAATACACGCATGTGCAAGAGAATCCGATAAAGAGCGCAAGTGCATAAAGTAATCTATCTCGTGTGGAATGTAGAACACATATTAAACGAAGTAAATACAGAGGTGCATGTATGTAATACAAGATTCTCTATGTATATATTTTTGTATACACGATTTTGTAAAACAACGTTTGTTGATGTTTGTAAATCCATATTACACGTTGATGTTCCGAGTTAAACGTGAATCAAAACAAGCGATGCTGAAGAAGATCGCGGATCATTCTATTTCGTTCATGATTTACCAATCCCAAACACCACGGAATTCCGAATCTTGTCGTTCTTTTCTTTTATCTCGTTCGCCAAATCGCCAGTGAAAACAATCGTCGTCTTCAATCTGCAACTGTTTCTAGGAAGATTAAGTTGTTGAGCTTCCGAAATGTTTTTTAAGAAGATGATCTAAGACAACTTGAAAATCGTCTTTCATTTTCAACATTTATGCAACATTGGGAATGTCAGAATGTTTAACTCAACCTGTATTTGGCGATAATAAGTGTGTATTTTGTAGCATACGAATATACGAATTCAAAAATTTGCGATAGGAAATGTCTTACAGTGATGGCGGGCGTCCAATTCGGAAGTATGGCACAAAGTCGCCGAAAAAGTTATGCGTGACGAAGAATGAAAATAGTGATAAAACAACAACAACCATTAACTGCAATAATCATCACCATAATCATTACCATCATAATCATCGCTTTCTCGACACCCCTCAGCCGTCAGTACACAAACGTAATCTCTATATTGTTTCTTTTCCTTTGATACTGCTGTTCAATGTTCTGAGGACACTTCTTTATCAGTTATTTGTGGTATTTAAGTACTTATATACATCTACATCTCAGCTGATTCAACGAAGACAAGCTTGCAAGCAGACCTGCCAGCTAGAGATCGTAGTTGGTCAAAAGTCTAGTGAAAATTTAAATAATAATTTAAATAATCCTGGGCAAACTGAGAACGAGGGAATGTCGCAAGTGCCTAGAAGGCAGGTTGGTCCTGGCCCTGGAGACCCATTACTTGCAAAACAAAAACATCATCATCGTAGAGCTTTTGAATTTATTAGTAAAGCACTTAAGATTGACGAAGATAATGAAGGTATTCTTAGATATATCTAGATTACCTGTTTCTTATAATTTGCTTCTTTTTGATATTTCATTTTCAATACTACTTTTATTAGGCCAGAAAGAAATGGCAATTGAACTTTATAAGAAGGGAATTGGAGAATTAGAAAAAGGAATAGCTATAGAATGTAATGGTGGTCGAGGAGAAGTATGGGAACATGCACAAAGACTTCATGATAAAATGCGCACTAATTTGGCAATGGCAAAGGATAGACTTGATTTTCTTGGTTTGTAAACAAATATTTTAAATACATGGCACATTTCTTAAGCTGTTCCACTTGCATTAACAAAATTATATATCACTTATTTATAAATTTTTTTTATAATTATAACGTATTCTTAAATAAAGTTATGGTACAGCTTAAGAATAATACAATATTTATGTATTTAGCATGCTCATGTGTTAATTGTTCTATATTGTTCACGCGTATGTGTGCATCTGTGTGTATGTGTGTGTCCGCGCGAGAGTATTTATGCGTGAATGTACTCGTGCGTGTATGCATGCGCGCGTTATCCCTTTTTTTAATGGTTTCATTTTTGGCACAATATGTTTTTTTCATAAGCGACGCAAATTTTTATGTACAAATTAGTAGCCAAACTTCATATAGTAGCGTTCCTAACAGCCATCTGAGCATTCATTTCAAATCTAAGTACTAATTATATAGTTTACAATTTGGACAAAAGTTAACGAAATTTATGGGTTCAAACTGTACTTAGCTATTTAGCCTACTGCAGCATGGCAGAGAATGTTTTTCCTTTTTGTAGTGAGTGTGTGTGAGCTGAAAAAACTGGATATCTGCAATGAATATCGTGCTCCTGGAAATAAAATGGACAACGAACATCCAGGAAAGAATCTGAGGGTCCGACGCAATATACACACATTACAAACAACTCGATCTTCTTTAAATACAAATCATACTAAAAACACAAACAGTACACAAACAGTGAACATAGGGCAGAATACATGTACCCAAATTCCCAAGTTAAGGCCACGTTCACCAAAAAACTATTCTGCCCATTCTGAAGGTACTGTTTGTCTGAAGTTTTGGGCTTACAATGCAGATTTTGAATGTAAATTTGATAATTGCTTCTGTAAAATTGTTGTTTCTATTCCATTGTTAACACATGCATCTATTATTAGTTTTTGATGTAATACAACAAGTAATAAATGCAAGCATGTTATATTATTTGCTATGATTAACATAGTTTTGCCACACTTCGTAATGTAATATATTTATCTGAATTTAGAATGAAGTAATTTAAAAAGAAATAGAATTATTTATATGTAGGTATGTATGAGACTATACACACATACACACACACACATATATATATATGATACTATGTGCATGTGTATATATACTTTATATGAAACAATGAATTAAGAAGACAAATTAGTTTATATGCATGAATGTATGCTTCATATAAACATTTAAAGTTTTATTTGAAAAACACATTAGAGTAGTCTAAAAAGTATTTGTTACATTTATATTCTAAAAAACATTTTTATGTTTATTTTGTAATCTCATATTTAGTGCTCAGATATCATTTGTTCACTACTATATATGACTTTTTAACAATATAAAATATTTTATATATATGAAATATTAACAATGTAATGTATGCTCTTAATATTTTAATCATATATTACATATGTATTATAAATGTAGTCTAATTATATTACATGCATACTAGTTTGACAAATATATTTAATTCTTTTTATATTGATTGAAATTATTAATAATTACTTCTTTCATTGCAAAGCGTTTGTCTTGTATTTTATTCCTTGTAATAGTACTATATAATAGAGTTAACAGAGATTCATATTTAAAAGTACTAATAGTTTCATTTTTATGTGTTTATTATTTGGGTATTATTTGTTTTATGTTGTTATAGCATCTGGAAGAAAATTATCTGTTCCTGGAAAAAGAGTAGGGACAGTTATAAGCAAAAGTCAAACATTACCACGCAGCATGGGACGCTCAACACCAGTACAATCTTGTCATAGAGTTACACCTATTAAACCATCATCTACGCCACCTTCTGTAAAAAGACAATTATCAGTACCTGGAAATGGTTCACCTGTTAGGAGACCAGGAACACCAACTACATCAAACAGTAATAGAGGAACACCTACAAGAAAAGTACCTCTTTTAAAAGGTGTAGATCCGAAACTTGCACAAGTAATTTTAGATGAGATTTTAGAAGGAGGTGCAGCAGTACATTGGGAGGACATTGCTGGTCAAGAAGTCTGTAGCTATTATATCTATAAATTGTTAAATAAGAAAAAATGCATAATATAGTAGATAAACTTACAATTTTATATTTTCTTTTATAAAACAGACTGCAAAGCAAGCATTACAAGAGATAGTCATCTTGCCTTCATTAAGACCAGAATTATTTACTGGCTTACGAACACCGGCAAGAGGTTTATTATTATTTGGTCCACCAGGAAATGGAAAGACATTGCTTGCACGTGCTGTGGCTACCCAGTGCAACGCTACATTTTTTTCAATATCTGCTGCTAGTCTTACATCGAAATATGTTGGAGAAGGAGAAAAGCTAGTACGAGCTCTTTTTGCTATAGCACGAGAATTACAGCCATCTGTGATCTTTGTTGACGAAGTGGATTCGTTGTTAAGTGAACGTAGAGATAATGAACATGAAGCTTCACGGTAGATCTGTTCAAGTTTTGACATTTATGTAAAATGATTAATATTTATCTAATTGACAATTATTACATAGGCGATTGAAGACGGAATTTTTAGTTGAATTTGATGGTTTGCCATGTAATCCAGAAGAAAGGGTATTAGTTATGGCTGCTACAAATAGACCTCAAGAATTGGATGAAGCTGCATTAAGGAGATTCACAAAGCGAGTATATGTTACGTTGCCAGATTTACGAACAAGAATTATGTTACTGAAGCGACTTTTAGCTAAACATAATGATCCTTTAACACCAGAAGAACTAAATGAGATGGCAGTTTTAACCCAGGGCTATTCTGGAAGCGATTTAACGGGTTTAGCAAAGGATGCAGCACTTGGCCCTATTAGAGGTAAGATAAAATATAAAGTTTCTATTACACATTTTCCATTATGCTTACTTAGACTGAATGGATATGAAAGATTTTGACCAGATAGTCTAACAAATAAATTAATCATTATTAAGTATGTATAAACGATATATCATAAAGTTTGTAAAAAAAGATGTATTAATATTGTACAGAACTTAATCCAGATCAAGTAAAAGAATTGGACCTTAATTCCGTACGCAATATTACAATGCAAGATTTTCGTGATTCTCTTAAAAGAATTCGTAGATCAGTGTCACCTGCAAGTTTAGCAGCTTATGAAAAGTGGAGCTTCGAATATGGTGATGTAAGTCTATGATTTTTAAGAATTAGTTGATGCACAAGGCTGGAAAATAAGTTACACTAAAATATCTGCACATTCTAAAAAAAAAAAGAAAAAAGGAACTTAATGACGGAAAATGCAACAAAAATGATTTTCTGCGATATTAATTATTACAGAGTGTAAATATATCAGCTTTTACATTTTCTAAGCTAATTTATAAATGACATCTATATACAAAAAGAAAATGTTATGATATTGCAAAAGGCACTCTTGCTAAGTACTGTTTTTTAAATCATATTACAGCAGTAACACTGTAATATTACTAGCTTTATATTACATATATAATACATTCTATACTCCATCCAGCAATCAGGTATTATAGATTTAAGTTTAAGTTGATATTACTTCATACTTATATTACTACACTCTAAAGATGTTGATATTAGAATTCCAATGTTTGTAGTTATACTGTCTATGTAGATTTTGGTAACTTTTTATTTCATATTTTGGTAAATCATGAACATTAATTTATTATTATTTACTTTCTTGTTATACGGTTATGCGCTAATAAGTTTAGTATAAATTATTCTAATAATGCAAAGAAGAATGTAATTCTACAATTAGCAATTACAATATGCACTTTATAATAAAAAGAGTAATGTAAATACTTAATTACCATTCAAGCACAATTGATTTGAATAATGTTAGCAGGAAGACTGTATTTGCATATGAAACAGCTCACGTCCAATCAGATAATAAAACAATTACTGTAATTGGGTGTAAAGGATTAACTACTGCTATAATTATGTTATCAAATAAGCATAAAAATGAATGAATATCTTGGTTTTGCACAAGCACGTGCTAAAAGTAAAGTATGCAGATAAAATCGTTTTAGGCACGTGAGTTTTGTAAAAATAACAAATTGCATATTGTATAACATATTGGGGGAAAATATTATTCATGTTATGTTTGGTAACATTTCAGATATTCGTTTGATAATTGTTAAAATGAAATTATATAATTAAGATCTTTTAACAGGGGGTATTATGCTTATCAAAATATATATCAATTCTTGATTTGATGAGATTTCTATGAGACAACGAACTGGAATTATATATTTGAACTTCATGAAATTAAAAATATTTATTATTTATAGGTAAATATTATCAGTAAAAAATTAATGTTATGATAAAGGTATGCTACAAAAGGAAGTTGGATATATAAAAGTTTTTGATATTCATCTACTGCTTCAAATGCTCAACTAAAAGGTGATTGTGCTTGTACGATATAATCACTGATTTAAAAACACATTTATTGCAAAACCATAATACTAAGCTTCGATACTAGTCTGATATTGTTTCAATTTGAAATTAGTTAATAAGAACCTCCTAATTTTACTCGACGTACATGTATTTGCTTATAAGAGAAGCGTGGAGTAATTATTTCTTCACCTTGTAACTCGTTACAATCCTTGCTTTTCAATAACGATAATGCAACGAGTTCGAAGCTTCTCTTGTGTGATCACTAGTTAATACTGACCCATGTAGTATAGTATAATCTATGCATAACATATTACGTAAAGTGATGTTAAACATTTCTTTTTAATTTTTGTCATGTAATGAAACAAGGATTGCCCGTTTCACTTGTTACAATTTTTAATATCAGTTACGACTGATGCACTGATAGAAAAATGGTAATAGTTGTACAAAGTATAAATTTGCACTTGCGCAAAGTTGCGCACCTCTTTATTATTGAATATACGAACATAACTGAAGTTACAAATAATGTCAAAGTTCAATCTCAGCATTATATCAATGTAGATGTATTAAGTTCAATATGTATTGCTGAATGCTGTATGAAACGAATTTTGATTGAAAAATTTATGAACTTGATGTTAAGTCAATGTTAAAACCATTTATGTTGCAAAAGTATAATATGAACTGTATTGAAGTTTTGGTTATATGTAAAGTTTTTCGGCGTTAAATAATTTATGGTAAGCATAAGTAAAATATTTTTGCCCGAATTTTATCGATGATCTTGCACAACAGACTGTTATTAATATGGGTATATCTCTATTTACAACCCTGGCCTTCCATGTTAAAAACACGCTCAGCCTCAATTAAGTTATTTTGCTACTTTTATAAAAACTTGTAATAGGAAATTTCTTAAGAATATAAGCAAATAATAATGCTAATATTAATTATTGCTGCGTAAATTAAAAGTAATCAAATGTGAATTAATTATAAGAAATGTCTGTGCATGACTACACAAATTATGTTTCCTTAATTGTAAGTTTCAACCCTCTTTTTTTCGATATTATAAAAGGATAAAAGTTATATTGGTAACCGCATAAAATTGATTTTAAGATATTTCAAACCACTTTTAATATGCACTAATATGCAATTTTACTAAAATGATAGTGATGTTTGCAAAATAAGTAGTAACTGATTTGATAAAACGTAACATAAAACATACAAAACTTATTTTTATTTCGTGAATGATGTTTTTCATAGATCTTTTTTCAATTATACTTTGATTAAATGCCAAATCTATATTTCTCAACAATATCATAAATTACGTAAAAAAATATGTAGAACAAGGTAAACAGATTATAATTGTAGATTGCAAACTAAAATTTTCGTTGAGCAACTCCTTCTTTTAATATATTATATCCTAGTTCGCTTGATGAAACAATTAACAAATACATATTTAATTAACATCTATATACTCAGTGACATCATGCAATTAAATAGTAATTTTCGAATGTAACTGAATAGTATAGTGTCACTTATTGTACAAAAATACAAGATATCCTACTTAGTATTTTGCCGCCGTGTGATCGAGATCGAGGAACGCATGTATTGTGTAATAAAGTGTACAGTACAAATTATTCTAGCGCATTTCATTTTAGAAAAGGAATGCTCGCAATTTTCACGTGAAAATTAATTAAATTATTCACAGTATTACCGAATTCAGTTTTAATTAAAGTATTAAAATATTCTAACTTGACATTGCTATAATATTCACCAAAGAAAAAATTTTTTATTTTATAGTAATGGTATAACCAGCGTAATGTTTTCCGTTTGAATCGAACATAACGACGCCCCTTTTATACAGAAGTTGTGTTTCCTTCAATAAATCGCAAACATTGTACTTAACGTTAAATTTTATTGTGTCAAAAAATCAGTCAGAATTATATCTTCTACATAAGTCATCAAGTGTTTTAAGTGCTTGACGAGATAGTTTGCAGAAAAAAATATGCTCGGTTAACGTAAACAATTATTGTAAAAGTATGTCGGCTGTAAAATAAAATTACCTTGTATGTACTTAAAAAACTTATTATATTATTTTTACATTTAACCAGTTATAAACGAAGGTACTACGTTTCTTATAAATTTAAAAAGTCACTTTTGTTATTATTTCATAACTTTATATTTTATAATAACGTGGGCTATGAAATAATACAAAATATTGTGTATTTTAAATATTTATTCCTTTTTTTTCATTCAAAGGACAATTTGTTTTTATTATAAGATAACATTATCCTAAGCATCTTCGAGGGCTTCGCACCCTACTGTACCTAAATTACTTTTTATATAACATTTTTTTTTATGTCTTCCATCGGTTCACTGATTATTATTAATCCATAGACAAGTTTTTTTTTCTTAAATTGGCTCTCCATAGTTCGATATCACTTATCGCAGTCAATCATTGCTATATTCGATTTTATGTTTCTTCTGTTATTACATTCAGTACTGACTTTATACAAATTGGTTTTGAAAGGTTTATGGCTTATTATCGTCGGTGGTGAAGCGAAGTATCGATAAATTTTACTCTAACTCACTCTAATTTGTTTATTATTTATTTATTAACTTAATGAAACGTATTTTGGAAAATAAGTTTTCAAGAAATAATCAGAATGAAAATTATAAATTCTTAAAAAACGTAATAAATAAATATTAAACCTAACTTTATTGAAAATTGAAAATATTAAAGTTCTGCAATAATTTTCACCTGTATAGTATTTGGAAGACACGAAGGCATATGTATCGTGCCATGTGATAATTGCAATAATGTCAAAATATCAGATAACATCAAATGTGATTGTCAATTGATATACTAATTATTACAAGAAAAGAACTGAATATTTTACAACATATTTAAAGGAACATAATTTCAACTATTGATATACAAATCAATAAAGGTAGAACAATAGTGACTCCAACTCTTAGTGGAAGTGTTCACCATTATCATTACCATTATACTTAAATTACATTGTAATAATTACATCAAGATTCACTATTTCTTTGTACAAATGGAGAGGAGTCACTAAGCAATATAACAAAGTATATTCAATTAAGTTAAATTCAGCATAAAATATTTCATTTTTGACACTTCCAGAAGTATTTTCTTAAAATTTGTTATGAGAATGTTTTTTGTACATTTACCACCGACGATAAATATCACAAAACGAGAAAAGTTTACAACTCGTTTATCCACTCGCATAGTTTACTTTAATAAGGGCCCTGCACACGTCAAAGCATGCATCCAAATCTAGCTACATCACAGGCGCCGTGTCTACCTATAATCCCTATCTTATACTATGTTCAATGTCATACTTTGTGTTTACCATAAATGAACATTTATCTCTGTTCATTAATGATTTGAAATAAACTAAAGATTGGTAATTGTGGCAAAAATATTAAAAATATAACAACGCAATGTTCGCATACATACGTACACCTTACGCAGCACAACGAATGCAGGGCTCATCAAGGGGCTGCAATTTTAAATTCAGAAATATACCTCATTCAACAGCATAAAAATCGTCTTGAAAAAATTGTTATATTACACTGATGGATCGACTGCTATGATATTTCCTTTTTCAATGAAAATTGCAAGATATATTTGTATTTGTTACAATGGTATACGTTTCTATTGTTTGGCAAGGAAAACATATAAGAAAGATGTATATTTAAATATCTCAGTGTATATATTCAATATATATATCACTTTGAACTTTTGATAAAGTCTTTTGAAATATAATACCAATCGATATTGATACAACCAAATTTGAGGATTTCTTTTTGTATAATACTTCAATCGAAGTACAACTGGAAAATTTGTACATATGATGCTGCAGTCAAAATACCAATAAACTTGTTGGAATAGGTATATGACAGAACAGATTTTGCGAACGCCCCAAGGGCAAATGTATCATATGTAACAATTAGTTGATGTTGATCAATGATCAGTTTCATTGCGTGGGGTATTGTGGCATGGTATATGTTACCATTGCAGGTTGCTGACCTGGTGGCAATGGAGCAGTTGCAGTCGGCGGTGCGGCGGTCGCTTGTGCTGGTTGCCATGTACCTGCACCAGGAGCAGGCATTCGCATGCTATTCATATATTGAGCCTGTTGTCCATAATATTGACCATAGTATTGAGCAGGCTGTAAAAATTGACCTTGCATTTGTGGATATCCTTGAGGATACCAGTAACTCATTTGCTGGCCATATCCATATGCATATTGTCCAGCCCCAGCTGTAACCTATTAAACAAAAAAGACAATATATATTTTAATATTTATTATTTTTTTAATTTGTTAAAGAAAAGAGATATGGATCATCAAAATAAAAAATATACGCATTAAAATAACCTGTTGAGCTTGGTGATTTGCATTTGGGCCCACACTATTAGGATCTCCATTTTCTTTTCCCCAGAAACATTTAACAATGCTACCATTAATTTCTGTGTTATGTGTTGATTCTATGGCATGTGTTGCAGCTTCCTTAGTAGTAAATTTTATGAATGCATATCCTTTATCCTTAAATACTCTTATATCTTGTATAGTACCAAAGGGAGAAAATGTTTTGGTTATCAGGTCATCTGTAATGCCATTTGTAAAACCTCCACAGTATACTGTGCAATTAGTTGGACTACTTTGGTTATATACCTATTAATGATAATATACACAAATTAGAAAATAAACAAAATTAGTTATGTTGTCAACAAGTGAGCTATATGTAACTTCTATAGATCTTAATTAGAAACAAGGGTAAGGAAATTGATAGGTGACCGCTATTGAAATTTGAAACATACCTCTTCATAGTTAGGTTTACTATTATTTGAATGTCGTGGCCTTTCGGATCTTGGTGGTGGCGGTTTTCTAGTCGACCAATTTGTCCTGATGCTTCTAGATCCAAGCCACTGACCATTCATAGCTGCTATCGCTGCCTCAGCTTCAGACTTTTTGACAAATGATACAAAAGCATATCCTTTACTTTTCATAGTTTGTGGATCGCGGACAATTCTACAATTGCTAATTTCGCCAAAAGGCGCGAATGCTTCTTTCAAAGTTTGTGTTTCGATTTCTGGCGACAGGTCGCCGACAAATATGTGATGATGATTACTTGTGTCCAACTTCGGCTGATTTCCAGGGCTCGTTGCCCAGTTAACCTTCATTTCCTTATTCAGGAAGGATCGCTTGTTCATGGCGGCTAGCGCTGTAGCCGCGCATTGATGATTCGTAAATTCGACGAATGCATATGGGTCGTTCCCTGGTTCTCGTATAATCTTGCATCCTTTAACTGCACCTATTTGTGAAAAAAGTGCGCACAATAGTTCCTCCGACACCGAAGTGTCTAGATTTCCCACATAGAGCGTTCGCGGATTGCTTTCTTCGCTCATGCTCGCTCTTTCACGACGCCTGTACTTCCTTATTTAACTAATTTCCTTACTTTCCTTCGGCTTAATTTACGGTTCACACGTTCAGTGCGTGGTACGTGCATTTACCTCGACCCCAGCATCAGAATTCAGATTTTCTCGCCTTTTCCAAAGAACACGGACGGTTGAACGCGAAGCTACACCCAGCCTCTACGTCATACTAACATAAAATGGCCGCTCTCCTGCTTCACTACTTTCCCTTCAATCATCCACATAAACTTTCCGATTCTACCGATTGACTTACTTAAAACTACCCTTGCTTCACGCCTGTTCACTTTCTTTTACCTACCCACCTAAACTTTCTTAAATTTACCCGAATTACTCAAAACTTTGTCAGCTAAAGTGTAAAGAACACGTGTTTTTGTATCATCCGTCGAAGATTTCATAACAGGTAGCGCGAAAACGCTTGTGAATCATTGGCCTACAAAATTCACTAGACAATTACTTTTTTAAGGTTCGCTTCCATTAAATTTTCATTTTTTCTTAATACAATGTTGATATTATTTATCCTTCACAAGGTGACAGTAATTGACTATAATGATCTTTAATATTAAATCTTTAATATCATTAAAACTTTAATATCATTAAAACTAATCAATTTTAATATCATATGTAATAGTTGAGAACTTATGTTTTAGTCATTTCCATGAGAAATATTTATCACATTGGAAAATAATTGTTATTAAGTTTCATTTTTTCTATTAAGATTAAAATATAAAAAAAAGAATAAAATTTAAGAAATAATTAAAATAATATCAAATAAATTATGATAGGTTGTATAATCTATACACTCTCTATATTGTAAAGTACAATCATTTATCATATAAATAAGGGTTAGTCTACAGAAACATTTACAATATGTAAGATGATTTTATTGTTCATTTTAAAACGCATCGCGCCAAATGAATATTCTGAAGTCAAAAAATGTAAACGATTATGTTATAAGAAATAATGATGATTCATGCACTTTAAACTATCATTACACAGCAGTTTCATAAATATGAAACATTAGTCTTTGGATAAATAAAAGTATTTAAAAACGATTTCAATTTGATAATTATATTTGCCAGTAAATATATTATGTAGTTTGCATCAACGATAATATATTTAAATTTTATTTAACTATTAAACATATATTCTTAATACCAATAATACAGTAAGAGCAATTCTTGATGAAAATACCTGAAGTAAAATAATTAATGCATTATCAATATAAACTTTCATTGTTACATATGTATTGATCACATTAATATAATAATAATAGTAAAACATTTCTTCTTTTACTGGCGACAAAATTCTCACTTATTTGTAATGCTTTAATATAAGCTGGTTTTTTATATATATGTCGGAGATGGAAGGACAGTGGGATTTCCCGTCCGGAAAAACCCCGATACCCTAGTTCAGACTTTTACTATAGCTGCATTTAAGTAATAAAAATAAGGAATAGTTTTAATGTTCCAATCTGACTTTATGACGATGAGTTCGGGTTCGAAGTGACATAGCGGGTCACTAGACGTAGTCACGGTTCACGGGAGGGAAATTATCAACGTACTACTCGATCCGGGTAACTCAACCAGTAATTCGTCCAATGACTAACTAACAAACTAACTCTCTTCATCCAAAAGAAACTGCCCTTATATACTCCTGTCCCCGCTTTTCGGGTTAATCTTTGTTTTAAGGAGAGCCATATAATCATTTCATACATCTCCCTCCCATGACCGTGGCTACGTCCGGTGACCTGCCATGTCACTTCGAGCCCGAACCCGTCGTCATAAAGTCAGATTGGAACATTAAAACTATTCCTTATTTTTATTACTTAAGTGCAGCTATAGTAAAAGTCTGGACTAGGATATCGGGGTTTTTCCCAACATTCCGGACGGGAAATCCCGCTGTCCTTCCATCTCCAACATATATAATAGAATATAATATTTAAACGTACAAAATGGATTCTTTATAAATATTTCATCACTTATAAGTTATCGATAAAAACACATTTTTATTAATTAATCTTTTAATTATACATTTTTATGGTAAATAATTATTTAGTGATATCGCAAAATAAATTTTTTTATTGGCACTAAAAATGCATAAAATTTTTACCTGGTTTTAATAATAACTTTAAGATACTTTAAATCTTTTGGTATTGCACTTAATACTTTTTTTACTCACACGAATGCAATAAATTTTTTCACATTTATAATTGTTTCTTATATGCCAGCTTATATGAGCAAAAAGTATGTTTGTAAAACCAAGTATAGAAACTAAAATTGCATATTAATAAAATTCATTGGTTCATGGCTATTCAGTCTTTATCATACGTTAAAAGTTACGTAAATATTATATCGAATCTTGAAACGTGTCATGTTTTATACGATTTAACAAACTATAAGAATATTCATGTGTTAAAATTTGCTTCTTATTTACATTACAATAAAAATAAGAATATTAGACAACAAATTATTGTTATGTAATATAAGACGAATACTTATTCAATGTATTAATCTGTGATGATTTTGAGTATTAGGATATTAAGCGTCTGTACAATTTATATACATCAAATATGAAAGAATTATTTAATTTGTAATACTTTGCCTTTGATCTGTTACGTTTAAAATTGGGTAACAAGAAGCTTTGTTGCTTTGGCAATATCATAAGCACATGAACGTACTTGCTGAAGGCATCTGTCCATATGTTCTATATCACTAGTACATCTCTGAAGACCAGAACATTCTGCTTGAAGTCTACCTGTATTACCATTTAATTGTCGCAGAGCAGATCTGATGTTTTCCTCAATAGGATTCTACAACATAATTTGAATGTGTTTAATATAAATTTATGTTTACATTTAAAGAAGAAATGCACATCTTACTTGGGGAAATATAGCTGTGAGTTCAGCAACAGCAACACGAATTCTTTCTGCACAAGGTACAAAAGCTTCTCGTTGTTTTGGATCTTGCATGGCCATCCACAGTTCCTGAATTCTTCTTGTAACTTGTTCAGTTCTTCGAGTAACTTCCTCGCTAGGGGGAAGGTTAGGAGCATCGCATTCCCATAAACTTTGTGTGTTATTGCGAGATATTGTCTCTGAATCTCGTTTTGCCTGTATCAATCAAATTTTATGCAATAAGATTAAGAAACATAAATCAAAGAAATTTTCATCAAATTATTACCTGACAAATAGACGTTGACCACGAATTTGGTTTTCGCAAACCTTCTCGTGTTTCATACATAGACGCAGGACGTTGATTGCTCCTATTAAGAGATGTTTTTATATCAAGCACTGGTTCTAGTTCTGGCTCTTGTTCTCCACTAACATGACCATTAATAACTCCATCAGTAGATTCTTTTACCTATATTTTTTGTACATCAGATTTTAATTTGCAATATATTATAAAGATATTAAATATTTATCTTACATGAATCATTTGCTTCAGTTCATTATTTTCATGTGTCAGTTGTTCTACAGTACTCTGCAGAGTACGAATCTGCTCACGGAGATCCTTGATAGTAGATTCGGAGAGAGTTAATTGTTTTTTTAAAACTTCAACGACAGATGGAAGTCCCTTAGCTAATGGTGCAAAAGCTTCCTGTAATAACATTTTAACATACACAATGAAATTTCACTTCTATGCCAAGAAAAAAGTAAAAAAAAAAGAGAGAACTTTTAGAAGTTATATGGTTGTTACAAAACAAAACACATAATCAGTATGATCATGTTATAAATTTTAGTGAACTATATAGCATTCTCTGGCAAAGGCTGCACATGCACTAACAGACCTGTGCACTTGCCTAATAGCACTGTCTACAGAAGAGCCATGTACTTAGCCGATTCCTTATTCTTCTTTTCGTTACTAGAGCTGGTACCTTTAATACGTTACCATACAATTTTATCTATTTTTAGCATGTAACTTATTGTCCATCTTTTTTATATCTTATACCATACTTTCCGTATTTATAACTACTTTTTTATCTTTATGTTAAAGTAATTTAATTTAATTAATTAAAGTTAATTTAATACGTACCTCGTTATCCATTTTAAACTGTGCGGAATATTCAGGCACTGCATTGTCAGATGATGTCAATGCATAATCATCATCAGAAGCAACACTATCATACAATGGTTCATCATCAGACATTTGTGATCCATACTTTCCATGTTGCTCTTTACGAAGTATAGAAATAGCTGGATCTAGAAATACTACACATGTTGATACAATGAATAAATTAAAGAAATTAATTTATACAATTTCTTACAAACCTTGTAATGGTGCATTATTTGCAAGCATATGTCTTCTGCGAGCCTCAATGAGAAAATCTATAATAAGTGTAGCAAACTCCTTTGGTGTAAATCTTGCTAGTTTTTGTCTACCTTGATTTCTTGTTGATGATAGCTGTGGGTTCACTGGTAGGAAAGGCACTGTACATTTTTCTGGTAAGGATGCAGATGCAAACCAAACTATTTCAAGAACATAAAGTAAAAAATAATTAATATTGTCAATTATCAAGTGATTAAAATATAATATGTATTTATAACAATTATTTTATTATTCAAATCATGCATATATTAAAATAAAATTAAAACTTTTAAATTCAACTCACCTCTCCTTTAAAATGATGCAATAAAAAAAGCATGCATATTAATAGCATAATATATGAAAAAACATGAATTAATGTAATATATTTGTTTTGTGTATACTTAATTTCTATAAAATCAGTTATATTTATGAATATACATATATTCGTATATTACAAAGAACTATATATAAAACTTCAAAATTATAAATAATGTAGAATTATTTTCAGATACTAATCTATTCATTTCTGGAAATGATTTATATAATGCAATTATGTCCTTACTTTCTTCATTTTCTCGACGATCTACTTCATCATAAACATCCATTGCCAATTCTTCCAACAAATGATTCGATAACTAAAAAAAGGAGGTTCATATAATAAATATATTTATACTTTGATAAAGTACACTTACCATTTGTAACTTATTCCTTCCTTCTAAACACAGATCACTTTGTTCCAATAATAATGTACATTCAGGTATAATTATATGCTCATCCAGTCTATGGTTTGGTTTACGTGAACATATAAAGGATGTTAGTCTATCTGTTAATTCATACATGCATTCAATTAGGCGGTCAGATAAGTCCATATGTCCTGCCATTCTAAATAACAAAATATGACAATCATATATAAGTAATGTTTCTTCATATGCAAAATAAGCGTATGCATATATTGGGTTGGCAACTAAGTAATTGCGGATTTTGTCATTAGGTGGTATTGACAAAACCCGTAATCACTTAGTTGCCAACCTAATAGTTACATACTTGGCAATTTCAGCAGGTGTCTGCCCATTTGAATCAATTATGCTAGGATTACCACCATTAGCTATTAAAAGCTCTAATTGCAAAGCTTGACCAGCTCTAGCAGCTACATGTAAAGGTGTTGTACCCTTTTCCTGTAAAATAAAATATTGTATGATATGTTTCTACCATTAAACTGCATAATAATGGTTTGTTTAAAACTACCTTGTAAAAATAACTTGGATTAGCACCTTGTGCAAGTAATCTCAAAGAAGTTTCTAAATTACTCGTACGAACACTACTATGCAACTGTCTACTTAATTCTTCTTCACTACAACATTCTTCTTTACTTGGACGTAATATGAATGCTAAATGTTGATGTTTTGATTTAATAAAATCAGCTTTTGTTGGGCTATAAAAATAATTTAATCACTATTAAAATTTTATATCTCATATTTTGTTATAAAATATTTTATACTAACTGTAGTGGATCCTTAGCTTGAGGCTTTCTTCTACTAATTTTCGAATTACTAGGATCTAAAAGGGAATGTTCCCAAATACTGTTTGCTCCATTATCATTCAATGTATGTACCATCTATAAGTTAATAATCATTATTTTTTAAACTAGAAACTTTCTGACTAAATTTGTACTTATCTTTACTAACATTAAGAAGGTTTGCATGCCAAATGCTCTTATGAAGTGATTTTATTTGAGATATATGACGACCAAGGCTACGATGTACACCACAACAGTCATCACATAATAAAATTGCTCTGTTCAATGAAGCCCATCCTGGTTCTAAAAGCAATTTTAAAATTTATTTCCATGTAATTTTTATGATAAAATATAAATAAAAATTGTAATAAATAGAAAGAAATTACATGAATAAAATCACAAATAACAATAATTTTTTCTCAAAGTTAATATAATATACATTATAAAATTCGGTAATTACATAAAAATTATGAATAAAATATAATTTTCTGGTACATAAATTAGTTACCTTATATAACATAGACATGTGAAAAAGTATATAGAAAATGTAATTAGTTTTAATCAATTTGAAAACAATTTTTTATTAACATGTGATTACACAATATTAGTAAGAAATTAAATATATTTAATAAAGATCGTATGTGAAATAAATCATTAAAAGAAAAGAATGCATTTACCGAGTGCTCCGCAATCAGCGCATATATCCGTGTTAACTCTATGCTTTGGCCGAGCCATTCTCTTTACCTTTATTTCGTTAAAGTACGGTAGTTAGACTTGTTATGAGAAGTTTAAAAGGCGTAACATAATGCACAGGTTCTTTTAAAAATAATAACATCGAAAACCAATTTAGAAATAAGAATTCCTAATTTGGATGTCATTATATATTTAATGATTTCACTGTGACAGAAATCATCCCAAGCTAGCTTGAGGTAGTGGCACCATTGATCGAGCATCCTAAAAGATATGCAATCATACGATACACTTTTGCTTACATTATTTTATTCTAACCTATTCCATTTTTACGTTATATTAAATATTCTTTTTACATGTATTTCAAAAACTTATATATTTTTAACAATATTATAAGAAATTTTATTTTATACTTATATTTGTAATTTATACAAAATCTATGAAATTAAATTTGAATGATAACTTCAATTTTCTTGTTAAAATTGGTATTTTAATAAATACACGAAAATATATTTATTAATTTCTATTTAATAAAAAATATACATATATTTATTTTATATTTAAATTTTTTATGTAAATTTGCAACAATTTTTTCATTAAAATTTAAACATGTACACATTAACATACACATACACAATTATAAAACTTACATTAACTAATCATAATTTTACTACATATAATATTTTAGATTATTGTATAGCGTTTGTATATAAATTAAATACATATATTTATCAATATCTTTCAATTCAATATCATTAAGTAAAGAAATTCATATTTAAGAATCTGGTGATTCAGAGTATAAATTCTGAAGATCCGTGAGCAGTTTATTTGATATATATGATACATTAACAGATTTGTCTATGCTATCTACTTGGCATAAAGATCTGAACTTTTTACCATCCGGAGTTTCTAAAAAATTTATATTTGATTTTAAAGCCATATATTCTCTGAGTGATCGATTCTGCTTACATTTTTTTAGACTTTTAGGAGTCTTTGGTTTAGATAAGTAATTCTGAATAGGTTTTGCGTGCATAATATTAAGTTGATTTTCTAATTCTAGAAAACTTCCATCAGCTACTGCAGTATCAGACATTCTTCTTATATTGAAACCTCTGTCATTTTCTTTATTTTCATCATTTGCAGTTGACTTACTTTCATTTGAATCCTTTTTGTTTATTACTGTAATTTGTGGTATATGTGTAATAGGTGTCTTCAACTGTTCTTCTGAATATTGTACTGATTTGCAACAAGCTTCTACTTGAACTCCTTTGTCCATCATTTTATTACTTCTATTTTCAATATCAGAAGTAATATCTCTCTCTTTTACAAGTAATTCTGTGACATGTGTTAACACTGATCTTAATTTAGTTATCCTTTCCTCTGTTTCTTTTAATAAATCTTTTAAGTCATGTTCCAATCGAATAATTTTATCTTTATTTATACAGATCATTTCAGATGATTCCACATCTGTACACTTTTCAGAAGCCACTAATTTTATATCTTCAATATCATTATATAAATTTTGAATACAGTTATCTGTTTCTTTTGGTTTTGATGATATGTCACATTTTAAAGCACTCTTGTTTGGAATAAATTTCTCATGTATTGAATTATTTTGTGTAAACACATGATTCTCATTATTTGTTACTATTTGTTGAGAGGATTTTAATGCTACATGCGATGTTTCCAAACGTTGTACATGATTTACATCAATAGGATTTGGTTTTGAATGATTAGAACATTGAACAATTTTCTGTTCATTATATATTTGCCTATTCTTAGATGGTACTGCAGAATTAATATTAACAGCTAAGGATTCACTTGTGATTTTATTTTCATTTTTAGAGTCAGTGTTTACTTCATCTATTTCTTTTGATATTTCATATATTGTTGACTGCCTAGTTATATTCACATTACATTTTTCTAAATATTTATCTTTTATAGCATTTGGTGGTAGTAATAAACTTCTTTTCTTTATTGGTTTAGAAATCTTATGGTGAAACTGCTCAGATTTGTCTGGTTGAGTTTTATTTTCATTGTTATTTTTTGTAGCATTAATAGGAGTACCATTAAAATTAAGAAATCTACGTACATGCTTCTTAGAGGATTCAATTTGAATACCTAACAAAAATAAAATTATATGTTATTATAAATATTTAATTAAAGATACTAATATATACTAACCACTTTGTTCCACATTTGCCCTTATATTTTTTTTATTTGAAAGTGCACCCAATCTTTCTGGTTGTGTTCTTTTACGTACTGAAATTCGTTTATTTTTATGAATATATAACACTTACATAAAAAAGATTAAGGACAGAATATATATATGTACCACTGTCTTGAGGAATGCCTTTTACATGTTCAGGTAGACGAAGCAATTGTGCAATTTTAATTGGTTGAGGCCTTTCATAGTCTATAAAATAAAAACTTAATTAGTAGGACTATTTGATTTATGTATGAAAATTATATTATAGCGAAATTACCTTTTTTATGTACACTGTTTGATAGTAATTTTGAACATGTTGAATATTCTGTCATCCTTTTTGACTGTGGTCGCTTAACTTTGGATTTACCCTGAAAGAAAATATGTAATCATGTATATCATTTATGTAGACTTTTTATATATTACAAAATTTAATTTACACCCACTGTTGAACTAGATGTAATAGGCATTATTTTTAATTCTGGATTGAGTATTAATGTATCAAAATATTATATCTTTCACATTATAATTTATACCACAAGTTGCTTTTTACTTATTTTATCCATTCTTACTTCATATAATGTACTACAGTAATTAAATGCTTTTAACAATTACACTATAAACATAAATAAAGTACAAATGTAAAGATAATGTATATAAACAAATTCAAATTTCTTAGAATTTAACGGATTTTAATCATGAAACGCAATAATGAATAGATTCGTAAGCGACAAATCATGTTTTAGTTATATGGAATGGCGCATTTACATTGTGCAAGCATAGCATACACCAATGAAAAGTTGTGAACTTACATTTTACATATCGCGCGTTTAATTTATAATTCTAAATCCACAAGATAGAAATAAAAGTTATATATTGAATAGCAATATTTTTTATGGATACTTATGTATATAATGTACACTACACGATTAATTACTTGTTACAGGCGAGTACTATGCAAATGTGAAAGGTTTTGCGCAGATTTCTTATCTATAGTTGGCTATTCCCCAAAGTCACATCTGTCGGCCATTTTGTTAAATTTATTTCTAAACGTATCCCCTCCAAATTGAAAACAACCGAAGGTTGACGCTGTTCTTAATCTCGATAAAGTATTTTTGGTTAGGTTAATAGCTGTGTAGAGGATATTTAACAGTAAGTAAATTATTGTGATTGCGTCTATTTCTATCAACATTGAATTGAGACAGAAAATTTCTACGCGAACAAGTGCCACTTTAGCATAGTTCGTAATGTGTAATTGGATGGAAGGAGGCTCAGAATAAAGAGAGGCTATGGCTACTGCTTTGATCATATGTAAAATACTGTTACCCTATCGGCCACCCATTGTTTTTCATTACCCATCTATTTGGCACTTCTATCAATTGGTTCATTCGCGTAAAACAATTTTCTATTTCGAAATGCTTCTTATAACCTCTAAAGTCATAACCTATATAATATAACCTTAGATGTCAACATTTTAAATATCGTTGTTTAAAAAGTTTAGTGAAAACGCTCTTAGAAAATCTTAAATCCATAATTGATAAATAATTTTGAATGATTCTTACTGTATCTTCTAAGTTAGTTTCACACGCAACTTTCAACATTGCACCTTATGTTATTTAATATTATATATTATTAAATAAATTTAATTCATTTTCGATAGGAAATGTGTAAAGAGGAATCTTTCGTTAACAATTTGTAATTAAGAATGAAAGTAATTATTTTCTTATTACAAAGATAGTTACTATAGATAGAAGACTTTCTGTGAAAACAATTCTTTAATTCACAATGTTTTATTTTTACTTAAAAATTAAGTAGATAATCATCTATTAAAAAGAAAGTTTTCTTTTGAATTTAAACCATATCTCTTTAGATTTAAATTAATTGTGTCAGTATTTAACCTCATATAATACATTTTTGATGTTTATGTATTTATATGTTCTGTGTATTATGTATATACTGGTAGATGATATATAGATATTGTATAAATAACATATCAAAGTAATGAAATAAAAGAAATTAAAATGATCACTATAACAACTTTAAGATTAAGAGTAATTTTTATATTTTAGTGATTTCAGTGATCAAATAAGTTTAGATTATAACAAAATGGATGTTGCTGGAGACTTAACACTACAGTGGGTGGAGGAGGTAGGAAATGTTATTCACGAAGAGGTAATATGTGGTTTAGAAGCACAACTTGTTGGAGCAGAAGAGGAAGTGATAGGAGCTTGCGAAGAAGTTACAATAGAAGAAACAGTAGAGTCAGTTCCCAATGTTACTTCTACGACAGGGTCAGAAATATTAATGGTACCACAATCCAACGACATGGAATCTATTTACATAGTTCCACAAGATCAAGGTCATGATTATTTGAACATACAGGTTACAGAAGAAGTAATTGCAGATAATTGGGATAGATCTGGACCAGAAGATGGGTAAGTTTAAATAAAATATCTTTTTAAGTTAAATTTAGTAAATTGAATAATGAATTAATTTTACATTTTGAAGAATTGAAATATCAGAAGTAAAAGTATCTCATGAAAATTTACTGGAATATGATGATATGGAGATACCATTGCCAATTGATCAAGATTCATATACAAATAGCAGACCTTATCCATGTGATTTCTGTAGTAGGAGGTTCAGAAAGAAAGCAAACTTAATGAATCACATGGTAACACATCAAACAGATCGACCTCATGGTTGTAATTTATGTGGAGCACGTTATGCAAGAAAATGTGATCTTATGAATCATTTAAAGATTCATGCTTATGCACCACCACGAGATGGTTTAGAAGATGATTTAAATGATGATGATTCATTGGCACCAGAAGAAGAGGAATCTACTAAAGGTAGACGTAAAAAGGTACAATCAAGCGTACCAAGAAAACGCAAAAATAATTCTATTTCAAAACGCAATATGGAAGATAATAAAATGGAAATGGGCAAGTACGTCAGTAAATCTTATGATTATGTTGACGAAGATATGCGTCTTTTGGAGGAAATGACTAGTAGAAATTCTGCGCGCACTAGTAACTATGCTTCAAGTTCAAGATGGACTGAACAGATGTCACCTGTATCAAATGAAGTTCAAACACCACGGTGGCCTATAACTGATCCAACAAAACCATATGTGTGTCAGTATTGTGGTGTTGGTTTTGCAAGGGAAAAAGCACTTGCTTCTCATGCACGCATACATGGTGGTGATAGTCCATTTGAATGTACGTCTTGTGGTGATATGTTTTGGGATGTTAATAGTTTAAGGGAACATGTTCGTATCAAACATGGTGGTACAGTACAATCTGATACAGAGGAATATGATAATGATGCCACATATACAGGAGATGAAAGATTTGGGGAATTCTATTGTAATACTTGTGGTGTTCCTTTTCATCGTTTGGATTTACTTAAACGCCATCAAAAGTAAGATAACTTTATGCTAGTGGACAAACTATATTTATTTATTAAGATTGCATATACTGGCTAAAACTGCATTTTGTCTCAATGCTTGACCAATTTGCAAGAAAATTAATTACAATGTGATATTAATTTTAATGTTGATTGCATTAGGATTCATGTGAAACAGGAGGCTGCTGATATGATGGAAGGTCCAAGTCGACTTCATGTTTGTAATGTTTGTGGTGAATGGTTTGAGGAAGCTTTGGCATTGTTAGCACATGCTGAACTTCATGCTAGGTACTATTTAACTAAGATTTCTTTTTAATTAAAGTTTGGATCTGTAGGATAATAATATTTTTGAAAATTTATATTCTAAATTTATTTATATTGTATATTTAAATGAATATTACTATAAAAGATTGTTTAACCTGTCTAGATCACCCGGTCATCGATGTTTACTGTGTGGGGAAAGATGTCGTGATGATGCTGAAGTTGCTGAACATGTTCGACAAAATCATGCTGAAGATGCTCCTCCGAATACATGTACTCTTTGTGGAAAAACGTGTAAAGATAAACGCAGTTTATTAAAGCATTCATGGGTTCATAATGTCGATAAAACTTTTGGATGTACAAAATGTGGGAAACGTTTTCATAGCAAAGCTAGATTACGAAGGTACTTATTGTAATTGTTCTTATATGTCTGTAACCCCAATCTTTTACTTACTACAATCTCGTTTTAGACATATGGTATCACATCGCAATAAGATGGTAGCTTGTGACGAGTGTGGAGAAGAGTTTCCTGATGGTAGAGCTTTGGTTAGCCACCGTCATTCACATAATAAAGATCTAGGTGGTCGTTCTTTCCCATGTCGAGAATGCGGAAAAACATTTGGTAGTCGTAGTTCACAGCAAATTCATATTCGCATTCACACTGGAGAAAGACCATATGGTTGTAGATTTTGTTGGAAAGCATTTGCTGATGGCGGAACTTTAAGAAAACACGAACGTATCCATACAGGAGAAAAGCCATATGGATGCGCAATTTGTCCACGTGCTTTTAATCAAAGAGTAAGGCAGCTTAATTAAAATATACTTTACTATTCCATTTAAATACATTATATCTTAATTTTCTATTATTTCTTTTTTATTACCTTAGGTTGTTCTTAGAGAACATGTTCGTGCTCATCATTCAGGTCCTGATCCAAAATGTGTAGGTAGTATTACACCATACTTATGTAAAGTATGTGGTGATGCATATGGAACATCGGAAGAAATAGTTGCTCATATTGTGCAACATTGTGATGATAATACCGCATTAAGACGTCAACCACAAACTGGACCACGTAAATATAAAAGAAGACGTAAATTAAAAACCCATGAAACCAACACGATGTTGCGTATGACTGAGCAGTATGATATGGAAGGAGGTTCTGATTCAGATGATAATACAAAAAGAAAGCTTGGAAGAAAAAATAAGCAACATCGATCGAACGTTGAAGAAGGTTATCAGAATGTTCTTAAAAGTTTTGAAAACTCTTTACAAAATATAAATTCAATCGTCAGCAATTCAAAGTTAAATCCTGGAAAATCAAAGCTTTCTAAGAAGAAGCTTAGGAAAGAAGAAAAAAAAAGTGAAGCTGAAGCTTCGTGTCAACCTGGTAGACCAAAAATGATTCATACCCAAAAAACAAGAGTGCCTGTAGAAATTGGTGGTGATGGAGTTAAAAAGGGACAGAAAACTAAAACAATGGTAACAAGGACACCTAAAATGATGCCACAAGAGCACAAGTTAGGTGTTTTCCCGGGCGGGGAAAGGAACAGACCAAGAACAAAAAACGTTAGTTATCACATTGAAGGGAAACTTCAACCAACACCTGCAACATTCCCAAAACAAAAGGAAGAAACTTTATTACCTCCAACACCAATACATCATCAATCGCTATTAACCAATATAAAAATAGAACCTAACTTACAAAAAACGTCAAATAATAATCACAGAAATAATAATGGCAATATTCTTGCTATTAATAATGAAAAAATGGAGCCAACACCTAGAAAAAAATCAGGTGTCTTGAGAAAAATTAAAAAACAGAAAGATATAATTAAGCAAGAACCAATAGATATTGACCACGAGGAAATACAAAATAATAATAATACAGAAAATACGGATTCAGAAAGATTAATGGATCATTCAGTGGATGGAAGTAATTTAGAAGTCGCGTTCGAGGCAAGTGTTACAACCGAGGAAGAAAATATACTTCCTGATGTAGGTGAAGCAAATAATACCGAAGATGTGGGTACTGGAAATGTAAAACTTAGTGTAAAAGTTGAGTCAACGCCTCAAAGAATGTTGGCTGTTCATAGCGTTATAGCCCCTGTGGATGATATTCCAGAAACTATAATACCAGATGCTGTAGAATATACATGTGAAATGTGTTCTGCAGTATTTTCCAGCCGGGCAGAATTATTGGTCCATGTTCCAATACACATTTGATTTAATTTTTTCAATGAAGTTAATGAGGTATGCAAAATTTGTTCAATTTTAAGAATAGTTGATTAATTAAGCAATATTTTAACAATGGTCAATGAAAGTTTATATGTTTATTTCAATTGACATTATGTTATTATGCCAAAATGTCCTCTACTCGTTGCTCTATGAAGTGCACCAGATGTTTGTGTTTAACATATATTTTAAAAGTTGATGCTGTCTTTAGTTTATATTACGTCATTCTATGTATGGTATGCAGAAACTTTCAAACATAATCGTTTTCAATTAACATTATTATTATATCCTTTTTATACTATTCGTGTTTCTCTTTAACAAAGCTGTTTGGCTCAAAATTCATATTGAATCATGATACAATGAGTAATGTTATAAATATTTTATATGTTTACAATTTACAAAGTCACCTACCCCTGTCAAAGGATTGAAATCTTAGACCATTCTTTTACAATCCACAATTTTATAATGAAATTTAACAAAAAATGAAATAATGGCACGTTGTGTACATAAAATATTAAGATATTCTAAATATTAATGCGAGTGTATTTTATAATATATATTATTCATTTATATGAATTAAATCTACTTCATACTTTGCTTTTAGCTCCTAAGTAATTAGATACATGACAGCCAATGCATTGAAGTGTTATGATAAATAATTTGTATGCAATATTACCATCTGAACCCAGATTGTTTTTCATTAATTTTTTACTTATAACAATACGTAGAAGTCAACATAGCATAATTGGGAAATTAGGTATTAACTATTTGATTCATATTTGAAGAAAAAAGAGATTATACTTATAAATTTGTCTTGAATCAAATACCTGTAACATTGTAACATGTAATAATACATTTACTTTTCACAAGATGCAATGGAAACATATTTGTACAAATTAATTTTCATATTTTGGAGCATTCTGTAACACAAGAAACACGAATGCATTATTACTATTTAATAGTATTCATAATAAAAATATAATTATTATTATGGTATACTTTGTTTATACTAACATATCTGAATGGTTTTTTAAAATTAGAAAACCATTTTAATACATTTGGCATTATATGTAATTATATGAAACATGTGTAGAATTTGATAAAAAAGGAAACATTAAAGCTTAAATGTTATAAGCTCCCAAATTATTTTAATTTAAATGCTGGTATAATATGCAGAATCAAATATGAATTTCAAACTTAAAAGAAGGACAAAATTCTAGTGTATCTATTATCTTATTTATTTACTTACATTACATGTTGAAAATATATATTTCATTAGATGTGATATCATTCATCAGTTGTATATTATTTATAGCTGATGATGTTATTATAACTGATGAATGCTATTATAGCATTACATTAAACAGTACCATAGAGGAAAGAGCAGAATTATATTTTGTTTTGGTTAATATAAATTTACATATTACTATAAGCTCATAAAAGTTTAATGTTACAGAGTAAAGATTTGAGTATTGGAGATAGTGTATATACTATCGTACAAATATTTTAGATATATTGACAAGTAGCTTTTGCAACATCGCATTTTTGTTCCATAAAAATAAATAATTATACACAAATATTAAAGTTTTCTTTCTAATTATTACTAAAGAGATTTAATAATTTTATTTATTTTCAGATAAAAATAGTTCAATTAATTTTTAATTATCTCTTGTCATTTTTTTTTCTGTTCGAATACTCTGAATACAATTTTTATTAATAAGAAACATATTTCATCTCAAAAAGTTGTATTAAATTAAATTTGAAATTATTTTATATAAAATAATATTTGCTGTTTACTAAATTACATGTTATAAATATTCAAGCTTTTAATGCTTTGCAGATGTTTTATATTTTATTAATTAATATCTAGTATTATGTTAAATAATAAAAAAACATCTAATTAATGTTCCAAATTGTGTAAAGTCTGCAAGGTCGTATAATTGAATATTATGTTTTAAAAATTATTTAAAATATATATATATTTTCTTGTATAAAGTAACATACAATAATTTTATTATATTTAATCCAAGATACTGTAGACTTTTGTAATATCTTTCTTAGCTTCGAGGTGATATATGTGTATATGCGTGATTGTATATATATATACATATATATATATATATGTATATATGTATTCAAAAGTTAAATTAATTGTATTTCAATGGCATTATATGAGGCAATCAATCAAAACCTATGTGTGCTCTATTTTTATAACTAAGAGATATTTTGAATATAATGAAGAATATAATAAAAATTCTGATACCATTTGTAACATTTTGCAAAACAATGTGTGTATATACATATATATATATTATTATTTGATATTTTTATCTGTCTTTATAGAAATGGTGCACAATGCCCACTATTCATTTGTTTCTATATTTTTATATATAAACGAAATTATTTGAAAAAATTCAACAAGTAAATTAAAAGATATTGGTAATATTGTTTAAAGAAAAAAGACACTTTTCAGAGAAACATTAAGAGAGAAACATTCAGAGAGAAACATTCAGAGAGAAAGTAATAGAGAATGCGTTTAATAATTATATTCATGGGACAGCATCATATTTTGTATGTTGTGTACATACTTGAATAGTGATTAATTTTTTTAGTAGTATATGTAATCATATTAATGATGTAATGCTAAAGAAACAATTAAAACCAGTTTAAAACTACTTAAATTCACAGAATACAAACTAGACTTTGTACTGTTTCGGAATTATGATACAAGACATTTAGAGATGTCTTATAAATTTAGAAAAATTCATATGTGACCAATGTAAAGTTACAATTTTTGGGTAAGAACTATGTAAATATAAATTTACATAAAAAAACATCAAAAATCTCGGACAAAGGTTGATATATTATGTATAAATAATTCTTATTTCAATATTACACATAATTACATTCCCGTTTAACGGTAGCTTTAATATTATTTAAGCATAACACAAAAGATTCGAAAATTGATTTAGTTAACGCGTGCATAGAGCAGCTAGTGCAGGTGGCAATAATTGCAAAGAAATGCAAATTGGATGAAATTTCGAAATAAAATATTTAAAAAGTGGTACAGACAAGAACATGTACATAAGTTTTTTGTTTTTTCAACTATAAGAAGATTGATTGCATGTAAGTATCCGTGGCTTCTTTCTACCGATAATTAATCTAAAATAAATAGTGTAGCATACAATACTATGTTGCATGATAAAATCTTAAACAGTTGCTGAAAAATTCGTATATGTATTACTTAAGTTGTAAACTATATAAAATTTAAGAATATGTATAGATCTATAAGCTCTAAATTAGCATTTTCTCGATAGAATTGTTTGTATCTATCAGAGATAAAGTAGCTAAAGAAAGAAAGTGTACATACTATTATCTTGGATATGGTATGGTGTTGTTAATCGTAGTTATATATATATTTTTTTTTTTAACAAACCGCGTCAATAATAAAGATATTATTAATTACGTCCGCACAAAGTCACGGATAATTCGAAGTACATATAGTAATGATGTGTGTACAATTGTAAATATGTATTCATTTGTATACTTTAAAGTTGTGTCATTTCTATCTAGTGACAAGTTTAAAAAAAATGGTACAGATTCGATAGAATCGGTTTAAGTTACACTATCAAATACTTGCTGCTTTTGTTTTTATTTTGAATTAAAACTTATACAAAATATACAAATTAATGCGGTTGAAAAAATTATGTAAATGGATGGTAGTTATATATAATTTAATATTATACTGTATAAAGTCTTAAAACTTTATATTATGGAAATCATAATAATAGTATAACAACAATGTTTTCACCATTCATAAAAATATGTATAATATTATCTATGTTTATGCTAAGAGCAGGTATATAATTTAAGGTACTGTATCTTTAATTAGGGAATAAAATCACAAATATTATAAATTTCTTTCTCAAATCCCATACATATAACAGAGACTATGATTAGAAATGCTCCAATGATACTGGTTGATGTAGGCTGATCTCCAAAAAAATATATTTGTACAATATAAGCTAAAATAATATCTAAAGATCTAGTCACTGATACTTTTCCAGCACCTTCTATCTTTAATGCATTAGTTACTAAAATTTGACCTGATAATCCAGTTAGTGCTACTAACAATATTTTACTCCAGGTAATCCAATCATGTGGCAACTTTGATTTTTGTTCGTGATTATCTGACACAAGGAAGAAGAAAAATATTGCTGTAATGAGTGAATACCAAGATAGGTTGAAGATTATTGTTGAATAATGGATTTTCGAACACTTCCTCATAATAACTATGTTAAGAGCTGTAAACAGGGTTGCTAAGATAGCACATACATATCCCATCACATTGTATGATTCAGCTCTATATATCTAAAAAAGAAATACTTTATATCAAATTATTTATTTACAGAAGTATAAAAAATGTTGTTCTTTTACCTGAAATAGAAATGGTGGTTTAGATACAAAAACAACACCTGCAAAGAGTGCACACATAACTATCACACGTAATATTCCACAAGGTTCTTTTAACAAAATGAAAGATAGTGCAATAACAATCACTGGAGAACTAAATATGATTGTTGTAGCATCTCCTATAGGTAATTTTCGAAAACTATAATATAATAATGATAAAGTTGCACCACCTACTATTCCCTAAGAAAAGATGATATACTTTATTAGATTATTTTTATTTATTATTATATAGAATATTATATAACTATTATTAATTTTATAGTTAACATACTTGCAAATGTAAGAGCATTCTTTGCCCTTTGGGTCCAAAAAGACTTTTGGAAACTTTAAGTGCTACAGTAGCCATAACTAACATTTGTAGAACAGATCTGATAGCCAGTAATACCATAGGATGTACGTTTTCTACTGCTTTGACTAATGCAGAACTAATTGTAAAAAATGTACCTGATAGAAATGCCAAAAATACTCCATACCATTTGGTACCCTCTTGATATGTTTCAGCATTATTGGCGAATTGTTCAGTGTAATGATATTCTGGATGTATACTGTTATAAGAAGCAGTAGATTCAATGCTGAACTTCATTCTTTGGCTATTTTACAGCTACAATACACGATTATACTGAACGAGACATTTGCGATATACTACCGTTTACCGCTAATACAGCTGCTGTCTGATAAAATTAACATACAGCTTTGCACGTCAAACAGCTTATTACAGATTAATGCTGGTAGGAAGATTTGGAAAATGTAACGATCGAATTGAAATTCGTCTGTATGTAAAACAGTAAAAAAATGTTAATTATAAGATCAAATTTGTTATAAAAATATGGTTCTCTTTACATTTATTTAAAGATATTTTTTATTTTAAAATTAATGTATTCATCAATATAACTGAAATAAGTACATCTATTCATAATTATGTAACTTAATACAAATAACTGGAATCTATATTTTTTGTTAAATGAATTATGATATTGAAGGAGCCTGTAGATACATTCATACACCTTATAGATTTATTTCAGTGATTATTTTTATTATGATAGTAAAATAATTTGAAAAATATATTTTTCCTTTCGAATAATTTGAATTATATAGTTAGAAAAGAAATATGTTCATAAGATTATTATACCATAAACATTTATGCATCACTTTTTAGACAAAATGTATATACAATTATATAACAGCAATTAATCCTTTCCAAACTGAATACCAGTTAGTGGTTTATCTACACGGTAAAGTGTAGTACCCAAGTTGAAATATCCCAAGTATTCAATAGTTTCCGGTGTTGTATCAATATGATAATGTCCACCTTCTCCGTGATGGGAAAAGCTATGGAAATGCTGAACACGAAGATCTAAATCCTAAAATTACAATTCATACGCGATATAATGTGAAACAATACACATAATAGATTAAATAAGATTTTAGATCATTTATTATCAATATTAAAATGAAGTTTAGATACTTTATCCTGTAACTATAAAACATCTACTTTTATATAACTTTACTTACACTTTCAGAACTGACAAATGTACCAACAGCTATTAGGGGTGTTGACATATTATAGAAGTGTAACCAATTATTAAGTTGTGCTTCCGTCTTTAATGGAGTTTTTGAGAAGTCTGCCATAACGTGCTGTTTAACTTTTCCATCTTTCATTAAAAACGTTCCTCCTAATCCTATAATTGTACAAATTTAATACAAAAATTTAATTGCATCCATCACAAGTATATTTATTAATAATAGAATTTCTTACCAACAAGATTATTTGGATAATGCAGAGCAATTGCTTTTTGCATAGATGCAATAAAATCATCATTTCCAGTACGTCTTGTAGCATGGACTTTTAAAACTTTACCTGGTTTCCCTCCAGTAACAAACAAATTAGCTAATAAAGCGAGTCTTGTTTCAGTATTAGGTAATGTTTGAAGCACACAATTTCCATTTGTTGTATTGACAGATGAAATACGAGTTTCATTTTGCACACTGGATGGTGAAACACTTAAATTCATTATAAGCTAGAAGAAAGTAAATTATTTATCAAGGAAATAATTAAATTGAATATGTAAATTTATAATTAAGAATTTACTGTAATTGTTATACCTCACAATTGGAATTTAGATATGGCCATGGACCAGCTCCTGCTCCAACAACAAAAGAATCTTTGTATTGTAAGTGATTCAAAAGTTGTTGGATGTCATATAATTTATTTTTTTGTACAGTAGGAAGAAGAAATGCTGGTCCACCAATTTCTAGTAATGTTGGGTTGCCAGCTAATCCTGAATATTCAATTTCATATATTAATTTAAAATAATACAAAGGTATTTAATATTTAAAATATTAGTTACCTGGCGCAGCAAGTGTGAAAGGTTCTTTCGTTAAATCTGGACAATCAACAACTTCTACTTCTACATCCGCGAAATTTTTAATCAATCCTTCTTTTAAGACTATTAAAAAAAATATGTGTATTTATATTACATTACAAAATCTTTTTATAAATAGAGATTATATTTCAGTTATGAATTACCATCTTTTATTTCATCAAGAGAAGGAACATGTAGGTCTCTTTTTACTATGGTAAGTTCATTGGGATTTAAAGTAGTCATAATCGATATATTGATATATAAAATTACCTAAAAGTTTGTTTTTACGATATTAGTATAAATTTGTAATAATTCAAATATAAGTAAAAATATAGTTGAAGTTACCTGTAAATAAGAACTGAATTAAAGAGAGTAAATGAAAGAAACGTAGTACGTATATAAGATCTTGAATGTAGTTCGTCAAGCGAAACTTGATTTATCTAATCATGTGTTTGAACATGACCTTTTATTTCATAAGAGTGTAATAAATCAGTTCCTTACATATACATATATATATTCAATTATAATAATTCCTATACGGAATCTCCGTTATAGAGATATGTAGAATAATTTATAGTTATGTTCAATATAACGTGTATTTCTTAATATGTAAAAATATTGGCGAAAGATTTACATGACATTACCACTGCCGAATCAAAAAAATAATTTTTGAAGTTTTTATAAGAATAAAAAGCTGTTATGTTTCACCAAATTCGGATATTAATGAATTAAACAATTTAAAACAAATAATATAGTAATAAGGCAGAAGTAGATCTATGGAATATTTGTCAAATTTTTTAGAAAATTATATAACTAAATTATATTGAAGATAATAAGTATAGGGAAGTTCCATACAGTCTTGTATTTTTATTGAAGATGAAAATAAGTGCGAGCAAAAAAGATAAATGAAGTTTACAAAGAGAAAATGTCAAGTACAAAACAGATAAGATAGCAAAATTGTCGATTGACGTCAAAAACTTTCGTGTTATAAATTACTTATAGTTTCCTTCAGAGATGGCAACACAATGCAGTTTTATTGGAGTATTGAAATATTCGCATGTGTCAAACAACGAAATCTAAATAAAAATTCATTAAATGATATTGATATTTGTTTATGAGTTCTCGTATCGATAATTACAATATTATATTTCAAATCAATCCTGCAGTTTATGCACTTTTATGTATACAAATAGAAAAATGTGTTACAAACTTCTTAAAATATTTCTATGCATGATGTTCCGATGCATATGCTAAGTAAGTAAGTAAGATTTTTAATAGTTATATTAATAGAATTGGAAGTTTGGGAATGAGGAGTACTATATTTTTTTATTTTCTACTACATTACAGATAAATTGGATTTGCAAGAGAATTTATAATTTAACTTGTGTCAGCCTTATGTCGAAGGGATCCGATGTAAAAGTCAGAAAAGAGGGTTGGAACACGTTGGTGTTCGGTAGGGTTGTCGTGGATGCGCATTGGACGTCGAAGGAGTCTATCGTGTATCAGCTAACGTTCCTGGATCACATCGTCAGTATGCGGTCGCGCATTCCATGCGGAAGCACCTGTTTGTTCTTTCGGCTTCTACATCGGCTTTTTAATCTCAAATCACGTCGAATACTTCTCATCGTGTTTACTTATAATTTAATACAATCACCAAATATTTAAAAATCAGGAACAGAAGAAAAAATCATAGAGAATATTTATATTCAAAATCTTTGAATTAAGATCGAAGTAAGAGAACAATCGAAAAGAAAAGAGAGGGTGAGAGAAAAAGAAAAGTACCAAAATATTTCGATCAAAAAATCCTTAAATATTATTAAATGCTTAAAAGGAAGATTAAAGAATTAACAGAATAGTTCTGAAAATTATCCATTGTGATCAAAGGAGAGAAAGAATTATTAGATACGATCGGTGTAACCGAATAACGAACAAAATACAGGTACAAAGTACCGTTGAGCGGGAAGAGGAAGCGAAAACTGAAAGAAAGAGCGAAGGAGACGAGGATAGTTTTAACCACGAGAGAGGAACGTCCTCGTGACTTCAACCACGTGTCTCCCGTGGTCCTCGTTTAAACACGCGTAAGAGCAATTTTCTCTATTGACGTACACCGGTTGTTCGTGGTTGCTCGTACTGATGGATACTCTTGTTTCTTTGTCACGGATCTATTCACGAATAGGAACCGGCATGCGATCTTTTTAAAATCAAATGTCTATTTAATTTTTTTCGTATGTATCTTCCTTCGATGTTAATGTAATCATTTACCCCGTTCACATTCTCCTTCCCCTTTATCACTGTAGCATGCAATTAACCTGTGTTGTTATATTCTAGCCAAATTCTAAAATTTTGCATGCTGCGGATCAAACTGTACCTCGTTAATGTCTGTGAAATAATTGTTCCTATTTCCTTCTATCTGTTCTTTCTCACAATTCTTGAGTTTCGCAAAATTCTTGCAGCTATAATATTTTTTTAATTGTAATGTAAAACCGCCACAAAACGGCCATTATTTTGTATTCCTAGATTCAAAGATCACTTGTTAGTTACTCCGCTTACGAGTCAAATTTCGGATGAATCTAAATTTCTTCCGAGAACAAAATCAAATTTAAGTTGATTATATCGAATTCTATTTACTTCTTCCGATGTGACATAAATCACAGGCAAAAAGTTACTTGATATATTTTTCCCGCGAGTCTGCCGAGTTTTCCCTAGTATCAGAATTCATTCATTAAAAAAGAAAAGAAAAAGAAGACAAAAAAGGAAGAGAGGAAGGAGGAAGGATAACAATGATTTTCCCCATTAACGGCACGGGATTCCGTGGAAATGCGTAATGTGACGACGATCGATCGAATTGATAGAAATGGAGGAGAATCTTGTGAATCCGAAATGAAAAAAAACGATAGCATTTAGTCGTGCATACAAGATAGCGGAGCGCAACGTATGTACGTAAGATTGCAGCTCGTAGATTATTTGTAGTCGTTGCCATTGAGATGGTTTGATAGTAGCCCCTTCCCCGCGTACCTTTATATCGAGACTGAATGGACAGAGAGAGCAGCCTCCTCTATGAGATAATACGCCTGGTTGTACCTAAGTCATTCAGGCCCGAAGTCGGATCCATCGAATCGCGAGAGATCGCGCGAGGTGAGGGTGGACACCGTGGCCCCTGCAGTCATGCTCACCATACAAAACGAGTGAGTATATCGGTTTGCATGCGATTGAGTAGCTACACGATACTTTGGCTGCATCGATGCATCTGTGGATATCTTCCACTATCGTGCTTTTACCTCCTCTAGCTTTTCAGAAATCGCTGCCGTACCGATGCTTCCTGCTTCGAGCTTTTGATCATGGTTTCAGGGGTCATCGGTCGATTCGTGACTTTTCAACAGTTACCAAGCTTATGCAGCCGAGGAATAAGCAAATATTCTCTGGCTAAATCGAGAACAGCAGACTTCCCCTTGACGATTTCTTGTCCAAACTTTTCACTCCCGTAATTTCCTTCGTTTTATTTTTATACGCGTCGTTGTTCATGCTTGCTAAACGAATTTACTTTTCACTTATCTAAAAGTTTGGTACTCCACGTACTTAATATCCAAGCATATGCACTTTAAGAAAATTCCACTTGTTAATTTCGACTTTCCCCTTTCGCAGAGGGGAATCTTCTTTTTACACGAAATAAAGCAGCGTCGCCTAGCTCAATGCATTCATCTACTCTTTAAACTTCCTTTCAGTGATGGAAGAATCATACTCGTCTACCTTCTTTGTTGATGGATTTATGGTTTCGTGGTGATTATGCGGTTTAGCGATAGACCTCATAAACCAGTACGTGGAAAGCCTCAGAAGTAACCGATTACGTGGCTTTGCGATTATACGATTTTCGATAAGTTAGTTCCTTCATAACCGGTATATCGAATAACGATATTTCAACCCAGCCATTTACCGATAATCCTACTTTTTTTTTACAGGTTCCCATAAAATCTAGCAAATCCTTATTCTAAGTTGTACATCTATTCTGGCCTTTTAATCTCCGTCACTCGACAAATTTCACGTAAATCATGGATCCATTTAGAGTCATTCATATGTTTTGAAGTTTTAGTAGAGTGTAAATCGTTTCACGAGGTTTCGCTTATAGCGTAACACGACATATGCAATTATAAAGGTGCGGTTCCGAGTAGATACCGTGATGTGGTTCTTCGAGTCGACGTGGATTCCCTTTACATCGTGTGTAGTAACATGGCAATAAACCACTACAGTAACGGTGCATAATCTAATGGTGGGTTGCCTCCTACGACAAGTATGGGACAGGCTTGCACCATGCCTCCCTGCGGTTCATTAATTGCAGCTTGCTCTCTCGACTAGCATGGCGTTATTCCGATCGTCCAAGCGACAACAACAACTAGGGGTTGGAAGGGAAAGCCTCGTTACACGTATCTGCAACATGTCTACATTCTCGAAGGAAACCTGTAGGAGGCTATGAGCTTTCTTTGTTACGGATCCCTTTTATTCTTCCAGTTTCTTCCTCGATGAGGACGTTGATCGACCGTCGTGTCTGATAATAATAATTCATGCGTGGATCGAGTTTCCTCCACTTCGATTCTGCTTTGCACAATGCATGGGAGTCTTTATATTGGAATTCGCCCGAATTCATGAAAGATTCCAAACTATGTTACAGGTTACTATGCAAAATTTATAGTAGAAGCAATCTACGACGAGAGCAGTTCACAAGATTGCTTCCCACATTCTTCCCTCGCTTTATGCGATCGTTTTTCTCTGTTTAACGTACAGTTTGACATATTTTCTTTGAGGCACAGCACCTATTCCTGGCATCGAAGTTTTTGTTCTCCATTAAACATATATCTAATACATGTACAGGTGAATTTGTCTTTCTCCTGGTCTCTTGAGCCTCGTTGCTGTCCTGTGTCAATAAGTGCTTCGCGTGATGCTTTCGTATTTGTTCGAATTAATACTCAATTCACTTGCAGTCGTTTGCAGGAATATGTATTGTGAAGTATTGCTTAAGATGCTGGATAATAGCTCGTCTATAAATTTTTACACCGACGAGCTTTTTGTTAGAAGAAATTTTGCGAAAGAGACAAGCCTGTGACCTTTTCCATGGTCCATTTGACTCGAATCATCCTTATCGTTATTTCCGGAAATTAAAGAAACTGCAGAGAGTGTAATAACAGTATTGTGGAAGCTTTCCACCCTTAAAGATTTGATTTCACGGCAGTTAGTTTCATTGTGTGCAAAGTTTAGAGAAAGAAAAGGGTCTTATGGTCTTAAACTTACTTGGCTGTTGTGAGACTATTACCTTGTATTCAGAGAACAACAGGCAATGCGCGTCAGCGACGATCATTTTGTTCAGGCTGCGGTTTACGGAAGTCAGCTGTAAGCAATGTTTCTCTGTTGCTGTTCTATCGCGCGTTCTTCGATGGTTAAACGTTGTTTCCCGATCCTGCGAATTAATTGAATCGAAAGATGCATCGAACTGGAAAAGCAAACCGGAGGGGAAGAGAAGCTTTAATGCACATCCCGTGTTTTCATACTGAACTATCGTTCGTAGCCTGCGTTTCGCAGCGAAGAAGATAAAAACAAATCGCCGCGATTGCAAGCATTTGGTTAGAGATCAAAAAGGTGGGAGTAGACTTACTAATTTGTGTCTGACGGTATACTTGTGACAATCAGTCTACTATTCAACCGTTCGTTCGATCCTCTCCTTAGACGCTTGATTTTCTTTCATGATGTACAGAGGAAAGACACGTGTATCAAAGGAGTCGCTCGTGCACGCCGATGTCAAAGGCTTCCTTTCTTCTCGAGGCCATCCCCGTTCATTATTCGTTTGCTCGATTATTTAGTTTCCCTAGCGAATTAGGAGGAAACAAAGGTAGCCTGTGGCATTGAAAAGTCATCAAAAGATGCATATATCGTAATCGAGCGTTAAAAGGACACGACACGAACGACATGTATATTTTTATGCATAGGCAAAGAAATAATTTGGAAAAATAAATTGATATAAATTCGTACAGGATAAAACATCGATATGTGATAGTTCGATAGTCAAAAGCTCAACGGATACAGTGACATTTTGTCAGCCATTAAATTCGTGGCCTCGTATCGAATTATACACGAGCGCAAGAGTAGTGTATAACGTTGCACGCGCACGCTGGTGTAGAACTACTCGTAATCTACTCTCACAGGTTAGCTCTTGTGTGTCGTGTAGTTGAGCGTAAATAGTCTTCTTTTAATGTAGTTAAGTGTAAAATAGCTTGCATAGTTTAATTACAATACTTGCCCCGCTTGCAGCGCGTACACGCACGCTCACTTACACAACCATCGTTTCGTGTTCAAAAACGTTTCAATGCGTATATGCATGTTCTGCACCTGCCATTAACCAAGGCGTTATACCATCAACGATGCTCCTTTAGACGAAAAATCGAATATCGTGCGTGACATGGGAAGGCATCACGGAATTTTTAATTGATATTTTTCATTAGTATTGTTCTAATGAAACGCACTATGCTGTCTGTCGTAGTTACTGTATTGTTGTGACCACGATCAAAGTAAATGACTCGCTTTCGGCTAGGAATTCAGGGAAACGGTGAAATTATTTCAGCATGTCACCGCGTAATGGCTCGTGCGTGGCGGAAGTAAGCTCGGTGAGGAGTCTCTCGTCGGACGATGTCTCGGCGACGAAGACGAACCGAAAGAAGTCCTGCTGGACACGTGCCACGAATCCGGCTCATCGCCGTGGACGACGAATTCAACTGCTACAAATGCTGGCGCTACCATTCATACCGATCCTAGCGTTGATCGTTCAGACAGCTAACACCCTCCATGACATTCTGATCTATCGGCAGGAGGTCTCTGACATTGAAACGCAGGTAATCTAGGGGCTAGATGTTTCTTAAACCAAATATTTTATTCGCACCGTGGATTAGTTTTCTAAACTTTCGTAACTGTTTTTTCAATTCACCTTAAGTTTTTCTAAATTCATCCGAGATTTAAGATCACGTAAATTTATGGATCGGAAAGTAGCATTTCTTAACATTCGTTTTTTCTCGGAATACACATAGTGGCGTAGTATTACATACGATTAATGGTAATAATCGATCAACGAACTATCCAACAGTAACGAAGGAGTGAGTAAATATGCACCACACCTACGTACTCATTCTTTCAAGCGTGGTCGATGCATTCTACATCCATTTCTTCAATTGTTCCAACAAAAAAGGCATATAAGTCATGATAACGTATCGGTTTGCAAACCCTTTGCCTATAATTTACAATGATTTTTAATACCTTTATAGCGGAGTAACTTCCCAAAAATCGATTACACACACTTGTTAAATTGGAGACATAAATTGCGTGGCACTGCATGTTGCACGACTGGGGATGACTGTCAACTGTTATTTATCGTGATTCCAAGGATTCCATGCGTTTATCAAAAATGGTCGGAAATATTTTTCGGTGTGGGGTTATCTACACTGAAAAATATCGGATATACAACTGTTCTGTTTACACGAAAAATACGATGTAATTTAGGAAAATTTTATCTCTATTCCCTGGTATTCTATCCGCCATACCGCGTTGCGCTCCTTCTAAACGGATAAGAGTCTCCTTACTGCAGAGGACGATTATCAAATCGGTATAAATCCTTTTATGGTTGACCCCGATTCTTCATTTTCCGGCTCAGTACCTTCTTTAATACATATTCGTTTTCCTTAATGCCGGCCACGCTAAATTTTAACGAGACTCATTGCCAGTTCTACAAACATGAAACGCGGTAATATTCAATTTTTGGCGTTAATATTTGTTCGATAGCGAGTTCAATAATCACGCCATGGGTTACACTGGTTGATTACCAATGCTCGTAATCGATACTTGAGTTTCTAATCAATCTGTTTTTTAAAGCGATTCTTTCGATTGGCATGTTGTTGGTAAATTAAAACGGTGCACAGTAACGAATATTGCGCGTCGAAGCTGGTGTTTCTCTCTCAATATACTGATCGGCGAGAGAACATATCCAGAGGCATGATCGCCTTCTCAGGGGGAATTAAAATGCGTTAATAAGTTTTTTTATGGTACGATCGGTGACAGTGTTCTTTAGGAAAGGATACTTTTTCGTTCCGATTCGTTAGTCGTCAATATCGATCTATCGATTACGTACCATCAACGATGATATTTTCTATTGTGATGTAAATAACTAGCAATAGCCCATTCTATCATAACACAATACATTGGTCATCAACAAGGGTACATAGGTATTGTTTCATGGTGCATCGAGTTTTTCACAATGGTTCTTCATACAGAACCGTATTGTTACCAGTAAACGATCGATCCACGAAAATGGAATTCCAGTTAATGGAGGAGTCAACAACTCTTTTACTCTTTTATTTCGTCACAACTATAAAAACATATGGCGTGCAATCTTTTCGAAACAGACCCGAAAAATTATTTGAACTTTCCTCCCCTTTTTCGAGTTTCGATTCTTGTCTTCCATGAAATCAAAAATCTTGTCAACAGAGAAGCCGATCGTTACATAAGTAATCGATAATGGTTAATTAAAGATACGATTTTCATTTCGTAAAATATTATATGCTGACAAATAATTTTCATACAATACCCGTCTTTGTATCGTGAGACTTTAAATATGCGTTTGCTGTAGATCGGCATAAAATATTTTTTCATAGTTCCGTGATTTTTAGTTCACATGCCAGTCGATACTATACATAATCTAGATACATGCCGATTAAGATCCACGCCGTACGCAGTGAACATGTCAATTCTACCCTTAGCTATCGTCGAAAAAATTTCCATACTAGAATGAAGTAGCCTCGCCTGGTTCTTGGATGATCATTATTGTAGCGTAGTACTGGACAAGTTGACGAAGAAGGAGAGTGGTAGATCCGATCGAAATTTATCGAAACGGGGTGTAGTCTCAAGTGCACCGTTCGATCTTGAGTTATTTGTTTGACGAGCACGGTGGCGTGGCATGAGGAAAGGCAGAAAAGAATGGACGCATTCTCCTCCTTGCTTGTCCTCGTCCCTATCTTCATCGTTCCCAGTGTTTGCTGTCGTCCTGCTAAGCGTGTCGAGAGTTTTATACTCGTTCGCGTTGCCGCTCTGCCACGCCCTCCATAATTAAAACCTATAGGAAAACCGAAGAGAACGAATTTCATTTGCCTTTTAAAGTCATCGCCCTTTTCTTATACTTTATTGATAAAAATTAAATTGTTTATGATACCACGGAATGATTAAATTTGTTTACGGAGAGATCATTTTTTTGTATAACGACCTCAATTTCACTTTTAGAAGTGCGTATTATAGAAGAGAGAAGCTTTCGGAATTTTTAATAATTTCGCAACTTTTAATCCACGATGGAGATTATCGTGACGGAGATTCAGTATTCAGTCAATACAGTCGGAGAACGTCTGTTGTCGCGATTAATTCTGACGTACTGGCTATAAAACGTTAGTATACCAGACGTGCAAACCTGACATTATTTCGTTCGAATTTCCCCCATTCTCGATGAACGAATGTGTCAACAACACTCTGTACATTATTGAAAATTGTTAGATGGCACTGAAAATGATAAAGATTAAATTAATTTTAGAGACTCATCGACTATTCATTATTATGCATTAATCGAGAAATTCCAACGTCCATTCGTTTTATAATGTCGCTTCTTCGTATCCTGAAATGTGAAAAAGAGGCGGTATTTCACCATCATTTTTTGCGATGCTTTATCACGACAGCCGATCTATAATTGCTGAAATGCTGTATGAAACGTAGAAGCGTCGCAAGTATAACAGAAGGCCATTTAGGTACTTAGAAGTTCGAGTGACCAGACAATGTGTACCTAAGAGGTATTCACTCGCCCTATTCTGTCCACTTTGTCCTTCCCTTACGATTAGTTTCATCTCCTTCCGGAAGTTTCACGAGCTCGGCGGCAACATTGACAAGGCTTTGGTCTTCATGCATTTTGATATTTTAATTGTTCAGCGATATAGTTACGGTAATACACTAGGTAATAATTTTTAAGAGGATATTTGGTCCTCGATGTTGTCACATGTTTGCAACTTCTTCTAATAATTTGTTTATTTTTTATTCTTTTCTTGTCAAACGTTGATTGATTATGGTTCTTAACTTTTTACAGGTAACAATCGCCACAGACTTAGGGAAGGTTGTCACGCGGATGCAGCTCGAAAGATCTGAGGTTGCATTCTTTATTTACACTAATGGCAGCACTCTAAGGTATTATCATGCAGCCTGTTATTAAGCTTTCTCTTGAATCAATATCAAAGATATACGATTCGAATTTGTGTCGCAAAGTATCATACGAAATGCATTAGATTCGTACACGATGCTGTACAATCGTTTTACTGTTCACCAGAAGCCTTTAAGATCGCTTGATCTTTCGGTATACGTGACTTAGTGACAAAAGCTATTTGTCCAAAGAGGAGGAACCCTTTAACGTACAGGCCAATGAAAACAGATGAGCAAGCAGGATATCCTCTAATCAAGGCACCACAGACGCGATACACTTTTCTTAGCATTTCGAGAAAACAGTCGCTCCACAGAATGCGAAAACAGTCTTCGACCTAAATAGTTTCCAATCGAAATAAAGATTCACGCCAGGGGAATTATAACGAGTACAGAAATCACATGAGATTAATCTAAACGATTTTCTAAATCTTAATTTGCTTTCGATTTGTACTTATTGGTATTCGTAAATTCAAGGTTTCAGCGATTAGAGTCGCATGATCGGTGAAACGTGACATATTGACCTGACCCTTCCGCTTCGATTCTTTGATAGAACTGAGGGAAACTCTGTAAAATATTAACGAAATTTCCCTGGTAAAAATAATTCCATAATCCTTCAGGAACGTCTCGGCTTTGTGAATGGCAACGCGAACTAAAACAAATAAATAACCACAGCCTCTCCGCCAATTTATCGACGCAGTACTAATACGCCATGGTCTCTTGCGTCTGTTGAAGGTCGAACTTGACGCAGAGGTTCGCCATAACCGATCAAGCTCTTCATAACATGACTACGTGGCCCCTGGTCTCGGTACCGAGGGATGAGAGCAAGACGCAAACCTATGACGTGGTCAGCAAAGAGGCCTTCCAAGCACGCCTCGAGGATTTCAGGTAAGGAATCGATTAGCAAATACTCGACACCGGCCCTCTTTACTCCAGACAGAATCCACGTGCATCACTAATGACGTCAGAAGATCCGTTATGTGTCTAATGGCTTTTACCTGAATTACCATAACTTCCTTGACGTAATCGATTAAACAATAACGATTTTCTTCATCCTTGGCTTCAACATCTCTTTTGGCAACCACTGCTAAATTAAGCTGTTGGAAATTTAAAGCGGAGGATCTGATTTAGTCATTCGCGATGTGTCAAAGGGGAAGATTATTTTAAAGCTGATAGCAAGATAAAAAGGATTTAATGGGAGTATACTCGCGTCTTAGCAATAGTCTTTGTCTTAGCAACATATGATTATATGGAAAGTTACGGCGCAATCCTCTATTCCCTCCGGTCTCCGTTCCGACACTTGTTGAATTTCCATTCAACCTCGAAGTGGACAATTTTCCTCTTCCGCGTACCTCTCCTTGCAGCTCGATAATATAAGAACTTCCTTTTTCGATATCCGATCAATCCAGTATTTTGCTTTTAACGCTCGTAAATTTTCATTTCTATTATAATCTACGATATATGCAACAATAATTAGTACTCATTAGCAAAAATAGAATTGAAGAAATTTTAATAATATTAATAATTTAGACACGATACATGAAACATGATGCGATAAAAATAGCGATATTTTAACGTTAATATCGCGTGTATATACATAAAAGAAGAAAAAATGCTGATACATCAAGCGATACGAAATTTCACCAATCGATCATATTTCCCCTGTTCGTGTCGCATAGAATATTAGGGTATTAAAATTATTCTACACCTACAAATACAGCATGTGATATTACAATAGTAGATATTACTCGATCATCTAATTAGAAGGGGAGAGCCAAAAGGTGCGGCAAAGATAATCCGCATGGTGTGGAACGTATGGTAAAACGGTGTATGCTTTTATAATAGCACCGTCGTGTCGCATTTGTCTTGGTATATCGATCGATTATAAAAATACGTAACCAGGATCCAGTTTTTCCAAGACCGAGTCTAAGACGAGCGATCGCTACATCTCGACGAAAAAAGCAAATAAGCATTCCATTATCGAAAATTTATTAACTTTCGTTTTCTTCGAACTATCGTGTCATCGATATCTATGTTAAGGTTGCCAAGATACAAAAATAAGATTACATCTCACTGCATCTCAACGGAAACACGATGAAATGACATTAATATGCGAATACAAGAATATTTACAGAAGACATGTTTTTCATTCTGTCGAACTGAAAACGACGGGAGGCTCCGTTACTGGGTACCCGATAAATCGATAAAAGCCCAAGAGTCAAAGTATCCGTTATGAATAATTTCCACCCGTAGTTCCCAAAATTGATTTGTTATACAAAGGCATGAAAACTCGTGAAATTTGAATAAAGATTGGTCTACGATATCTTCTTACAAAATATCGAGAAGAGATTAAGGAAAAAATTAGATTTAGAGCCTTAGTAATAACACATTACTAATCTATCCCACGAACGATACTAATTAAGGGCGTCATATTTCCCGTATAAATTATGTAGGATGACGTGTTAATGTAGTGGAAATTTCCCATTCTACGTGACCGCAAATGTACATTGTTCTCATGTAACAATTTTCGAAGCTCGTTAATAACCGACAGATATTATATCAACCCTTATTTATTTCATTTTCCATCTACCTTCATTGTACAAACAATTTCTGTTACAAATTCTTGTCGAATATTAAAAAAAAAAATACACTTTCCGACATTTTGTATAAAAAATTCTCTAGGACCCGAAAGAGAGTTTCGATTAAGGAACAAACTAATCGAAGAATATGAAGGATTTTGATTTCTTGCAGTACCAAAACGGTTTCTAGGCATCTAGAAATCGGATTCTAGGCATTCTTGTATAGGAAATTCTCCATTGATCGACTCGAGGGTTTGTGGTTTTCGCGTTGGCTATTACACGAACATATGTCAGATAATAGAACGCATTTCTGTCAGCGGGAGCACCGGTAACAAGCTGCTAACAATCCTTTTCTTTTGCCAGCGAAGATATTATGTGGCTGACAAAGATGACGAGGAGGAAAAGGATCCGTGTTAACTCGATTTCATCGAAGACGAAATGACACAGTTCGATTCTCGATGTTCTATTAATCTTCGGCTTGTCGATCCATCAGTTGTCAACCGAATTAATTAGGATAGCTATTTAAGTGATTATTTTCAATGTACTAACTAGCTTCTATCGTCATGGCTAGTCTCATCTCGACCAATTAACGATCTAATGACATTTGTTTCATACTGCATCCGTGCAACGGAGGCTACAACATGTAATTGAACTATCGACAACTTCTGAAACAACAATTAGTCGCATAATTTGCAGTGATTGTTAAATGCTGTTGGGTATTAATTAAGGAAAGTGTGCAAACTGAAAAATTCTTGCTAATCGTAAATATTAGAACCCTTACTTGTTTCATTTATTGGAAAACTCAAACAAATTGTACTTTATTTAGTACCTCACATTACCTAAAGGGTAATGGTACTTTTAGGAGTTGAAACAGATGGCTAAATCTAAATTCTCAAAATCTTGATTTGCGTTACCATACCTATAACAGGCAGTCTAAGTACTCACTCGTTTAGAATACTAATGTTTAAGAAAGTTTGAGGTTTGTACCCCGTATAGTGAATGTTCGCGTCTCATTAAAATGTCAAATGAGAATAACACACAAGTACGGAGCTGTAATAAATTGGCTCAAAGAAATCGTACGTCATTTTTCCTCTTTCGCTCCTCGGCCTTCTCTGTCGAACTACCTTTATGAGCAATGGATGAGGTTGTCACACATGAGCGCGTGACCGCCCATTTGGAGCAGTAGACAATATTTTTAGACCCCTCTGCCCACCTCCCTCTTTCCACTTCTCCTCTGCTTTCTCTTTGCCGTTCTATGACTATCATGTCTCTGACTAAAAGCCCACTTCGATACAACGAATACCTCCACTATCTGTCGACTCGATTCAACTTTCCTCTGCCACGTATCTCTCCTTAACAAGAATCTCTGTTCAGAGTTTCGTTCCCATTCATTACTCATGATAGTCGTACATTCTACTATGCCTAATGAATTGAGAGAAAAGCAGGGAATTCTATGAAAGAGAAAATATTGTCCAGCAATAAAAGAATTCGGAAAATCGATACAACCCCTACTTGTTAGGTTTCATCCTTAAAGCGTCTATAAGAAACGATGGATACACCATCATTCAATTTCTAACCTATGGATAGTGAGAGTTAGCCGAGTCTGAGTACAAAGTTTTGTTCATTTCTCAGGCAGAAGATAAGTTCAGAAGAGAGCAGCATTACCGAAGTGATGGCGTGGTATACGAGCGTGAACGCGGCGATGTTAGACCATCTGACTAATCAGATCAAAGAGACGGATAATAGTGGAGTTTGGAGGTAAAGAAAAAATTTTATCGTTGACATTATCGTAAAACACACCGAGCACGTGTACGTCACATACACATTTCTCGTAAAATATCAATATTATTACATTTCTTTAGTAACATGAGACAGAAAGTATAAGGGGAGGGTAGATAACTTCAGGATTCAGTTAAGTAAATCAATTTTTCAGTTAACAGAAAGAAAGTTTATAAAAGTGGGATAGAGAGTTATAAAGTACATCGAGTTTCTCGAAGCTTTTCGAAAATAAAAATCAATTTTAAAGTTCGTAACATAGTAAAATTTGTCTTTTTTCCTTCTTATATATGTATATATGTTGACGATTCAAGAATTACGTAAAAAATATTTGAATTCGTGCAATTGGACATATCTCGGCACATTTCAGGTATCTGATTGCTTTTAAAAATTTGCTGAAGAGTATTGAGAGCTTGGGTATTTCTTCCGTGTACGGAATCAATTACTTTGGACGTGGAACCCTTGTGGGGGACAATTACGTCAGCTACGTTCGCCACGATATTCTTGGACGTGATCTCCTCTCTGGATCTCTCACATACGTGCCTTCTCTCAAACATTTTTACGCCGAACTCACCAACTCCATGTCAGACTATGGAAGAATTAAATCTAGGTATGCAACGACCATATTAAGAAAACTATTTAAAAGAGCAAAAAAAAAGAGAGAGAGAGGGAAGAGGCTTTTTAAGTCTAGGCAAACTTTCGACTTGTCGAACAGCTAGAAAAGACTTTCAAAATATAAGCGTAACTTCTATAATAGAATGAATGAGTGAAAAGTTGGAGCGTCGGCGTATAAAATGCATGAAATAAGGGAGAAAGGTTTGTTTGGAAAACATACATTACAGACGAGATGAAATCCTCCAGAACCAGAAGAGGAAACCGAGTGTTGATGATGCTATCGCTTATTTCGATTCAATGGCTACTTATGTGGATGAGCTGCGTAAACTTCAACGAGAATTACGTCACATGATCCGGTAAATCTTTATAAGAGTAATGGAAAAATATAGTTTTTATATGATAACTTGAATAGTGTAATTGTAATTGAACAGGGATTATGTGAATTCAACTTTACAAGATGCGAGTAACAAAGAAGTTGCTGGGATAGCTATACTCGCACTAGTATTGGTCGTTTCTCCTATCATTATAATGCTAGTACGTAATGCGGTTGCGACGATACAAGTAAGTAAATACACATATTTACTTGATATAGTATTTATATAATTGATTCCTTTCATAATTGTAATGTAATTAGGTTTAAACTTCAATTTATTTATCTGCTTGTAACGTTTGGAAATATTCAATGTTCCAAGCGAAAGAAGTATTTTATTGGCTGCAGCATCGACAATTCCAATTAAGTGATGTGTACTTCTGTTCCTTTCAATCGAATACCGATACAACGGTATAATTCTTTTACTTCGCAATATAGCAAGATAATGAAAATTAAAGACTTTCATCACCGCTTGATCTCATTTTTTTTAATCCTCACCGCCATTAACGATTCTAATGGGTGATAAACCGATTCCGTATGCGTTGGTAATTAGATGTTTCGTTGGAATATTTTAGATGTACGCAGCCAATTTAGCGCAAAAGGCTCGGGAACTGAAGCAGGAAAAAGGGAAGAGTGACACGTTGCTTTTTCAAATGTTGCCTCCTAGCGTCGCACAACAATTGAAGCAAACTCAACAGGTAATTAATAATTGCGTTTGAAAAATATTACGTTGTTGATATACAAACGTTTCCTTTGTTCCGCAGGTTCCAGCGGAATATTACGAAGCAGTAACCGTATACTTCAGCGATATTGTTGGGTTCACAGAAATTGCTGCGGAGAATACTCCCTTAGAGGTAAAATTCTTCCCTACCATGTATAAAATTATCCTCGATTTATCTGTACTTTAAATTATTACGCTTTTCCAGGTTGTCACTTTTCTAAATTCGATCTACAAGTTATTCGATGCGCGTATCGAATGTTACGACGTGTACAAAGTTGAAACTATTGGCGATTCATATATGGTCGCCTCTGGCTTGCCTGTTAGAAATGGTGAAATCCTTTCCTACACAAGTTTGTTGTTTAAATTCTACTTATTATAATATAATAAAAAAATTTATGACACGAAATTTTAAAGGGGACAAACACGTATCTGAAATAGCGACAATGGCCCTCGATCTTCTAGCAGCTTCATCGGTATTTCAAGTACCAAAGCGGCCCGGTGAACGTCTTCAAATACGAAGCGGTGCTCATACAGGACCCGTAGTTGCTGGAATCGTGGGAAGCAAAATGCCCCGTTATTGTCTCTTCGGGGATACTGTGAATACGGCCAGTCGTATGGAATCAACTGGGGAAGGTATCTCATCAAGTTCCTTATTTTCTTTTTGGTATTAAACGCATATTTTTCTACAACTTAATTTTAATTTTCATTTGTTTTATACGAAGCGCTACGAATACATATTAGCCTAGAAATGAAAAAAGCTTTGGATGCGGTAGGAGGTTTCAAAATCGCACATCGCGGTTTGGTAGATGTCAAGGTAGATATTTTATGTAAAATTTATAATCGGACAACGCCCTTGAATGAAATTAATTTCGTAGGGGAAGGGATTAATGGATACGTACTGGCTGGAATGCAAAGACGGCGGAATCGCACGGGCAGCGGAATTAGATCTGCCCTCGTTCTTCGAAGATGTGCGACCAGTTTTCATACGCCGTTTACGCGAAGAGGGTACCCTTTGATGCGAACCGTATTCCCGACGGGACCTCTGGTACCTGAACCGACCACCTACTCCTTACATCCGTCTTTCGCAACCCAACCTTATCGACCACTTAAAGAAACCCACTCAAGGTCGTAAGAACCGACTGTCTCATCCGAATCTTCATATTACTCCCGTGAAACCACCACCTCAATCGCAGTCCAGTATCGAGTCTCAGGACTCCGTGACATACGAAGGAACTCAATCAACGACACCTTGCCCACCGAGTTATTCTCCTGCGAGTCAACGAAGTCGTTATTCTCAACCGAATCTACCCACTCTTCTGATATCCCACGACAAAAGATCCGGAGGTTCGGCCGACCGCCGTATAAGAATGTCTCAACCTACGTTGAACTTGAGCTTCAGCGGTATCAACTTTGTCGGAATGAATCGTAGCTCTAGATTGTCTTACACAAGTCTTAAAGCAGCTTCCGGGGATAATAGTATTAATGAAGAAGAGAGATTATCAGCACGAAGCGCGCCGTTCGGCGGAGGAAGCTCGAGAGGAAGCTTAACGATGGATCAAGGTACCTCGAGATTGTCTCAACCGGACGTAACAAGATTTATCTTGCGTCAGGATGTACCAGGGAAACGAGATCGCCTTTCTCAATCCACTTTAGTTATCGGTGATTACCATCCTGGTCGTGGTCAACAGAGATTATCTCAACCTTGCCTAAGTACAGGGAAAGATCTCAATTTACCCACAATGGTTTTCCATTCTCCCTCTCCACCGCCTACCAAGCATAAAAGATTTTCTCCTGCCATACACGCTAGCCAGAGGGATCGCCTGTCGCAGTTGGACATTGGTGCTAAATATAGGAACTTCAAGGAGTCGGCTGTGACGAAATTTAATCGAGATAGATTTTCAATACCGGAACTAGAGACGCAAAACGATCTTAGATTAATAGCAGGCACGCCGAAGCAAAGATTTAGTTTGGACAGTCAACTGACACGTAATCAGGATGTGACTCGGTCCAGACTATTACCGATAGCTAGTTCACCTATCAGTGAACACCAGCAACCTAAGATCGACGAACAAGTAGGAATTCCTGGAGGTAAACTCAAAAGTCCCGCTAGAGAAGGCCTTGGAAGTGTACTTGTGGCAAGCACAACTCCGATCCTACCATCAAGCGAAAGACAATTATTATCAGCTGAATTAAATAAAATAACGACTGCAATTGCTTCGACACCACCAGCTACAACACAACAGAAGAGTCAGACGACGCTTAGGACAAGCAAACTTCACAGATCAGTCTCACCGATTCCTAACAGGGAAAGAATGTCGGTGCCCGAAATAAGGAATTCGAGTCTGCGTCGATTGCTTGATCCGCCAACAAGGCAAAGACACAGTATTACAGGCAATCTGAGGCAGAGTATAATTTCTCCGATCAAACCTCTCGACTTTGGCAGAAAGTCACCGAAACATTTATTCGAGGAGGCTCTGGAAAGATTTCGCAAGGATGAGAAAGAAGAAAATCGGAAGAACGAAATTTCGAATTCGGAAGCTCTTATCGATATTGTTGATGAACCTAAACATATTCAGAAACATTACTCGTACACGTACGAAACAGATGACAATTCCTCGATACTTGGAAAGATAAGCATGTCCGCGATACCGAAGAAGAAGTATTTAGAAAGTAATTTTGATGAAAACGAACAGGTAATCACTACGGTGATAGAAACAGACGTACCAATGATTATAGCCAATCCAAAGTACGTGAAGAAATCGTCTTTCTCGAGCGAGACCCCGAAGTGGATTAGAAAGTATTTAGAAAGTGAAAGTCCAAAAGTAGGAAGAAAGACGACGAGCAACAAAGAAAAGTCTAACAGAAGAAATAGTCGAAGGAAAAGCTCTTTGGAATCGGTGGAAGGCGAGAAAATTACAGATAAAGTTCGTTCGAAGTCGGTGAGTAGCGGTGAAAGGAGTCCGATGCTGAAGAACACCGGCATACAGTCCGAATTGAAGAACATGAAGAACACGTACGTAAGAATTCTCCCCTCGAATAAAATTCAAGAGAACAAGTATGAAGTAAAGGTAGATAACAACTGGATCGATGGAAATATTCAGGGACTGTATGGCGATGAATGCGACGATACGGATTCCGATGATTCCACGTCCATTTAAATTGAACTAACGATACTAATCATAACGATAGAATAGATAAAACAAGAAAATTTTATCCAACTAATCTATGACATTTATAAATTGATGCAGTGAGAGATTAACAAAAATTTCGTATTCTGTACTTAAACCATTCAAACGGTATCGATTTTATGAAAATTAATATTTTCAGTAGTTACCAATCAAAGACCATTTTAATAGGTAACAGTTTGATTAGCCTAAAGCACATTTTGAGAACGAAATAACGAAAACTGACATGCTGATCTCAAATATTTTCCCATATTGTTATTTACACCATGAACTAATAATTGCGACCGATAGAAATCAACTGGAAAAAGATTTATATTTATGAAGACAACTTTTGGATTTCTATGTATTATTTTCATTCGAATCAAAGAGTGTTGTTTCTATCCGAATAAAATTAAGATAACTTGTAAATAGTTGAATTATATTCAATCATGCTTACTACAAAATGCATAGCTAACAAATTTTAGAGGAATTCCAAACACCGGTTTCTATTTTATTTTCGTTATTCATAATTCGTGTCTAAAACATAAAAGTTTTTAACGCTTACTGCTGTGAATGAAAAGTCAATGAAAGCATATTCTAGCTACTGTTAGCACGTCAGATACATAAACCGTATGAAATGTACATTTTCTCGTCAATATACCACCGATATTAAATTCCCACGATTTTACAGTATGAGTGTTGGAAAATTTATATTTTCTTTTTTTTCTATACTAGTCAACAATGAGACTCACGTGTGAATGCCATCTCAAATTCCTATTAAATTTCAACCTTATAAAAATAATCCAAATGGCTCGTTCTTCGCATGAACGTTACATTATATATTGATATGTACTGCAATGTTATGATATTATAATGGTAAAACGTAATCGATGTAATGTTATAATATCGTAAACTCGGAATGAATGTAATATTGCGGTCATGAATGTGAAAATTAGTTACTGTTTATCGTAAACATAAAATGTTAGTTCTTTATGTATGTCATTTAGTATATAATTAAAAATGTTATACCAAAGATGTAACCAAAGTGAAAAGTATATAAAATGTATTTAATTTTTAACAAATATGAGTTCGGCATATCTGATATTTTCAAAAAGGAAGATGAATGAAATTCATGAATTATAAAATATTTCATCATATTCTTGCTAAAATCCATATATTATTATAAAAATTCCTGTACGTACATCAAGTGGCATTTTATAATCTCTTCCCAAAACTTGAAACATACATGCAAGAAATTTTATCTGAACAACACAATAAATATGCATCACGTGTATTGCAGAACATACAATACTCTAAATTTACATATCCATATTATTTTGAACACAGAGTGCCTAAATTTTGATCATTATATTATGATTATTCAATTATTTTTTCGTTATTGAAAGAAGTATACATACATTTAAATCTAATCCTTTATAAGAAATACGTCATTTTCGTAACCTGTACTTGATAAAAAAATAAAGCTAGATCGTGAAAACGTACATAAATTGCGGTTTCAAATACAAAAAAGAGCCATCAGATAACAACTTTGTTGTGAAGGCGATGTTCCTTTAGGCACGGCATAGAACAGAAACGATTGGAATTATACTCAAAAGGCACTTGACCTGCCATATTCACACCACATTGAAAGCATCGTGAAATTATGGTGCATCCTTGGTTTAAAATACGTTGCTCTGCAGCCAAAGCTCTCTGTGATAGAAACGTTTAACGATTTAATTTATTAGTACTAAATAGCTGTACAATTAATCTTTAAAATATGTACCTTTTCTCTGTCACTAAGACTAAGATATTTTTGCTTTGTATCTTCTTCTTGTTTTTTAAGTTCAAATTCTTTTCTCTTCAATTTATCTTTCTCCCGTTTTATTTTTCTTTGTTGTCTCTTTTTTTCTAATTCCTCTTGTTCTATTTCATCAGTAAGTGGGCCAGGTATTTGAGACTTTATAACAAACACATATAATTTTATACGTAATAATAACATCTTAATAAATGAAATATAGAGAAATATATAGTAAATACTTTGCTATAATTGAACTTGTCAGGATAAGCGCCCATAAATCTTCTAAAAGTATTTCTGGTTTCCTTATCATTTGCCGCAGCATATGGTGTTTGTAGCTTCTTATTTTTATTGCAAGGATCTGATCCAATTTCTAGTAATTGCCTAAAACAGGTAAACTTGATAAAAATTTTGTGAAACAAAACAATAGTTACATCAGCATACTAATTTCTAACTACTAATATACCACACTAATTTCAAGTGTCCACCCAAAGCTGCTACATGTAACATCGTATTACCATCTTCATTAGCATCATTTACCAATTTCTTCACATCATCTTTGTTTACAATTGAATTAAAATCTACAGTTACGTCCTCTTGATTTTGTTCTTCCAACTCCACAAACTTTTTTACTTGAATTACGAGATCATTAATTACAGATGATAATAATTCATCATCACCTAATTTACATGCAGACCATAATTTAACTTTAGCATTGGTTAAAGTTTCGTTCAGTACGCATTCTGAAAATGCAAGTATTTTTATATATGTAAAAAGATATGATCATTAAAAGAACATAATATATATACATGTATTCACCATCTTTTTTCGTCTTTTTCTTCTGACGACGAGCTTTTTTATTCTTCATATATCTTGGCACAGTATCTTGAAAGGCGAGTAAATTTTCATTAAATTCTATTTCCAATTCTTGTTCAATTAATGAAACATCCATTGGAATATTAGAAGTTCCTGTTTGATCCAATTCTGATTCCGAAGACGATCGTGCTAACCTAGCAATGATATCTGTAATACAAGATCAAATGAAAATTCAATTAATTATTTAATTGTATCTCATATTCGAAATATTTTAATTTTCGTACCGGGTAAAGGGCGACATGGACTTTTTCTTGGTTTTGCTCTATCTATATGAGATCGAGAATTCTTATGTTGTCTTTCGGGAGATGCTTGAGCGGGAATTTTATTCTTATCGCTATCTTGTGGATTACGTACGTTATTGGTAGCATTAGAATCATACTCTACATCCTCTATTTTCTCCGGAATTTCGCTAGATACATCAGCTTTTGAAACTTTTTTTCTAAGAGGTTGTCGTGGTGAAATAGGAAAAGAATCTGTAAAATCAGATGCAGAGCCTGTAACATACATCATTAGTAAGATAAACATGAATATATTTTAATATTTGAAACACAGTGTCAAAATCATACCATAAATTTCCATGGAACTTAAAATGTCATACACTCTTTTAACTTCACTAAATGTTGCTCTACGAGTAGGAAAAGGTAGTGGCCTCAATCTTAAGTCATTCTTATCTAAAGGTGGATTTTTTCCTCCAAATAATACAGTACGATTATATGGACCAACTGCTCTATACAAAATTAGAGAGGAATTACTGATATGAGATGACCATGATTCAAGTATATCTTGCACATGCTGAAAATAAATAGTTAATGAATATGATGAAAATAGTCCCTATCTAAATTTACTATCTATATACCTGAAGGAGAGATGCTTCATTATAACGACGTAAACTAGCTCCAGCACTCTTTGGATGATTAGCTGTTGTACGTGAACTTTGAGCAAAGCCCTGTTTTGCGCGTACTGTATAAGAATGAAATGTTTTGTGCACAATAGGTTCTCCATCTAAAGCAGGTAGATACTTCTTTATAATTCCGGTATATAAAATATTTCTTTATATATTAAAACTAATACCTTGAAACACAGCTGCAGCAAAATGTCCTCCACCAATCATGATAACAGTCCATGTTGTTTTTCTCCCACTGTCCAGTGCCTGAGCAATCATCTCATTGTCTACCTCTGGAATTTCCTAAAATGTAATTGCATCTCTCCTGATCTGGCAAGTATAGACACGCCAAGTGATTCTAACAAAGTAGATCAAATTACAGAATAATATCATAGACAAGCATGTCTATTACTATAAATAAACAGACCTTCTTATTGTGAAGTAAGCATCTATATATACTAAATATATTTCCATCATCATTCTCAAAAAAAACTTTTGAATGACGATTTGCAGTGACTAATAAAGCCTCAACTTTTTTCTCTTTGATAATGTCATCACAATATTCTGTATCAGAACTATCAGAAACTGACTCTGTATTTTTTCCTTTTTTTTCAATTTTCTTATTTTTAATGGAGATTTTACTTTCACAATGACCAGATCCTGTTTCTGAGGCATATGTCTCATCTTCATTTTCAGATTCTACATCACTTCCAGATAAACTCGAAACATTGCCTACAATGTTAACAACGATATGTTTTTCATAGTATACATTAAGTATACAAAAAAAGCTAAGTTCTTTGGTAATACCTTCATCAGCTAAAAGATTAAATTTATCTTCATTAATAGGTCTTAATCCATTCAAACGCTGTTTTAAATTATACCGGTGCCAATCTAACTTATAATGCAGTCTTTGTTGTGCTTTGTCTTCAAATATAGTATTACAAAATGAACAACTTAAGGAATCTGATACAACTAAATCATCAAGTTGACTTATCATTCTCTCACTTCCTGAAACTAATATAATAGTGCTTTTAACTTCACTTCATAAATTCGTCTATTATATTATCAATAATATCGTTCTTAATCATTTGCAATTTTCGAATTCGTAGAAAGAAAATGCTTTAACCTTAGAAACATATGGTTTCTATATATCTGAAAATTCTGAAACATCAATCAACTCGAATGACGTAATTAAACAGGGAATAAACAAAATAGTTAAAGTGATTAATAGATATCCTTAGCTTTAAAAAATATAAATAAAAATTTTAATAGTAAGTATCCACATACAAACAAAAATTCGTAACAAATAGCATTTAAATAAAAATAGATATATATCCTAAGCTTAATTACCAGATGACGATCGCGATTGCATACATTGTGCAACTTTAATACCCTTTGTGATTCTGTTAAAGTCTTCCTGGTTGTATATTTTAAATATTTGATGATCCATTATCTACGTTATCTAAACTTCTAATCAAAGACGATATAAGCCTGAAAAAATGAAGCACAATCACCGATAAAATAAAGAAAAAGATATAATAAACTTTAATTTGAAATAAAAAATAACAAGAAAATTTCTGATTACCCAATAATGTAATAGGAGAATCACAACGTTCCACTCACGGTCGCATAAACCGTGGTTCTACTATCTTTTCTACGTATATTATATGTATAATTCACTTCACGATAATTAGACATCAAAATCGAACTATGCAGTTTGATACCCGATGTCACTCAGTAATTAGTTACACTTATGTTAATGTCACTAACTTTTTCATCCAAAAAGAAAATAGTTTGATTGAAGTAAAATTTTAATATTATAAATAGGATATACACTTTCAGATTTAAATACTAATCACACTGTATTTTAATTCAGTCATGATAGGTAGAAAATTACATCATCGAATATATTATCTCTTGTACATATGTTGTAATCAATGTAGTGTTTAAATAACTGCTGGAAATCTAAAAATGTAATTGAAAAATACTAGTTATTAAATATAGACGGATTCTATTACAATTTGGATAATATCACGATAACACAAAGTATAGAACAAAGGAATAGAGGCCCCTTATTATTTTACCATCATTCTCAGTATTATCGACTCAATATACAACAAATAAGAACTTACCAACAAATGATATATGTAATATAATTTCTGAGTGACAGAGAATCGTTAACAGTTTCGAGAATTGTCAACAGATAGTGCTACATAATCGGTTTATGCCATAAAGAATCAAAGATGTCTGTCACGTATGATTTCAATCCAAGATCTGTACAGTCCTTGGGCCGACGCGACTAGCGTAGAGATTTTTCTTTCGTTATGAGAAATGTTTGAGTGGATTTCACAATTGTCTGTGCGCGCGTCCACGACGAAAAATGCGGAATTTTCACGGTCGCCGCATCTAATAACGCGTGCGCATTCAGTATATCTGTATATCGAAAAATTATAGCCCCATCGCCTAATAGTTTCGGCCTAATCGCACCAATTTCTCGTTGATTTCTCCAGTGAGATTTTGTTCTTTCTGCTTTCACATCCTAAAGAGTTACACAATATTCAATATCGAGATGTCTGATGATACGAGTGTACGCGTTGCCGTACGGTAAGTCCAGGTTTTCTATTAAAACATCAATTCATCAAATTGTTTTTGTGCAAGACACTCTGTCAAGTAGGCTACATTGTCGCAAACTAAGCTACTAAAACGACATACGCGGTGACAGCTTATATCACCGATGTGATACAGTTAATAATAACTGTAAGATTCGCGGGAAGTATTATTCGAATTCAAAACGTAAAAATTTTGCTGTAAAAAATGCTGTACTTTTCCAATGTTTCCGTAATTTACGCGTATTGTCATTATATATTCTTTCCCGGTGTATCTTATCTATTACTATAGATATGTATTTTTTCTTTCACTTGGGATCCATTGTTACGAATCCAATGATTAGAATTGCGAAAGGCATTGATTCCTGTTACACTTTCACGATTTTAGAAAATTCCTCTATTTAGACCGTTTCAACATGATTACAGATTTCTCCGAATATCCTTACTAAAACAGTTACACGAATTAACTATCGACATATTCATATGTTTCTTAATATCCTTAATTTTTTATTCACTTCTTTAAAATTATTTATTTTATTAACAAACTCATAACGATATGTAAATGCGATATTTGTCATTAATATTTTTCGTTTATCTTCCAAATCTCCCTGTTATTTTTCGATAAAGTTATTTTATAATTGAAATGCCGTCAGCATTCTTTTTTACGCAGTACTGCATTGCGTACTTTAATCGCATAATATCTCCTTTTAAAGAATTGGATGCGTAGGTCGTAGGCTTTATTACCGGTTGTATACCGAACGACGAACATGCATCTCGATTTCTGATGAATGAATTTTTCCTCCCCCACCATATTTTCTTCGTTTCTTCATAATTTATTCAATTTCCAATTGTTTATATTAGTCATTCCTACATTTAGCCATCTGGTCTTTTCCTTATTTGAATATTTTCAAATTGTTCTTTAGCTGCATTCTTTATGGATTTTGTTGTATATATTTCTTCTTACCATCGCGCGGGATTTTTATTACAGTAACAGCTGATGCGTTGTGTACGATGATGTTGATTATAACACATTAAATGTGACTACAACGTAATACATTATATATGAATACGAATACGAATTGATTAAACGTAATTTATGTATGAAAAATAAAAATCATTTGTACTTTTTCTTTTTCATATTCATTGTTTATATTCGTATTTAATCTTTAATATTTAATTTTCTTCTATCGAAATATTAAGAAATGTCGGTAATTCATAATTTATTGTTATTAATCACAGAATAAGGCCTCAAGTAGCACGTGAAGTAATTGACATGTGTAGAATTTGTACTCAAGTACCTCCAGGAGAACCCCAAGTCTTTCTTGGACCAGACAAGGCCTTTACATATGATTATGTTTTTGATACTGGTGTTGGACAAAGCACAATTCATGAAACATGTGTTGCACGTTTGGTAGAAGGTGCATTAGATGGATATAATGCAACTGTTCTTGCATATGGTCAAACTGGGTCTGGTAAAACATATACTATGGGTACTGGATTTGATGTGGAAGTAGGTGAAGCTGTAGTTGGAATTATTCCAAGAGCTATTAGACACCTGTTCAATGGTATTGCGGAAAAACAACAGCAGGCTAGAGAACGTGCACAAATGCCTCCGGAATTTAAGGTTTGCAAAGAAAATTTGTATACAATTCTAAATCCATGTTACTTCACTGAAATAAATTATTCTACTTATGAGTGAAATTTAATATTTCATAAGATAAAATGTTTCTTCTATATAAATTGTTTTCTTTATGTGTTATAATAGGTTACTGCACAATTTTTGGAATTGTATAATGAGGACTTGAAAGATTTACTAGGACCTGGTGGTCCTAGGGGTGGTGCTCGTATTCATGAAGATCCCTCAGGCAATATTCATTTAGCTGGAGTGGAACCACGAATTGTTACTAGTCCAGAGGAAGCATTAGAGTATTTAAGATTAGGAGCATTGTCACGTACAACTGGATCTACCCAAATGAATACCCAGTCATCAAGATCACATGCAATATTTACACTATATATAAAGCAGCAAAGATACGTAAAAGTTGAAGATCCAGATGCTGATGTTGATACAAGTGGCTCTGAACCTGCTGGTGAATTTGAAACATTAACTGCAAAATTTCATTTTGTAGATTTAGCTGGATCAGAAAGGCTAAAAAGAACTGGTGCTACTGGAGACAGAGCAAAAGAAGGGATTTCTATAAATTGTGGATTGGTAATGTATTGATAATTTTATAGGAGAATTACACAATATTGTAATTACCATCAGAACAATTATTTTTTGCATTATAGTTGGCTTTAGGTAATGTAATTTCTGCACTTGGCGATAAGACAAAAAGAGCTTTACATGTACCATACAGAGATTCAAAGCTAACAAGGCTGCTTCAAGATTCACTAGGAGGTAATAGAATCATAAATATATTTATAAAATACATACTTTTATTCTAATTGTATTAATTTATCAATAAATATTTATGTACAATGGTTGTAGGTAACAGTCAAACTGTTATGATAGCCTGTGTATCACCAAGTGATAGAGATTTTATGGAAACTTTAAGTACTCTGAAGTATGCAAACAGAGCAAGGAACATAAAGAATAAAGTTACAATTAATCAAGATAAGAGTTCAAGAACAATTGCTTCTCTTAGAAGAGAAATACAGCAGCTTCAATTAGAATTAATGGAATATAGGCAAGGTAAATGTGTAAAATATTATATGGATATGGAGAATTGGTATTTATAACATATCAAATTTATTATGAAAAGTTAAAATTTTAATTTGTTATTTATTTTTTATTAGGAAAAAGAGTTGTTGGTGAAGATGGTATAAACGATGCTTGGCATGAAAATCAAATGTTGAACAGTGAATTACAGAGTCTTCGTACTAGAGTAAAAGCCCTTTCAGAAACAGTTGAAGCATTGACAGCAAAGAATGTTCTTCTGCAGGCAGAAAAAGATACCGGTCAATGGTTGTCATCAACAGGTGAAAATCCTGAAGTGACGAGTTTAATACAAGGATATTTGCAAGAAATAGAAGAACTAAGAGCTCGTCTTTTAGAAGCAGAAGCTATGTATCAGCAATTGAAGAAACGTCAAATACAGGTATAATAGCACATAGATAGTTGTAAGGTATATAGTAATAGCAGATACATATGTTATTAACCTATGTAGCAATTGATTTTCGAATGGTGTTTCAATTCACACAGGTTAATGCTGCCAACCCTTATGGTGATTCTGGATACATATTTCATAGTGACTCTACATCAGTATTAAATGATGCTAAGAAAGAACTACAAAAAGAAATTGAAACATTAACTGCATTAAAGGAACAGCATGGACATACTTCCAATATTGCTGGGAAAACAGGAGATGAAACAGAAGGTGATGATACAGAAGCAGGGCAGGATTCTGTGAGCGAAGATGATTCAGATGATGATTCCGATAGAAAAGGTATATATATATAATTATAATTATATGTATAATTTAGATAATATATAATTATATATGTCGGAGATGAAAGGACATCGAAGCCCCCCCTTTGGAACTTCGGGATAATCCCCTAACACCGTAATCTAGATTCTATCATAGTCGTAATTAAACAATTGTCGTCTTTCGATCCGATTGTATTTGTTCGTGATTTGTGATAATGAACTTGGCTCGATGCGACAGCCAGTCGCCGAACGTAGCCGCGGTCACGGGATGTACGCTTTGTCTAACAAAGGTACGGAGTAATTCTATAGCTCTCCTTAAAAGAAATATTTGTAGCGGCACGCGACAGTAAACATTCCAACGGTTTCTGTCCCGTGGGTCGCCACACGCAGACCCTATTCTTCGAGTAAGATGATTGCCAGATGTCGATGCGTCTCCGCAGTACATGTTCAGCTAGCCTGAGGGCCCGTTATAAATCTTATGATTTAGTTGACTAAAGTCTTTCAAACAAACAGTCTTTGTCCCAGCTACGGGAAGATAGGAGAGACCTATTTTTCAACGAACGGCGTCTCCCACTAGCAACTTTCCCTTGAGGGCGGCTAGCATCTTTTTCTCACCACCGATATGGAGATTGACCAATTAGCAGCAACGCCAATTTCCCTCGCCTTCTGAACGAAGGCTATCCTCGACGAATCCGATGATCTTGTGTCCTTAGACACACCCCATCATAGTTTTCCTCCGCAGCATCATCGCGACGGAAAGTCATTCTCTCGTGAGGTCGTATTAGCGAGTTACTTAGTGTCTGTACGCTTAGTGGATATTCCACGTTTTAACAAAGAGTCCGACTTAGATATTGTGAGCATGTTCATCTAGCATCCCGTTGACCGCGGATTCGTTATTGAACCTAGGATCATTGTCATTAGTTTCTCGAGTATCTAATTACCACGGTTACTTGTCCAATTCTATAATAATCGTATTTGCACTAGTCAATGTCTTCTCTATTGCATAACGACAACGTGTAATCCGAACGAAGATTCGTTTCACGCCCCTAACTCTAATTCTAATATAAACCCGACATATATAATATAATGTTTTGTAGAAGAAGACGAAGAAGAAGCAGCTATGGGTCGTGAATTGGAAGCTTTAACGTCAGATATTGATGTAAAACAACGACTAATACAAGAACTTGAACTTTCTCAACGACGTTTACAAACTATGAAGCAACATTACGAAGATAAACTTGCTCAATTACAAGCTCGAATCAGAAATACCCAAGAAGAAAGAGATAAGGTGTTGCAATCATTACAACAACAACCAATACCACCAACAGAAAAAGTGAAAAAATTACGCGATGAATATGAAAAGAAACTTTCTGCTATGCAAAAAGAAGTACGACTTTTGCAATCTGCAAAGAAGGAACATGCGAGGCTACTTAAGAGTCAATCTCAGAATGAAAACAGGTTAAGAGGGCTTCGAAATGAACTGGCAGAGATGAAGCGAGCAAAAGTAAAACTTCTGAATAAAATGCGCGAAGAAGCACAGAGACATAAAGAAAATGAGTTGAGACGTAATAGAGAAATAGCACAATTGCGTAAGGAAAGTAGGAAGAATGCAAATACGATTCGAACGCTTGAGGCAGATAAAAGAATGAAAGAAGTAGTTCTTAGACGCAAACAAGAAGAAGTTTCAGCATTAAGAAAACGAGACAGAGGTCTAAGCCAAAAGGCTGCTGGTAGAGCACCACCTAAACCAATTAACCCAAAAGCATTAAAACAAAGGTGGCAAACATTTGAAAGAACCATTGCTAAGCAAGCATTGGCTAAACAGGCAGCTGCAGAAACGGAGAGAGAAATGGAAAGACTTCTTCAAGAACGAGAAGAACTAGGTAGAGAACTTGAAAAGCTTCAAAAACACAGAAATGTTATAGAAAGTTCGAGAGGTGACACAATCGACATAGATGAAGAAATTGATAATGTGAGAAGTAAAATTAGCTATCTACAGGTAACTTTCTTTTCTTATATTAGCCAAGTTAATGTTGCTTTGTTCTTCAAGTTATTCTTTACAGGATAGTATCTCTGAATGTCAACGTGATATGATGGAAATGGGAGATGGTGAAGGCGAAGGGGAACCTGGTGTTGAAGCTCTTATATCAACGATTCAGTCGGTAGATGAGGCTCAATATTTATTACAAAGAATGCTAGCTTTTACTGTCGAGCAAAGTTGCGTAGCTGCACAAAAGCAGCTTGAAGTCCGAGACATGGAATCAAGACTAAATCAAGTTGCGCAAGAAAGTGATGTGCAACATCAATTATTGGAGCACGTGTTGCGAGACAGAGATCTTTTATCGCTTACGAATAATCATAGTACTATGAATTATAGTCCACCTAGTTCTAGGAGTTCATCACCAGATAAGTAAGTCATACACTATTTTTTTAATATCTCTTAGCTATATCTATTAGTAATATTTATTTAATTTGAAATATTAGTGAAAATTACACTCAAGTTATTGTTGGAGAGGAAAAACAACGTAACAATAAAGTACGCAGAAGGACTACACAACCTCAAGAGCTCCTTTATGGAGTTCAAGCTAATCCAGATAATTTAAAGACAGAAGAACAAAATCAAAGTCATAATCATCCACTTACGAGGGTGCCTAGTGCACCTGGTAGTTTAAAGTAAGTACAGTTATTCTCCAATAACTTAATCATGTAATGTGAAATATAAAATGAACATTTTTCTTTCGTAAGAGGATTGGTTTTAACCAGAAGTCATGGTAGCATAAGTGGTGGATCCCCGACTCTAAGTCGACGTGATAGTACATCGCCAAGGCCGCTGCGACGACCGCTTCATCCTGGTGGAGGCTCCATGTGAGTGATAATCCTGCAGCACGTCCTAATTTTTATATTCTTTGTATATCTTTGTCTTGACGCCTTGTTTCATGCACTACTGGTTAATTTTTTTTCTTAAAAAGATCTGTGTCATTCTCGACAAGTGCATTTAATAATATTTTCATCATGAGATTTTAATTTTGTTTGAACTATAGCCAGAAAAGGTATACCAGTGACATAATTTCTTTTGTTATAAACACAAGAAAGTATGTATTAATGGAATTGACTTTATTAAAAATTATTTCTTTTGATTCTATATTTTGTTTTTTTTTCACATTTTGCTTATGTTAATAATTTACAAAATAAGATTACTAACATACAAATTGTTGCATTAGGCAAGAAGATACAATTTGTACAAAATTTTATATCTCATACGAAATGCATTTGAAAATTCGTTAGTTTTCGGGAAATTTGGTAATAATAACATTTTATTTATTGTTCTTACTACAGGTACCTTATTAAGATTGTTTTAATGCCAAACAATTTATTCAATGTATTATATACATTTCTATCTCTCTCTAATATAAATATGTATAAATGTCGCAAAATTTTCTATTTGTATAAAACACATTGTTTCGCAAAAGAATCATGAATTTGTATATATGTAAGCAGTTATTTTGTATACATGACAATTAATAAATAAAAGCACAAACACTTAAGGTACACTGTTCTATGAAAATACTTTTAAAAAGCCCCTTGGTGGATCATTCTTTTTTTTGTTTTTTGTTTAAATTTCTTTAAACATTTTCTGTAATGAATCATGATGTGCATTAATTACAGTTTTCTCATAAATTAACCATTTATTATTATAGTTTTTATTTTCCAAATATCAATGTGTAATATTTTCTTATACAGTAATATATTTAATGTTATACAGATTAATATATTTATAATTCAGCAACACTGTTACTAATTATAATAAAATCAATTTACAATTATATCTTATAATAATGCACTTGCATGATCCATATTGTATTGAGCCAATATAGCTTACCTCGGATTAAAATTGACAAGATTTCCGGCTAACTAACACGCTAACATAACAAACCCTCAACTAGGGAACAAGTAGCACATACAGATGTGTCATCACCTCCTGGATCTCCGACTACATACCGACGGTTCAATAGTCGAGAAGAAAACGTTTTCTCTAGACTAACTGCAAGTAGACAACCAACATCTACAGATCCACAACCTATGAAAGGAATTATTTCTCAATATCAAGGCAAGGTAAATACAGTATGAATATTGCATTTTATTAGTTGTACATGATATATATTTTTTTCAGACACAGCCACGAGCTGTTTTGCAATGCACTCACGTTGCCGAAGGACATAGCAAAGCAGTACTGACTATATGTGTAACTTCTGATTTGCTCTTCAGTGGTTCAAAAGGTATCAGACGTAAAACAAATATTTAACATCTTTAAAAGTATCCTACATTTCTCTCTCTCTCTCTCTCTCTCTTAATACTCTTTATACATTAATTATGTATAAAATTTTTAGATCGAACTGTCAAAGTATGGGATTTAGGGACAGGAATTGAGAATCTTACATTAAGTGGTCATCCGAACAACGTCGTAGCGGTGAAATATTCACCAATGCATAATTTATTATTCAGTGTTTCTTCAGCATATGTAAAAGTTTGGGATTTGCGTACAGGAAACAGCTGCGTGAAAACTTTATTTTCATCTGGTCAAGCTCAAAGTGGACCACTCGCATTATCAACTCCATCTAGAGTGCTTCAAGTTCCTGTTGGTGAAACAACCATCAATGATTTAGTGCTCAGTATAGATGAGCAAGAATTATATACCGCGTCTAGCGATAAAGTCAGAGTATGGGATCTCCGTAAATTAACACACACTGGAAGATTAAGTACACCACATACAGCAGCAGTAATGTGTTTAGCTGTCGCAGATGATGGAAGGGTGATAACAGGTAGCAAAGATCATCTGATATCTCTTGTTGAACCAAATGCATCCGGGCAATCGGTCAGTCTGGCACCTCCACATTATGATGGTGTTCAATGTTTGACAACTTACGAATCGACATTGTTTTCTGGCAAGTATTTTTAAAATCAGGTTTCTAACATCATTATGGCCTTTAATACATTCGAGATATTTTTAAAATTTATAATAAACTTTTTTTAGGATCAAGGGATATGTGTATTAAACGATGGGATTTGAGCAGAATGGAACTAGTTCAATCACTAAATAATGCTCACAAAGATTGGATCTTGGGTTTGTGTATGATTAATAATGGATCTGTAATGATATCTGGATGCAGAGGGGGTGTGTTAAAAGCCTGGTCTGTACCAAAGGATCAAGCAGAATGTACTCCAATAGGAGAAGTTCGAGCACACGGTACTGCTATCAATGCTGTAACAACTAATCAGCAACACGTTTTTACTGCAAGCAAGTAAGTATGCATTTTTGTATTGTTGCTCATACTAAACTGACCCGAAGCATATTGGAAATATAAGCTGCAATAACATACAAATTTTACATTATTCTAAATTAACTTTGAGGACTTGATTAGATAAATTATTTTAAGTTGAAATATTTGCTCGGGTTCAGTACTTGACATAACTTTCTTGAACGGAATAACATCTAAAATGTTGATTGCAGCTCTGGAGAGGTGAAGCTGTGGCGTATTCCCGATTCCTCATTATCCATGTCTATTTCCACAGTTTCCCTTTAACTTATTTTTCTATTTTGCTGCATAATATTCCTTTGCATTTATAATTTTTTGGTGTGGTAATGCGCATGCTTGTCCACTCAGCTGTTTTATAAAAGTGTGTGGACATGTTTATCATAAATACATACCATGAATTTTATTTGATAAAATTTTAACTTTTCAGCTGATAAATATTTATAAAAAAACAGACAACAGTTCGTTTGCTTACACACCTACATACTTGTTTATTATAGTTTCGAAATTATTATTCCATACAATGAAAAGATAAATCATAAAATAATAGTAACTTTAATTTTCTGCCTCAAACGCTTTGACATGTAATTACCATCGAATGTAATGAAAATCGGAAATGCGCTTTAAATTTCTGTAAAATTGTTTATTGATATTACGTGGTAGATTAGTTATTGAACATGAAAGAATAACGTAATGATATTTCTTTAAAATTTCATATTTCTTTTACTGATCAATTCTCATTCGTTTCTATCAAAGCTGTGTGTATTGCTTTTTGAAAGTATTTATGCAAGTTTTTAGCAAAAATTTGTCATTAATAGTGTGGTTGCAGTTATGAATGTATTCTATGTAAAACATTTGTTTGATTGAATGAAGTTGTAGTAGAAAATAATACTTGTCATAATCATTGACTTGTATAACTTAACGAATATGAAAATTTAATTTAATTTCTTGTATTACTTTGCTTCTATGTTATTTACACTCCAATATGGTGCATGCAATATGATGTCAACGTGAAGTGATGCAACAGTGAGGCTGTGGAGCTACTATAAGAGAGATGCAAGAACTTTCCAGAGAAGCAACTCATTGAAAAGCTAATACATGCACTCATTGGAAATGTTGTATTTATTTTGTAATTATATTTGTTTATTTATTTGTTAATTTGTATTAATTTATAACACAATGGATAATTAATTCGAGGATTTGTAATGATAATGCACCTGACTATTGCCTGCTGATGTGTTAATTTCGATATTTTATGTTTGAGATCATATATGTATGATGTGTTTGACACTTTAAATATTTTATAACAAGTTTTACGTGTACTGCCTTAATGGATATAAGCATTTAACACATGTATAAAATTTATAAATGTAATTTTTAAATAACAAAACGATTCTATAGTATATAGAAATATGAAGTCCAAAGATGTATTATTAAAAAAATTGATTCAGCAAAAATTAAGTGCATTATCGTGGATTAAGTATAGTATTTAAACAAATTTACTTAATAAGAACAAATTTGGTATTATCTAGCATTTATTTTATTATGAACATAAAGATCGTAATAATTATAATATTTATTCTTAGTACAAACAATTGTTGGTTAATACTGTACAGTCTGAGGTCTCTGTAGGTCCCATATGCTTGATATTGTCAGGGTTGGCTGTTATTTAGTTTTCTTCTAAAAATTTAAAAACAGTATTATGTCTTATTATACTTATAATTACAAAAAATAAATGGACTAATAATAATATTAAATATGGTTTTCTTTCAGTCCGAAAACTACATATAATAAAACAACAAGTTCCTACCTTTTTTTCTTTTTATGTGTTGTCAATGATTCTTGACCACTGTCATCTGCACTGTCTTCTGATTGACTACTACTACTAGTACTTGAAGAACTACTTGAAGAACCACTAGAAGAATCACTGGCAACACCTGTATCTTCTTTTACATCTATAGTTTCAGCTAATGCTGCTAATTCTGGTTCTTTATCCCTGAGTACTTTTAACCATTTACGTGATAATTTTGGTCTCCCCCGTACCTATAGCAAAATTATTAAAACATACGTATATTATTATACAGCATGTATATTATTTTATTGTAAATTCATTGTTTTATACATAAATTCTTACTGTTTTATGCCACACTACTGGAAAGTTCGTACGGGAACAGAAATTTTGAGTAACTGCTATAGTTTCATCAAGATTTAAAACAACATGCCACCAACCGCCAGGAACAAAAACAGTTTCACCAGGATTTTGTAAAATCTCTATTGGCAAACAATCTTGTGGCCAGGTAGGCAATTTTGTACGTGGATAAATAACAGAAAACCATGTAATAGCTTCATCTCTTTGTTTACCACCCTCAGTCGCAGATACCTTAAGAAGTTCTCGCGGAGTATGTGTAGGAAATAAACACCACCTTTTATGCCCAGAAATCAGTGCATTCCAGGCACTTGTTCCTAATGGATCTATGTGTATGCCTGTACCTGTATTCACATTACTTATTCATAACGTAGTCTAAAATAATTGTTTAGATAAAGCAGTTATTTATATAGATATCTTTTAAAGCAAGTAATATCATTACTGTAATTTTTTATGATTTTATGAAAGTAATTAAAATACTTACCAGACCTAGCAGGTCCCATAACAAACCAACGATATGGTGGTCTTCTATGTTCTCCAGCATATTGAAACAAATCATCACGGAAATATTTAGGAATAACATAATCCTCTAGTAATTTTTTTCGTCTAGGGTGTTCACCAAAGGAACTATCAAAGATATACAAAGGTGAATCATCTTCATTATTAAGCATATAGCGTACATAATATTTCATTTTCATTTTTACACTATATCCTTCATTGTCTTCACCACATTTAAACTTTTGATTTCTGTATTTTTTTACTAATCTCTGCATTTTAATGGAAAATTATTAGTCATAGATAATAATATGTTTTGTAATTAATTTAAAAAACATGTACCTCTATAGTCCATTTATACTGGGCTTTCCAACCATTTTGAACACCTTGTATTATCACAGGTTTGTAAGGTTTCTCATATTTTTCTATAAATTCTTCTGTAGATACTTTAGATTCATCAATACGATCCACATTATCAATGAAATTCCAAAATGATTCGAATTTTTTACTATAGCCATGTTGGATCCAAGCAGCCTTATCACCAAGTTCTAGAAGAAACATTTAACTATTGTAAAGAAGAGAATAGGAACGATTTTTGAAAGAATGAAACGTTTGAATAATATAAAAATAATAAAATATATTATGTAAACAATGAAGGTTTATTAAGATTTGTATATATTACTGACACTATATAATTTATTATATTTAATGTTTATACAGCAATTTAAACGGTAAACTATGTACGTATAAGTGCATTATATTATATTATTATCGCAATACTTTCAGGAAATTTGGAGTTACATCATCCAAGGTCGGCAAAGATAGTTCGGTCTTGTATCACATATCCAAATTCTGTTTATAACGACGAGCGTCACAAGAAGACAAACGGTGTCTCAATTACTTCTAGTCATACTAGCAATATAAAATAATTCGTCAAGAATAATTGTCTGTTAAAAGTAATTTACGCCCATATCACGTCAACGTATAGGTTATAAAATTAGGTTATGACATGTTTACCTGGTCTAGCTTTCCTTTTAACCTCTTTGATCCTTTTTTTCGCACGGTGATCTAATTTCAATTCGTCCGACATGGCTACACGTTTATTGTGTTACCTAATTAACCTAGTTTTAATATATTTACAATTTACAATCAAAAAATATGTGCAACACGTCATTCAGTGGTAACTGTACTTTTTAGTTCGCATAAACTCCGTAAGGTGAATCAAAACATCGGTAGATATTCTCACAAGTATATGGAACATTTAGTACAACTTTCTTGTTAATATTTTACTAAGTATATGTTCTTTTTATTTTGATCTCATGTTACACAATTTTTTCAAATGTACATACGGCGTCCAGTACATCTTTGACTTTACTACTCAACATGATGACCTTAAATAGCAGAACTAAAGTTCTGTACATTATCTACAGAGGCGCTGATTCTTGTGTGGACTGCCTACGTGACAAATACCATGTTCTATCAATAGGTCATCCCGTAAATGTAATTGCGCTTCTAGAAGTATCGATATCGTAACTTTCGCTCTCATATATACGTAACCATGTATATAGATTATCCTCTTATTTAAAACGAAACATTATTATATATACTAAAAGGAATAACGGTCCTAAACATTATATGTATATTACATCCCAAACTTTATTCAGTAAACTTAATTTTTCTAATCGTCAATTCGTTATTAACTCCTTATATTATAGCATACATATATAATATAAAAAACAATATGCTCTGGTGGTCTGATTAATTTCATCAACAGACGAAAATTCACCTCTACTCAGTTTATTTCCTTGTAAATGTAAAATGAACAAAGTGACATTGAAAAAAAATGTGAAATAATAACAACACAACAAGAAAGTTGTATCCGCGGTCGAAAGTTCAACGGTTCCAGAGGCGCATGCGCAGTAAAGTAAGTTAGCGCGGAACACCCGGATGTGCTGCCGCACGAGCACGATACGGTAGAAGGAAGAGACATGACGCCATGTTTTGATGTCGTCATCCCCCCCCAAACCGCTGTTTCTCGAGTAGCACAATAGTCTGTCAGTGTTTTTCTGTTGTGCGCCTCGTGTTCCGTGTTCCTTTCGGTGGCCGTTTTGGCGTGCTCCATTTCGTCCTCCCCATCGTCGTGTCGAATGTTGGATGCTTGCCTTTTGGACTAACGATTGCCCTCGTGGATTGACGGTCGCTGGAGGTGGCCCTTCGTGTCTTTTCATGTCTGGCGATGTAACCGCAGAGCGGGGGGATCCGCGAGCGTCGTCTACGTGGTGGTAGTGTCCTAGTGCGGGGAGGACGAGCGACCACGATCCTCCACCGAACGGTTAATCCAAGTGGTTACGTCACACACGATCCTGAGCTGGGCTTTCGAAAGAAACGACTTACTAAAGAAGTGGAAGGCGACGACGACGGGGACGAGGACGACGGGCCTGCTAAAATGGAGCTGCGCCTGCACTCGCCAGCCGGAGCAGAACCGATCGTCTATCAATGGCCCCTTACCTCCGGATCCGGATCTGTGAGTAGTGGACCTTCCTAATTACGTACTTGTGATTGTTCTATCTTTGGGAAATACTACGTGATATTGTTGGAAATACATAAAATGCTGGTACGTGACCTGTCTTTTATCCCTCACTCTCACAGCTGATCGTATATGTACCGCACGACGCGATTTTTTCCCACCTTTATTTCATCTCGTTGTCACGTTTATTTTACTCTGTCGGAAAGTTTTTTTAATTATCGAATTCTCTACATCGTGTATTTATTTGTAATTATTTGTTATTATATATGAGGTTCTTAATTGTTCACTGTATACTCTGTGTACATATGTATGTAGAGAAAAAAATGATTCTTTGGTTTTTCCAAACAAAATAGTTTCCTTTAAATTCCTCGTATAAATTATTTATTGTAGGTTAATTGTTTCTTTATTGTAAATAAAGATAATAATAAAATATGGATATTGTCATAAATTATAAGTTATCTGTGTTAAATTACAAATGTAGTAATATAATTTTGATGTTATAATGATTATTTTATTGACTTTAATTTGTAGACATTTATTTGTTTAAATACGTTTAAAAACATTTGTATTAGAGTCATAAATCAAAGGATACTGATTTATGACAGTAGGAAATCTCAAATAGGAGGTCATCCTTATTGCAGGCTATAAATCTTCATTAGTATATAACATATTCTCTATTTCCTATACATTCTTTTGTATATGGTTTTATAAAATATATTTAGGGTATAAATTCTAAAGTTGGAAAATATTGACAGATAAAAAATATTTTTATATTTATGTTTAAGTTACTGAATAAGTTTATTAAAAAAGGAAAAGATGAAACAGAATTTTACATAATGTTTATGAAAATTATATATTTGAAAGAGAATCAAATGGATTTTATTAATTAATTATAGGATCGTCATGATGGTGCACTTGATGTTGTTGAAACAATGAGATGGGTTTGTGAGGATCTGCCAGATCTAAAGCTACCATTAGAAAATAACATTTTATGTGATTATGACACAAGAGATTATGAAAGTATGAAAAATTTATGTGACAAATTTAATAGAGCAATTGATAGTTTAGTTCAACTGGTAAGTAAAATAATTAGTTATATTTAATTAAATCCATAATTTATTTATAATAATTGAGCATAATTTGACATAGGAGAAAGGCACTAGTTTACCATCTCAAAGATTGAATAAAAGACCTAGTCGAGGTTTACTTAGGCATATACTTCAGCAAACATATAATCAAGCAGTAGTGGAACCAGACAAATTAAATCAGTATGAGCCATTTTCACCAGAAGTGTATGGAGAAACTAGTTATGAACTTGTGTGTCAAATGATTGATCAAATTGATGTAACAGAAGATGATGTATTTGTTGACTTGGGATCTGGAGTTGGGCAAGTGGTTCTTCAAATGGCTGCAGCAACTTTATGCAAAATTTGTATTGGAGTTGAAAGAGCTGATGTACCATCAAGATATGCACAGGTACATTACTTCTTTAAGATATTTTGGAGACGGTACTGTTGAATTAATAATTAATATTATCTGTACAAGTCTTATTTTTGTCAAATATTAGAGTATGGAAGTAAACTTTCGTAAATGGTTGAATTGGTATGGGAAAAGATGCGGTGAATATCGTTTGGTAAAAGGCGATTTTTTAGCTGATGAACATCGTGAAAGCATTACTGGAGCTACGATAGTGTTTGTTAATAATTTTGCATTCGGCCCAACGGTGGACCATCAACTGAAAGAACGATTTGCTGATTTACGGGATGGAGCACGAATCGTATCGTCAAAATCATTTTGCCCCCTCAACTTTCGCATAACGGATAGAAATCTCAGTGGTAATGTATCATATTTTTATAAAAGACGCAATATACGTGCTACGTCACAAACATATCTTTTTTATTTACAGATATTGGTACAATAATGCATGTATCAGAGATGTCACCACTAAAGGGTTCTGTCTCGTGGACTGGTAAACCGGTATCTTATTATTTACATGTAATTGATCGTACTAAGTTAGAACGTTATTTCCACCGTTTAAAGAATAACAAACAAGGTGGCGACGAAAATTCTGATTCTGTGATAAACAACACTGCCAACAATAATAATAAGGTTACAAATAGAGGTGAGAGAGGTGATAGAGCTAAACGAGATCTTTCGAGGCAGTTAGAAAGCCCGAATCATTCGGAGCAACAAGGAACGAATAGCGATTCTGATGCAGATGAGAATAACATTAAAAATCGTCGGCAATCAAATAAGATCCGTAGAAAACTAAATAGAAAATCAAATGGTATAAGACCCCCAGCTAGAGGGAGACAGAGGGGAAGAGGCGTGAAGAAATCAAAGCCCAAGAAAGCAATTAATATTTCTGGTTTGGACTTATTGCATAGTCAAACATTACTGAGTACATCTCCACAAGCTTTGGGAAAGAAACCACCGCCCGCACCCGGTTGCGTGGATCAACAGCTGTCTTCATTATCACTTTCATTACAGTCACATTCCACCTCTGTGCATGAAGAACTTAGTATACCACCTGCTCCGTCCGCCACTCCGTACGCATTACAAATACTTTTGGACTTGTACAGGTATCTTTGCTTTCTGTAAAATATACATATATGTATGCTGTTTGTATACGTATTTCTTTATACAAATACATTTTCGTATGCAGGGACCAATTTATGCTCATGTTAGAATCAATGAGAACTCCTTCGTACAGAGTGTCAGTCAATACAGATATTGCAAAAGAAAGAGAAAGAAATTCAAAGTTACAATCGAGAGCGGCGCAATTAGAAAAACAAATAAAGGTATTAATTGATGATAGTGTAGCACTTTTAAAAGCAAGAATGACCGAGTTAGGTATAAATGCGACATCGCCTGGAGATTTACTTGCAAAGGCTAAGGAGATAGTTCTTAGACACAAACAGTTGCAAGCTAAAGCAAGTAAGCTACAGGCCCAGGTTGGATCTATGGAAAATGAACAATCGAGATTAACTGCGCTTAGACATCAAGAATTACAAGAAAAGTATAGTAGTCTCACAAATACGAATAGCATATCAAATCCATCACAACCACTTACTCAGGATTACATATTGAAAGAAATTTCTGCAACTTTGTCTCAACGTAAAAGATTACATTGTCAGGTTGGTAGAATGTTCTTATTATCATTTTTATTATTAAAATATATACTATACAATTAAATACAAACAAATGTTTAAATACATAAATTGAGATCTAATAAATTTACAGGTATCCAAATTGGAACATGAACTAAATGTTCTGGAAAGAGCAAGTAATGAAAAACAAGTTGCTGCAATAGCTCAGCAACAAAGAGAGGCACTAGGTTCTAAACACTCGCAAAGTCAACATCATCATCAGCAGCAAAATGGAAAGAGCGGATCGTCACGAAAAAATAGAGAAGGACGTTCTAGATCGCAAGAATGGCCTGATGTTCCTGATATTGGGAAAATACAGGAAAATAATCCAGAAATATTAGCGCAAAAGATCTTGGAAACCGGCAGACAAATAGAAGCTGGCCGAATATTAAACAGACAAAATACTAGTACCAGTACTAATTCTAGAACCAGACTGCCACAAGCATCTCTCAGTTTTTCTACTACTTCACCATCCATTTCATCCTCACAATCGCAAATAAATAATAAGGAGACAACAAATAGAACTCAGGAACCTCCTAGGGTTGCAAATTTCGAAGATAGATTAAAGAGTATCATTACGAGTGTTTTAAATGAAGATCAGCAAAATAGAAATAAGCAACAACAAATGCAACTACAGGTGCAATTACAAAATCAGACTGAGCAAGATAGAAAACGAATTGCATTGCCACAAAATGTTTCTACTCCTGATTATACACAGGTAATATTATAATAATTTTATCTCAATTATTTTATCTAATATGTAAACCATTTTTCTATAGGTTTCACCTGCGAAGTTAGCACTTCGTCGTCACCTCTCTCAAGAACGTCTTTCCTCTCATTTAACACCATCTGATAGGCCAACAATCGACTCGAGGCAATCGAATCATGATAATCGTATTGTAACAGGAGGAAATGGATTGCTCGGCACTAGAACAATCGGTGATTTAGTCAGTGGAGAAATAGAGAGAACGCTAGAAATATCCAACCAATCTATAATAAATGCTGCTGTTGATATGAGCGCAATTGTAAGGCCAGAAAATGTATATTCTCCTATCAGTAGACCAGCTAGTGCAGAAGGTGATGCTGGCTTATCAACTCTGGCGCACGTAGCAAGTTACGCTCCAACTTCTTCTGCCATTTCAACATGTACTCCTACCACTACTTCAAGATCATCTGTGTTATTTACTCCAGTAACACAACCACAAAGGTATTATATTATACGCTTATCTAGCAGTAATTGTGTTCTTATAAATTAGAAGTTCCATTTTATAATTCATTTTTCCTTATTTAGATACACACCAGTCCAGTTACCTCGTGCAGATATCAAACCGTATCATGAATCGTATTTCTCTGACAATCCTTCTCAGTCACTCACACAGGCCCATCCGCCACCACCATTACATACATCACAGGCATCATCAAACGGCGAGCTTTTGCCAGTAGAAGGATTAGCTGCATCTTTACATGCTCGTATTTTAAATAATCACAACACAAAAACCGAGCCAATACTGACTACAAATAGAAGGTATTAAAATTTTATTTAGTTTTCCTTTTCTTTTCTTTTGTGTTAGGAAAAGTGATTTGACCCATATAGTTCTATCGTAATAGATTTCAACCATATCCTCGATATGCAACCAGTAGCAACAATAATGGCAGTACAACAACAAATGGTATGGTGACAGCCATTTGTCAATCACAACCTTCGATGTCACTAAAAACAGAGGCAGTGGTATCATCAGTAAGCACAAGCGGAGCGCCATTGAGTCCTCTTGTGGAACCACATTCTAATACGTCCACGCCGCTAGTTGATGAGCCCCAAATGACAACACAGAGACAACGAAATGGTATTGGCGATGACGGTGAGCAGAACGTTCTATATTTCAATTTTACTCCTTCTATTATGCATTCTGTCAAAGTATTAGAGTAGGAAATGCTTTGGAATGTATATATCTAAGTTTTAAAATATGCTTTTCACACTGGCTGTAAGAAAAAATATGAGTATATTTGAAATTTTGAAATATTTCTAAATACTAAAGACTAATTTTTACAATGTGATCACAGCAATATAAAATAGCAATACAAGTTATCAATCCAGCAACAAAATGGAAAAAAATATCTTGAAATTAATGCAAATATTTCCCTTTTACATTCCACAATTAGCATTTTGACTTTACTGTACACAAAGTGTATTTGCTCTACTCATCAATACTCTAAATCTTTACTATATAGAACCTATACTCTAAACACCTTGCTTTATCTTTCTTAAGATACTATCGTATTAATTTCTGCTACGCACCTTTTATTAGTTTTTTTATGCACTAATGGTTTACAATCATTGTCTATGGTTTCCCTTATCTTATGGAGCTGGTACTTGATCTTTATTTATATTTATTTTTGTTGTTGTTTGCTGTATTTGTTAGATGCACTGTAGCTGTTTGTTGGTTAGATCTGTCTGTCACATACTCAATCTCACTCACAACCCTTGAAGCTTGTTTTATTAGAGATTGAGACACATTCAGAGGGAGAAATCAAAAAGTACGGCTGCCTGTGGGTTGGTTCGTGGTTGCTGGTGAGTTATCCCACAGGAGTTGTCCAAAATTCCTTTTTTATATTAGTGTTATTACAGCCATTCGATAAAATGCAGATTTAGATTTTTAGCTTTCTTATATATTTTTTATATTATATAAATATTAGACATATTATCTATATAATATAATAAATTTTCCATGAAAATAAGCCAGACTCAAGAAATTTTTTTGGTAAAAACAATAATAAAGGTTATTTCACAATTTACAGCCTACTTATGCATAACAAGGAACTTAAGAACAGATGGAGCATGTTAAATTTATATAAAAATACTGTATCTTTACTTGATGGGTTTTTGTAATTTTTGGTGCATGCTTTTCTGCATGATAGCATAATATATAAAATGCGATTAATGTAGTGTTTCTTTCATTGAGTAGTTATATGCGTTGTACAAGAAAAGATGAAGTGGATTTTACAAGGTACTGTACATGATAAATATCGCACATATTTTTTATTTGCATAACAAAAATAAAACAAATGACACTTACTAATTACATGATGAACATTTACATCGTAGCATTTATCTTTAATGACAACTATATTTCAAGCAGTACTGCTTCTTATACACTATCTTTAAAATAATATTTACTATCTCCATACACAATACAGATAATATACTATTTTACCAATAGAATCGTTTTATTACACAATAACTATGATTTAACACGTATGTGCATAGTGCATATAAGTAATGACAAAGTAACAATTACAATTATACAAATATACTTTACTGTACGATTATTGAAAAGGGTTATTGGCTTATTTTTATGAAAATACGTTGTACCGTCTTAGAGCGTGTAAGCAGTGTATCTAAGTGGAGTTCATTTTGCAGACGGAGAAGCGGATTGGCAAGATCGTATCAGTTCTGGATTTGATAGATTGGTTGCATTCGCGTCGACGGAGTTGGACAAGCGAAGAAGATCTACAGAGGGAGTAAACACAAGTCCTGACAGCGGTTTAGGATCGGACAGCACGGTGACGGGACCTCCACCGGTGATTCCGTCGCCAGATGAAGCACTGGGACCTCCACGTACACCTTCACCGACCAGTCCTCGCCCACCGAATCCCTCCAACAGTAGTAGTACGAGCAGTAACAGCAGTAGTAGCAGTAGCACATCTTCGGTGCCTCTAAAATATCAACGTCATCCAGATCCGGAACGACATCATTTTAAGAAAAAGTTTTTTCATAGAGATTGGAACAACTCTGGGAGTACCAGTAAGTTTCGTCCTAAAGGCAAGGATTGGGATTGGAATCATTCAGGACAATGGCCTTCGAATGACGAACAATCTTAATCAATTTTTTATACAGCGTGTCTTCATAAGTTAGTATGTTAAGCTTTTTAACGGGTTGTACCTTATGGTTTGATTGACAGAAATAAGTTGAATGCAAGTCTATATTTCTTTATTTACAGATGCAATAAAACTCCATTTATCGAACACCATCTTTGCGACGAAGCTTTATTTAGCGATTCTATGTATCCGAGTTTTATTTACGTTCTATTTATCCATGAGTATGAAATCATATTATTTAAATGAAATCGTAGGTAGTAGGAAGAGTCAGTGAACTGCATAACTGCAATTGAACTGAACTGTTTGTTTCTACATGGATTCAGATAAATAGAGTTTTATTCGTGTATTATTTCATTTCATAGTAGAAATATTATTTTCTGCTTTCCTTTTTGCTCTTCGTAATGTAGCGTTTAAGACAATTCTAAATTATTTTGGAACATACATGTATATTGTTGCAGTATAAGACACTTTTTGTGATTCAGCTCGAAGTGGTACTTGTATTCGACTTAAAAATTTTTCTTCTTTAATTATTTTTTTCCTTTGGACTAAAGAATAAGAAATGACTCAGTGAAGTGAGATGTTCTATAATTTGCCTTTTATATGTTTCATCCAAATATTTATTTATTTAACGGAGGCCTTGATCACAAGGCTAAAAGTATTATGAAATTTTTTCGGAATGCTACATTTCGATAGTAAAATCTATTTAATATTTAACTGTATACTCACGCGTATATTAAAACGTGAAGTACCGAAGAACGTCAAAGACGCTGTTATACATTACTCACTGATAAGCATTTGAAGTTAATATTAACTACTACATTTTTTGATGAAAGAAAAAAAACAATTTAGAAGATAATCATTGTCGATTTGATATATGGACATACGGTGAGAATGTGTTTGCCTTCATAAAATATATGCTAATACCATAGAGATTATATTCCGTAAAAAAAAAGAAAAGGAAAAGTTAAACAATTTGTAAATGAATTCGTCTATAATTATGGTATGTGACTATCACATATAAAATGTAGTAAGTTAAAGAAAAGTGCTGTGTAAAAAATCTAACATATATTACGGGCGTCGTAGCTAACGTAACTAGCTCACAAAAAGGGAAGAAAAGAAGCTACCAAAACCTATGTGTGTTCGTAGCAAATATTCGCTGCATATTTTATACGCAGCTCTGTATCCCCCAATTGTTTCCGGAGGATGCAGTTATCGAAGTGTTCACTGTTGCTCATAAACGAATATGACGACAGACAGCGAAGAATAGTCATTTCACTAACCGCAAGTTAAATCTAACTCATCTTTCTTTTTTGTTTTTGTTTCTTTTTTTTGGCACAAATTTAGCCACTGATTTTTAAGATTGTGCAAAATAATCCAAAGAACGACCTCTCCATGAGAGTTTAAATAAAGAAATTTTCCCAGCAGAGTTTGATCAGACTTGAAATAATCTCGCTGGTGAATACGAGATTCGACGTGTAAATAAAATGCGACGTACCTTTTAAAAAATACGCGCATCTACATTGTATAAAAGATTTTTTAGTCATTGTGTCGTAAATATAGCAGAAAGTTTGTAAAAATGAGAGAAAGGAACAACCGAGTAACTGTCAACAATTGAAATGTAAGAAAAAAGAAAACAAAATGGAGTTTAGAAGAAAATCGACCACTCCTCGTACATGATTGTAATTAGTTATCAAATTATTTAATAATCCTCTTATACATTAGTACGATATAATTAAATAACGATGTAGGCACCTGCCAAGTTTAGCATGTTATATACACTGCCGAAAAACTTCTTTAATTTTATTATTGATCATTATTATTATTTATTGTTTCTATTGAAATATTTTAATACTAAGGTTTTTGTAACAAGCATATTTTCTCTTTCATTCCTACCTTCCATTTGCGTGATTTATCACTGCAGTAATAAAAGAAGAAGAACAAAACGAAACTTAAGGAATGGTGATAAAATGAAAATAATACCGATGTTGTATTGTTACCATTTTGTTGAGGTAATAAGAGAGAAAAACAGTATAGAATGATAAATGCATTTTTAAGCGTATATCAATGGGGGTAAAAGAAATTTATTACGATGTTGCCTGATTATGTTAATTGTTATCTATGCAATAATACACACTTTTGTTGTAAACGAAAGGACACGTTAGTAGGTTTGTTAGGGTAATTCGTTGATTTGCTGCGTGAGCGAACAATGGTTGAAATATACATATATACACAAGAAATGATCATAACACGATTTTATAGAACCGAGAAACAGATGTAAACAGTATCTGTAGATATAATGCAACAAAGTACAAAGTTCTACCTGAACAGATTATATTTCATACAGTATCTGTTTTGTACATCGAGTAACCAATGCATTGAAATATACCACATTTTTATCTTAATTTATTAAATCTTTAATCGTTCCATTGACAATGCTATTATCACGTTCATTAAAAAAAAAAAAAGAAGCTGTATATTCTGTACTATCATTTAATGTATACATGTAAGTTATATAGAAAACGGTATTTACGACAAAAAAAAGTTATCAACTTCCTATGAATTCCGTTTCCTATGCACCTCGATGAACATTCACGTAGAACTCCTACATTATTATTACATAATTCATTCAAATCTCAGTGTCAATGACATTGGCAATACAGGTGCCAGCATGCATCTCGTATTGTATATATATTATGCTTTTGCAAAAGATAAATGATATACGGGTTTCGCAACCCATGCACTCACGCGCGTATATAAGAACAAGTTTGTCGCTCTTCTATGTACTTGAACTTGAATTTTATAACGTGCACCATGGCCTTCGTATTAGAAACTGTTCTACTGCTTTTATTCCGATTAGCTTACGCTCGAAACATGCAGGACATTGAAATTGTTTTATTACCATTATGGAATGCGGAAGATAGCGCAGAGGTAGTTATCTATTGCAACATCTTTATTTTTATATACGTATATAATTTACAAAATTTGCACGTTCACTGTATGCGCATTGGATTAAAGTCAACACTTGCCTCTTTGTAATTTGCATGCGATACGCAAATTAAAAAACGCGACATTTTCAAAATAAGTTTTATAGTAAAATAATTTTATTAATATAGTTTATTAAATTAATAATATTCCTTCTATAAAGCTAATATCATTGTACGTTATAAGTTACTTCATCGGTAAATTACAGATGCCTCTAAGCTTCAAAGCGTTCGACCAATCGGTTGAACTAATGTTACACAGAAACGATAAAATCACAGCACCTCAATTTAAAATTTGGAAGCACAGCGATACAGATATCATGGAAGAGTTAGAGCTTAGTAAACCAATCTCGTGTCATTACCTTCATCGAGATGATCTTAGTTCCGCTGCTGTGAGTCTTTGTGGAGAGCATGGTGTGGTCAGTATTGAAATTCCGAAACATTAGAAAGAAAGACATTTCGTAAAACAAGCGCTTTTTTATCACAGCATGGTCTCATTTTTCTAAATAACACCACATTAGAGATTACACCGCTTCAGAGTCAGGATATCTCATTTTTCCATGATCATTACATACGACGACGTTCAGAAATGTTGGGAGAGCCTCATATCGTCAGAAGAACTTACAGTTCTTTCACGTTTTTCGAAGATGATTCAGATTATTCTACTCAACTTCATAATTATTTAACAGATGGAAATGAGATCAGAGAACCATTTGAAAATGTCAACAGAAATAACATAAACGATGCTTTGACATTAGAATTGGCATTGTTCTTTGACGAGACTGGCTACAATATCTTTTCACCATTTTTTGATAAGAACGACGAGAAGATCATCGACATGCTATTAGCTTACGTAAACGGTGTACAGGCAATTTATCATCATCCCAGTTTAGGAATTGCAATCGATATTTCCCTCGTTAGATTGGAGATTATGCAAAAACAGCCACGTGTTCTACCGCATCACGATGGCGAACGAGGAAAATTATTGGATTCTTTTTGCAATTACGCGATGAAGGAGAATCCGGAGGATGAATTTCATCCTGATCATTGGGACATAGGTTTGTACGTTTCTGGTTTGGATTTCTATGTTGTGGAGGCTGGGCAAAAAAATAGTGCCACTATGGGTCTGGCAGTAGTAGGTGGATTGTGCATCAAACAATATTCTTGCGTTATTGCTGAGTTAGGCGTGACGAATCAATTTGGAAAACCATTTCCATCGGCAGGGTTCACGTCTGTTTATATAGCAGCTCACGAAATCGGACATAAGTAAGTTCATTCGTTCTCTTAGTCTAGTTCTCTTCTCTAATTTTTGAAATCTCTCAACACGAACGAACTTAAACGACATTTTCCTACAAAAATGTTAAGAAGAAATATCTGGATAACATTGATTAATGATTCTCTCCTAAAAAGTTTAGGGATGCATCACGATTCGGTTGGAAACAGGTGTCCAAGGGATGGCTACATAATGTCTCCTAGTAGAGGTATCAATGGCGAGACCGCTTGGTCAGAATGCAGTCGCGATGTGGTTCAAAATCTTCCATATACGAAACCCTGTCTGAAAGACAGGCCAACTTCGCCTATAAGCAGTCGATTGGATCACAGCAAGTTCTTCAATCTACCAGGCAGAGAATGGACCGCTAAAAGACAATGTGAAGTGCTACTCCGCGATAAAGACGCTACTGTAGCCACGTTGTATAAAGTCTGCGAGTCGCTACAGTGTAAGACTCCGCATAGAAACGGATACTATTTCGCTGGACCTGCTCTAGATGGAACTTACTGTGCACCAGGCAAAGAGTGCCGCGGTGGTGAATGTAAAAACGCCCTACAAATGTACCCCGATTTTATTCAACAGGGAGGATGGAGTGAATGGAAAACAGGGTCCTGTAAAAGTGGATGCTTGATGAAATCGACCGGCGCTCAAACTAGACGACGATACTGCGACAGGCCAATGCCAAAGAACACAGAAACCGGTTGCCAAGGATTGCACTATGACGTAGTTCTTTGCAAAGACGATAATCTATGCAAGAAGAAGCGCAAGAGCATGAGCGAGTTCGCGGCACTGAGGTGCGGAGAGTTCAGCGAAAGATTGCCAGAATTGGATGCGAAGGGTGGCGGGCTACAAGCGCCGCACGAACGCGAAAGGCCATGGATGGCCTGCGCTATATTCTGTCGGCGAAAAGACATAGCATCTTATTACACGCCGCGCGTGGAATTAAACGACCTTGGCCTTGACCCATACTTTCCAGATGGGACATGGTGTCATGTCGAGGAGGGACAAAATTATTTTTGTCGCCAGCACCACTGTCTACCAGAGAGTATTCGTTCCGATAAAACGCTGCAAAATGATCGGCAGAGGAACGACGACATTGAGTTCGGCCCTCAAAATGCACACGCCGGAAGGCTTCGTCTTGACAATCAGGTGATTAAGTATTTGAGCCTGGGCCCCGACGGGTTGCCCCTCTTGACTTCCTTGTCGTACGGTATTGGGTTTCCGCCAGATGAGGATGAGTGGATCGATAAAGATTACGTAGAACTGATGAAACCAACGGAAGAAACTTCCTTTGAGTCATCGTATCGGATAAGAGAATAATTTTTTTTCATTTTGTCTAACTCTTTTATTTATTTTTGTTAAGTATTTTTTATTGATTTCAGTACCTTCATCTAATTTTGATAAATTATAATTATTGAAGTATTTCTTTATCGTGTCAATCTTTAACATAGGTGATTGATAAGATAACGATATCAAGTCTAATTACTGATTAATGTAAAAAAGATCGATAAAAAAGAAAGAAAAAGAAAAGTTTCTAAGAGAATTCGAATTATTAATATTAAAAGCGAAGTGTTCAAGTGTTCTCCTCATTATTATTCAATTGTATTCCTTACTTTATATAATGCAGTATAAATATAAATATACCAATAAATTATACACCAATATACATATGTATATAGGTATGAGAAACACACGTAGAAAAATGAAGGGTGTAAACCTCATACGTGAATATATATGTATATGCATATTTACACCGAAATTCTACTGTTTCACTACGCAATTGTATGTGAAAGTATCTCAGGCCTCGGGAGATAGGACGATGACGTCATCTACTTCGCTGTCTATTTTAGGAGTGTCCCGATGTTATATCCAGCGTAGGAGCGATCATGAGACAAAAGGATTGAATAAAAATACAAAATCGTGTCACTTAATTGTATCGATATTATTTTAGCGTACAAATAATTAACCAACCATTAAAATTAAGAAAACGCGTTACATAAGAAAACAATCAGCTCGATATTACAAATAGTTGTTTATACATACATGTGCTTTCATATGACAAAAACCTCCATCCAGTCACCGTGAAATTGAAGGAAATTAATGAGCAAGGTACAATTTGTTGTTTGAATATACAAATTTAATTTGTTCTACTATATACTTACGTATCTATGTACGTACTTGTAATTCATTGAAAATGGGAAAGAACCAAATTACAATATATATATGAATGATGGAATAAGAGAACAAAAGGCAAAATAAGATGATTGGAACACAATGATGGTGGCAATTTGTCATACTTCCGCAGATTTACCATTCACACAAACCAGGCACGCTAGACGCATTTACATTAAAGAATACTTACAGACCATATACGCATACGCAAACGCATTCATTCACCATAATTGTATACATAATACATACTCTGAATGTACAGAATAAACAAAATTAAGCAAGTCACATTCATACAGAGCTGCATTCTAACGGACTCGCACTGTTAAATCATATAACTTAACGTAAATATATTCGGTCTTATTCAATATTTTAGGATCTTTCTTCCCGCATGTAAAGGCAAAATACGTTTCACTGCACTACGAAAGCAATGGTCATTTGTTTTACTCTTTCGAATTATAACAAACATAAATTTGCCTAAACCCAAATCAAAAACCTGATTTACATTTGACTAATCGAAAACCACATTTTCCTAGCTAGAAGATAAAATTATTATTTGCATCGTCTCAACAAATATTTGTTCACAGCTCTCTAACCACGTATTTATGTACTAGAACGTACACGAGTGTTTATTCTCGTCAATTGGGACGATTAGAGGACTGTCGTTGTGATGACAATTATCCATGCTTTTTTTCGTTCTCAATTCTGTGTTCAATTCGGTAGAGTATCGTACAATATGTCCCTCGCACTTTGCGTTAATGTGTCAGGAAATTTGATGTCGAATGAGACCAGGAGATCACCTTTCCTTGATGGTTCCTTTGGGAATGGTAGGCCATGACCCTGAATCCTCCTAACCATATTGGGTTTTACAATTTCTCTTGTCAAATTTAAGTTGATTTTTTCGCCAGTAAGCGTAGGAACTTCAATGATAGTACCACATAAAGCTTGTTTCAGACTTAGTTTGCAAGTGTATCGTATATCACTTCCTTCCCTTCTAAAAAGAGGATGTGGTTTATCTCTGATGATGAAAACAATATCTGCTGGAACCTTTCCACGGCCTTGGTCACCTTCTTTTTGGAACGTTATCTTAGTGCCAGCTTTCCATCCAGGTTTTACATTAATTGTGAGAACCTTGTCTTCTTTTTTGGTAGAACCATCTGGCTGAACAACTCGTTTGGAGATTTTCATTTTCTTTGTACAACCACGTAGAATCTCTTCTAAGCTGATATACAGATCATGCTCGATAGCAGGGTCTTGAGCGCGGTCTTTATTGCCTCCTCTGCCAGAATTAGACCCCACAAAGTTGAAAGAATGTGACCTAAAAGCTCCACCTTGACCTTGACGTTGTGGTCCAACTCCCAATCCAAGTGGATCGTCTATGTCCATATCATCATCGTGGAAAGTGAAAACCCGGTTTCCTATAGGGCCTCCAAATTCAAAAAATGTTTGGAAAGGACTAGCAGAACCAAAGAATTGAGCAAACGTTGCTTTTGGATCTCCATGGAAAGTATATGTCGTGCCACCGCCACCTCCTCCTGCTGTTCCAGCTCCTCCCTTTAATCCTTCCTCTCCAAACTTGTCATATACTTCCCTCTTTTTAGCATCAGAAAGTACTTCATAAGCTTCAGCTATTTCCTTGAACTTCTCCTCTGCCCCAGCACTCCTGTTTTTATCAGGATGATACTTTAAAGCTAACTTTCTGTAGGCTTTTTTGATCTCATCGTCACTGGCAATTTTGCTTATGCCTAATATTTTATAGTAATCTTTCCCCATTGGTTACAGATCTGGAACAATTTAAATAAAAGGAAGATTGATATATTGTTTGTGTAAAAATGAAAAATACAAATTTGTTGAAACAAAGAATCAATTTATTGTCTTTTATTTACAATTATCAAATTACATTTCATTGATCCCTTTTTATGGTATTTTTCTAAATCATTATATCATCTAATTATAAGAAATTACTTCAATTTACTTAAATTGTTTTCTATTAAACTATAAGTAGATTTATGACGTATATGAAGCATTTTGTAAGTTATTTTTTTATGGAAAGTATATCATACATATTACATTCTATTCAAAATTATACTGTTGCACATATCGCGGACATTACATACATAACAATGTGTGATCCAAGTGAAATATTACATCATTGCAAAACACGTTTTTCGAGGGTCCGTATAATGTTCTATATCGACGATTTGGGAAACGATGTTTAACGCAACGTGACCATAAAAGTGCGGCTCTTTCTGAAGTTTCAAGTACGATTCGACGTCATACAACACAAAGAACTGTTTTTGTCTTTTACAAATCACTTTAGAAAATACAAAATATATTCTTTTTTATTATATACATATATCAAAATCATTTTTCAGTTCCATCTTACTTTTCCATTTACATAACTTTACATAATTGTATTGGAGGTTATTGATTTAGACTAACGAAATGTCTACAAAAATTTATCAAACGAAATCTTGAGTGCTTTATCGAAATCTTTTACGGTACGGTTAAACTTTGCATCCTAGTACTAATACTACTATTATATGACGTATAGGTTTTGCAATCGAGAAAACAAGTAATTGTGAAAAGGCTACATAACTCTGGAAATTTGAAAGTTTGAAGAACAGTTGGTTTTATATCAGATAGCGTTTATTATCGAATTAAACTGGTAAAAGCACAAGAGTAGAAAACCTGTTCCGTTCTCCCAACTATCGAGAGACGGAGACTGAACAATGGTATATAGGTACTAAATACGATAATGCCAATGATCTGCCATTTTTTCGCATATTCTCGAGAAAAGAAGTATGGATGTCTCTCTAACGCACACCCACGTATGTATTTCACCGATATCTATTTCTGGCAATGATGAGCGCGTACAAGCGATGAACGTGTCCGCTTCTACAAACGTGCAACGATTGCGAGCAGCGTAAAAATAAATTCTACTGTGTCCACGATGGCTACCCTAATCTCCACCTTGAAGCATTTATCTATCATAAAATTATGCTACGAATATACTCGAATGACTCCCCATCGCGGATCGCCCATTTTATTTCCTCACGAACATCTGACAGAATCCAAGGAACACCCTACGGTAGTATTTATCGTTGATGATTTTCATTCGACACTTACCGTTGCTGTTCTTGTTATCGCTTGATAAATTAGAAAATCCAATTGGCACTAAATTCACTGAGATTTCTGAAAAAACGTTACGCAGTTTGATGAAATGTTTGTTTCTGACAGATTGGATGAAACAACATTTAACACCTCTCTTTACGTACTAAAGTGTCGCGTAAGCTGTGCAGTCCATATATACAAACTTTCCTTCTAGTGGCTTCCGGAACTTTCGAGAATGGGTCGACGGCAGTTCCGTAGCACTTATTTAATGACGTCAGTAATCCCCACTCCTAGTTATAGATCGAAAACGCGACCGAAAATCGCGCGCGCTTTATGAAACGTAATATCGACACCATAATAAATAAACGATATATTCAGTAAATAATATACTAGCAATATATATTGAATAAAGTTTATATTACTTTGGCAAATAACAATAATTTTGCACATTTAACTCTATTGGACGGAAAAAGATAAGTGAAATATTGTTCTCGTTATGATCTGAACTTAGCCGAGTATGCTATTGATATACTTGATGAACGTAATTGTGGATATTAATTCTATGCATACATACATATAATGCATTTATGAAGTTTGAGGACATTTAAATATTACCATCGAATGAATTTTTATAATCGATAAAATAGTATATGGATCATTATTTTATTAGTTGCGCCAACTGTTGAATTCTATAATATCATAATAGTTATACAAGATGCAATAATAACTGAGATTTGTTTTTGCTAGAAGAGAAACTATAGTTTTTTTTTTTAATAGTACTTAATAATTTATATTTTTAATAGTAAGTTAATAGTACTGGCCATTTGTACAAATTCCATTTCACTTTCCTCTGCAGAAATTGTAATTAATCCTATAAGGAGCGTACTGCATTATCATGTGGAACAAATAATTTGATAATTTTTAAAATAAATTTATTAAGATTGTATTTATTGTACGAATATTTACATAGTATAGTTCATATCTGGTAAAAATCGAAAATATTCCTTTGTACGTAACAAATAAACGTATTATTGTTTATATATACATTACATACATCATTACACGAAAGTCAAATTGATTTAATTAGCACCACGTGTATTTCATATATGCACAACAAATACACTATTCAATGTATGTATTTATCTGCTCAATCGTAAGAACAGCGCGTGTCTACATTCTCGTGAATTCGGTGGCATGTATTTGTCATAAAAATCTTGAACAAATTCTTCTACTTTAAAACCGAATTTCTGATATAAAATTAACGCTGGGTTAGTAGCTGAAACGTGTAACGTAACATCTTTGCCCATACATGTTTGGATTAAATGATACAGCATAAATGTTCCTATGCCAGATCTACGCCATTCAGGACGAGTTAGAAAAAATGATATGTAAGCTTCGTTGTAACCAACATCGGGAACTAAAATTGCAAATCCTATAATTAACTTTTTGTACAAAACCACACAGCTAAAGTCAGGGTACTGCAAGCACTCTGTCACTGAAAAAATAAAAATTTTTTATATAAATTTTTTTATAAAAGATAATCTTGCATCAAACCATTATATAATCGTTGTGTTCACTCACAATCAATGCCCGGCCAAAAGAATTGGCTACACAGACTATTAATCGCGGGAATGTGCTGAGGCCTCACATATGAGTAATCAATCGGCGCTGTCGGCGGTGCTTTCCATTTAGGATTAGATTTATTGACTTTAACACGAAGCTCTTCCATTACTTTCACCCATAAAGGACGGCATGAAGTATCTCTTCTTATAAATGGTTTTAAAAGTCTATTTGTGTATGGACTATGCACAGATGTGGGTTCATTGTATCCTTGTAGTCTTTGTTCAAACAAACTTAGATCATCGCCAAAAAATCGATCCAAAACTCTGCCAGAATCTTTTAAAGGTTTCTCAAGTATTTCTGTCTTAAAACCAAAATTATCAATATCCAGTATTGGTAAACCATATTCTCGTTTTAATTTTCGTACAGTTAGTTTTCGATAAAATCGTCTGATCTCTGAGGGTGCAGAATTAAGAGTCGATTTATTAACTTGTTGTAATAAATATGCTTCTTCCTGATGTGTCATACGTGGAATCTTTTCTTCTAAAATGATATTTGAAAATAATTATTGGAAATGAATTATATTGTAAATATATGATAAAAGATATATATACTATTAGTGTGATTTTTCTGCCAGGGCCATGGGCGTCGTTGCGCAGTCTTAAATAAAGAAACGGGTGGTTGTTCTTGAGTAGAACTTAAACTATCATTACTATCTTCTTCGTATTGTTCATCTTCTTCATCTTCCTTTATCTGATCTGTTTTAATATTAAGATTTTCTGATACAGCATCTGTAGTAGATGTCCATTCTGATGTAAAATCATCCAATAATTGTGAAAAGTGGAAATTATTGGTTTGATACTGACAGTCTCTTATTAAATCAGACAATGATGGTGTATCACTTTGTTCAGTAGACATTATATCATCTTCAATTTCCATATCTAAAGTCAAATAATATTAATGTTGTATTAACTTTATAGAATTTTCTATATTGTATTTCACCTATATTGTACAAGTACATACTATTTAGCTCATCTTCTTCAAGTAAAAGATCAAATAATGTTTTATCAGGTTGAACATATGCTTGTGAATATGCAGGACAATCTTGATTCTTTGTTGATCCATTTCCATAACTGTTATCCTCCCCAACTGAAATACTTGATTCTGATGGAGTTGGACTAACATGTAATTTACTTGCTGTTTTTACTTGATTACCAACTTGTTTTTTACGATCCAATATCATTTTTTCATCTATAATTAAAAAATATAAATAATCTTTGAATATTATATAACTATGTTAGATGAAAATTATAGGTATTGTTGATTACTTTTAGCAATAAGAACTTCAGGAGGATCATTGTCTATCAGTCTCCACCATCCAGATTCTCCCAATTCTGTAGTTCCCGATTTAAAAAAAATTCCGCTATAATGAGAAAGAGTTCCAGATATTGTACCAATCCAATTCTTCTTCCTTTTACTAAAAAATAATAAAAATTAAATTACATATATAGATTTTATGATGAATCTCAATTTTGGTCAGCTTTCCAATACAATATCTTACACTGTTTTCTTGAACAAACAATCCCAGTTACGATCTACAAATGTACTAATGTCAGATTTCCAATGAAAGTATCCTCTTTTACTAATACCACTTGACTTTTCACGTAAATTATATAATGTTAATATAATTACATTCAGCCAAGGCATCCTATTACGTGCTACTATTTCTTCACCAAAAGGACTACAATGGAAACAAGTCAAGTCAAAAAATACATCCCCTATAAATGATACTGGAACGCTCCCACGTTTTAAACATTCTATATGGATCTTTCCTAAACATTCATTGCAACATAATGCTGGTTTACTGTATGGATCACATAAATGTCCACAATTCTTGCAACATTCTGTTGCAGAGTGATCAACAGATTCTGTTTTAAATTTGCTGTCTTTCTCATTATTTATATCTGCCATTGCTTATTTATTAAAATATAATTTCTGGATCTAAGTTAGATATTTAAAATAAAACAGTCTATTTTATGCACCCATTGATTTAAATACATTTGTCCATAGAATGTAATTATTACTCTAAAATATGAATATTTTAAGATACTATATCATTAATAATTGTTATTTATATATTGATCACATTGAGGTTACTTTTTTGTATAGTTTGCAACAAGTTCACACTTTACTTCTAATTATCCGAATATAGTCGCGCATAACAATTGGCGGGAAATTTATAAATGAGTGTTGACTCAAATATAAAACCAAATATAAAAAATATAAATAGAAATTGTAAACTTTTTTATTTAATGTAAATTATAATTATTATACGAATGACTTGACTTTTTATTAACAATTTTATTTCTAATTATCAGAAGTAAGTCAAGCATTCCTGTATTCAGTCTCATAAATAACAATCTCTGGATATTGATCATGTTTGTTGCTATGGAAGTATAAACAACGGAGGTATAGACTTTTGAAAATATGTATATGTATATATTCTGTGTATAAAATTCGAAAATTACTTTCGTACTTTTTAAATAAAAAGGTAGAAAGAATTCTCAGAATGGTTATTCATTTACAAAGCAGAGTATTTTATGGTTTAAAAACTGATATAATCTCAAACGCACATTATATTTCGGATGCAGAAATTCTGTATCCCGTTGGAAATGTAATAGCACTTCATAATATTCCGCAATATCGACAAAGATTCATACGTTTATCTGATAAACAACAGATAAATATAATTACAGTTACATACAACAAGTAGGTTTTTATATATGTAGTTAATGTTTGTATCCTCTAATATAAAGTTACACATTATCTTTCCAATCCCTTTTTATAAAGGAAGTATATTGCAACATGTGAAGTTGGAGAAAAACCTACTATATCTATTTATGATGTTCAAACATTGAAAAGAAGAAAACTTCTTGGGATACCATATGAAGCCCCTGATGTAACAAAATTTACTTGCATAGGATTTACTTTTGATAATAAGCATCTAGCAGCAGTCACAGGAGAACCTGATCAAACAATGCTTTTTTATAATTGGGAAAAGGGAAAAGTAGAATCCAGTATAAAAGTAGGGACTCCTCAGAATCCATTGGCCATTGTACAAGTATTAGCTTGTAATCCATCTGATGCAGGTGTAGTTGCACTTGGTGGTCTACACACATTTAAATTCTTAACTCTTTCTGATACTATATGGAGGCCATATGGATTTTCTAAAGCAGACAATATACTTACATGTTCTATGACTTGGTTGGATTCGGATAGATTATTACTTGGAACTAAGGATGGTAAAATACTTTACTTAGAGAATGGTGATTTAAAAAATATCTATAATATGACTGATACATTATTTATGAATCTGAAAATTCGCGAAGAATATGTTATACAAGCTAGTAGTTCAATTACAGCCATGGACTCAAAAGAAGACATTCCATGGGAAAACAATATTCGTTGTTTAATTGCATTTCACAGAGGTTTTGCATTTGCATTTGGCTCAAGAACAATTGTGGTTTTTGAAACAGAGGGCCTGCATAAATATACAAAAAGAAATATTTATATAATACCAACTCAAATATCAAAGCAAGAGAATGAAGATTTATATCAAATCAACAGCATAAGTGTTAATTTAAGTTCAGATCGTTTGTTAATTACAACTGGTTGGCCTCAATTATTTTATGCAAAGTTATGGGGACCAGACTTAAATGTAGATCCAGAACCACAAGAATTAAAGATCATGGGTCAATCATTGCATTTTGGACCTATAAGAGATATTTCTGTCTGTGGTTGGAAATCAACTTTCATGACTTGCGGAGAACTCGACCATAGTGTAAGGTTGTGGGATTTTGAATCAGGAAGATTAATTCTACACAAACAATATACAGAAGATATTTGTGGAATTGCTTTGCATCCTACAGGCCTTTTCTGTGTGATTGGTTTTAGTGATAAATTACGTTTCATGAGCATATTAATAGATGATTTATTACCTATGGAGGAATTTTCTATAAGATGTTGTAAAACTGTAAAATTTAGTAATGCTGGTCATTTCTTTGCCGCTGTTAATGGAAATGTTGTACAGATTTATTGCACTATTGGTTTTATTAGCACTTTCATTTTAAAAGGGCATACTAATAGAGTAAAGACTCTACTATGGTCACAAACAGATACAAAGCTACTTACGTTAGGTGCAGAAGGTACTATATATCAGTGGGATATGAGTACTGGTCGCCGTTCTGCTGAGATAATTTTAAAAGGGATTGTTTTACATGACATTGCTCTTTCTGCTGATGAACAGATTACCTATTGCATTGCTGATGATAATAATATATACGAGATAAAAGACAATACGGTAATACATAATTTAATTTTTCTACAATTTTATGAACAGAGAAACAGAAGATAATTTAGTATATTATCCATGTTAGACGAGACAACATAATATTCCAGATGCGAACATGTATTGCATGGTATTAGGAAAAGAAGATCAAGCTTTGTTTCTTATTTGTCCTGGTGGTATTATTTTATCAGTAGTATGTCCACTTCAAGATCCAGTACAGTACATAACTTTTCACATTCATTCTGCTAATATTGCAAAGGTAAGATCTTGTATAGTAAATGATTTAAATGTATAAAGTAAAGTATAAAGTAATCATGCTGTATATTTTGCAGATTGTCCTTCCTTATAATGAGCAGTTCTTGATATCTACTGGAATAGATGGTAGTTTATGTATTTGGAAAGTAATATACCCTGAAGGAAAAGGAAAGACTGCAAAAGAGCTCACATATACGAATGAAGTGTTAATTAATAAAGATGACTTGCAAGAGAAAATACAAATGATAGTCGATTTGAACGTTAGAATGAGGGAACTGGAAACTGAACATGCGTATAAAATGCGTCAAATAGAGGTAGTACATAATGACAAAGTACGGGATATACATCAAGGATATTTGCAAGCTATCGAAGAGCTAAGAGATAGGATAAGTAGATTACAAGAAGATCACAAGAATGAACTGAACACTATTAACATCGAAATACTTAAAATGAAAGAGAAACACGAAGAAACTATGAAGCAAATGGAAACAAATTATAATGCTAAACTTATTACAGAATACGATAGATATTTAGCGCTTGAAAATACAATGAATAATATGCGTCAAAATTATGAGAAACGTTTGGAAGAAGTAGAGAAGCATGGCATTGAAGAATTACAAAATGCAACAACTAAATATGAGGCTCTTCTTCATGAGAAGAAATTGCAATTAGAAGAAAGTCAAGATGAAATAACACAGCAGGCGCGAGTACACGAGGAGATGATGACGCAAGTTGAAGACGATGTCGATAAGGAAATATTGGAACTAAAAACAAATTATGAAACATTGCTACATGAAGAAAAGGAGGCAAATATACGGCTGAAAGGAGAAGCTGGGATGTTGCGCAATAGATATATGGCTAGTTTAAAAGATGTTGAAGAATTGAAGAGACAACTGCAACAAGTTCAAAGCGAATATGGGTATTTCCAAAAGACTATTCAAGAATTAGAAAAAGATAAAGATGATTTGAAAATCGAAATAAATGAAAGGGATATCACGATTCAAGATAGAGAACGTCAGATATATGAATTAAAGCGCACAAATCAGGAACTGGAGAAGTTCAAATTCGTTTTGAATTACAAGATTACAGAATTGAAAAATCAAATAGAACCGAGGGATCAAGAAATCAAAGAGCTCAAAGAGAAAATCCGAGATATGGAAACGGAACTTGTAAATTTGCATAAAACAACTATTAGTTTAGAATTACAATTACATGAATTGAGGGAAAAATTAGGAGCTGCAAGACATGAACTTCAAAATGAAATGCATCGAAATAAAAGATGTCAACAACTTTTAAAAAGGATACGAATAGATTTGCATGATGCTTCAGGGCTTGTGCAAGAACCACAGGCATTAAAAATTGCTATCACAAAATTGTATCACAAGTATAGTTCAAGCGATGAATTTTTGCGTAGCCGAAAAGCGGATTTAGATGCGCAATGTGAATTTATAAAGCAGAGGGATCATTTAGAAAGGACAATAGCTTCCCTTAAGAGACAAGTTTTCCAAGACAGAATAGGCAGTGGCAAAGATATAGATAAAACGGTGGAAGAAAATATTATTTTGATCACAGAATTAAATGCTTTGAGGGAAGAATTGAAAGATGCAAGAAAACACGTACAGCATATGGAAGGTCTGTTAGGTTTAACGGTAAAGGATATAAAGCCGTCAGAAGCAAAAAGAAAGATGGAAGAAGCGTTATATGACCATGAACAATTGCGAATTGAATACAGATTTCAAATGCAAGAGTGTCAAAATATAATAATTGCTTTAAAAGACGATATGTATAAATTGATAAGCAAACTACCTTGTGAAGAAGCAGAAACTAAAATAACTTTTTAGATGTGCTTACCATGAGTAAGTGAAAGCTTTAAATACTAAATAAATTTTTTTTATACAAGTTATGTGTAGTATATTATTAAATCGTTTTCCTATCGTAAATTATTTATTTAAGGAAAAGAAATATTATTAACAAATTGGAACGAAGAAATGTTATAACAATAATTACCAACACAATTTTCTTAAATTAATATTGCCTTATTTAAAGAACAAATGGAATGATAGATTTTCTATTTTTCGGATATTGGGAAAATTCTTTCTTATACGCTTTATGTTTTCCTAATGCCCATATAGTCATTTGATATGCACCAGCTAAGGTAAAGAGAGCAGCTGAAAGAATATGATAGTTACATATAGTATACATTATATTTAGTATTTTACTGATAGAATAAGAAGTATATTTATACCTGGCAAACATGAGGTCATGATAGTAAAACCAATCCAACTGCCAATCTCATAAGTATAATTTGGGCATGATACAAGATTAAACAATATAGTAAAAGGATTGCCAGTGGGTACTGGTATTTTTCTTACAGTACTTCCTGCTGGTCTCAAATTTCTTAGAGCCACATGAATACTCAAGTTTCCCACTTCACAAAGTGCAAATATTACTAGTCCAGTCAAAAACTGCATTTGATTCGGAGCTGTATACAAAGGATGATTTACATGGTATGCTACATACATAGCAAACAGCCAATAGTATGAACAGTTTTTAAAGAGATTGCGCAGTGGCATTGTTGCATGACTGAAACGGTGTATGAACAATGTTTCTAGAAGTCTTTTTGCATAATGTATAGACCAACAAATTGCTGCTACACTGAAATAAAAATTTATAATTTTAGGTTTTAATATTCTAACTCTATATAGTTATTCTTGTTGGTTTTGTGTTAATATTTTATAAGCATCATAACTAGTTTCATACAGCTATATAGCAGTTTAAAAGTAACATACTGATAATTTAACTGTAACTTATATTTACACAATAATAATTGATCTCTTATCATTATATCATTCAACCTCTAAGGAAAAAAGGTAATGAAATATTAGGATAAAATTTATTAAGAAGAATTTGTTAAATAAACTTACTGGACTACATTATTAATTTCAGATGCAGTTGCATCACCATAAAAAATCCATGCACGTTGATATATCCATAAATATAGAAATAATGGACCAGCATATTCCACTAAAAATACAGTTTTCCAACTAATCTGTGGTCCAAGATCTTTAAAGTATAACTTTCCACCACTAGAAATAGATAAATTCTTCAATGTATCTGAATCAGATAAAGCTTTTCCCTTAGCATCTAGTCTTAAACATTGTCTGTGAATATGTGGTGCTTTTTTTAGTTTAAATAATTCTTCTTTAATTTCTCTTATAGTTGTAGTAGGTTTCACCTATAAAAATGTAAAGTAAAATACGTCATTCAAGAAAACTTTTGTATTAGAAATTCAAGTTTATGTATATCGCTAGAAATTCATGCATATTAATCAGACTATTATGAATTATTGAGTATCGCATACATTATCTATTACATAAAAGTAATGGTTGATAAGTTTAATATATTCGTTAGAAGCTACAAATAATAATGTATGAAAATATTTATTTCATTTTTACTTGTTCATTTACTTACGGATACATTTGTTATGAATTTTGATGACTTCGCGGTCAATATTTGAATCTAAAAATATAAAAAAGATACATTGAATTATAGATTCTTTTAAATAAAAACTCGTTTATTATTGCTTTTAATACATATACATATTTATACATATAATAAATACCTCCATTGTCGATATATAATAATTCTTTATTAATTAATAAAGACTTTGTAACTCCACTGTGTGAAGAACTGAACGACTACTACTACTTCCAGAACACTACACTACATACTGCGCTTACGGCCAGGTCAGAGAGAAATGTATAATGCAGCGCTGTGATCGTTTAATTTCAATTGTACAAAGTTCAATTTTTTTCTGATGACCAATGAATTCTTTTCACGTATAATTTCTAAAATGACATTCATGATATTATTGAAAATTGTCAGTACTTATATTCTTTAACATTTCGAAATATTTGCAACAATTTATGATATTTCCTTTGTAAATACATCGTACTATTTTTCATATTCTGCATTTCTAAAGTTGATATAAGACGATCACAAAAAGACATTTATGTTATTTTTGTGTCTGAGACATACATATAAGAGTTCTTACGACAAAAGTATTTGTAAAATATGTTAACATTAATTAACACCGAAGGTGGTATTTATAGATTGTGTAGAAAATCAAAAATTGATGCAAATGGAATTTATTTAGAGTAGTTAAAAAAATTAATATATATATAAGAATTAATAAGAATTTCTTATATGTTAAGAAATGTATGTTTATTAATTTGCGATGTTTTACTGATAATATGCATGTAAATTGTTTAAGATATTATTCTTAGATGTCGCTACTATACCTTTCACAATGTAGATTTCTACGGTGACATCGAAGACTAGACCATAGACAATAAAATAGATGTGATATGCGATTCTTCTTCGTGTTGCATGTGACGTTATCGATTCAGTATAGTAGTGGGTTGAATCGAAACTATATTTTCCTATGAAATTACAAATAAGATGTATAATAGGACAGCTTGCAAAGAAAGTATAGAATCCTATACTTCTGCAACTGATTAAAGTCGTAATCCTGGTACAAACTCGTAAAATCCAAACTCGTAAATTCCAAAATTGGGTGACTCTTATCTCTATTTTTTATTAAACAGTTTTTTAAACAAATCCAAGTAATATTTTTTCGCATTCATAATTCACTTTCAAGGGGCAATAAATTCAATGAAACTACGAAATCTGTGATTGTGTATGACTTTTGCAAAAAACTATTGATGTAGTTTAATTTCTATAAAAAGTACATTTCTCTGAAAGCGTCTGAATTTTTATGAAGTTACACTGAACTTCGATGATATTTGTCACTCCTTTAAACTGAATCATCGCTACTAAAAAAATGTCTTGCATCTGTTAATGGTATCATCATTCTGTAAAAAGTTAAACAAAATCGGTGTTTTTTAATTGGGTAATTTTCGTAGACCGCGGGGTCTCTCAAAATGCGGGGCTGGGTTTCCTGCCTTGCGACGGCCCTGACTATATGTACATATTTTTATATAAAAATTAGACTGCGGCTTTTTATGTATTTATAGAAAACCTAAAAATGTAAAAAAGTTCAGGATACTTACAATGTGGAAAAATCTCTGCTAAGTTCCATTGTTATAAATGACGGTCCGTAAAAGTATAAAATTACATAAATATCCACAGTCCAATAATAATAATAATAGTATATACGTATATTATAACAATAAAGACATGTAATAAGTACAAGTTCTTTTTGATGTTATGTGATGTTTATATTGAATTTTTTTTTATTTATTTATTAAAATTACAATCAATTCTCGCGTTGAGAAGTTTATATTGAATAACGTTCAAACATTGGCGAGAATCGTTCTAGAGTACGCTAGTGTGCCTAACGTTGCGTCGCAGGGTTTCTGGCCATTTCTTGCCATTTCGATTTTAGACGAAGAAGTGGACGTTAGAAGAAGAGGTTAGAATTTTAGACGATTACAGTTTGGTAATCTGAAAAATGGGTTTTCAAAATATTTGGTACTCGCACCCAAGAAAATATGGACAAGGATCTAGATCCTGGTAAGTATTACTATTTTGTATTGTATTTTTAAATTGTAGACAAATCAATTTATATCATAAAGTTACATACATGCAATAGACCGTGTGTCCACGTTTATATTTTCCCAGTAAAAGAAGATATTTTTATAGCTTTTAGTGTAGGTTATTTAAGATAATTTAAAAATATGAACTACTTTATTATCACTATAATTAAAAAGAAAATTCATATCTTGCTTAAAAATATCATTTCTACATTTTTCGACCATAACCTCAATGTAGTATGTATTATGCATAGTATTTATACTTATTATTAGACTGCCGTAGTCTATTTATAATAGCGTTCTTTCAATGTGTAATTAATCATATTATGTTATTTTACAGTCGTGCTTGTGCGAACAAGCATGGTTTGATAAGAAAATATGGATTAAACATCTGTCGCCAATGTTTTCGCGAATATGCTGCCGACATTGGCTTTAAAAAGGTATAAAATTTGAATTCTTCTATGTTTACAGATATATTTCTAATATATATAACGATTAAATATTATATCTAAATCAATCTCTTTTTATTTACAGCTGGATTAACAACAATGAAATAGCTAATTGGATAATATTTATATTCATCTTTATTTATATATGAGATACAATAAAATGAAATTTTTCTACTAAACATATTTGTATCATTAATTTTAATATATTATAACTAAATTAAGATTAAAACATTAGATTTTCTAGTAAAATATTGTATAAGACTATAAAAGATATGATAGCAACCGTTGCATTCAGATCCTCTTTAACCGTTTTACTGCCAGGGGTTTTTAACACTAAACCTATCGACACTTCGCGTATCTCTATTCCTACCGTGTGCGGTCAAAATAATGATTAAAGAAGTAATAGTTTTTATAATTTAACCTAGATAATGGTTAATTTATAACTAATTGTATGTCGGAGATGAAAGGACACCGGAGCCTTCCCTCTGGAACTTCGGGAAAATCCGTAAAATTGTAATTAAAGCTTACAGTTGTAATTAAACAATTTGCCGTCATTCTGCCCAATTGTACTTGGTTGCGATTTGTGATAATAAACTTGGGCTCAAGGCGACCATCAGCCGCCGAACGTAGCCGTGGTCAACGGGACGGACGCTTCGTCTAACAAAGGTATGGAGTGATATTATGACCCTCATTAAAGGAAATACCCATAGAGGTACCTGGCAGTAAAACATGCCAACGGTTCCTTCGGACAATGAATACCAGATGTTGAGGCACTTACATAGCACAAGTTCAGTTAGTCCGAGGACCCGCTATAAAACCTGGGTTTTTTCGGTAATTAAGATTTTTCAAACGGACAGGCAGGTTTGGGACTTGCATCTATTTCTCTCCAAACTGTCCCATTGGTTCCAGTTTCGATATGTTGGTTCTCTACATCAGTCTCACCTTTTGCTGTCAACGATAATTTCCTTTTTCCTTTTTGCCCTGGACTTATTTATAATATTCAACTCTGATTCGGTTGTAAATAGCTTTTCATGTGTTTCCATGCCGTCTTCAGTTGCTAAAGTTTCTTGTTCATCGCACACTGAACAGTCTTCTTCTATGTCCGTAATTTTTTTTTATAATTTTTTTTTAAATGTCTTCACACGTCTAGGGTAAATATTTATCACAGAATAATATCATGTACGGAATACAAAATTATTGTCAAATTTGATATGCTTTACTTTTCCTTTTATAACAACTTTACATAAAACGCTCTGAGATGCTTTCTGTCTGAGTTTTAGAGATAACAAGTTTAGATGTCGACTAATTGATTAACAGACTGAGATGTATTCTAGTCGAAAGGACAATAGCAAGTAAGAATATAGTCTGTGACGGCGATATTCATACAAAAATATTGATAAGTATTGGCCGTTCTCCACCAACGGTTACTCGAGGATGCAGTTGGGAAAGTTTTTCCCGTGTTTTATCGCAACGAGCAATAACCCTAAGAAACTTCTCGACTTTTAAAATGTTTGTAACAATGGACTGTAAAAAATGCTAAATTTTATGACGGTTCCTTAGGATTATTATGAGCCTGAATTGACATATCTTGACAGCTGATGGCCATCTTAGTCGAAGGATGGATTATGTTTTATGACAAGATTACGGGTGCAACTGTATTTGTTCTGCACGAGGGTCTAGGATTTGGTAACGAATCCTAGCGGCTGGCATTTGTCGTTGACGCGTTGTTGTAGAACCGTTCCTATGGATTTGCCAATTTGTATTTGATGTACCAACATTGTGGCGTCAGCGAGAGCACGTTTCGATTTGTTCCGACCACTCGATGGTCGCGTTGCCTTTTTTCGCACCTTTTACCGGATTCCGGCAAACGCGCTAAACCTGTTTTGCGCCGGCCCTGACTCTACATGAAGGTACAACTTCTTCTTTGATGATTGTTGATATCAGGGCTCGCGTTCGCATATCTCGGGTGTTTAAATAAGGAGCAGCGATAGATACGGAAGTTCTTAGTAATTATATCGATAAAACAGCAAGACGTCGGTAAGCTGATGTTACAAAAGTCACGTCTATTCTGTAGGTTGCTGGTATAATCACTGACGAGTCGTCTGTGATAATTCGTATGTTTCGAGATATAACATGCCACTTAATGTTACGTTTATCCTGTCCTTAGTCAATGCATGTATTTATTCAATGACTGGCAATAACTGGCAGTGAGATGGCTCCGTCGGTAACTGGTTTCTGTCAAGAATACTACTTTCTTGATAAAGACTATGTGTATACGGTACACATATTCATGCATATATATTTTTTAATTTAATGCTAAAATGTAAATGTATATACACACATATATGGCATATAGAGCCGAGAGTAGATCATCTTCATAATTTTCTTAATTAAAATAATAAGGATTTTGTTAATAGAGTTTGTGATAAAAATAAGAGATATTTTGTTAAGTGAAATTTATTGTTACAGAAGTAGATTACCAGTAAGATTTGGTAGCATAAAATTACCAAATGATACGACCATTAAAATTATCGACGAGTTCTTGATACGGATTATCTCGATACGAAGAACGATAAATTTAAAATTTCCTTAAATTACACCAGTGGCTTTCCTATACTGACCGAAATGTTCCAGATACTGTTGTATCGTATCCAATGGTTGATAAATATCGTTCATTCGGTTCTATAAAAAGACGAGAAACTTGAATTATTTTTTCAGCGGAGAACATTGTTGACTATCGAAAGCAAACAGTGTTGACGCACGCTGTCTCTCCGAAAAAGCATGTTATTCATTAAATTACCTGCAAATACTGCGGTGCTTGATTGGACACGGTAGATCCGAGGAATCCTTGTAAAAATTCACGCATCAATTCCCATGCACTTCCGGGAACCACGCAGGGTCTATATTCCACCTATGAAACATGGAAAACAATTATTCAATATATATTCAGAAATAATCAACAGGTACACGGTACTTGATGTACCTTTTTCGATTTTTCACCACGGTTCTTTTATTTTGCCTCGATATTTCTTATTTTTAGAGAAATTATTTCCAGACGCAATCGAAACGACGGAAAGAGGAAATCTGTGAAAAAGTAAAGACACAGAATGCAAGTCGAAAGAAACGATAACAGGACGTGATTAACGCAATCGAAAGTTAAGCTTGTTTCTCGCCCTGACGACAGGATATCTCCGGTTCGAAGAAAGCGCGAACGCTCGAGGGAACGTCTTCCGGTTTGCGGCATACGTCAACCACCGACACGCTTTTCTTGCTCCACGAACTTGTTTAGCAAGTAATTCTCTGATCGAAAGCGCCTCGTGGTGTGTTATGATTAACAGGCTGATTTGATTTGACTGCAAATGAGGCTGATTTAAATGTACAATAAAGAACGTGGTGACAGAAAGTCGTCACGTAAAAGGTGAAATATTTCATCTTTTATCGCAGCAAAATCGTCGATATTGTGAAAGCGTGTAAATGTCGCAGAGTATTATGTTACCCGCGTGAAATTGAAATTGAAATTGAAAGAAATTGAAACAACGTCCCTCTGAATGCAGTTTGCGGGAAGAATCGATCGCGACCGTGAACCATTCGCTCTTTTCGTTGCTCGTTTCTCTTTGCTTCGCTCAAGATCAGCTCAGGTATCATTTTTATCGAAATCGATTCCATTTTTATTCCATCTTTATTTATCAATTTGCGATTTGAGATAAAATTTAAAAGTAATTTAAAGCTTAGAAATCGGGAAGTTACGAATCCAGAGCTCAGAGATCGGCAGCCTACGGATTCAGAGTTTAGAAATTGGAAAATTACGAATTCAAAACTTAGAAAGCGGGAAGTTGCGAATTCCGGGCTCAGAGCTCAGAGATCGCCAAGCTATCAAGTCATAGCTTACAAATTGAGAAGTTACGAGGTCGAAGTTAACAAATTGAAAAATTACGAATCCGAAGCTAAGAAATTGCGGAGCTATAAATTTCGTATCATTTTATTCCCAGTTTTTTTAAACGTATAAGCTTTCAAAATCGTAAATTAAGAAACATCGCAAGTTTACAGGTCGTGAAACCTGCAACGACCATAGGATCATCTTTTTATAAAGAAGTAAACATGTACGCGCGACGGTTTTTCTTGCGTCGCAGAGAACGCGAAAGAACGTAGGAACAAGGAAGATGGTGACGCGGAGGAGCGTGAGTTAGTACGGTTCTACGGCGTGGTATTTTCTCTCTGGAAATTAATGGGGGAACAGGGGCTTTATCGTAACATATTCGACGTCGTGGTAGAGTACAAACGGCGCTGTTACCGATACAAATGGCTGGTGGATCGGTCGAAGGACCGCATCGTTGGTCCACCTTGTAAAATGGAAGTTACACCATTTTCACGCTATTGCGAGGCGACGTCCGATGACCGAGAAACATCCTCGCGTTAAAAACTCTGGTTACTATAGGTGGATTAATCATCGTTCTTTCAACTTCTTTTACAACGAGATTCATTAAATAATATTAAAGAAACCGTAAATCAGATGGTTAATAATGCAAATTTCAAAAGTTGAATTCTTTGCACTTAGAATTTTCCCGGATGCCGTTTAATTAATTTTTCGAGCTAACTGAATTCTAGATAGCAGTGATTAAAACAAGAAGCGTGTAACTTCAGTTTTTCGTTTTAATTAAAGAAGATTTCTTTTATAACTCGGAGCATCGACGGGGCATATTTTCGAATATCCTTCAAACGAGATTCCAGTATTTTACCGCAAATTTTCTGATATTTCCTCGTATCGATTCACCTATCCCGTGCACCTATCGTACGTTCGCAGCTAGAATTTCACAGAAACGCGTTTGAGGTATCAGGCGAACGAAATCCTCGTGCGCGACAGTATGAAACGCCGCGGTCAGAAACGAGTCGAGAGCAACCGAAACGCGTTCTACGGAAACTCAATTTTTATTAAATCTCTGTTCAAACCCGATACACTTGCAATTTAAAAGAGAAGCTCTATCGACGTGACAGTATTTTAATGCTTCGTATTTTATTCTAAATCTCTTAATGTTTCCTACGAAGCCACGTAACGTTGTATATTCGTAAAATTTATCTGCAAGTGTTGGGATATTCTTTCGTGGGCAAACGTGTGATATTTCGACGTTGTCAGTCGACGCGATATTGCAGTTGTGGGCAATCATCTGCGGCCAATTGATCGTACAAATCGAATCCTTCCAATATTCTCGATAGTCCGCACGCTTTCGCGAACATTTAATCGAGGTTTCATCGAAGCTCGATCGAAATAGAAAAGGAAGGTCCGCCTTTGGTGACGCTCGTAACGAACAGAGGTAATTCACGCGTGTACAACGAATCTCACGGTGGGCTAAAACTATCGATCGATATTACTGCGACCGTCGTGTGATCGACAAGGCGTTGTGAAGTAGCGCAGGCTATTTCGCCGGTTTCCAAGTTTAATCGCCAGTTAATTAGCTGGCGTGATCCTTCGCAATCCCTTGGCAACGCGGCAGTCGGCTAGCCTGGTAACGAGTTTCGCGAATATCACCCGAGCTAGACATCTGCCGCGATTATTAATTCAACCGATTATCTGGCCGAAAGTTCTCTCTGCCTGCTATGAAAAGTTGCGAAACTCTGCCACCGCGAAGAAATGGAAAAGACGTCGTTTCATTTCGGAGTTCTTCCTTATTTTCGGGGTTAACTAGCTTCCTTCGGGATTAAAGATCGCTTAGAATCCATCAATCTCATTTGGTTCCGCTTGTAGATATCGCTTACCTCGACCAGAACGCCTTTGAAGTTCTGATTAATCGTCACGCTGCCGAGTTTCACGCAGAAATCGCCGATCTCGAATCGCGGTCCCTTCGATTCCATCTTTTGCATTTTGTTCGTGTAGACGCTCGACATCTTGTACATTAAGAGATCGAACAGACCATCCGCTATCAGTGGCACCACTTTGTTCCCCGATTCTAGAATCGCGAAGGCTGACGCTGGCTGCTCCGAGTTGTGGAGGACGTGGAGAGTTCGTTGAGCACCTTCGACAAATAAAAAAAGAAAAACATAGAATCAACTTTTCTAACATGCAAGGAAGCCAGATTTTCCTCTTCTTTTTCGTATAAATGCAAATATACAAATATAAATAATTTGCTACGACGATATTCGATAAATTGTTTAATTCTTTCGTGCGGATATTAGACACAGTCGTGAACTTTCAGTTCGTACCACGAGCGATTCTCCATTGAAAATTCCTTTGTTCTTTCAGAATCGAGTGTCAATCGTTTGTCTAACGAGATTAATCAAATTGATAAAAGACACAGCTGGCCGATTTAACATCCGACAAATTCATACGTTCATTTATTTCGATAGTCTGTCATTTTCTCGTGTTACTTTGTCGTATACGCTGTAACGACTTGCTCTGCGACGGTAGAAACTTTTAGGTCACTTCTTAGACGTTCGTGTCTTACGTATGACAGCGCGTTGACAATTGCTCTTAAGATAGACTGTACGGGAAGCAAGTGCAACAGAGACGTGGAATCGCGCTCGATGATGTACGTCCAGGCTTAGTATGCTGCAAGTTGCTTCTGTTTACACCGGTATGCACGTGGATATAACGCGACCGAGCTAAACTTGGACGCAACTTGAAGTTCAGCCGAGGCTACGTGCAACTTCTATCCGGGCTCGTATGTTGTCAACTTGTACGATGAATCTCCGGACGCGAAAACTATCGGGATTGGCCGGCACGACGATCTCTATCCCCTCGTTTTCCGATAAATTTCCAATTCCTCAGACGGCTAGTTAACGAGAACTAATATCCGCGGTTTAGTCGATTCGCCTATTTCCTGCGACTTCCTCTTCTCTGCCTAACAGGAGGAAAACAAACTTTCTCGTTCGCTTTCCGTCAGTGATTTATCATAACTATGTTCTTCCCAAGCTAGGGAAATATCTGGAAATGATATTTTTCGGGGAACTTGGAATCGTAAGTTCGGCGTATCTTTCATGCAAGATCGAGATTGCCTTTGAATAATTTTAAAAAAACGAAGCAATTTTTATTAATCCTCCCTTTGCACGGATTATATATTTTTATACACTCGACGCTCGATATTAATTGGAAAGAAGCAATATCGGTCACGTTGATCGTGTCACAGTATTTGTCGCTAATTTGCTCGATATTTTTAAGGACTGTCGTCAAGTTTTTCTTATTGCAAGTTACCCGCTGGAATATACAAATTCCGTGAAAAAATGATTCTGTTCAGGCGAACAATCGAGAGAAAACGAGAAACGCGGCGCGGACGAGCCGATTCCATCATTTTCACGTTTCAATCAGTCGGTTGGATGTAAACAATTATACCGTCATCCGCGATTTCGCGTAATACGAGGGGATTAAAGTCGATCAATTGAAGCCGACAGAAGATGATAATGTAGTTGGAGCTTGATGCAGCGAATAATAAAATCAGACAGGATCGATTTATACGCGGGGTGAAATAGAAATCTGACAGGTTCGAAGCTGCATTTCGTTATGTGAAATGAGATTATTTTGCCGTTTTCAGAATTGAAATTAACAGGAAGCGATAATGCGTTTACAATGACAATTCTATGCTGCGCCGCGCGTTGCTTTTGTCAGTCATTTACAACTTTTTCATTCTACGCCTTTCCTTTCTTTTTTTCCATCGTGCAACGTATAAATTCCCTTTTTACGGCCGCTAAATTCGTCCAGCTTTATTCAACAGATTCGTAACGTTTTTTGCAATTACGTGTTGTAGCTGGTGCGCGTCTCTGCTCTCAATGAAATTAATTCCCCGACACATGGTGGCATTTGTTGGGATCCAAAATTCTACTCTGTGGTATGTTAGTGCTTTGTTTAACGAAACCGTATTACTTTTTGCAATCACGCGACGCCACGATCCTCCCTCAAATCTCGTACGATAGAACGAGGTGAAAGAAAGATTCGATTACGAGTAATTCGCCGCGTGATGCGCCGGATCTCGCGTGTATCAAGATTAATACCAGGCCAGACAGAGACATACGACGTGCGAACTCCACTGAATATTCATAATTCATCCGACATAACCCCTCACCTGGTTTGTCCACCATAATAACAGGCCATTGCCGCGTGCAAACGCATGAATTATTTACGGCTTAAATTATAACACACCCTCTACGCGCCGTCAAATGACAAAATTCTTAATTACGGATCGCGGAATCCGCGGACAGTTTTATGCTCTTTAATTGCACACCACTTTGCGCCCTTATTTATTGCCACCGGTTGTACATAATAACGTTAACGTAATCGTTTTTATCTGTTTTCTCGCTTTAATAAAGGGACGACCGCGTCTTCTGGTAAGATACGAAGTAAGATACGAAGTAAGGATGCCTACAATCCTTCCACGTTTTATCTCATATCAGGATGAGATGTTTGTTTTAAGCGGCGATATTTAACGCATCGATTTTACGAATAGAATAGTCGTTTGATTATCCACATGTCTGCGCGAGATGTAAAAGCGTAGAGTTGCGTTCGAGAGGTCTGTAAACTGTCGATTTGTAACCTGGAAAATCGATAGCTGAGGATTACCTTTCGTAAAGATTCGCTGTATTTTCTCAGGTTACGAAAACTTATCGCGACAGATGATAAAATTAAAATGAATTAATTACGAAGCTAAATGGATGACACTCTTAAGGATCGGAACTGGTGATAGTTGAATTTTGACTTTAGCTTGCCAATGAACGTTATTAATTATGCAAAAGGTGTGAAACCGGGTACAAGGAATAATCTAAATCTAAGCCAAAGGTAATCGATATCGTGTTATAGTCTTTACAGAGATACGTCTGTTGAGAAAAGTCTAAGCTGCTACACAGCCTTAGTTTTTAATGAACTTCGTGCGCGTGAAGCCAAGTGTGAGAAAGATACGCGTAATTTTCTGAAAATGTCGTAAAAGCAAGTGAAGTGGAAATTAAATAAAATCCATGTACAGGTAATTAAACGAAAGGCCTGTGCAATGTAATAATTAAGATAATCACATGGGCACGAAGTACGCGTCAGAATCGTGCGTTGCGTAACGAGAAGGATTCGTCGAAAGTGAGCTTCGAAAGGGGAGATTTTGTCGATACAACGTACGCGCGCGGCGTGCAAGAGCTGCGACCTATTTCCGCTTCCATAATTTCCCGAAAACAATGGGAACGCACGGGCGGCAATTCGGATTAACGAACAGGCTGATTAGAAACATCCTTTCCGCTCCTCCGCCGCTTTCTGCGGGGTAATTCACGCCAGCGACCGTGTACGGCCCTGTGACGCGCCGCATGCCGCATTCCGCATCGTCTGCATCGCACGTATGCATCGCGACACGGATGTACGGCCGCTGCAGGAGCCGCAAATGTGACCCGCCACCCCCAGCATCCGCAAGGATCGCTAACAGGAGCAATAACATCTTATCGGTGTAATGACCCCGAAATAAATTTGTAGCGGCTACGTTACAGCCAAACTGATCCTTCGACTAATTCACACAATTTAATCAAAGTTATTAGTACAGTTGTCAGTTAGCCGTTTCTGTTCGATCAAAGATACCTCAGCCTCTGCCAGTAGCCAGTGTCTGCTTCGTTTTTGATGAAATTCCCAATTATTAGATAGTAATTTGCTTAATGTTTAAACAGCGTGTTTAAAAAATGTCTAGATCAATACATAATTGCATTTAGCGTTCTAAAAGATAGACGGTTTGACCTCGTGAATTTATTTTATTACGGTAGAACCTCGTTTGTTCGAATAGTTCGAAGGTGACGGTAGTTTGCATAACCGGATAGTTGGGATAATAGAGACTCACTTAGGAGTTCGTTTATCGGAAGTTGCGTCTGAATTTGTTTGCATGAACGAGGTGCGGATGAGCGAGGTTCTACCGTACAAGGAGTCATTCTACATGCAGTATGTCGATAGTTTGAAAGGGAGAAGACGCAGGAGTGCTCCGGCAGCAATTCGAAAGAGGTCCCGGAGCACTCCTCTCAGGCGTTAGGTAGGCCACTGTGGGGTTTTAGTCGGTGAGAGTCCGACATCACCTCGCCGCTCTTCTGGGAGCGGCGGGGTTTCCATGAGGATTTACCCACGTAAAAAAAGAAAGATAAAAAAGTATGTCGATAGTTGAAATAACAGTAAATATCAAGGTGAATTGAAAAAGAAACAATTCTCAGGGTTGATCAGCCTGGTCTCTGAGTGAGCCACTTATAAATGACGATGTTCAGACATTCGGATGACCAGATATCTGTAGATGTAAACGTCCTGACAAACGGTGGCAACGTGTAGAAATTCCTGGAAATTGCAGACTAACCTTGCGAGTGTCGTGATTGATCTGTTGTGCAATACGCACGTATCTGACATATGATATCTTTCAACAATAAATATTTTTAAATAGGGAAGCTTGCGATCGAAGAGTAACTATTATTACAAGACACGTTAAACGTATTTTTCGTACAACGAAACTTGAGAAATTCAACAGTTTGGAAGAATACCACAACCTGCAATCGCGAAAGGGAAAAACGAAAGAGGCACGCAGATTTGCCACCCACGCGTTGAATTGCGTGTGGCAAAAAATTAATCTGTCCATCGATCGCCAGAGAAGGTAATCGGGGATATCGGGTGTATTCGGCACTCTGCACGTCCAGCTTCGCAATTGCAGCTCGTTATCGCAGCACGTCCGATAGCCGTGAAATAGGTCTCATAAAAAACGGCAGTTAGTAACGAATTACGAGATAAAGTTGGTCAGGGTATCGACCACGCGGTTCCCATCTCAGCCCGCAAATTCTTCGACTGTAATACCACCCCGCCAAACGTATTTGCGATCCGTTACCTCTTCTCATCGCGTTTCGTTCCTTTGTTTTTATTCCTCTGCCATTTCCTTCCGTTCTATCCTTGCCTTTATTTGAAATCGTTTCACTTTCTATCCCAGGGTCGTTCTTCTTCGCCCTGTTATACACCATTCTCGCGATCTATCGCGTTTGAGTTTTATCGTTACGATGCAGGTCCAGACGTGGCCATTAATTATTACTCTCATTGAGCGATCGCGCCGCTGAGATTGCACCTGTCTTTGTCCGCAGTTATCAGCCGCGTTAATCGAATTTCGGGGCGAGAACATCGCGGATCCGCGAGCATTTTGCTTCACGGTTGCTCACGTGGCCGCTGGAAATTATTAACGGAGCGTTACTGTACGAAGCGGCGAATTATTTGGTCGATAAATGGAGTTACGTGCTGGCCCGGCTCACAATGCTTTTCCGATTTTTATCTTATTATATTATCGATGATATCGACCAGACTGTAAGTGAATGATATAAATGTAAATAAATATAACAATTCCAAAATCGATAGAGGATTAGTAAAAAATCGTTTGTACATGAAAATCTAATCGTTTGGAAAATATGATTTCCAATTGAAAATTTCCCTTTTTCCTTGAAGGGCAGTTTTAAAAAGCGATTCAAACCACCCTGTAATTTTGATTGTTACGTGTCAAAAAGGTATTGCATATGTAATTCTTTTCTCCTGTAAACTTTCATACCGGATGTCCTATTCTTTTAATAAAATCCATTCGCACTCGCGACTCGGTTGATGTATTGCAAGAAAATTGCAAAGGTTACGCCGAAACTCTGTGCTTTACTAAGTGTCAGCGCGATATCTAAGTAAACGAAAGAGAGGATAAATGATTTCTGTACTTACGAAAAAATGGGAATATCGTTCCCGACATCCGGGCTATCAATTTGAACGTCACCGTGTGTGGTTACACGAAGGAATAAATGTCCAGGATAATTGAACCGAGCCAGAGAGTGGGGAAAATACTAACAGAGATTTGATAAACATACTTTCACTCGCTTCGGATCTTCCGACATCAAGTTTTAGGAAAATTGCACGTAATATACGTTTTTCGATATTTGTCCCGGATCCTCGTTCAAATGCCGCACCGTGGATCGCGTGAACGTGGCCCGCGAATTTTGATCTTTCCCCCGAATCGTTCAAGTGCCGCGGTCGACGAATTAATACGCACTGGATGGAACGTCCATCTCTAATTTATTGTCCATATCGAGGCACTTGCACGTATCGGGTCAGCGGATCGCGTCGCTCTAGTTTGAAACGTCTATGATAAAATATCGGTAATATTGCTGCCTCGATAGTCACGCCGAAGTCTGGCTGTTCGCCGAGAGTTTTGCAACTGGACGCGGAGAGGTTCTTGCACTGTGTACAAGTCGCTTCTAAAGTGGTTTCACTTGCAGCAGTTAGAATTAAACGTAATAGATGTTCAATTGTGTACGATGCGATAAGAAATAGTTTATTTAGGAGCATGAAACAAGGCTGAATTATATAATTACGTAGATCAGAATAAATAGATTGAGATGGAAATAACAATTGTCATATATCGATTTCTTGACTTTTCATTCTGATCAAACGCTTTTTCCTTGCTTTCGACACGTACCGTACAAATTGAGACTGTGTTTCGGAAATCGTGCTATCATAAGAATAAGATTCTTCGTATTATTTGCAGGAGATACAATAGAAATTTAAACGATTTACAGACGAAACCGACTTGTTCGAGGAATTTGAACGGACGACTAAAAGCGTCGGACTTGAGAAGGAACGCGACAGTGGTAGACGATGCTTAATCTTTATGCGTTTCAAGTATCGATGCTCCATTAACCGCGCGGCGCGAGATCGCGAATTTATATTCTTTAACAGAGAAACGTTGGCGAAACTCGGACGTAAATTAATGCCCCTCGACGTTTCTCATCTCTCAGAGGGCCTTTTCTCAGCTACGACGTCGCTGGCCCTGGCTCGACCATTTTGTCACGCTATCTTTTCGCGGGCTTTCAACGTTCCAACGAATTTACGATCGAGTTATCGATTTTCTTTTTTCAAACGCGTCGAATTTAGAAGCGCGCGTGGCAGGCTGAAATACGTTCTGGTTTCGTGGTAACTTTTAAATAAAAATAATGCTGGCTTCGGATGGCAGTCCGCCATTAAAAGTACGCGCAGCGGTATTTTTCGCGTAGACGGACAGCTTTGTGGGTCGAATAATGGTGGCATTGTCCTGTGCGAAAATAAATCGTAAATCAACGATGCGATAGAAATACGATTTCAATGACCACACGGAACACACGGTACACATTATGTATATGTTGTTTCATTGTTGTCCTATTGCCAGATGGTTTCGGACGTGTTAATTCAAGCGATGTACGCTAGTTGAGTCACGAAGAACACGTAGCGTATTCAGGGTGTGGGATGACGTAGGATTTAATTTTACATTTCAGCATTTCTACGGGCGTAATATTTATTAGGCTGAAAAGTATCTTTGACAAATGGCTGTCATTTGTTAAGATCGACGAGACGGATCTATCTTTGGCTGGTAACGTATTTAACTCGGTATGCGAAACGAATAACGTCTATCCCTGATATTAGATCGCTAATAGGCTCTCCCGACCAGTGTACGCTGTTAAAGATATTATCGCTTGTAAAGATATTTCGCAAGGAGATAGTCGATTTGTCATTTTATGTAGGTTTATGAGCCAAGTAAACCAACAGCTTCGTGTTCTCGTTAACAACGACTAGAAGATTGAGACTTATCTATCGAGATTGTCGTTCATCGATGGACCCTCTTAAACGGTCGTTTTCTCACGACGTCGCCTCGTGATCGCTATTATTTTTCAAACTAAACATTTTACGATACAGTGGCAGAAAGAGAGTGGAAGAAGAAAAGAGAAATACGGATTTGGCAAATCGTAAGATGAGCGCGTTTCGTCCTTCCAATGAGAGAATTTCCATCCACTAACGCGATGGATATTAAAAGTTGCAAAAAGACAACCAAGCTTCTATTCTGTTCTTGCTTTTTTTTGCAGAAATACAGTATATCTTGTATGACGCCGAGGAGGAAATTCCGCGAGTGCATTCGTATCGACGAAAGAAGAGAGATGGGAATATCGAAATACTTCCGACAGAGGCTTTCACAGAGCAAACTTATTCCTTTTATCATTTTCGTCTTTCTCTTGTTTCTCGCTAATAAGTATAGGGATATCGAGTTTATAAACTTTGACCGGGCATCGTCGATCGGCTGGCAGCAGCTGCAACTTTTAATAAAGCGATCGCAAATCTTGTCGGCCGATCGAACGAGCAGCAAGAGAAAAGTGACCCTCTTGAAACGCGACCCTCTCTCCTTTCTTTATCATCGGCTCCTTCTCACCGTACCACCGTGTCTCATTCTCCCTTCGATTACACCGGCATAAGGGTATTTGTACGAATAGTTTGGCCAACTATTGACTTTGATAATAATGTTAGGGTTTAAGGAGAAAGTTGGAACGACGTGGACCGAGTTAAGCGTCCCGGCTGATCGATAAGGACCTCGTGTTTGTTACGCCTTCTAATTTCTCACCAGCCTCGCTCCACCTATTGCCTATCCTTTTAAATCTGTGTCTCTCTAAATCAACCACCGACACGAGATTATGTTTCCTCTTCGGCTTACGTAATCCTTCTATTATCATCGTACAACCTTGACGTTAAATTAAGCAACTGGGAAAATGAGGTAGGCCCGTCGAAAGATCGATATCCCGGTTGAAAGAGAAGATCGTAACGACTATCGGCTACGTTTTATTCTCTCTGAACCTGCAGGCCCATTGCTTGCTTGCGTGTTTATGCTGTCGTTTTAAGAATCCTGACAAATCGGGGTCGATGTCGATGATTAATGGGGAAAAGCGCCACGGCACAGTCCGACACATTCGTGTGTCGCTTCCTTCGTTCTGGCTTGTGGAATTCGTTCCGTGGAACATGGACAACGAGAGGCGCGCGAGTCAGAGTCGTCGACGTGGCTCTCGTGTTTCCACGTTGCTCGGCTCCCCTAGTTGCAGAGAGCTCTCGTGACGCAAACAGACCGGACCACGATTCCATTGTATCCTGGCATCCCTCCGCCGCACGGGGTCGAAACGAAAAATCTCGTCGGTTGGTGCCGTGGGGAACGAGGGGGGAGGACTTCATTGTCGAGCAATTTATCCTGCATTCAGCCGTACGACCGATACGTTGAATCCTTTTTTGGGCGTGCCCCGGGCCAGATGAGTGTTGTGGAATCGTATTTTATTGCGGCCCTTAATTCGACGCGGTCTCGTTCCCTGTTGTGCAGCCTCGTGATTTCGCTCGATCGAACGCGCTGATGCTCCTGGGTCATTTTCAATGTTTGGCGCACCGGTCGCTCCATCGTTCGGACGCTGCAGTCTCCATGCAAAACAACGCTTGCACTTTTTCTTCCCTTTATTTCTTTCTTCGACGAATTTTCTGCCAGGATGTTACCTTTTTCTGATGACGATTATATTCAAATTGCGTTAACGTTGAAGAGCGTATGCATATGTTCGACCGGGTATATTCTTCAGGTTCAATTCAATCTCTTAGTCAGGTTTGCGATTGCTGTTATTGCGATCATTTGACAAGCTACGTATCTTCGGCGTTTTTCATTTCTTATTTATAAACCAGACGATCGAGGATGTATCTGCACGGTGACGGGAAGTCTTTCGATACGAACATATGCAAATAGATGCAACAGTTCAGGTAATTTGAATGTGTGCAACAGCTGATCCAAATGGTTAAACTCTCTGCTGACGTTGTACTGTACGTTCCGGTAAAACTCGCACACACCGAGACTGCAAGACGACCGAAGTAGCCAGATTTTACGAATGGTAACGTACATTCAGTCGGTTGGTCGACGAGTCGTCTAATTGTCCCTTTTTCACTGATCGGCAAATTGCAGTTTCCAATGAGAGACGCTACTTTCATCCTCGGATTCCTCCATTGAGTCCATTGAAAAGCATGGAGCAAGGCCGCCGTTTCATTAGGCCGGCCATAACATCTGACAAGCAATCTAAGCAATTAGTCAAGTGGCCGGAGTACGCAATTAAAACCGATTGACCCTGTGAAAAGCCGCAACGTTCGCTTCGCCATTCAGCTCTTCCGCCTCCTCTCCTTCTGTTCCACGTTTCTCGCTGCTCGGTTGCATCGTTCGCGTTGCAACGTCTGTTGCACCACGGAGAGTCGACATCAAGAGCTGGTCGCGTTTCACCGGCAATTCGAGGGTGAAACCTCGTTGAAATCCACGGTGTATCGCGGTGAATTTCGGCCGCTTTGAACTCTCTCGATCCGGCACAATCGAGTGTATTAAAACCGATTCTAGATTGACGAGCTTCATTCACTGATTGCTTTGCTAAGTCCATTGCGCTGGTTCCGCGATTCCGCGTGCATGAGATTGCGTTGCTTTTGCGGGAATCGCGTCTGTCAGATCCTTCGTCTCTCCGTCCATATATTTTTCTTTGATAGGTTTCCTTTGAAGGGACGTTCGAGAGTATGGCTGCTCTGAAGCCTCTTGCGCTTTATAGTTTTTTCTCCAATGTGTGTTTGTTTCGCGAGGAGAAACGACAAAGGGGTTTGCCTCTTACTTATACGTTCGAAGAATTCTTTTGGTTTCCAAGCTTTATAAAATATCTTGCAACTATGTATGGGATACATCGTACCTTGAAAGTGCTTTGTAGTTCCATTATGAACAGTCGGATATTGTTTTGAAGATTTTGCAGTGCAGGTGATGGAATGATAGAAGTATACAGTTTTACTGCTTCTCCTACTCTCATTGCTATTAATAATTAGCACATAATAATATATATCATTAAGTATCAATGATCCACGTTAGTAATTTCAATATTCAAAAATGAGTATCTAATTAACTTAATTAATAACTTAACAGATGTTAACAATCATACATCGTACATTTCACTGCGTGATGAAAAATCTGAGAACCTACTTATACGAGATATTTCACAATCGAAACGAAAGAAACGGGGAATCCAAATAATCTTCGCTCAAAGAACCCACCCTCGAAAGTCGGAAATTAAAAATACGAATATCACCTCTGTAGCACCGGTCGGTTTCGACGTCGATACGACACGATGCACCCTGTTTCTCCGAACCAGTCGATCCAGTCCCCATTATATCTGCTACACTTGTTACTGATCATAAACGAGTGCGAAAGTGAGCATCGAAGATTCCCGGTTTCGCCGTAGTAACTCGGTGCTCGTCGCGCTCTCGTGCACGAGGGTTGGGGCGAACGTTGCGCAGGGGGTTTCTGTGCGCGATGCCACAGCCAACCGACGCTAGTATCTAGGGGGCTGTTTTCTCCCTCTCAGTTGGCCGCGATTCAGCGTCGGGTGTATGTCCCGCTCGTCGCGGTTCGACCGACGCGAAAACACGGCGATTGTCACGAGCAACGTTTCCTACGGATCGTCTTCTTCGTCGAAAATCCCGCTCCCTCCCTTTGCGTATTCTCGTGATAGTAAATCACAGTGCGTCGACGTCTGAATAATCGAATATCGGCGAGTTCGCGTTCTTCTTATTCCAAAACTGATATTGTTGGTGCGGCTCGTTTCGAGTATAATCGTAGAGAAGTGTACGAGAGTCGAAGGAGACAGTGTTAGCGCAGTTAGTATCTAAGAGGGAAGTGTAAGAGAAACGGAATAGGGGTTTCTATTGGATCAGAGAATCGCAGGACGTTTAGATCGGTGTGATACGTGGTGCCGGATCTACGTATCCTTATACTCGGGTCGTTATCGGATGTTTCAAATTCGTTGGATCGGTGATTTAACTAGGTGGATAAGTCACGAATGTCACGGATAATTGGGAGAGTTTGACTGATCCCGAGATAGCCAAGGCAGCCCTCGAGGGATCCCAATCGGTTAGGATCCGACGAGAGCCGATCGGGGTATAAATAAGAAGCAGAACGGGCCAGTTATTTCCATCGTGACGCACAGTCGCGGCTACTGTCTGTGTGTTCCGGGGTATACGCGGTGGCGAAAGATTGATTGCGTTAAAGAGGAACTAGCGCGCGATCGCTTGACTCGTTTGCCAACCCGTTCCGATCCGCTGCTCTCCTAGAGCGCTCGAATGGGAACGTGCATTTCGACCAGCGAAATAATTTTCAATTTCGGCCGTTCGTTACGCGGATTAACCCCGTCGAACCGGTCAATAATCGTAACGCTGTTCGATTTATTTTTCCTTCGTCTAAATACAGTTCTGCTTGCTGGCGAATCTTTCTTTAAATCCTCTGCATTCCATCGAGTTGTCTAACCGAACCGAGGAAATCAATGAACATCAGCCAGCTTCCTTCGTATCAATCTCAACCTGTCCACGATGAAGTCTCTGCCTATCGTCGTCTATCATCGAGCTCGATAAAATCGAGTTTGCCGAGCTGCCACGGGACCTAAGACAACATGGACGGAACAGGGTCAGGGCTATGGGAATGTTGAACTGGCGGAAGCGGAATATCCCGGTGGAAACTCGAGGCACAGCCGAGCTGCAAGCCCGAGGAGAGGATGAGACGTCTGGAGGAAGAGGCCACATCGAACAATCGATCGCAGCTTCGACGATAATTGCTAAAGCCGATGCAGCAGTCTCCTCCACGGTTGAACGGTCGCTTCTCTACCGGTAATGCATCGTGAAAGGGTTGCACTGCGTGCTCGAACAACGTCGCGGCTGATCGTCTCGAGAATGAAAGGGACGCGCGATTCCTGAGCCGATCGATCACCGATCCTTCGTTTATTCTTCTGTAGAACGTGCAACAGACACGCGATATCTCGAGGGATTTATGTTCTATCAACGAGAAATTCTTAGATGATGTTTCGTTCCAGTGACCTGCGAGGAAATCGTCGAGCGACCATCGACTGAGGCATCGACGAGTTTGTCGAGATTACGTTCGAAAAGGGCAAGGAAGTGGAAAGTGGCCTGCGTTTGAAGATCGGAATGTAGATGTTAATGGAGGATCTTTTAAAGTGATACGAATGATCGTGGGTCGCTGTTAATGATAACGGAGAACGGTTTATCGACGATTTTCTTTTAAATGATATTGACGACAGCTTCGAATGATGGAAGTACGATGGTAGTTTGACGGATCAATGATTAATCGTCGACGAATAAATACGGTGCGTTTGGTCGATTTTATGTAAATAACTGTGCGCTTAATAACGTCAAATTATTTGCAGCGTTTAATTGATTTATCGAGACATGTTCACTGGAACGAACTGGTTACGGTACCGATAGAACGATATAGATTTGTCTATTTTCTTCGTCAATTTTATTTATCGAGAATCGAAATATCAGAAGGAGTATTATTTTTGCTATTTCCGCAAGATCGCGAAATTCCTTCAGAGTTTTTACATATCCTGGGATATCTGGTACAACGGTAGAGATGCTCGCCACGCTTCAGTCAACATATCAGACGGATTTTTCTCGCAACTGCAACGGACAGGCCCGAATGTACGCGTCTAGCCGTGAAAACGTTCTACCATCGAGCACACACCGCTGAATAAACAAACGTAACTGCATCGTGTCTCTCGAAAATTCCATGAAATTCATTTTTCTTTAAAAAAAAAAAAAAAAATAACAAAAAGTAGAACGTAGATAAAGAAAAGGAAAAGGAAAGGAGTAAAACTCTTGATAGGAGAAGAAAGATGGTCTGGATGTAATTTAATATAGAGGAGACAAGTTTGGAGGCAGTCGATCTGAAGACACAGTGGTGCACCCGGTGAAAAACGTGTGTCGAACATGCATCGTTTTTAGTAGGTCAGTACCGAGGGGGAAAGAAAGTTCGTAACTGGCGAACTTGAGGGACGTTGGTGGCGAGTGCATCGACGGAACACGGTGCATAAACATTTTCCGGGCCATCTGCTTGGCAAACGCAAGAACAACGTCCGATCGTAAACGATAAAACTTTTTACACCCGAATCTTCGTGATACGAATCATTGCACGAGGATTCTACGCGGAATATTGCGAGAAGAAATATCATTGGGGGAATATTTTCGGGAGGACCGAGAATTGAAAACTAAGAATCGAGAATTTAGAGAATTGAGATGCGAGAGCCGAGAATTGACCGGAAAAATTAAGAACTGGTAGAAATTTGAGAACCGAGAGAATTGTCAAAAGAGTTGAGAGTTGAGAATTCGGAGTGAAAAGCTGAGAATTGAAAATTAAGGGCTGAGTCTGTATATTGCGAACTGAGAACTGGGAAATGAAAGTTGAGGCCTGAGAATTGAAAACTCGAAGCTGCAGGCTGAGAATTAAAGATTAAGAACTGAAAACTGTATACTGCGAACTGAGAACTGGGAATTGAAAGTTGAGGCCTGAGAATTGAAAAGTCGAAGTTGCAAGCTGAGAATTGAAAATTAATAGCTGAGAACTGTACATTGCGAACTGAGAACTGGGAATTGAAAGTTGAGGCCTGAGAATTGAAAAGTCGAAGTTGCAAGCTGAGAATTGAAAATTAATAGCTGAGAACTGTACATTGCGAACTGAGAACTGGGAATTGAAAGTTGAGGCCTGAGAATTGAAAACTCGAAGTTGCAGGCTGAGAATTAAAGATTAAGAACAGAAAACTGTATATTGCGAACTGACAGCTGCGAATTAAAAACTAGAAGCTGCAAGCTGAGAATTGAAAATTAAGAACTGAAAACCGTATATTGCGAATCGAGAACTGGGAATTGAAAGTTGAGGTCTGAGAATTGAAAATTAAGAAACTGGGAACTGAGAGATCCGAGGACTGCGAGTTGAGAGCTGAGAATCGAGAAAACTGGAGAAAAATTGGGAAAAAGATATTCGTAAGGAGTTCAAGTGTGTAGCATAGAATATCGTATTAGAATATAACATTAGTAGGACATCACTGGTGGAAGTTCCAAAATGAAATGGAATCGTTGTCGCGTGGCTCGCCGTGAACTCTGATGCCGATACGGGGTGGTGCGTCTTATCGAAACCGGGGCGAGGTGATTAATCGTCACTGCGGATACGTTGACGAGTCGATGCAGCCGGACTGCACGGTTCGTCGACGTGATTCTCGTCAGCTTCGTGCTTCTTTCGAATCAGTCAACGGCCTGACCCAGACTGCGGGTTGAATGACGTCCACGGAAAGGCAAGAAATCATGGAATTGCGTGGAATCACGAACGAAGATCGATTTCGTGACGACTCTTTTTAGATCTTTAAAGCATTGCACGATTAATACTGTCTTGAACGTTTGAACGAACGAACGATGGTGATTTATCGATGGAATGTATTTTCATTTTTAATGTTTTATCCGGAGTACAGGAATATCGGGTCGATGGGAAAGTAATCTCGGTTTTGTGGATTTTATAGGAAGTAAATTTACAGACAATGATGTTGCTATTCTTTTCCATTGGCCCATAAGCCTCTTGAAATTGAAAACTAAATTTTCATTTGATTCTATCGTAACAGATTGTAATCGAAGTTTACAGCTGAACGAAAACAAAGCACAAACTGGTATATACGATCCATAGATTTTTAAAAAAGGATATTTCAATTAGAAAATCGTTCGAGCTTCGATACTCTCGTTCGAAATTTTCAATTAGAAGTTGGAGTAAAAAATAGGTCAATAGGCGATTGTTATAGGAAAATATAAATTCTGATTGAGAAGAATTCCATATAATTCTCTGAGCTTTACGTAACAAACGTACCAGTATCTTAGTTTATCTAAATAATTTTAGACAAAACTATAATAATTTTAGGCAAAGACTAAAGAAAGTTAACGATTTGAATTTATCGTATTCTACTAATCAAATATGTAAAATTAGAGTATCTCAGCATGGAGAAACAGATTAGTCGAGGAACCTATTTAGTTGAGGAATTTTCTTCGACATTGTTATCATTACATAGACGCAGGGATTTCCTATTTTGTACGAGAGGATGGAACAGCGTTTATTATACGATTTAACGACCGTATGGGAGGATTATTGGAACGTTGGCGAGAGAGGACCGTAGCCATCTTCCACGTTGTGCAGAGAGGCTTTCGTTTCGCGTTGTACGATCGATCGATGAATTTAATCTGCGCAAACAGCGGATGGTCTAGCGTTATCAATAGCGGCCACTGATCTGCTTCTTCCCCTTATTCGTCGTCCCGTGACGATTGTTTGCATTTTGGATCCTTCGGTGAAAGCGCGCCTTCGGTTATGCTTTCAAGAGATTCCCTGTCAAACTCTCTGGCTGATTTTACATATCGTTGAACGTTCGCTTAATTTACTTTTTACAGTCCTGGCTGTGAAAATAGAGTTACGAAAGAGTCGCTCAATAATATTACATCAGCGGAGCTTCTTTAAATCTTCGTAACATTATTACGATCAAAAGTATTACGTATTTCGATGACAGAATTCGAATACCTCGATTAACTTGTCCTTATTTAGGAAGCACAGAGGAGAATCGCTTGGACCGTTCGGAACTCGCAGATTCTCCAACTTTCAAGAACTTCCTGCCAAGTCTATTTATGTGGAACACACTACGAGCTAATTTTACTCGATTACATAATTGATTACGGTTCACGAGCCTTCGATTGTGTTCTCGTCGCAGTTACGACTGTAAGCCTTGACACGGGCTTCCAGTCGGCACGCGACAGTTAAATTGTTCAACAACCACGTTCTACGCAAACACTGTCGTTTATTAGGTTGTCCGAAAAGTTTCTTTCGTTTCGTAAGGTGATAATAGATGAACAACAATTTCTGTTTTATATTATTTTATTCAATTACGTATGCTCCATTTCGTTCTATTTCTATTATTATATTCGTGCATAATTCAATAAACTAATATAAAACGAAAAACGAAAGAAACTTTTCGGACAACCTAATACATCGATTATTAATCGGAGTTTCGATCGACAGAAGTCTGATCAATTGGATTCGATCGTCTTTTTCGAAACATTTGTCAAATCTCCAGATGGATTGTATTTAACAGATTCCAAATTTTCAATCTCTATCTCTGCCGACAAAGTTCCACGATTTTGCTATTTTTAGTAAATTTTTGCACGTCAGCCTATAGAAATTTAATTGATCAGCTATTGAAAATGGAAATGACGACTGTTCCAAGCTTTTCTACTGCCAAATTCCTCGGCGTCTCTTTTCCCTTTCGGAAGATTTATTAGATAGATTGAAATCTCTGCGAAGGTTTACTATTTTCCTGTGACTAAAAGTGCACATTGGTCTTCGAAAGTCTAGGAAACCTGCAATGAAAGATGCAGAACTTTTCGATCTTAAAGTTGTTCGTCATCGTCTCTGGTTTTTCAAATAGGCCCGTTCAATTACAGAATGCCGAACTTGGCCACGGAATTCCCAGCGGCGTACAATAATTGAAATTAATCACCGGCGCAGATACAACTGATTTAATGCGCGGCTTAATCTAGGCGCTGACACGTTCAGCGCGCGACTCACGATGAGTTACGGCAATTCACGCGCAAGACAGCATCCATTTACAATGGAGACACTTACAGATTAGCCGTGCACAGGGTGTACCTGCGAGAATTCGCCGCGTTGCACGCTGTCCGCGCGAATTGCCCGCGCGAGACCGTGAAACTTCCTTTCTTCCTCGATTTAATTAAAAATTTCACGGCGATAGAGAAAGAATGCCTATCCAAAGTCATCTGCATAAATGTCTTTGAATTATGATGATCGAATATGCTTATTAATATTAATACTATCCTATAGAAAGTCTGACGCGCTTCACATAATAGAAATACTTTTCACGTTCCACAGAACATTAGATGTTGCTAATTTTCATAATTTATTACTTATTTTCGCGTTTAAAGCAATATTCTTTCACATTTAAATTCGACGAACGTAAAGCAGATAGACAGCGTAGATTACGTGGAAATTCTTTAAAACTTGCCGGTGCATCGGTGAATCTGCTAAAATTCTGTTTCACTCGTCGACAAACACACCCGAACACACTCTCGCGCGTTTATCTTCTTTTATTTATTTTTTTTTTAACTCTCTACCCACCCTTATCGTGTCAAAAAACAGGGGAGGAGAAAAATCCTGCAACCTACGATCACAGGAAAAATGAGGGAGAGAGAGAGAGAGAGAGAGAGAGAGAGAGAGATGGCAGTACGAAATAGCAGTTTGTTGAAGCGGTAGAACATTCGAATAGCAGATTCCACTCCATTTTCCACTGTATTCCGAAGCACAGGTACCTCCATTTACAGATTAAACCACGTCACACCCGGTATAGAGGGTGAAGGGAAAATTGGCTGGTCGGGGCTCGTTCTTTCGAGGCTATTCCCTTTAAAAGGGTCTCGGCACGAGCTGGTACGAGTAGCTGCGAGCGAAACGACAACAATATCGGTGGACTCGCGTGCGAATAGCGGCGCGTAAATTGCGCTTGGTACCGGTCGATCGATGCGAATCGAAACGAACGCGGAGGACCGGAAGCGTTCGTGCGCGCTCCATAAATTCCCGATTTGTGGTCGTGGACGATGCAGTTTCCTGGTGAATTCTGTTTCACTCGAGCAACGTGTTTGGGGAGACGTGGTTCTTCGACGATAAGAAGAAGTCGAGCTTCGCAAAGGCAGACGAGACTAAAAGCGTGCATTCGTTTTACATTGGCTTAGGGCGGGTCAAGATCAGCGTGCCGCGGTCAGAAAATTCTTCGACCCGCGCCTCTTTGCCCCTCTGACACACTTGCCATCATTGCGCGCCGGATAACGAGTGTCTCGAACTTTTCTCTTCTCTCTTTTCGAAAGAAAACGGCAAGCCAGAGGTATACATATACAGCGACTCGCCAAAGTATTTCGATTCTTATGGTAGAAAGCTCGTGTTGTACGGAAGATCGTGAAACTTGATCAGCACTGTAACGAAACACGACTGTTCTGATCGTATTCGTAAAATTTGAAACTGATACGACAATGTGAATGCAAGACGCGTTTACTGCGAAGAACTGAGTTGCTAAAAGAATATGTTGCTGGTGAGGAATAAAGGTAACTTTAGTAACAGGCAATATATTCAAAGGACTGGAATCCTGTGTTGAAAGTATCGGAAGATCTTTCTATGTTGTTTAATAGGTAAATCTGGAGGAACGAGGCACTTTGTAGACTTCGTTTGAAGCGAGGTTTAATTTCCTGGTAAAGAGAGCACTCTGAATCCTTGTCCTGTATAAGGCCGAGATATATACCGAACATTAAATAATATCGTGCTTCAGCTTCTGTTCGTTATTTGGATGTACTCTAAGTATTTAATATATCTTCCCGACGACGAACGATTTAATAAATGTTACAGTGAATCAAAGTCGGCTTGCTGAATGAAGCGACGCGGAAGTCAATCCGCGAAACATCGTACGACATAATCGCGGTTTATGTCGCGCGTTATTCGATTCGACGTGGAAAAACACGCGCGACAGCGCAGCTGTTCGACGGTCAATTAGTTTCGATCAGGAAGCAATTTCAGGGACGCGCTTAGTAGACTTTTTCCGCCAATAAACCGCTGCGTTATAGGTTCATTAAGCCGTTTCCTGAAGCGCCCAATCGTTCCGCTTTTGCCGTTGAATAGCCTTTAATTACGAATTTCTCGTTATTTGTTGGCCTTCGACTGTGTCGATCGGCTGTCACGAATTTTCTTTTTTCTTTTTTTTTTTTTTTGCCAACGTTCGCAACGTTCGCAGAATGTTTGCGATGAAAGTTCATTTTAAGAAAAGAGCAAGTGCTATTTTTAGAATAAAGAAGGAAGCAAGAGTTATGAAGTGTGTTGATTTTCGTTGAATGACCGAATGAATTTGCATAATGAAAGATTGAATGGCGCCGCGTTGAACAAGATGGTCTTCGTGACTGCAATTGCATCGATCAGAGCCCATCAATTACACGAGGCAGGAGACCCTGTCACAAACAGAGCACGTTTTCTGCAACATCCACCGGCAAATTTGATCGTTAATTCGTCGAATTCTTCGGACTAAATTCTACCCGCGTCGAGACGAACCGCTTTAAAAACAAGCGTATTAAAGTAAGCGTTTGCATGTTAATCAGGACATTATCGAACTCGTATTTCTCACGATTTTTATTTTTCAATCGTATTTCGTTGTTCCACTTTGATCCGCTACTTTTTCCAATTTTTTACAGTATCTAAAGCATGCATTTAATGGTGCGTTTTATTATCTTTTTCTATAAACGTTAAATTCCCATTTTTCTTGCTATTTTATCCTGCTTTCCTTGTTCCCTTTTTCTACATTTACATTTTTTACTTACTCCCCAGTTATGGATGCTCTGCTTTGTATTTCTTGTCTTTAGTTTCCCTCTTGTACATGGAATATTTTTTACACTTTGCTCGGTTCTATCCCCCCCCCCCCTCTCTGCTCGTTTCCATTTTTAGTATATTTTGTACTTTTTACTCGTTCTTCGTCTCATTCTCATTTTCTTCTCAAGTATTTTGAAAACTTTTTATACTTGTTCTTTCTAAATGAATCCTCTTTTATCTCGTGCTCTTTCGCAATTCCGCCAGTGATCTGAGAAGAAAATCTTTTATTTTCCTTAACTTCATTGAGAAATTCTTATTTGCTTTTAATATTTTCCTTCCATGTTTCGCATACTTTTTTTAACTGAAAATTTCGAGATCTCGTTACAGTCGTTTACAGTTTAGAATTATTCTACTACCCCTCCCCCCCCCCCCTTCCCTCGTACCACCTTTCTACTATCTTGTTAGACTACGGTATTTTAATTCGAAGAAATTTCTGCAACTCCAACTTCGCGATACTTGTTTCGGAACTTGGACTTAATTTACTCCGTGAGAAACTTAGATACAGAAACTCTGCAGCAACTTTAGAACTGAATTCGCCATTTAGATTGTCAATTAAATTTTATAGCCGAGATTTTATTGCTCTATAAAAGTGTTAGTGGGAAAGGTCGGAAGCCTCGATTAGGATCGTTAATTATCGTGAAAAATGTTCGGAGGATTATAAAAGCGAGGCTCGAACACTGGTTTTCTTCGTGGTAGTCTCGAACTAAACCATTCTGCCATGAAGCTAGTAAGTCGTGGGTTTTTATTTTAGGCACTTGCAGCACATAAAATTTCCTCGGGACTTAGGATTAATTTACCTACTTCCTAGGACTTTCTCCGTCAGTATATCTCGTCTCCTTTAACGCGTGTTACTTTCGTTCCTTTCCTCCCACTTCTTCACTTTTCCTTCATCCTTCGTCCTAATTATCATCCCATTCCCTCTTTCCCCCATTTTTTTATTCACCGTTTTATCTCCTTCGTCTTTTATTATCCAGCATGCGTGCATATACAGAGATACTTGTGAGAAACTAGGTCGAGTTATCTTTTTTAAAGCGAAGACGGAAGAAAAATGCTCGAGATATTCCACTTTCCACTTCAAACGGATCCATCACGTTCTTCCGCTTAAACAATAGTCCCCATAATCATACTATTTTTTAGCATCTGTCTCGAGACACGTGCTTCCACTTGCTTTTTAACCCAATTTCATCTGAAATTTAAACTTCCGCGCTTATTCTCTGCTCAGTCATCGTTTCTTCAGCCTTTGGCGTACGCTATCCTTGCGACGAGTAATTCCTTCCGATGGGTAATTAGAAAAGGAACCGGAGAACGAGGGAGAAAGGAAAAAATGAGCGAGAGAACATAATTTGTCCCGGCTCGTTTGTAGGATTTGTGGCGGGGGCCGCGGCGAATAAAAAGAGGATCCTCTTTGTGCTCGCTGCCAGCCTTCACAAAGTGTACCCGTCGCTCGTACACAGGAATAAGTTATGAAACGGCGGCTGGATAAAAACTTTTTGATCCCTCTTTCCCGCAACGAGAGTCTTAAGCCGCACCCACGTCTCCTCCTCGTTTTCCTTCTCTCGCTCTTTCGCCAAGGGAGATCAAGGACCCACCACCGATCGGTCGACTAAGAAGACGCGAGAGCTTCTCGCCCCCAATCGAATAACATCGGCTATCGAGTTTGCATGGAGGACGACGAGATTGAAATAGCTGCTGGCGACTAACAGCGTGGATCTTTGCTTGTCGCACGATCGTGAGCTGCAGCAGAGATGAGGTTCTAGTTAGGTAGACAGAGAATTCTTTGTCGACTTTGATAAATAGATGCGGATTCATCGAATGATTTCGGTATACAGCGAGCGTGTAGGTCCCGAGTCTTGTTCGAGAGTTCCAACGTTAATGTCGTACTGTATCATAAAACTCACTCTGTCCCATTGTTTGATTTTCAACGATCTGCTAAAAAATAACTTCAAAGATAGAACGAACGTTCGCCCTGTTACCATTCCATGTACGTGCAAATCATACGACTCGCTTAATTTCCATATGCAATATCTAAATAAAAAATTAGCCAAAAACTTGAAAACTTGGGGATTAAAGTTTGCTGTGCGATCAAATTCCTGTTATTTGCCATGGCGCGAAATTTTCGCTCGCATCTATTTAACTTTTCAATTACAAATTGCACCTGTACCGAGAGAAGTTAGAAACCAGGACCAAAGTTGCCACTGTTGCCAAAGATGATCCTCGTCGAGGAAGACTCGTTCTTCTCTAATCCGGCGGACGCGTTGCAAGGGTCGCGTATCGAAAGGCTAATCCGTGGGTAATTACGGTAAATTGAATCACGGCGACGGCGAGGAGGACGGTTGTGCGGCGTGGGTGCGTCGTCGACTGAGTTATCACCGTCTGCCAGAAACAGGGCCGGACCTCGTGACCCGATATTGCGCCGGAACGCTCCGATATTGGCAGCGCTTCGGCCTCTCAGAAACGAAGAACAATAGGAGCAGCGGCGTGTGTGCCACCGCTATCTCCGGCCGCGGCGCTCCCTTTTGCTTTTGCCCAACTTTCCGTCGAGTTTCCCCTTGATCGTGCCACCGGGCCACCGTGAACCAACCCCTTGCCTCGCGGCTCACCCGACCAACCACCCCCGAGACCTTCGTTCGCGCGAAACGATCGCATCGTGCGCGAAAATAGACGCGATATGGGCCAGCACTCGTTGCATCGTCCACACACAAGAGATCGCAGAAAAATTGCTTCGATTCTATTCCTCCTTTTCCAACGTTTTCCCCCCTTTGCACGCCAATTCTCCCTCTTTTTACGTATTTTTCTGCTTTTTTCGTCTTTTAGGGGGAAATTAGGGAATCGTGAAAATGGGGGTGGAAGGTGTCATCGATTTTGCGACGTTGGTGCGTTCTTTGATCGCAATTGGTAGCATCGCGGACTGAGCTTTCGCTGCTTCCTTGAGTCATCCACGAGTTAAAGTGGAATTATGTAGGTATATTCGTTTCTAAGTATCGAGATGTTTGGTTTAGTAGAAAATATGGTAATTGAAATATGGTATTGAGCATAATTGTGGAAGCAAAAAGTTGGTAGAAATCGTAGGATAAATGTTAGATAAAATGTGCGAGAAATTGAGGATAAATAGGGTAGAAAACTGAAACGGATAAGCTGAATGTGTCACGGTGTGTGCACACGTAGAAGCGAGCAAGAATTTTATTTTATTGTTATACACAGTTGATGAGATACTTATTCCAACATTTTATTGAACGTGTACTTCTTCATACTCCGGGTGTACACAACTTCCTTATACTCTAAGATGCCAACCGGGATAGTAATTCTAAGAGATTTCAATAATTTCCTAATGATTGTAGCTCATTTTCCACGAATGTCCTAACATTTACGAGCGATAGTATAAATAGCCTTAAAGCATCGAGCAAGCAACACACGCGGAGACTAAAAATCCCGTTTCCATTTCCGATAACTCATTCGCTCACTTAAAAACAGTGAACGATCGACGAGATTTGCATGCGAATGCGAAGATGGTAGCCATAAAGATTACCATCTTCCCTCGTTTACCAGTATCGACATTTAAAATTTAAACGCGAAATCTCTGTTTACAGCAGACGTGTCCAAGTTCAGTTTTACTATGTAGTTACTTACGAAAAAGTATTCCCAACACCCGGTACATGGTCATGGCCTATCCGTCGAGACGTTCGAACGAGAAAATGTTATTAAGCGGCCGGTGAATTTTTGCATGCGCAGCGAGCCGCGGTGACGTTCGTATCGTCGCGAGTACTAATGGACTGCGACGTTTTTACAGCGGGGACTAAAAGCTCCGGCCCATAAAAGTGACGTTTCGCGTGCAAGCTATTTATTCTTTGCACAGCGCGTTCGCGACCGGCTGCTATTGCTCGTCGCGCGATAAGCTCGCGACAGCGCGCGAACGCGAGCGTTCAAAGGCCGCGATTTCCGGTTCGATCGAGCCGTAGGAATTTCCAGCATCCTGTCGACGACTCGTCTTCTCCCTTGATTCCTCTATTTTGATTGGAAAAGCGAAGATTAACGTCGATAAAATATTACTTTACGCAAAAGGCGTCTGACATTCGTTTAAAAACGTCGTCGAATTATACACCGCTGAAGATAATTCGTGTCAGGTTCGATCGAGACATTGCGGTCGCTCGTACTTTCCGCGACGTGTATTTTTGTTTCCTTTTTTTAAGCAAATTTACGGCAGTTTAAGAAGTTAGACAATCATAGACTTGCGATTATTTTCTTATTTAGAGGATCAGATAGATTTAAAGGATTATTTTCTATGTGGTTTCGATTCTCGCATTGATATCCTTTTAACGATCGTCTTAAAGTCGAAGTTTATTACAGTCATGAAACAACTTCCAACTGTGATAGAACGTATTATAGCGGCAACGATAGAATATTTAGACCACACGTCTCGCCTTTTCTTTCCTCTTTCGAAGCTACAGCGTAAAACCATCGCCTGAATAATACATAACTTATCGAGTCTGCGAGCGATTCTCCGCTTCTATACGCGTGAATGGCGCGATAAAATCATTCGCGACGTCCGCTAATTGTTTCGAACGGTGTAATAAAGCGAAAGGACAGAAGGAGAGTTGACGTTAAGGTTGAACTTTAGGATAATTCCGAGCTATTACGACGCCGATAAGATGTTCCGCAAACACAGAGGGAAGAAGAGTTACGTATTATCAGGCCACCTTGGTCCAACGTTCTTTCCATTGAAATTAGAATATAAAGAGCACCTTCTCGCTGGTAGCTGCTTCTAAAAGGGAAACTGCGTCGTAAAAAACTGGCTGCGCAGTCAGCTTTCAAAAGAAAATTCACTTGCAGCGGTTCAAAGGGCTCCGAAATGACACACCGTGAATTTTTCCTCTCATCAGAGAAACTCGCTAACCGGTCGTTCTTTGCAACAAAATACGATTAGTCGTGCAAAGTTAACGTCCATCCACCGTTAAACGCTTTTTCGTCCGCGCCTCGTTTAAAGCAAAGATCCGCGTTTCTATCGTGAAAACGCGTTTCCTCGTCACACTTTCGAGCTTGCCTAGAATCTTGCAGGTCCTTTCATATGCAAAGTTCGCGTTCTGCTCTTAACCAGCGTTCGCCTCTATATTTGCGCGCGATCATCCGCGTTCAATAACCGATTACATTCGCCCGTAGCTTTCGTTATGAAATGCTCTTGAAAAAAAAAAAAAAGGAAAAAAGGAAAAAAAAGAAAAGAGGAAGATGCATATATTCGCTATGGATAGCTCACTATCCTACAAGAGTGTTATGGCACGAGGCGAAAGCCACACGACGATTTTCCATATTTTGCCTGGGAATCGCGTTGAAATGCGCGGCGGATTCGCGACGAAAAAGAAGGAACACACACACACATAGAGAGGATAGCTCGAGCCGGTCGTGGTATGGAAAAATGACCGTAAATATGCATTCCGCTGGCAGCATCTTGTTCTTGAGTCGTGGAACGCGTCCTTTAAAATCATTTTTTTCCAAGCCGCGCGACAACCGCCTTGGAATTCAGAGATTCGCGCGGCCGAGCGGTCGACCTGCAGAATGCGGATCGACTTGGCAGAACGAGCACATTCTCGCGCGGCGAACGCATAATAGAAGGCCAAGCGAGACAGCGAGACAAGATCGAGCGAGTTTTCAGAAGGAACTCGGACAGATGTCTCTCGGCATACGTGGAGGTATTTTTTTTGTTTCAATGGTCGGAAGAAAGATTAGTTGAAGAACGAGCCACCTAAGTAGAATTCATACCGCGTGGCGTATGTACTCTTCCATTCACAAGTACTAGAACACCTGGTCTCCAGAACTTTAACGCGATCGATTCACCACGATCTAGCATTCACGCGGGACAACGATACAAAACAATCGAGAAAATCCATCCGCCAGAATTCGAGGAGGAACGTAATTAAGAATCGCGCGAGTTCGCCCTTGCAGTCGTTTCTAGCTCGCATCCCGTGGAAAAATATAGCGAACCGGATGGTTCGGCGTAGAATCCGTATCGAAGGTTGCAACGAAATACGAAAAGACAGAGATATTGGATAGGGATGTTAACAAGACGAGCGCCAGGATTGATCGAAGCAACTAGAGAAAACGAGAAAGCTGCTTACGAACGAGGGTGTACGTGGAACTCGCTCGTGCGAGAAGTGCACTTGGGAAAAGTATCTCTCCTAGACTAGTTACGTTCGTTTGCTGGAATCTTCCTGTTAGTACATTGCGAAGATTCTTTAAGCGATCCAATTAGAATTAGAGAGAAAACGGCAAGTTCGACTGTTTGCCACGAGGCAAAATTAATTTCGTTTTGCGCCGATCTACCATCTTCGTGCTGGAATCCCGCGATCCTCGTCGGTTTCCAAATTTTCATTGTGTAATCCGGAAGCAGATTCGAGGATGTTTCGCGCGAACTCCTCTGTGCACGGTAACTAGGCTAGAAATTCGCCGTACGATTAATTCTAAGCTTCTTTTCCGACTGTTTCGCCTCGGATTTCTTCCAGTCACGTTGCTTTCCTGATTCTTCTTCGAGTCATGGCCACGCCACAGGAGCCACCGAGACTAGGAGCCTGTTTTCTTTTTGCAACTCGTCTCTCTTGCTCCTTCTAATTTACCTAATCTCTCTTTCAGTCGTTTATGCTCATGTAACTTTACATAGTCGGCGTTAAGAATCGTTGGCTCGTTCGTGATTCCGCGACTCGATCGGCCCCGATCGGCTCGCCAATTTACGTTATCAAACGGTGGATGCTTTCCATAGGAGGATTCTCCGGGTCTGAAAGGAAAATCCGAGCCGAATTGCCAACGACGGAAGGGAGCCGCGGCCCAGGCGACCCAGATGCGCACGCGACACGAATTCCAGGGAAAAAACGACAATAATGAGGGGGCCAGACATTAACTGCAACCTCGACAATAAACACGTAAGACTGACGCGGATCGATTAGCAGGCGGGAGTAGAAGGAAAGCGAAGGAAACGGGGAAAGAAAATAGAGAAGAGAGGAAGAGGACGTAGCGAGCCGTGGATAAGAAACGTCGTATATTTTCGTGATCCATTTTCGACAGGAGAAGACACAGCGCGGATGCGCCAGGGATTAGAGAAGAAAGAAGATGTACAGAAACGTTTCTGCGAGCATCTTGCCAAACTTCCGCAGAGGCTTCTAATTTAGAAAAAGTACGGCGCAAGAGGAACCATAGAAGCCAAGAGATGTCTTTGAATCACAGATATTACGTGAGTATCGAGCATGGTTTCTTTCAGGGGTTTTCATTTTCCTCTTCTTTTTTTCTTTCTTTCCTTTGATTGGAAAATAGAATTAGTTTTAGTACTCTTCAATCTTTTGTTTCCCTTCAACGCTGCAACTGTACGTTCATCGCTATTCATAGATGTTTTATCGATGTGCGATAACCTACGGATAGTCTAACGATAACTATGGATGAAACTTTGTGTATTTTTATGTTTCTCTTCCTGATTTCCGGCTACAAGTTCCTTTTTACGTTTCGATCGCCCATAATTTTAGCGTTAACGCATCTGTCTTATTTAATAAAATTACAATTTTCAAATTTTGAATGCGCACAATAAAAAAATATGATAGTACAGCGAGTACTTAAAAATATAAACATGAACTTTTTTCCCAATAAAATATCCTACTTATGCCTGTATTATTCACGGCGTTTACAAAATGGTGTCGCGATATTAACAACGAAAACAAAAAAAGAAAAATGGAAAAAAATAAGAGAAAACGAAGGATGAGAGGGCCATTAGCTTGCCGACGAAAGAAAAATCGCCAGCTACTCATCCTCCTGGGCGAATCTCGAACGGGAATAAAGGAGCCGTGCTCCGATAAACGTTATTCCACTTCCGATAATATTTCTTCTTCACTGCGGAGCCCACGCTTAAGATGTTTTCACGGATTGATAGGACCGCTGTTATTTCTCCTCTTTCCGTAGGCGGAACTTTTCAGTCTTAAGAGCCCCGAAGGAGTTGCCGCCAACTGGAAAGTCGGTTACTGGGTTGATATCGTTCCGAAAGCGAAAGACAAACGCTGGCTGCCGCGGTTTAACTAAAATATTCGCTTCCGATGATGCCTCGCGGAACCAGCCATCTTGTTAACGTGCAGTTATCAGAAACCTGGTAGAATTCCACATCGATTTGCAGTTCCAAATTATCTCAATGTTTTCTCCTTTTTTTACTTTAAACAGACGTCCATTACGAATAATAGTAGATTTTCTGGAATTATATAATTTTTTGTCTTGTTTAGTCGTTTCCCTTTCCCTTTTCTTTTTCTTTCTGTTAATTATACAACGCGAATTCCTTGTAACTGGAGAATCGATACACTGTGATAACAGAGTTTTAACAGAGACATCTTCGATTACGCGGTGAGATCTGTCGCTTTGTTTAGAAAGTTGTTGCTCTTAGTCAGCTACGATAAACCAACGAACCAACGGAATTGTTTATCGAGATTTGTCGAATGTTATCAAGATTTTGGTCTTGGATCCGACCAAATGACTATTCTTGAGAAACGACGAGTTTCTATTTACTCTGCGTGATAGAATCTGTGAAGCATCGAAGAAGAGATATCCGTTTCCATTAGATTCGCCGAAGCAATTATTCGTACTGTTTGTATAACCATTATCCTATTTCGCTTTTATCTGAACAATTTTCCCACTGTCCAGATACTGTCCTTTCCTCGTTGACGATTTACTAGGTGCGAGGAGAAGATAAGAGGCGGCACAATGGATATCGGAGCATCGAATAGCAGAGATGTAACTGAGTCACAGGTTTCGTGCGGTCAAAATCATTGCTCACCGCTGAAGCCGGGAAAACAAAGGTGTAACTTATCGTCAGTCAGCAATATGCCAATTTGATCGTCGGATAAACTCGCTACCCTGCACTTTTCCTAGACGATCGATATCCCGATACCTACTATTCCATTGTGTTTGAAAATTAAACAAGCCGAAGGATAACAGAAAACTGTTATCTCGCCGGAGCAACGTTCTAATCCTTCGAGGATCCATTGTGCCAACGAACGTGCATGAATTCCTCTTGGGCTTCTTGCGCGAGCTTCTTGTCGCTCGGCGTGTAATTTCACGACCCTATAGTGAACGAAACGTTTGCCGAGATTACGCTTGTAGCGACACGAGACCGTACCGTTCCCAGGGACAAATTGAAGACGATTTGAGTGGCCACCGGTGACGAAAATTAGCGAAGAAGCATACGGCGATGCTACGAGGATGAAGAGAATTACTGTTGAATGTTGACTAACAACAACCGTATGAAATATCCTCTTAGTTTTCACTGAAAGTTCGTAGTGGAATTGTAGAGGATTGATAAATAGGTAACGAGAACTTGCTGCTGCAACCCGTCGAATATATTTGAAATAAATTAAATAAATTATAAATAAATATAGACAATGTCCAAAGTCGCAAAGATACTGTAGATATTAATGTATAACTCGTATAACTGATTCGCTCGCGATCGCGTCCGTTTATTTATACTGGTCGAGGGAGAGTGGGAAAATTCGAATTCGTCTTTGTTCGACGGTTGCACGTAGCGGCGACATTGTTTTGCCCGCAGTTTATTTATTCTTACATTACGTGTATCCTAACGATCTTGATACTCCGAGGCAAAACAACAACATCGTCCTCTGATTCATGTGCCGCTGCAAGTTCCATCCTATCGAATATTATAATCGGCAAATAAATTGGATATTTATGGATTGCGGAGAAATGAAAACGTTTAGGATATGATATGGAAAGTAAAGTCGCTGTAAAATATTTAGCAGGCGACGAATGAGATTTCTATTCAGATTCCTTAGATTCTATTTAGACTCGTTTAAGATCTCTTTCGGTGCGCTCGTAAAGATATGGATTTGCACGAAGATTCGATAAAGGAAACCGTGGAAATTATATTTTATGTACTATGGCGCTTCTAATTTATCTCTCGATCGCTGGATGTTCATTTTATTCGCATGAAACTTTGCATCCCACAATGATTGACCGATCGAAATGCAGAGATGGCGATCTTAGCATGGAATGTTATGTTTTTGCACGGTGAACCATATGTGGTTTCTTTCCACGCAACGTATCAAGGAAGTGGCGCTATTATCTCGCAAAATTCTATTACACGTTTCGAGACACGCTGCGCGTCAGTGTTAAAAGCACAGTAGCGAGAGTATGGCTGATGCTTTGGAACACTTACCATCGCGTACCAGGCGATAAATTACATCCCTAAGGATCCGAGGTATCCCGCACGCATATGTGTGATCTTGTCAGAGGATCAGATCCTGGCGTAACCAAGTTAAAGCGGAACGCGTCACGGTTTCCGTTGCACTAACTGCCTCGTCGTTTGCATCGTTTTATCATACATTACCGTATCGCGCTGTCCGGTGACTGGAAGAAACCCAGTCATAAAATAATTTTCCTCTAGGAAAGTGAAAAATCATCCTCGAATGTTATTCGAACTGTCGTGAGCGAAACTGATCGCTTTATCCTTTTAGGAATCAAAGGACACCGTGCGCGAAGCTCGACGAATTTTGTTTGAACGTGGTCGTCGTTCAAAATATCATGGGAATTTTAAAACGTCGCAAACAGCAAAACAACGGCGAAACCTTTTAATTGCGTTCATCCGAATTTATCGTTTCGTAAATTAAAAAAGGAGACTTCATCGTAGGTTTGAAGGATCGGCGCGTTAAGCATCGATTTCGAAAATAGCAAAGGGACTGCAGTGCGCAAGTTGGAATTAACACGATTTAGTTTGAACGATCGGATCGATGGATATTTAACCTCTTAGGTACGATGCGCCACTATAGTGGCTCACTCTGTTACTCATTCGCTCACCGTTTCAACTAAACGATCTTTTTCATTCGTCTTGCTTCACAGTTTTAATGTTAACAATACACAGATAGAATATATAGTCTTTGCTCTTGATACATCAGTGTCAGATATCAATTGTTACTTTCCGTTAAAATAAGTTTTCAACATGCTGATCCGTATCCTTATAATTTTGTAGAATCTTCAAGCTCAAAATGTCGCTACAAAATGGAAAACGAAGAGCAATTTGGAAAACACTGTCGCGTTATAAGTGTGAAAATTGTGACGTGGGTCTATGCGTCAAAATGCTTTGAAATATATCACACTCAATTGTATTATTAATTATTAAACTTCAAGCATATGCGCCGTACGTTTAAGAAAAATTACAATTTAATTATCAAAAACATCTTTCCAATGTGCTTGCGTAGAGAACAGCATTATCCTTCACACGTTGCAGTGCTGTGTCGTTTACGCGTAATTCGCGTGAAACTCTTCCGTACAGAGAAAGAGAATTCAACCTAAGAGGTTAAGGATTGATACGCGAAGCTGAAGAATGACATATCTATTATACGTTTAAGAAAGAAAAATAGAGAGGTTGTGGTTTTATTTGAGCCGGCAGAAAAGGGAATAATATTAAAATGGAGGGAACAGGTGGAGCATGAAAAATGCGGCGAGTACCGGCGGTAAAAGTATTGCTGACGCGTTGGAAAAATCACTACCGTTTCTGGGCGAATAAATTATTGATATATGGCTACCCCTTTTCTCTTATAGCTCACCTTCTAGCCGAGTTCAAGATGTTAAAGGGGATCTCGCGCGGCTGTTCGTTTAAAGGCTGCGACCGATGTTTCTCCGGCTTCGAATATTTCCTTTTTCCCTTTTTATCGTCCAGGCTTTATTGTTTTATGGACGTTTAAATTATTCCAAAAAAAAGTGGTTACCGGAATAATCGAGATATTCTCTTTGACTATTCGAAAGTTGCAATAAGAAAGATCGAGAGATGTAAAATTTAACGATCTGGGAGCGGGAGGTAAGACTAGCTTCCCAGGGATACGACTTTCATGCTCGAAGGAAAATCTCAGAATAGATGTCTCCGAGTTATAGTGCTTTGAATAAATAGATTGGATAAATTTCTCTAGCCTCTTCCATAATCTATCAATGCCAGGCTGGTTATTACTTCTATTTATGTTTCGCTATGTTGGTAATAAAAAAAAAAAAGAATAAATAGACGCAACATGAAATTGCATTCTGCGATCATATTAAAACGAAAATTAAATCTCAACGTGTCTAACTATTTCTCATAGAAAATGATGCAGAGAGAAACCTTTGCTCTATGACATATATCTAAACGACAATCGAATTCTGGTGTCTGTAAAATTTCCTTCAGTTAGCAACTTTAAGCGTCCTCCATCAGCGAGAAAACTGGTCTGCAGTTTGTTACAATTTCTTGGGACCCACCGCACGGTAACGCGTTGTAACGCGATAAATCAGAGGCTTGGGTGGGGCCTTTGGCACCCTGGCGGGCGCGCAAGAAAAACAGATTTTCTAGGCCAATGGCTTCAGAAGCAATTTTGGCGTTGCGCTTGCAATCATATTGTTAGACATCCGCTTCGGAATTCGCATAGATTTCATCGGAGAATTCGTAATACGCTCGTCTGGCTGCCAGATATCTCGTATATATAAAAGCTTTATAATATCGCCGATAAAATACAGAATTGATCTATCGTGTTGCAGAGAACGCAACATGGCCGTACAGGAAACCTGACCTAATCTAATTTTTGCTCAACCCCATGAACAGAAATCTACAGATTCGAAGTATAGAGAAATTCGCTGCAACTTTGTTTAAAAGTCGCCTTCTAATAAAGCAGATCACAGTACGAGAGAAAAGAAGAAATGGATTCATTCAGAGGATGCAGTGGCCGGGTTTATTCATAGCGTCGATTCACGTGCATCGCCGAGAGGCACAAAACGCACGTGCGATCTCGTGCGATCTCTCCTTTTGCTGCTGACTGAACCATCGACCGTACTGAATCACCTCCTCTATTCGTAGACGCCTACGCGATCGTTTTCCTTGCTCGTCCGCCGGTCGGAGAATTTTTGTTCGCGACCATCAAGGCCCCAGACACATCGCCAGCGTCTCGTTCGACTTCTTTTTGCCACCGCCTCGTGAATTAATCGGCTTGCTCGTTCCTCGTAATCCCTTGTTTCTCTCGGCGAACATCGACCGCCTGCCACGTCCGATCGTTGTGTTAGCCGGTTGATTAAGCAACAAATCGAGCGACAGATTTAGGTGATAACCGATTTTTAACGCGACAAGCCGTTGGATTATTCGGTGGGGAAAGTTGTTGGTTAACAGATTCGATTGCGTAATGTTCTTTACGATACGCGCAATAAGATGATTGATCGTCGAATAATTGATTCGAGGCTCTCGGTAGAATTCGCTATAGCTCTATCAATTCTGTCAGAACGAGACAAATCGTCGATCAAACGTATAATTTCTTCTTGCCATATTCGACGCACTGTGTTTTTCGCTTTGTCAGAAGCGCGATCGAACGTCTGTTGGCGTTTGATTCGCGTTACGTCGACCAATTAGACCAGATGAATTACGACCAGACAGACTACGAGGTGAATTTGTTGCAGACGACACTAAGCCGAGCTTATCGTCGGGAATATGAATTTCTTCTCTGAGTTACTCGCGCCGCTTGTCGCATCTCGAGAGATACGAGCGAGAATTAGTCCGCTCGCGACTGCGCTGACAAAACAAGTCGCTGACATTTGTACAACTGTACCTTCTTTCGTCATTCGCACGCGAGAATGGGTGCCAGATTGCGCGCGAATGAAAGCGTCCTTCCCAAACATTTTTCGACGATACATACGCTGTAACGAAAAATCAAAACTGAGGAATCGAATTCTCAAAGAAGAACCGCTGAATCTACGAACGACGAGTTTATCCTTTGCTCGTGGAAAATCTCGGATGATCGCGGACCGTGTGACTAGCTCGGAAAGCGGCTGCATCCATCGCGAATTCAGCCGGAAGAACTTTCGAATAATTCCACCTTTTCTAGCATTTCACGAGAAGCCTCGAAAGTTCTCCAATTTATTCAATGTCATCAGATTTCCAGGTTTCCTTAGAAGGAGACCAGCTGCGCCTCTTCGCTTCGCCGTATACAACGAGCAATGAAATCGATACACGATACTGATTTATCTCGCGTGTTGGCCGTGCTGCGGATTAACGCTTCATTTCTTATCTGTTGGATCGAACAAAGGATACGTAGGCTCGCGGAGTAATTTATGATCGCCAGGAGCGCTTATTGCCAAGTTTGGTCGAGTTTGACCAAGTGGAATTCCAACTTCCGCCAGGAAGCAAGAAGATCCATACTCGCGATGGCATCGAGGAAATGTATCTTTAACGAGACTTTTCTCTTCTCTCCTTCTTTCCTCCTCGCTAGATCCGCAAACATCTAGAAATCCGCGCAGCTTTTTCTTCTTTCTAGCTTTTTTCCTCGATCCATCGTGGAATATTTCACTTAATTTACGATCGCAGAACTGTTCTCCCCAACGAGATCCAACGGAATCCTCTGCGAGTCTGCCAGCGAAGCTTTTCATAGTATTTGTTCGTGCTGAGAGCACGTCGATTCATCCGCTTCTTTCCGAGTTTTCTCACCAATCGAACTCGTTCTATCTTTTCCCCCTGCCTTTCCCCCTTAAATTCATCTCATTCGACTCCGGAAACGATAAAAAGCGCAACGAGCAATTTACGATTACGCCACGCTGCGTTTAACTGTTGGCGCGTCGAAATGCGAACTTTCGAGTAGGAGCAGGAAAATTTGGATCCAGCGAAACAGTAGGATCGTACAGTACGTTCTCTATCACGGAAATATCCTTTAGCGAGATTTTTCGAATCGTCCGGCTGATTCTTTCGCGACGTTTCTCGTTCTCTGTCGATGTCAAGGTCGCCCATATGATTACAAGCAACGTTCGCGTCCACTCGCGTCTCAGCCTATGAAAATGTGAGATTTTGAGATCCTGAATTGCTTGACAACCTCGAACGTCAATTTTTGAGTCCTGAAATCTTCGAGTTTTCGTTCTCCTCCCGTGATTTTTAATTCCGACGACATTACATTCTTTTTCTGTTTACGTCGCGGACTATGAGAATGCCAGACTTTGATTCAGACTTCCTTCACACCCTTGGAACGAAAATAGAGAATTTCGTGTATCTTAAAATCGTCGAATCTCCGTTCTTCTTCTGTAATTTTTAATTGCAAAGATATTCTTCTTTTTTTTGCATATTTTTTTATAATTCCAGGATTAAGATGGAATTAAAATCGTCTAAAAGCGGGAAAGTTTGGATATTTCGCAATTTTTCCGATCGATATGAGCAATCCTGAACGGCGACGAAGGAAATCCCGCGAATGATGAAACAGGAGGGGTGAAGGTATCGACCGCTAATAAATTAATCGTAGGCGCCGGCTAAAAAGTTCACGCATCGATCGTTTAAGACCGCGCCACGCTGATCCCCGGTGGAAATCATTAATCTTGTTAAGGAGCTGTTTCAAAGTGTGACGTGTGTTTGTAAAGCGGCCGTGCTGGGATCAACAGCCCCTCGTTTCGGTCGTGCTCGACGTCCGACGAGATTAGTCTCTGGTGAAAGAATAAATCAATCAACAGTAAATAAGAAAATTCTTGTCAAGTTTCCTCCATCGGATGACAAATCTCAAGCTTTCCTCGCGGAACATGTCTCCGCGTCAATGAACTTCTGCTGACTATATCAATCCGTTCGTACCAATATTTACTCTGTTACGTCTTTTAACCTGTTTGGACCGACACATTTCAAAGTCCTCGATACCAAATATTTTTCTCGACAAGAAATTGACCGCGACTCTAAGCAGACCAGCGACCCATCGGAAAGAGAAAACTTGCCAGGAAATTTCTCTATGCTGCGTCGCGTAGAACGCGCTGTCTTCTGTAACGATTCATCGATCGAATTTTCAATAGCGTTTCATTGCTCCGGCACCTTCGCTGTTGTTTCGATGGTTTGCACGCTGGAAATCTGGCGTCAGAGGTTTCCGATCGCCCTAATAACTTGCAGCAAATTATCCGCCGTTGATCCTCTAAACAACTTCCAAAATCGCCACTCTGGAGCACACCTCGGGCCGAACCTGCACCACGACCACGTATTCCAACAGCAGACTCGCTAATCCGGCTGAAATCGAGCCTGGCACTCGTCGATTCCGGTCGAAGCTCGATTGTTTACCGAGATTAATCGATCTTGCTGGCAGTGGTGCGCGGCACAGAGCAGCGAACAAGCGAAATGAAACTCTGCGTAAATCCGCAACCGGCAGTACCAGCAGAGAGTGGCGCGTCCTCAAGTGGAGGGATGATCGCGAACGAAAGAGGGGGTTTGGGCTCGCACTGCCAAAACCCGCGACCCAGATACCGATCGACCCACCGACACACATAACCAGAGGGAGAAAGGGTGCAGTTAGAAGGCCAGACAGAGACGGAACAAGAATGAGTGAGAGAGATAGAGAGAGAGAGAGAGGGAGCCAGCCCACTCCCTGTGTTACGTTCACTGCGTTACAGTGAGTCCTCTATCTTCTTCCTATTTCTTCACCCTCTTTCTTCAGTCGAGTTTGTCCTTCTTTCGCTCATCGACTGCGACTTCTCCGCTTCTTGCTGCTCATCCTCCCGGATTCTGCTTTCGATAACGCGCGTCGTCACCCAGATTTACAGCTCTTAGTTACTCTTGCCGCTTCTCTTGTTTTATAAATTATAATTTCTTGGCGGATGATCGCCGGAGAAGAGGGTTCTGTCGTCGGAACGTTTCCTACGCAGTCGGTGTTTTCGTAGAAGCGTTTGTAGGAAACCTTTGTTTGTTGTATGGAATACTCTTTGTTATAGTCTATCTGCACGTTCGGATTCAGTTGCTTCAAACGTCTGCACGAGAATGTGAATTTGCATCGACATACACAGCTTAGTTGTGATTCTTACTGGTAATTCTTCAGAAAAATTGCATGGACTTGCAATTATCGTATCTCCTCATTCTCGACCACATGCTGCGATTTTTCAGCACGTAGACGAGGATCTTCCCTCTTCTTCAGTACGAATTTTATACTTTAGCTGTCCGCCGAGCAAAGAAAAAAAACGGAAAAGTTATTAGAAAACTGGAAATCTCCCGCAACCTCCTCCCAATCCAGCCCTTAATCTTCCTTCCATTTTCACCCTCCTCTCCTCCTCCTTGCCACTTCTTGGGCTCTTTAATTTCGACCCGGTGTCCAGCCCCACATTTCATCGCACAGCAGCGGCGTCAACTCGCGATGCAGCCTGCCAAACCTGCAAATGCCGTATTCGTAGGCGCGCGTGCGTGCGCCGTGAAATCTACCGCGCGGACACGCGCGCGTTCTATCTCGCTCTGGTGCACGCGCACGCATACTACGGGCTGGATGAACGAAGAGCGCGCTTCCACCCGCGTGACAAACGCGGAAGAAGTTGATGGAACACGAGGATTCGAGCGGTGCGTGCCGCTCGAAATAGAATCGCGCGGCTCGACGCCTCGACCGCTCGAACCGGCTCTCGTCGGTCTGCCATGCAATTTCTGTGTTCGCACTTTCGTGACTCACGGCGTAATACAAATTAAGCTTTTTTTTTTATTTCCTTCAGATTGAAACTTGTAACGTGACTATAGTATCTTGTAGGTTTGACGGAACGAGGACGAGTTACACGAGGCGATAATACTACGTGTAATTAGTTTATGGCGTACTATCGCGAGCTATAACTTGGGACAGATAAACGTGTTGCGGTCTTCGAATATTTTACGACTTCTTTACGCTGTTCTTTCATCCATTCGTTGGTCCTTTCTCGTAGTTCTCCATCGACGAAAAAAATATAATCTCACAGAGGTGGAAAAACGCTCTTATTAGTATGCACGATATGTCGCTTGAATTTCATGTTGAATTTTCTTACAGATTCTTTCTGTTTGCTAAAATGGCAACAAGATGATATGGAAATTCGTGGATCACAGGGGAGATCGGATTGCCCCTTTAATTAAAGCAACGACGCTTATCCCTCGAAAATGAAATACTTCCGTAATTCTATATGGATGTGTTCATGTATAAATGAAATAGAGTCCCTGCGGTGGCCAATTAGCAGACGCATTAAGCAAGCGGTCGCAAGTTACGATAATCATAAACTTGCTGGCCTAACGAGATGACTGGACAGAGTCCAGCGACGCGGACTTTTAACGCCGGCTATTCTGCTCCCGGTTAATCAGCCGTCATGGTAAACTTAACCCTTACAAGTTTGTGGGACAATCCGTTTATGCATATTACTGTTCTAAATGTAGCGCTTGGTTATAGGACTTCGTATCTTATAAAATTTAATGCCGTTACGTGCAAGATCGTGGCAGGGTGAATCTGCGTTGTCGTAACCACGATGCTCCTAACTATTTTTCTCGTTACTTTCTTCCTATACTTTCGTTATATTCTCTGTGAAATACTGATTTCTGCAAATAAGCGAGTCTCGCGTCGTATAGTCAGCGGGAAAGATATATCGAAGTTATAAATCAAATAAAATAAAAAAAGCGTTGAGTAACGACAGAGCATCGATATAGCAGTTTCTGAAATTGCACGCGTCCTATGCAAGTCCCTTGAATAGGCTGGAAAAGCCCTTACAAAGTTTCACTAAAATCTGTACGATGGTACGTTCTTGTTAGTTCCTCTTTTAATTTGCGATTGTTAAAAATTAAGACGCACGTTTTACATACCGAAACGCGCAATTTCCAGTTGGCATCGTACAAGTTCGAAGAGTCTGGTTCGGTCGGTCAAGTCGTTTCGCTTCAAGTAACTGGAATTCAAGGTTGTGGTCGTACAAGTTGCTTAACTCGAACGCTTTCAATTGAAACAGCTTGAAACGTCCGTGAACCTGTTGTTTGAGTGATTTCAATTGCACGTTGTATTCGTATAACGTTTCGAATTGTTTGTTTCGATATCACACACGTTAACTACAAACTGTTGACGAATCTTACAGCTACGCTCTCTTTCATCGATCGTATAAATTTTGGTTGTGACATAAAGGAGCCCGTGAGATCGTCGACGACCATTCGCGACGCAGAAAATCGAGGGTTCGTCGATGGCCAGGCACGACCACCTCTCTCAGAATCTAAAATTCCGGAGGTATCGACGTCGAATCGTCAGGGAAAACCGCAAACACGAGTTTCGTGTAGCACGAAATCGCTGACGTGATTGGTCAATGTGCCAAGATTGGACTAGGTCAGTGTTGCGGAACACGGTGAATACGTGCAACCGGACCAATGAGTTACCCTGGTGATCTACAAATGCAAGAAAAATGAAATCTCTTTGAAGCGAAATTACCTAGTTTCTCGTCAAACACGCCGATCATATCGTTCCCTAATCCTATGAAACACCAAAGAAGCTATCGCTGAAAATCTGAGCAAAAACAGAAGATCAAATGACCAGTCAGATTTCTGAAATTCGCGTAGAATTCATCCAGATTTCCCCAAGATAAATCTCGATCTGCGACGTTCGTGCGAAATTTAGGGCACGCTTCGTAAATTTAGCTTCTTATGCACGACGTCGCGCGGGTACGTGACGCTTTAAACGCGAACCTCTCTCTCTCCCTCTCTCTCTCTCTCTTCAGCTTTCGAGAGAAAGAAAACGCGAGACGAGGCGAACCTGTCGACGTAATCCCGCCTTAACAATCTGTCGATAATAGGCCTAGAGGGTCATCGAGCGAGAGGAAAAAAAGGAAACGAGGGATTGGCCAGGGTGCCAAGATCCAGCGCAGCTGGGTCAGGACGTCGAGAGGGTTGCTCCCGTTAACGTTCGAACGACGCCGGAAAGGAACACGGCGAACAGCTGGATCCTAACCGGAGGAACGACTAGAAGTTTGCCACGGTTGTGTTCATAATTTTCTTCCTGTTCTCTGCAACCTCCGGTACCATCATGGCGACGAGAATGGGACAGTGGCCAGCTTGCCAACAACCGATGGTATTTGGCAACCGATTAGGCGCGCTGTTAATTAATTTTTCCCTTACATTTATTTCATTCGTGAGTTGCATCTAGCGTGGAACAGTCTACGAAAAGACGTTGGTCTCTCAAGTAAAATTTTGTATGATGGAGACTCGATTTCTTCGAGGATCGTGGCTCCTGAAACTACGAAGATAAGAAGCTTCGTTGGTTACAGAATTTACGATATTACATTAGATCTGTTATTTTTGGAACGGCACCTTGGAGTATCGCATTTTTTCGCTACTTTTTGCTTTGGCTGTTTCTCGTTGTAAGAAACGGTAGCATTGTTATTTGCATTTTTTTAGTAATCTCTTGACATGGAAAGTCTAAGACTTATCATACTTGATGAATGCAATGGATTGTGTTGCGATACTGGAATGCGGTTATCGATCAAAGAGTGCTTAATCGAGCCGGAGCTACGAGTTGGCATATTAATTCTCGTGCTTTGATACGTGACATGATTAGGACAAATCAACTTATATCGTGTGTATCATGAAATAAAATATACTTGCGATCTAGTTAAAATGAGCGTTCGATGAGCGGAGGTCTAAGATCAATAATTATCTGCTTTCGAATCGCTCGATAAAATTACAGTTTCCTTACAGAATGTAGTCATTCTGGTTCCACGGTATTTAAGAGCCAGACTAGTGCGTTGACACTTTGTTTATTAATTTAGACTGGATACTCGATGTTCGCGTACTTGCACGCTAGCCATACGGTTACTCGACTACCTGCTATTCTATATTTATTTGTTTTACTTTTACGTAACTGTCAGTTGCAACCGAAACGATCGAACAGTAAAAAGGAAGATTAGAATTTCCTGCTGAAAGCTCGCAACGGTACACGTTTACACGACGTGAGAGGAGAAAAAATCAGGCGACGAATTAAAGCGCGAGAAACTCGTTCGCGGAAACGATTTTCTTTATCCTCTTATGGCCTGATTGAATTATGCGTCAGCGGTTATCGTGGCGTTTTGTAATTGAAAGAAAAGCGATACAGAAATATCGTTTCTAATTAAGATAAACAAGCAGCGTGATTCGCGATAAAGAGTGAAAGTGGTAGCCGCGATCTCTTGGTCTGACGGTTATCGACGAGTATTCGCCCATCTACGGCGAGCTCGTCGCCCGACAAATTCGACCGGATAATCACGCTGACACCGGTGAAAGTGTCCACTTTATGACTGATAACAACGACACGACGAACTGGCATACACGTGGCGATATTTTCCACCGATCGAAAGGGGAGAAAGTGCGACTATGTTGCGCGTTAATTGCAGTCGATGGAATTTTGATTTACGGCCGGCGATTGTCTGTGACATAACTGGGTTGATTAGCAGCCAGGGCGGATCGGTGACTTCAAAGATCGTCTTTAACGCTATTTTCGAATCATCTTTTTATTTAGCGCCCGGTATCGAGGACAGCGTGGAATTTTAATATCTGCTTTTGCGCTCTGATTGATGAATCTTTGATGAAGAATCCTCCTTTGTCCTTTTTATTAACGAAGTTATATAGACATTGCGTAAGACGAGCAGAAACAACATTCGCAACTTTCTGGCGCTGCTATTTATCGAAAACAACGAAGAACGTGTAATCACGATGGATTCTGAGAGATCGTTCGCTGGAATTGTCGTATCGAAAATTGTACCATATTTCTCAATTAACGCGTAACGTTTAATTTCATTGTAATCGGACGTCCAATAAGATATTGATAGAACGAGGACATCTGGCAAAATTTCCTCCATTACCTGACCACCCTAGACTTTGCTTTATTCATCGGCTATAAATAACGTGCCAGACTTGAAGCAACGAATGGAAAACGCGTGTCATGTAATACGAGACACGGAAGGAATATCCGAAATTACGTCGATCTACGACTCACAAATATAGATCAGCTCTCTATTTATTATATTTCTCTATCTATTCTCTATTTATTATAAATCTTATTATATTTTTCACATAAAATTGACCATTTCTTTTCTCTTAGAGTCCATATCGATTAAACGTTTTATAACCTCGCTAGATGTCTTAGACCCTCGTTTCCATCATTCTGTAGAATTCCAGTGCAACAGAGACGTAACATTTTTCAAAAATAATAGAGAAAGAACAAGTCTGGAGTGTGGAAAATCGTGCCGTAGACTCGATCAAGCTTTTGCCGGAGGATCAATTAGATTAAAGGAGAACGTTAGAGAGGCGGCTGGTCGTTATCGCGTTTTCGCGACGAGGCGAGAACAAGGAAGTTCTGAAATCGTTTCGGGACCAATTAAATCCAGACAATGTCCAGATTACCTTTCCTGAGCTCTCGTTACTCCATTTTGCTAAGAGAGGAAGAAGAAGCCGAGTTGCTTCTTGACGAGCACACCACTCTTTGATCGACTCGTTTAAATCGAGCTCGCATTCTCCCTATTTTTTCTTTTTATCCTTCGCTCGATGAAAAGCAGCAAAGAACAAAATACTAACGAACGCTGGTGGCGTGGTAAACATTGGAAGAGCTGCACGCTGGGAAATAATAGAAAGCAAAAACGAGTTCGATGGAAAACGTAAAATCCGATAAATTCTGGGTGTATCCACAGCGGTTTCCCGGGTCTGCGAGCTTCGAATTTCCACGTCGAAAACGAGTGGATCGTTCAAACAGAACTAATCCACGATTCGCTCGATAATCACCGTACTGCAATCCTTTGTCCAAAAATTTTCTCCACCTTTATCGAGCCACGTCTTTCTATAAAACCATCTTCTCAGAGGAAGAAAAAAAGAAGAAAGTAAGACGAAGGAACAAGTAAACGCCGATAGAATTAACGAGAAGTTCCAATTTAAACGAGGATCGCCAGGTTCGATCAATTTAAACCACGATATCGATCCTTTGATTCGTTGTTCTAAATACTGCTGGTTGCCGTGATAAAGTATTCAATCGACGAGGACCACAATGGCAGCCGATCCGATGATTTTTCCAATCTCGGCTGTTCGCGGGTCGCGGGCTCGCGTATTGTACGAGGCCTCTTCGCTCATTGTCCACGGAGGTCGTTATCATCTCCATTCGACGGGGAATAAGAGTCCTTTGAAAGGTTCGCCGAGGAGAAAAGGAGGCCGACGGTTGTGCGAGTAGCGAGGATGCGTCGCCAAAGTAACGAGGTCTACACAGCAGGAGGAACGGGGTTAGGCCGAGAACGTAACACGTGATTTATGGAACGATTTCCCGTAGCCCCAGACTTTATCTACCTTCAAACTTATCCACCGTGAGAGCAAGAGCGGTCTCTTAACGTTGAATCTCTCGCGAAACAACTTCTGTCTTCTCTTTTTAAACGTATTTTCTTTCGTCCGGACTCTAGCCGAGAAACCATCCCTCGGTCGAGGTGGCCACGTCAATGTAATTAGTTGGATCGTAATAATCATAAGGAACTGTCGTAAAACTAAGCATTTCGATTTGATTTAAGTGGTACAAAACACCTTGCAGTCAAGATCTTTCTTATGGTTATTGGTCCATAAAAAGTGGGGAAACGTGGGTTTTCACTGTAAGCGACCGGTGGTGGGGCGACCAACACCCAGCGAGAGTTTTCCTCCTTCCGCGACAGCTTACTTTAATGGGTGTACGACTGCAGATCAGTCAACATCTCTGCATTGGGTTCACTACATTAACTCTGTCAACATTCATTATATATCATAATGTTCATAATATTCATTAACTATATCTACTTTTGATAACTCATCTAATTAACATATATATGTCGAATTAACATATATATATATTAACATATATATTGTCATTAGGGTTAGGGGCGTGTAACGAATCTTCCTTTGGATTGGACATTGTTGTTATGCGATAGAGAAGATATTTACTAGTGCAAATATGATTATTACAGAATTTGACAAGTAACCGTGGTAATTAGATACTCGAGATGCTACTGACAATGATCTTAGGTTCAATAACGAATCCACAGTCAACGGGATAGCAAGTGCGATTTCTTGCAAAGTCTAAGTCGAACTGAATTTACTGGTCCACAGTTCAAGTGTGACTCAACTTACTTGTCCACAGTTCTTGGACTGAACTGCCAGTCCAAGTGGAACTGCACTTATATACTTTTCTCCGTACCTCTCTGTACCCCTCAACTATATTTTTAAGAAGAGCTATACAATTACTCCATACCTTTGTTAGGTAAAAACGTCCACCCCGTGGCCGTGACTACGTTCAGCGACCCGTTGTGTCACTTCGAGTCCAAGCCCACCGCCATAAATCTCGGCACACGTAATCGGATTAAATCATAAACAACTACTTCTAAGTTTTATTATTTAGGTACAGCTATAACGAAAGATCTAGACTAAAGTATTGGGGATCTTCCCGAAAATTCCAAAAGAGAAGCCCCGATGTTCTTTCATCTCCGACATATATACACGCAACGAGCGTAATCATCTTGTCTACAATTGTTGTTGGAATAAAGAACACATTATAATCTGTTACCTTAGCGTTACAAAGCATTCGACTAATTCTATCGTCATAAACGAAATAGGAGATCGATCAGTTTCGTAGCGTCGATCGTATATCGTAACGGGAATTTACGACTCCCGTTGACGCGCTTATGGTTGAAAATACACATTTCAACTATTAAATTGATAGACGTACGAAGATCGCGGAGAAGACAGGGCAAAGATCGATCGATTGCATATTACCAAAACTGTGTTTACGTTGGTTGATTCTCTTGAAAGATACTTTTGCATCAGAAATAATCGGTTTCAAACCTCTCCAAAAGCATCGATCTCCGGGTATTATTGGCTTGGCAACTAAGTGATTGCTGATTTTGTCATTACCAATCCTCGTAATATTATAGAATGAAACACAAAGGCGTGGAGAATGCAAGAGCTTTCGTTAGCGGGACTTTTAGACCGACCAGACTTAGTAGCTTCGCCCTTTGGGTAATGAATAGCGCATTTCGCGATACTTAAGTGTATGTTCACGAATATAAAGTATGCACGACGTCGATTAACCTTTGATTCAAGCAGATAATCTATTAGAGGGAAGAGGAATGCGACAGGTATACGAAAAGAGCGTACGTGCATGAGAAGAGGCTGAACGCTTTGGAATTTCGTAATTTACACGGACAGATTCGATGGATCGATTGTCTTCAACGCGACAAGTGTAAGTTGGTGTCACGTGCTGGTCGTGTTTGCACGAGCAAACGAACGAATGCATCGAGGTGGAGTCCGGTCGTGCACTTACACAGCAAATATTTCACGCGGAACCTCGAATCTAGTACGATAGGCTTTGAACTTGCGAATATAGCGGGCTGGGTGTGTCTGTCAACAAGCTCCTTCAGAACGCGGTCCTGTTGGCTCGTCGGCAACTCCCCGCAGATGTATGCGGTTGCAAAACAAGATTTCCTTGTTTAAGCACCGCTGAAACGCTTGCAGCCATTCTACCGTGCAAACTGGTCCGCTTCTTTGTTATTTCGTTACGATTATTTCTGCAGAATGCAAAGTAGATCGTAACGTGCGTTTCTACGCTCGTGCACGATTTTTCGTAAGAAGCCTCGAACGCTTTCTAAACTCGAAGGCTTCCCGTGTGAGGCACGACATCGATAACAGAGTTTCAAAAACCAGTCGTTTACGAGAACTGCGAATATTTCGATTCGTGCGATCATTTGTGCTAAAGTTGATGTACATTTTCTTGAGAATACGCAGTGCTCGACTTACGGTTTATTATTTTTTATTCTCACTATAACGAATATGCAGATCGTTTTTAGAAAATTGCAATATTGCGACGTTCTCAAAAAAAAAAGAAGAAAAATGCAAAATGGAGGAAACCATAAATCGGTGATATCAGAAAGGAAATATTTGAAAGTTCGTATTCGTACAACAACAGGTGGAAGCGTATTCTGAAACGCTTACGTACAAGATATACGTTACGAGTACACGCTACGGTAATCGTAGTTGCACCAAATTCTAATTAACTTTTTAATGACAGAAATGGAAGCGCGTTGGTAATTTTCCTGCATATTCCTAGAAAGCAGGAAGTCGTAAGCGGAGGAATCCAATCGATTTTTCGCACAAAAGCCGAACTCCATTCGATCGGGATAATATTAGAACGCTGTTAGTTGTACTAATACCAGCGCGAATGGCAATAGGATGCTGGCAACGACTTTCTTCCAATAACAATTTCTATTTCGAACGAGCACCGCAGGGTTTAACCTTTTTCGCGACTTCATTTATTTCTAAATCGCTCAGTGTCAAGCTATTTCCTGGCCGAAACGAAATTTACGCCCCGAGGGAAAATGGAGTTCGCGGTGTCGCGATGTCGCTTGAAAATTTCCCCACTCACTGACTCATCCGCCGATGATTGCGTTGCCCGGCCATCGTCGGCCACAGTAAAACCAACGTGCACACCATCCCGTTGATATATGGCCTGTTTAACTGGTATCTGTTACTCGAATCCGCAAACACGATTCGGTTGTTATCGACAGAATGTAAAAGATCGTAAACATTTTGCCGGGACCGCGTCATCGTGGAAATTATGGCTGATAAGTGGCGAATTAGCGCGCGAGATATCCATTGCCCGTCGTAACCGCGATCGTAGATACGCAACTGTTGCTGAAATAGCTTTAGTTTCGCAGAAATCAAGCTACCCGTTCGATAATAAAAATCGGAAGAGCGAAGTATCGAACTATAAATCGTTAACCTTGTTCCGTAAAAATTTCCAAATTTCGTTGGCTCGATCAGACTTGGATTAGCTCGCAGAGAATTGATTTAGCCTAGTCAAACGTTTCTAAACGATTCTTCCTCTGCATCTTCTTAACATCTTTCTAGCTCCACGATTCACGTTCGATTCTTCGAAAAGCAGACGAATAATCTCTTAGCCTCTGCATAACTTACTTAGAATCTACAAAAAAGGCCATTGTGATAACGATACAGCAATTTACTGTTCCTCGGTATATTCTTCCTTTAAGTAACTTGTTCCATGAATATCTTTTCGCTTATCGCCCGTACGAAGATCTTAGAATAAACGAACGAAGAAGGAAAACACGACACGAAGAAGAACATAACTTTAACTAGCTATCACGGTGGAAAGATGAAAAAGAAAAATTAAGAGAAAAAGATGTAAACGCGTAATGACTGCAGAACGTGTATCGCTTGGTGTATATAGAGCGTCGCATAGGGTCGGTACGAAGGTCCCGCTACAGACAATTTCAATTTATTTTCCCTTGGGCGGAACGGAAATTAAAATCGATCATTGCCCGGCCGTATCTCCGCGGGATCGTTTCCCCGTCCTCTCTTCAGCCTTTCTCCGGCCTCTGTCTTCATCTTGCTGCTATCGAGACGCCTCGAGATTGCTCGCTACCCGACGAGAAACTCACCTAAATAAATAATCGCGCTGAAATTCAATCGGCGGGTTATTCGGGTCACTCGACCTTCGTCCATCGATCGGTCCCCGTTTTACGACCGGAATCTCGCTGGAATTGCACGTCCACTTTCGTTTCTGCTGGTGGGACGGAGACGCGTCTAATATCCTGGCCTCCGGAACAGCGAATGTGTGGTGGACGTCGCGTGGACCTGCTTTCGCGACGAGGTTTCAGTTTCATCCGGAACGAACAACCAGCGGGCCAGCTTTTAACGATGGTTCTCGAACTTGGTGACAGATGTTACGATCGCGTTAAACTCGGTGTACGATTTCAAGATTTCAAATCGATAGATCGCACGTTTTACGTTGTTCGTGAATTACGTGCTTGAAGCTTACGATACGCAGGAAAGAAAGATTATCGAACGGATTAATTCTTAACGAGGTGGCTCGTCTCGATTCCAAGTTTATGCTAATTAGTTGGATTAAGCCGAACATTAGCGTATCATATTATCGACTAGGAAAAGCGACGCTTTCAATGTTCCGCATCTACGACAAGGTTTAGGCTACGCGGAAAAGAGCATAGAAATATGTACGTGTATCCAAGAAATTTGCTGAGCTCCCGAATCCTGAAGTATGTCAAACACGATATAAAAACCCTTTGAAGTTGCAGCCTCTGGTGTCCTAATTCCAACACACACACGGATAACACAGCATCCACTTGCAAGGACGAGAATTACCCAGAAACAATTAAGCGCGTTTCGATGTTCGATGATAGGCTGCTGCAGCCTAAACGATCGGAGCTCGTGCATATGCATGGCGGATCGGTGATCGGCGCCGTGTTTCGTCGCGAGCGATTCCTCGAATGGGGCGGACTTTCAGCGAGTAAAGAGGGAGAGGCGTTGAATAAAAATGACCGTCGAAGCCAGAATTGAACCGGAGGATCAAAGAGGATTCGCGGACAAAGCCGGGCAACGGTGTACGCGATAGAACGTCCAAACTCCCATAAAAAAATCGATCGGCGAACACGCGTCCGGCGATAATTCGACGGCGTCCTCTAGAGCAGCCTAATGGAGGGCCAGCCGGCAAACTCTTTCGAATTCCAATCGGAATGGACGACTGGACGTTTCAATCGAGCTGCGGGGGAACGCCGACGATTTGCTCGGTTTTAAACGAACAGAGGCAGAGCACTAAGAACGAACAAAGAGAAGAGAGGATGAAAGGGTGGTACAGTTAGGGGAATGGGGCAGCACCGCGTGACCGAATTAATTATTGGTTTTTGCAACTCTCCCCTTGGCCTTTTTGTCTCTTGGTATCGTTGCGTGATCTCTCTGTCTGTTCTTCCGTTTCCGCGCTACGATTTCTACCGTTATTTCTGTCCCTTCTTGGGGGACGAAGCGGCAGTCACGTTTAACCCGCGCAAAAAGGGGAGAACAAGGCAAAGTATCGCACAAAGCAAACGCTGTGTCCCCTCTAAGCTCGTCTAACCCTTCCATTTCGCTCTTTCATCCTTCCAGTTTCCTCCATTCTCTGTCGTCCCGATCGTTCGTCGTCGTTCCACTTTGTCCTAAGCTCTCGCAGCTTCTTTTTTCTTCGTCTCCGTTGCTCGTTCTAAGTGTCTACGCTCCTGTGGCCTCTGGTATCGGTGTAAGGGACTCCTCTGAGCCGCATTGCCTCGTTTTTCACCGCCTCTCGTCCCCTCGTGTCGACGTTGTGGCGACGACGTAGCGACGATAAGACCGCCACCGAAGAAATCGTTATCACTCGCGCGGAGGAATGTAAAAAGTACGTGGCCACCGTGCTGGAAGCACGAGCTGTCCTGACTGCGCGGTTTTCCGCTCCGTTCTCTTAAATATAAATCACCAGGAAATGTATCTTCGGTGATATTAACCTTGGAACTCGGCTTCGCCGCGTCACAAATATTCCCAGATGCGGAGAACCAAGCAAGCTGCTGAGTCTTCCTTTTCTTTCCTGCACGTAGAGGTGGAAATTTCGAACGACTCGGTCGTGATGGAACATTTTTCTCGATAACTTGTCCGTCAGGTACCCGAAATGGGTTTCGCAGCGAAGTCGACCGACGTTTTCGACGCACGACTGAACAAGAATTAGCTCGTTTCGGGTCTGTTTTCTATCGTAGATCTTCCATTCTTTCGCTACAGCTATCTATGCTGTAAATCTATCTCCTAATAGGTATATATATAGAGCTGCATAGATGGCAATTTTATAAGAATAGATAAAACAATATTTCTGAAAAATTTCATTAATGAGAAAATACGAATTTTAACTAAAATTGCGTTTACGGTGCGACTTGAAACGATGGACAAGATGATTCTCCTTTTATCGTTTCTCTGGCGAACTACCACGAAGGACGAATGTTCCGAGAATGTTTCGCACAGACGACTGTACTGTGCGAATACTTTGAAAATATTTTTACGGTCGTCGACGATACAAATATTCGACGTACAGCAACGAACGCGGCGGAAACATATTCCGCCATTATCCTTAAAACTGTTCGATACCCGTGTACCGCTGCTCCACTCCTGAAAACGCTATAAATTGCCCGGACCAACCACCCTTTCATCTCCGCGATCCTTTTGTTTCGCTGACTCTCGACAGAAATTTCCAGCTTTTCACCGCGAATACGAGAGAAAGTGGGTGTTCCAACGACGGTTTGTTTTACACTTTTCGACCCCTCGATATCAACCCTCTTTTACCCTTCCGCCACCTTCCATCTTCTTCCCTAACCTCCGTTGTCCATGCAGCCGGCTTTTCAACGACCGGCCGACGTCGCGATCCTGGCGGTCGTGCGCCGCAGTGGCCGTAAAAACGCCGCAGTGCAGAGCACGAAGGACTTTGGAAAACGCTTTGGGATGAGCGTGACCCAGATGCCACGAGCCTCGTCGAACGATACGCGTTAAAACACGTGTGAGATACACGGGCCGGCAGTCGACGAGGAACGCAGCCTCCAATGCGAGCCATTTTTCCTCCTCGGGTTTTAGCTTCCATTGCTTTCTTCCTCCGCCGTCCGTTTTTCCACTTTCTTTATCCGCACGAACACGCGTATTAGCGAATCGTACATTTCGTCTGATTTTTCTCTCCTCTTTTTTCTTCGTTTTCCTGTTCACAATGCGTTGGTCGAAAAGCAGCGCGAGTGTGTCATTCCTTTGAAACTGGATGAACGGTGAATTTCGTATCTCTTTTCTTTTTATGTACCAATATATTTTTATTCTTTAATTTGTACTTTACAATTTGTCCAGCTGGACATTTGCTAAATAAATTTCGTATCTATCCGGAGATTTTTGAAAGATACCTCTGTCTGATTTGCCTGTAAGTGTTTCAACGTTCGATAACGCAGACCTTCTTATTGAGAACTTGAGCTTTTATTTGGAAGGCGTTCCCCGAGTTAATAGAATTTTAGTCCGATGTTTCTCTTGAATTTCAATTGCGCTCTATAAGATTTGGTACAGAGACGTGGAAAACTTTCGGTGTACGTATATGCGCGATATCATTCGTAACAATTGTGGATTAAATAAAAGCAGGAAAATGCGGGAAGGTTACTCGTCAGTGTATCGTAACAGAAAACAGCAGTCATAAATTATTATATATAATAAAGCAGAATTTAATGCACTCTAAAAATAGGTAGGTCAGAGTTCTCACGGGAGATAGCGTGTTTAAGACGTTCCCGCGGACAATAAAGCGAGAAGCTGTCGGATCGCATCATCGTGTCCCGTTAGACTGGAAGAAACCCGCGGCGAGATGATCGTTTTGTCCCGCTGCGCGTAGCGTAGCCAACAAAGGCGACGTATTAATTTCCGCGAGCTCCATAACGAGAAATCGATTAATTAGCAATGGCCAGCATGATAGGTGAAGAACGATCGGGGATACGGCGAAGAAGAACAAGCGAGTGAGACACGACGAGAGGGAATTAATTATCCGACCGGTGAGGCGCGATTAAACTCGTGTTCCAGTCGCCAGACAATTCCACCTCGTGTCGCTATTATTCGCCGGATCGAATATCGTCGTCCGCTGGATCCGGACTTTGCTGTGCTCGTTGCGTTTTATACGTTTGCGTAAAACATGGGGGCGAACGACGACGCATAAATCTTCTCGATGGACGAATTGGAAAGGAACTTTCGTAGTGAGGTGGATATTATTATTGAGTTAGATATAGAGTTAGAAAAATGTATCTAAATACATAAAACATAAAATCTTACTGTTACAATTCTTCTTTAAGTATTAATGGTGTGTACAGTATAAGAAAATCATCCGAGTTGAAATAATAATAACTCTATCGAACTTAATTCTAACTTCTATAATTTATGTAAACTAGCAGAAATTAAGTACTTTGTATAGCATGTAATTTTAAATTGTATGATCATACAACACAGAAATTATAGTTCTTAATAAACCGGTTTTGTTCTATTATACTGTAACCCTTTGCTTCTATGCAGTACTTAAGATCAGTGTGAATATACCTAATTCAGAATAGAAATAAAGGATATTATTATTAAACATGTTGGTTGGTTTGTTAACACTTTGACTGCCACGTTGGTCATTGGTGACCGGAGCGCTTCAACTTCTTATAATTGTAAAAATTGAACGAAAATTGAATTATAACCGATAAATAAAAAATACTTTGAAATAAAAAGTGCCCCATTGAACGATTAAACATTTTTATTAGAACATCAATAAAAAAGAAAATGAGAATGAATCTTGCATCTAACGGTGCACTGTGTTTGCATCCATATCTTTGAGGGCTAATCTACGAATATTATTATAAACACACCTTAGAAAATAATCGTAAATGCTGCATTATAATCGTATAATTGAAGTTAGAAGTGTGCACTACCTTACTATTATACATAGAACGAGCAAATACTGTTTACTAATATCTTCTACACGTTTCAACGATATATTCTACGCGTTTTGCTTACGACGAAACAACGAATGCGAATGGTTCGTTGAAATAAACGAAGCCTCGTTATAATATGTCGCTATCAACTGTTACCAAGGTGGTCACCCGTGACCACCAATAAGATAAACGGTCGATTGGGGAAGAATGTTGTCTTACATCGTCAATTTATTATTATTTTGCCATTATATGCTTCGAATAATAAAAATACTCCCGTGGCGTCCTCGTGTGATTTCGGCGTGGCAGTCAAGGTGTTAAAGAGACGAGTGATCAAATTGTAATAGTCAATTATATTAAAATCACTTCAAGTACAAATACAGTATTCAACTTATTATATGGCTGGCATAATGATTGCCCTAGAGAGCACGTTCGTCTATTTGTATCGACAGGTGTTACCATGAAAAGTGCAAATGTAACTCCGCTTGACGATTACAAATAATATTTTGTCCGGAGTTCGTTTACCTTTGAACCTAGCAAAGTAAAACAACGTTGGTATTCCAAAGCACAATAACGTGAATGTCTCCCGATTCAGATGTTCCGTTGACTCACGTGCCGCTACAGTAGAAACGCGAGATACATGCTGCGATGCTTATTTAAAATATTAACAAACTGGTTGCCGAACGAATTATCATTGTGTCGTTTATGTATGTTTACTGGTTTGTCGTTAGTTCGTTGATCCCCTGGCAGGTAACAAAGCGTATCGCGATGAGCATAAATCGGCAAGTGTGGATGAAGTTTGCGAGAACGAATGTAATATTAATTAGAACGAGCAATAAGTTAATAATATTTTAATAAATTTCTGTAATGAAGTTGCGACGTGGAAGAGAGTTTGGTATTGGGTTAATGGAAATTGAGAGATGAATAAAACGGTAGTCGCGGTATTATGCCGGAGATCGTGGCTGTAATACGGACGAAAGTTTTGCATTGTGTTAATGGAAATTGGGAGTTGAATAAAATGCAAGCTATAGTACCACGGTCTCGAACGTAGTATTATGTGCAGTACACATCTAGTACTACATTAAACGTCATGCTTGTAATATCGAATAAAATGTATGATTGTATTGGTGGAAGATGGAATTGGAGGAATCGAGTGAAACAAAAGACGTATTAAATTACTGGCATTAAATCTGATTATGGATGGAAGATACAGTAGCCATAAGCCATTCTGCTCTTCGTCTATCTGCTTAGAACCGACATAGTAGACTATAAATACACACCTAAATATCTGACTTACGAGTCGTCTACGTAAACACGCGGTACAGGCTATTCAAGAGAATTAGATTAAAGGTATTTTAACTGGCGAAGAGAAATTCTAGCTTTTAAAGGACCTGCGGTGTTTCATATTAAAAACTGTACCACTACGTCATCCAGCGGCGGACTCTCTACTGGGGCGTATTAATTATTTCCTGGGAAATGTTCGAACAATCCCTTTGCAGGCCGGGTTTCCGGGCTTTTCAGTTACGATTCCGTAAATTTAATGAACCGAAACACGCGCTGAGAGGATTAAAACCATCGAGTAGCGAGACTCCTGTTCGCGTTACTTTGTTCTCCGATAAGCTCACGCTTATCAATGGAATACGCAGAGAAAGGGAAGGGAGCAAAAAGGAAAAACGAATAGAGAAAAAGAGAAGGTAAAATCTAGGATAATGTACATTTTTTTGCTAAAAAAAAAGCCGATTAAACGATGACCAGCGTTCTGGTGAACATAATGGTGTGTATCGGGTTCGAGCACGTGAATAACGTTTGCCTGCTTTTAATCATTCCGTTTCGCCTCGTGCTTTTTCATCGCGATCGGATAAATAAAGCTACGCAATGCCGCGGCCTGGTTTTTAATAATTGCACGACGGGTTGTGGCGATTGCGAGAACGCTCAAAAATGAATAAAAATCTATTCAACGGTTCGAATAGCAGCGTGGCGAATGAGAAATGTTTCATTTTTACGCTGCAATTGCCGGTAGAACGAGACGGATACATCGCGTCGTCGAAACTGCACGCGCACCGTTTCGCCGATAAATGTGAATTCGAGCGATGATTACGTGTCGCCGCGTTAATTCGCCTCGATGTACGATTCCTTGCCGCAGGAAATACAAAGCGCCTCGTCCATGCCATCTCGCCATTTCGCGCGCCTCCCAGCCAAAACTTGTACCTTAATTCGGATCGATCGTTATTACGTCCTTGGCGTCCACGATGACGTTTCTTTACCCAGCATAAATTTATCTTTCAACGTTCATCGTAGCTCCTCTGAAGCTCCCTAATAATTTTTTTAATTAAAATATATATATATTGTAGTATCGTGAACGAGGAGCTGGGGGTGTCGTGCGAATTATAAACAAGCGGTTGCTGAGCATGTGCGTGGTGGGGCTGAGACAAAAGACGAGGGGTTGATTAGGGACATTACGAATTAATAGCAATATGCACAAACGAATTAATAGCAATATGAGTTGAGAAAGCAGAGAGTGCGATTTGCGCTGTCGAGATAATGTTGCTAGCGTTGTTGAGAGTTGCTAATTAATTATCTAGTTGTATTAATTATAATACGTTGTTCGTGTTAAATAACCATCGTTACCTGGTTAATCAACATCTAATCTGTTTTATCCATTTATTATTAATAAACTAATCATAATAGTTTACGATACTACAATATACTTTTGGAATTTCAATTCTGTACACCATCCAATCGTTAGACCGCGCATATTTATGCAAATTTATATTTCTCTGAAGACTGAGAAATAGAGAAATTTTCATGTACACCGCACTGACCTCGCTAAAGAAATAAAATAGTCAAACTCGAAGCTGGTATCCCGCTGAAGGTAGCCATCCACATGTTATTTAGCAATTAAGTTAGAAAAATTGACCAAATGTCCAACTGGACAAATTCTAAAATACAAATTAAATAATAACGAAAAAAAATCTTTCACGTGTTTCATATATTTTTGTGTATATTGTTTTGCACTTCTGAATTTTCCTAATTATACTAATTATACAATTTTGTTCAGGGATAACTCGATTAAAAAGACAAAGAGAAATAAAAAAGAAGAGATTGCGAATTTGTAGATATTTATTCGCAACATGAACTCGGTAAGCTACAGAAGTCACCAATAGTATGGAGATTCGTGGGCATTTGGAAGACAAGCACCGTCTGATAAAACAAACGATCAAACGAGAGAAAATATATTCGATGTCCGATGACACTGGCGGCGGGCCACGCGAACACGCATTGAACATCGTGGCAGCTAGGAAAAGGGGGATGACGATACAAAGGGAAACGGTAAATCACCAGTGAAAATGGGTAGAGCTCATTAATAAGGAGATCGCAGGGTGAGACGGTGGTGCCGGCCACCAGGCCAGGAACTCGCAACTGGCAAGCTACCAAGTCACGAACAATACACCCTAAAGTTCCGACACGTTCCCCTATTGCTAGCGAACCGACTTACCCCGGCTGAAAAATACCACCCTTCCGACGATACCGACGTTTCCTGCCTTCCTCGACATGCAAGGGATTAAACACCAATTTTCATATTTTTATTTTCAACGTTTACTAAATTACCAAGGATCGAAGCAAAGCAAAGTAAAGTAAAAGAGACTTGGCCACCGTCGTTCTAACATTAAACGAACGACAAACATACTTTTATCGATAAAACGCCTCGAACGATTTTAAACCTAGCGAGCGGTTTTCGATTCGCGTTAGGATATTGCCAAGAAACATAAATAAGAAAAATCCAGCATATGCTAGAAGTAGCTAAAACCACATTAATCAGTGAATTCAGCGTTCCGCTATGATATTCGATGGACAGCGGCGAAAGGACAGCTTTCAGATTTCCGTTCCCAATTTACGATAATCGCCGTATCCATTTGACTGCGTGGTAATTTATGACGGTAATATACGGTGTCAATTAAGATGAAAATATTATTGCGATGATCCAGAGACGTCAGAAATTACTATCGTAAAAGCGTCTCAATTTCTACGCCGGAGGGTAGAAGTCTAGAGTTAGCATGTAGAGAGGCGGAGCAAAATTTATTCGCCTGCTATTAGCATGTGGCAAAACTCGCGCGTCTTTTCGTCTTAATTCGGAGCTCGACGGAGAGCGTTTAAGACAGTCGTTTACAGGATCAATACGGTGCGTAATGTCGGTGAACGCGTAGATCAAAGCGAACCTCGGTCTTCTAACGCGCTGTAGCTCACGGCTATAATCATAGTATGCGTATAAGCGCTTTGCGCTTGCACGTCGTCGAAGCGATGTGTGCGCGTGTGCTTCTGTGTTAAACCATCTTGTTGTACAGGCTGTTTCATCGATTCCATCGCGAGTACATATTGTTAGGAATTGTTTAGTCGTTAATGTTAATTTCCACATCTTTTCACTTGTGCAAAAGTTACTGCGGGGAAAGAGGTATACCTTGTTATGTCCATTCCGACATTTTAAATAAATTTTCATTATTCTAGAAGCTTGAAGGGTATTCAAGAATTTTCTGCGAATTTTTAAAACACGCAGACCTAAAAACGAATGCACCGATTTGAAGCACTTGGTATGCGCATCACGTCGATAAAAGTAAGGTTGCACAGGAAGGGTCAACTATGTAGAATAAAAGGAAAACGTTTCGGATAAATTATCCGAATAACGCGTAGCGGTATAAGCGTCTAAGGACGTTTCGATTCGAAGAGTCCTCGCGTAGTTCTTTGCCACAGAGGATTAACACTGTACGACGTACATGATGCAATAAACAAACTCTGGACAAAGCAATTTCGCTGCTACGTGTAATCGACAACCGGCGACGAGTTCAAACCTTCCGGTATTCCTTCCCCCTCGAACAGTATAAATAGATGACCATGTTCTCCAGACATAGTAGTTAGTAAGTCGCGCGAATTAATATCAGTATCGAGTCATCAAGATCATCAGTCGAGCGAATAAGTATCACGAATGTGTCTAGCGAATCGGCATAAGAATTAGGATCAGTACCGCGGTATCGCGAATATCATCGAGCGAGCAACGTTTGCGATTAACTTTGTATTTTACATTTTAGAATATCTGTAAATATAGTTAACGAAATCAACTCGCCTCGTTATTAATTTAACCGACAACACGTCTCACCGTCCACCACAAACGAAAAGCTAACATGTCGTTCCATTTGAGAAAATTTTTGGACGAGAGAAGACCGCTGGGAGACTCAATCGCAAAATTTCTTACGCTCAAAGGGGGAACAATTTGTAGCACTTTATCGCTGACATCCTGCGTATTCCACTGCCGAATTTTCATTAACAGAGAAATGGAAATAAAAATGCTTCGTGGTTGGATTATCGTGGTCGTGTCCTAGACACGAAAGCGACAAGAATAAGTTATTAGTGTGTCAGCTGCTATGCATTCAGTGTTTTCACGTTTGATTATTAGAATGCGAATATTTATGCAAATTTGTATTTTTAAGAATACGAAAGTACCCAAGCACTTTCACTCGTGAAATATTATAACGATTGCTCACTACGCTTTGTACGTTTTACGTATCTCTGCATAATTGCAATCGCGATACCTCGTAAATTGCGAAAATATCTTGCACGCGAAATTTCCCTTTAATCTATTCACTGTAATTTCGATCGTTCTCACGACTGAACCGCTGTTCACGAGGCGGATAACGATATTCGCGAGCGATATTGCCGCGGAATGCGTGCGAATGGAGATGTTAATGACACGGATTCTACGCGGGCTAACACACGCGTGCGCTATCCAAGCGTCGTGAGCTTTGCGCCAACAGAAAATAGAGCGACGCTTCGAGCAGCGAAAAACTTTCTTACGCGTTTTTCGTGTCTTTCTATTGCTCGTCTCGCTTTGGTGTAACCGGATGGCGAAACGCGGCGGCGGCATTTCTCTGCAGGATGAAACACATCCACGGAGGAATAGAATTTCTCCCAATCTAAAGACTTCTGACAACGCGGAGAGACACGAGAAAAAGTGGAAAGAAAGAAAAATGTAAAAAAAAAAAAAAAGGATAGTCATAGGAATAGGCGAGATCGTGAAGGAATTCCAAGGGGTTAAGGAGATAGGAGATCTTAACGATCCACCTCCTGAGCCACACATATTCTCCATAATGAAACTCGCTCGTATTTACCATTTTTTTTTTTTTTTTATAGCGAGACATAACAATTTCCATAAACACACGAGGAGTACGCGAGATTAGAACGTCTAGGGGCAACTGAGAATGTGTAGAGGTTTTGGGGCTTGAGGCTTGGCAAATTTATCAACGCTAAATTATTAAGAGCGACAGAGCTAGAACCGTATGGAGAACGCGGCAAAAATTCGTCTGGAATTCGAAAGGAGCTGGTTAAATCGAATCAATCGTCGCGCGGATTAAAGCTTTCCGTCTCTTTACTCGTTCAAGCATGTGTACACTTGGCATTCTAGAAATAACGAGCCGAAGGGGAAAGCTTCAACCAGACGTACACAGTCTGTAGACTTTGTTGAAGCTGATAATATTCGATTAATAATCCGAATATTTCGTGGAATTGAAAAACAATGTAATAACGATCATTTTGACAGTGATCAGAACTGTCGCTCGCTCTTTCATCTTTCATTTCCCAGATAATGCTATATAAAGCCATATTGAAACCTGTTTCGATGGGATCCAACTATGGGGAATAGCGAGTAATTCCAAGGTAGAAAATCTCCAACGATTCCAATCAAAAACTCTAAGATTCTTAATAGATGCACCTTAGTATGTTACCAACGAGACAATACATCGCGACCTTAAGATAGCCACAGTTAAAGAAGAAATATCGAAATTGAGAAACAGATAAAAACTAAAACCTATTAGTTACCCAATTACTTGACAGATCCGCAGACTAAAAAAACAACACCCTTTAGATCGAAGCATTAGATTCAACTAGAATCAAACATACTATAAACTCTTACAATCCAAGTTACAGTACCATGCCAAGATAATTTACTTATAATTTTCAATGAGAATTGATTGTAAAAAGTCTACCAAATCAGAAGAAAACAAAAAAGAAAAATTTCCCAGCTGGCCGTTGAAGCGAGCAAAACTCTCATAGAAGGAAGACTAAAAAGAAAACACCCCACTGACCTCACTGAAGGAATAAAATAGTCAAATTCGACTATCTAGCTGAGGGTAGTCATCCACATGTTATTTAACGATCAAGTTAGAAAAATTTACCAAATTGTAAAGTACAAATTAAATAATAAAAAAAAAATCTTTCATTGGATTTCAAGCGAGTCTCGCAGCTGTTCAACGATTCATAGAGAACTGTGTCGCGTCTTGGTCACATCGCATTCTTATACATCTCACAAGCATAACACGCATTCTTGCCACATGCAGCCGAATTTTCTTGCGGCGCTATCCTACGTGGCATCTGTGCATTCTTCGAATCTCTCCTCACTTGTTACCGATACTCCAGCGTCTAGGATATTCGCGATGTCCTCCCCGTCGAATTGTTGTAATTTTCGAATATTTTCGCTTCCTACTCTGAAAATAACCGAACGAGCGAGTCGAGTGATTTTTATACCGCTCTTCGAACAGCGTTATCCTTATTCTATCATCGTTGACTCGTGTTAAATTTGGCAATTTCCATCGTCCTCTTTTCTGCCTAAAATTTCTCAATTTTCCGAATTCTGCCAACTCTCGAAATTCTCCGCCAAATAAATTCTTGAAATTTGATGTATCACATCGTGTCGCCATTGTACCCATCGACAATTAACGTAGTCTGTAGCGAATGTCCATAAAAGTTCTCTATCGATCTACCTAAATCTTTACTTTCGCGCGTATTCCACAAATGTTCGTTCGATTCTCGATCGTCATCCACACGAATCCTGGCTTCCACAATAGAACAGAGGATAGGGAGTAGCGAATGCGCTCGTAGAGCAGGAGAACTGGGAAATTAGGACGCGCGCCTGCGGAAATTCCGCAGAAATCGGGCGGCGTTGAGGAATCGCAAGCGGATCGCAAGATTTTCTGCAGCGTTTCGAATGGCCAAGAGCGGCCGAGTTCCTCTGGCTGCGATCTTTCAGGCCGCCGAGTGTCTTTTTGACCGTAGGAACCGGGTCCGGCTGTCGTTTCTGGCTAATTAAATTCTTCGTTAATTAACGAGGTAATTGTATAGAGCTTCTCATCTTGTCAGCCTGGGCGAGAGCTTTTGTCACACTGTTTCTTAACGGGTCTCGTCTTGTACGTTCTTAATTGCTTTCCTTAAATGGACGTTTCGTCCTGTTAGAAGCGACGACGATGAAAATTATCTGTTCGAACCAATCGTCGTATCAAACGCTCAAATCGAATTATCATTAAGGGACTTCCAATTACGGGCTTACAATTACGATGCTCTGTTGGAGATTCGAATGACTTTTGATAAAATAACTACGCGTATAAAGACACGCGTTCTATCGTATTATTTATTGTATTTTCTCATATACATTTGCTGTCATACTTTAGTCGTCGCCAGTTCCAACATTAACCCTTTGCACTCCTAGTTTTTATGTCAGGAGCTCCTTCGTCGAGCGCCACCTTTTCTTCGTGAAACGTGCGAAAGAAAATCAGGATTGCATCCTGGAAATTGCTTCAAGATACATCATACACTCAAAAATTAGAAAATACAACGATAGTGTGAATAAAACTGGTATTTAAGCGAATTCCTTTCTTCCTTTATTTATTTAAATTGTCTTATATCTTAGTCGAAGTAAATTTCGAATAAAACACTTAAAAACGTTAGGAGCTACTGGTAACTAAATTGAAATAAAATTCAAAGTGCAAAAGATTAAGGAAAAGTATCGTTGAAACACGGCAGACCTCCCTACGCGAAATCGATTCTTCTCCGTCGAATGAAGACAAATGGCTGTCGATTTTTGACGAATAGGAGTCGCATGGTAGGTGGAACCGAGCCGATAAAAATGCCAGAAACGCGGTCTTCGGTGCACGACGAATATTAGATAGCCTCGTAAATATCCATTTATAATTCGATAATTACGACCCGGTCCGACCAAGAAAAGGGGTTCTAAGGTGCATCGGGATGGGCCAATTTGTCCAAATGGCCAGCCCATTGTACCTTTCGCTCCTTTTTCGTTCGCGAGACTGCCGCGAGCAGAAGCTTGGAAATAGCGGCAATTAGAATTTGTCGGAGCCCTTTTCGCAGAATCCCCCTTCGTTTTGTACCGCCAACGGCGCTGTCTGATTCCACGCAGACACGTTTAGAAGATTTTGGCAATGGGGCGCGCGAGGAGGGTCTCTGAACCTTATGGAAAGCGAATCATTACCATGATGTTTCAGATCCTCGTGCATGTTCAATAAATTCCCAGTCCTTAGACTTTCTTTTATTTTTACCAACGCTTTGCCGACGTATCTCGTCGCTTGGACTCAAACGCGAAAAGAAAAATATTTCTTTCATAGTCGATTCAGCTAATAATATTAGCGGCCGTCAGAAAGCGAATGAAAGTTCGCAACAAATGCGTTTGTTAGCAAACTGACGTTCTATTAATTTATATTTTTTCGGTATCACGCGTATTTCAAGCGGCTAATTGCTTCTTAAATAATTCGAACTCACAACATGAACGAGCAATGTTAACGTGAGCGCAGTTTGATTATGGATAATAAATATCTATGGGAAATTAGAAACATCCAATGGGGCGTTCTATTAATTGCGCTATTAATATCCGGTGTTTTTATTAGGAAAAGTTCATGGCGCGAGGAGCACGTAAGCAACGAGCATTCCTCGATCCATTATCGTTGGCGGAGTTCCTTCACGGCTGGCGAGCATCATTAAATACAAGAAACCGGCTCGTGGAAAATTCAAAGGGGCTCTGGTAGCTTTTTGTTCATTAGCAAAACGACTGCGTCTTTTTCCCTCGCGAAAACTTTCCTTGACATTTTCATTTTCTCTCTTTTCGAGTCCCCTTACCTCGGCTGAGAAAAAGGCAACCGCGATAACAGGTCTCTCGCGACGACGTTTCGTATTCCAGTGCAAGCCTTTTTGCGACGGAAAGCCCGCGAACGCGGATGGAAAAGTAGCACTCCATAAAGAAACTGCCACTTACTCTGATTAGAAGCCTCAGCGAGAAATCACAACGACGAGAACATTGAAACAATTAAGCATTCGCAATTTTCAGCAACTGCGATTTTAACGCAAAATCTGCCAACAATACTACCGAGTGAAGTATACAAATTCTACTACAAAGGAATTACAAACAAACCTTTTATCTACTACACTAACACTTTCTCCTATGACGGCACGGTAGTTATTGGTAACCGCTTGAACTTCTTGCAATTGTAAAAATTGAACGAAAATTGAATTATAACCGATAAATAAAAGATACTTTGAAATAAAACGTGTCCCATTGAACGATTAAACATTTTTATTAGAACATCAATAAAAAAAAAAAAAAATGAGAACGAATCTTGCATCTAACGGTGCACTGTGTTTGCATCCATATCTTTGAGGGCTAATCTACGAATATTATTATAAACACACCTTAGAAAATAATCGTAAATGCTGCTTTATAATCGTATAATTGAAGTTAGAAGTGTGCACATACCTTACTATTATACATAGAACGAGCAAATACTGTTTACTAATATCTTCTACACGTTTCGACGATATATTCTGCGCGTTTTGCTTACGACGAAACAACGAATGCGAATGGTTCGTCGAAATAAACGAAGCCTCGTTATAATATGTCGCTATCAACTGTTACCAAGGCGCCACGGAGGTCACCCGTGACCACCAATAAGATAAACGGTCCATCGGGGAAGAACGTTGTCTTGCATCATCAATTTATTATTATTTTGCATTATATGCTTCGAATAATAAAAATACTCCCGTGGCGTCCTCGTGTGATTTCGGCGTGGCAGTCAAGGTGTTAAGGAGACGAGTGATCAAATTGTAATAGTCAATTATATTAAAATCACTTTAAGTACAAATACAGTATTCAACTTGTTATATGACTCGCTATAGTGATTGCCCTAGAGAGCACGTTCGTTTATTTGTATCGACAGGTGTTACCATGAAAAATACAAATGTAACTTCGTTTGATGATTACAAATAATATTTTGTCCGGAGTTTGTTTACCTTTGAACCTGGCAAGCCAAAACAACGTTGGCATTCCAAAGCACAATAACGCGAGTGTCTCCCGATTCGTATGTTCCGCTGACTCACGTGTCGCTACAGTAGAAACGGAGAAGTCTCGAGATACATGGCGTCCTGAGCGAAACATGTGATTTCGGCGTGGCAGTAAAAGTGTTAAAGAAGATGCAGAAAAGGAGTACGCGTTATGGCGAACTTATAATATTTCCATGAAAAAATTACGAATCGAATAGTTCACAAGCGAACAAAGAACAAAGGTACCGAGTTTGTCGATAAAACAAAGGAAATTGAAAAAAACTACCGGTCATTCGATCGTTTTACTCGACGTACAATTCTAAAATAAAAATCCTAAACTAAACGAAACTAAATGATCGCGCGAGAGAAATCGATTCACAAAACTGGACGAAGAGCAATCGTAAATACATCGCTAAGGGATCGGATGCGGCATAGAAATCTGGATAGGATCGACTCACGGAATTTCTGCCAGTGCACGACCATCGTTTCTCGTGTTTCCTTCGTCGAACCTTGTTTTTCTAAACTTCTTTGGTGCGCACGCAATGACAGATTTAGCGCTTCGTAAGTCGCGAGATATCTTCGATATTTATTTAACCGAGACCCGGCAGCCTATAAATTCGGCGAGGAAACGGCCGCGAGCTTATTTCGGCCCTTGAGATAAGGGTGCATAATTTAAGACGGAGGAAGAAATCGGCGTGCGTGTGCCGCAAGAGGAACAGAGAGACGAACAGTACCATTTTCGGTTGAAATACGTCCCTTTACAGTGCTCGTAAGACGACGCCAAAGGTTCTGAATGGGACTTCTGGAAATCTCCTTAAGCGTCTTATAAATCCCCAGTCATTCTCTCCCTTTCTCCATGGGTTACGCGACCGCCCCTCTTGTCGGTCGCCACTTGAATTTTTTCCGACCGAGGGCCAACTTCTCAGCCGCGTTCTTTAACAACCACCACCGGCTGTAATTGCCTTTGTGAAAACTGTTGAGTTTTAAGCGTCGCGAAGATGATATAAAGTCCGCGCTTATATCTAGCATTTTTTATCTGGGATTTTCAACGCGATAAAAGAAGGAAGATAAAATTGGTGTTTAATTAAAAAAACAAAGAAAAAAGAAAAAATGGCCGAGGTCAAATATTTATACGCGTTCTAATTTCCCAAACTCTGTGTTTAAATTTTAAGCGAAACGAGGATGATACGAAGACTACGCTAATATCGAGAATTTTTCACGTAGAATTTTTAATGCGACGGAGGGAGGAAGACAGGACGGGTGTTTAATTAAAAAGAACGGCGAGGGTCAAATTTTTATACGCGTTCTTCAAGAACCACCAGCGACTGTAATTGTCCCTCGTTGAATTTTCCACCGTTGAGTTTTGAACGAAACGGAGATGATGTAAAATTTCCACTGGTGTCCGGTATTCCTTTGTGACTTCTTTAATTTCAAGAGGAAAAAGATAAAATAGGTCTCTGATTAAAACGAACGGCGAGACTTAAATAGCTCTCTTTTCGCGTTCTTCGAAAACGACTATGAGCGACGCCCTCTATATATCGATTATTCGCAGGCTATTCTCTCGCAAATCCTAACACTTTCCAATGGAGCTTGGTCGCTACTCGGTAGATGCACTTAAACTTTGCATAAAAATGTAGAAAATGCGCACAATGGGTGAAAATACCTTCGATATTCAGGGCAAAGTATTCGTTGCAATATTTAGGACGAAGCGAATCTTCGTTATATTCATGAAAATATGAAATCGCATCGATATCTGCAGACTACTAACCACGTTTTTTTTTCTTTTTATTATTTAATTTGCATTTTACAATTTGGACATACCAACGATCTTAAGGTTTATGGCGTTCGAGCAAGAGAATATCGCGTTAAATTACTCGGCACAGTAACAGAACTCTGTTTCACAATTCCATCTCACCGCAAGACGTTCGATTCCGTTTTGAAGATTCAGAGAAATCACGGAACGAGACGGAACGTTCTCCTTCGAACGGTATATTAGCTGAAAATGATAATGACGACTTCCGGATAGTTGGCGCTTTTTTCTTTTTTTCTTTTTTTTTTTCAATCGGATCGTTTTCTCGTATGTTGGAGCGAAAGGTAGAATTTCTGGAGCGATCCGGGTGGTCCGGATTATTAGAGGCGCCGCGTCTGGAGCGAAGACAAAGCTAGTGCCGAGCAGAACCAGAGTGAAAAGCGAACGTGTTGGCGAAACCGTATCGTCTTTCTCGGAGCTGGCCATATTTACGACTCGATCGACACTTTTATTTGGACGTTGACGGTGGACAGACCGCGCCATTCAGCAGCTTATCTTCGTTTCCTTGAAAATTTACGCGATGCTCGACCTTAGCGTGGCTCGCGACGTGCCAGCCATGAAAAAACAGTCGGGCACGAGCTTTGACGCGATAATAGTTCAGCGTGAGAAATAGACGCCCCCCGAGAGAAAGAGGCTTTACGCTGGCGGTGTCGATTATGCGACTGGGGTTCTCATCTTCTCGCGACCAACTGGTCGGTCGAACGCGTTCCATGACAAATTCAAGCGTTTTATCATGCCGATTTCTAGGGCTCTCTGAAAATTATTTGATCGTTATTACGGGTTCTTGATACGAGGGTGAATGCGATGAATACTCCAAGTGGCATTGTTTCGCGGTATTATGACGACGGAGTAGTAGTAGGTTTATTACGAGGCAACGTTCGATCCAGAGCAATTACATCGGTAGATACAAATGTCTAGATAATAACGATGTACGTAGGTTTACGATAATATCCCAACACATGTGCACACCTTCCATGAATACGTTATTATTAGGTTGTCCGAAAAGTTTCTTCCGTTTAATCAGCAAATAATAGCACGACGTTTTTTGTTTTATATTATTTTGTCGAATTACGTACGGTCCATTTTATTCTGTTGAGACATTTCGCAGACTTGGTTTCACGTTTCTATGAAGATACACTGTCGTAAAAAACACGTTTGCGAAAGAAAGACACTCTCCGGACAAGCTAATATTATGTTCGCTGTAGGAAATACTTTGAACGTTTATTAGCACTGCTACTCGAGGCGCGACTATCGCGATCATACTGGTATAATTTGAAAGAAATTTGAAAATATCTCGAAAGATTACAAACCATAAAAGTATTTAAACACAGATAACTATTCGCTGCACTAACGAACCTCCAACTATTCAATAGGAGCATATCCGACACTTATCGAAAACGAGCCTTCCAACCTGCAGTCCTGTTATTCTCGATTTTCATCTTATTTCGTGCCGTACAGTCTGCCTATCTCTACTTGTACCACGAATTTATTAAACTGTACTATGCATTTAAATATTTACCTAACGATATACTACAATAACGTTCACATACGTTAACCCTAAGATATATATAGATTTAATAGGGTGTTTCAAAGAACATGGAATAGGTGCTAGCAATGTTCTTTAACCGCTATAATACATTCGATAATACGCGTAAACCTATAATACAAGGATATTGCAGTTGCCCAGCTACGACACCACCAACTATCCATTAAACACCACGACGATACAATGCACACGGCCCACCCTCGATTTATCCCCTCGTTTTACCCAACACGCACACGCGATAAGCGTACACCATTTCGTGTACACGGCATGAGGAGTAGCTAATTATTCCTTTATACGTCGAAGTCAACGCCCATACCCTGGCAATCTTTTCCAACTCGGTTTGTTCAGATGCGTTCGTGACGGCTTACGAAACGCAAATTAACATGTGCGCTCTTCAAACACCCGGCAGGTTTCACTCAGTCCTCTCCTACGACACATCGAATCCTACACAACGGCATCAGGGACGTGTCTCCATTGTCGTTGGTCCGCGTGGAACGCTGGAAAGCAACCAACAACCCGTCGACACCTGTCAATAGCACGCGCGTCAGCGACGCGGCTTCTTGGAAAACGCTCGTCGAGTTTCACTAGCGTGGAACAAAAGCGGAGAGCCGCTGACTTAATTGTCAGCGTTTTAGCATAATGGCCGTTCAGCGAGTACGTTGAACGAGCCTTCTTTTCTCGTATTATCGCTGTAACCAATTACCGTTTCGCAGGCCGACAATGGCACCAGCTCGCGCGATATTAACAGCCGGATGGCGCACCTCGGCCTGCGTACTCCTCGCCTCTTCCGATCCTCTGTACGCCAATGGCAAACGCGATTTTCTTCGTATATTTCACCGTGGTGCGTTTCGCCGCGGCTGTTTCGCACTGCGCACCACTTTCCAATTGTTGGCTGACTCTTACCAACTTCTCTATATATCCAACTCTCCGTATCGACAGAGTTCAGCCAGACAAATACGATGTAGCTTTTGCGCAGATTTATTGGAATTTCGTTGGATCGCGGTGTAACGATAGAATCGAAGCAAGAAAAAGTGCGTTTCCAAGGTTGGCCATGCTTCTTTTGCACCTATCTCTGCGTCAGTGTAGAAAGAGTGTTGTGGATACGGCGTTGCATCTGTAACGATGACGCTTCATTGTATTGCTTTCTCGCGTTGATTAAATGTTACGAAGCTTGCAAGTATCAGCGATGTTGACGGTTCAAGTGAAATAAACTGCTATTGGACTCGCGGTTACTGTAACAGGCGCGTTACAGGATGGGTAAGATAAGATGGTTAGAGGAACAGTTGTTAAGAATTCTACTTCCAGTTTGTATTTTTCTGCAAGCGAGTGAAAGACGGAGTCCCAGGGATTCTTCTGCCCTTCTGTGACTCACCAAAAACTCGACATCGTAACTTCCACTAGAACCCATTCGAAAGATTCTATTTTCAGATGCGCCAGTCTTGCAGCACGCATCGTTTCATGAATCACACTGATCTGCAGCTAACAATGAAAAGATACCGCGGATGAGTCGATGAATATTGCAAGATTTGCGACGATACACGGTGCTTAGGATCAGGACAGACCGAGTAATATCGCGCAAATCTCCTGTTTTCCTGGCGGTTCGTGCTTGACCAGTGGAATTCGCGTGTCCTGTCGCAAGTTATTGGACGACTACGCGGGATTATTAGCGGATTAGCCGGTACGACGAACGTTTTCCATTTCGCCGGTGCAGCGAACCGGCGCAGGATTGGGACCACGTTTTTCACGGCGAATCTAACCTGTTTCTAACACGATCGAATATAAGCGCGCGCGACTCAGCGTCCCAAATGCCTTTCCATCCTATTTCCCTCTTATGCAAATGAACGTAGAAGATATTCGATGACACAGTGCCACCTTGAATCGACGTCTCTCACGTAGAACGGAGAGTGCCGGCAACGGTGAAGCGTAGATCCGTCGTTGAACTCTGAATTCTAAACGAGTGTGGAATTCCAAGGCTCTACGTGGAGGACGAAACGCGCGACGCATCTACTTGAATCAACAGACAGGTTTCCACGTCTATCCGTGGACGCGACGCGTCGCGGTGCACACTTATCAAAGTCACGCGTTTCTTCGTGACGGAATATTCTGCCGAGTAAATTGGATACAAGTGGATAGGCGTGAAATTGAATGGAAACCCCGGGGGACCTTTGAGCGAGCTAAGCGGTTACCTGACGATCTGCTCGTCGTTATCGGTAGACACCGAAACGCGAACGAGAACGTTTGTGTACGATACACGTACGATAGCGTCAGGCCCTAGAAAATACACGAACATGGTGCAGAAGGAAAGAAGAATTCCTGGATAATATAGACCTCCCAGGCGAGTTGCCGAATAACTCGGCTACGAAAAAGGTAGAGGCGAAGAAAAAGACTGGCACGGATATCCTCGTCAAAGTCACGCAGCGGACCCTAAACTCAGCTTAATGGAAACGTTCACGTCGACGCACGGCCTTATTCGCCTGCCCCCTCAGGACGGTTTCGTGCAAGATCTTCTTTAACGAGAGAATAAAATTTGGGAGGGATCGGTACCATCGATCGACTAAAGTCTTTCGATCTGATCCATGTCCGACAAAGTAACAAGAATCTCTGTTAGATCATCATTAGGACGATTAGATCGTCGTTAGATCAACACTGTTTAAGTACGAATATATCGTTCGTGCTCGTTAGAATTTTAATCGAATCACCGGGAAGCGAAATTGATCCGTCCCATTATTATCGCGTAATTGTGGTCACTTTGGCTTCTGATTGGCACGATTAACCTCTTGCCTTGTCAAACGTGTCAAGTACGCGATCGTAATTACGAAGGTTGATGTTAATTCGTAAGAAAGTTGGGAATAAAATTTGATCATTCGCATGGATGATCTCTGAAGGGAAATGGCGCGCGATGTTCCAATATTTCGTAGCAGGCGGCCGTGTTACAAGTGGGAATGGCTAACGGTCAATTATAAATAGCTAGCAGAAAGATGACTTGGCAGATTTCATGTATTTCATTAATTTCTGATAGAGATAGTGTCTCGTGGTTTCTCTATTCGTACGTTATAGTGTCGAGGCAAACTTACAACCTGTTAGACAACCTGTCACAACGTCATGCGCAGTCTTCTTTCTATAATTCAAGATGTGAGATATTTCGGGAAATATTTCACGCCTTAACTACGTGTTTTACACGAGTACGATTAAACGATAAAACGTAAAAATCGAAAACGATGTAAAGAAGTACATAATCCTGTAAAGAATGAATACGAAACGAAAGGCTCGTTGATCAATTCGATTATAAACCACGCGTCTGCTTGACGTACGATAACATCAACGATCGCGCGTGCCTATGCTTAATGACCGGATAAATGAAGAAATTTCACTTGGCGCTCGCTGAAGAATGGCGACTCGTTTCTCAAGTGCGAATAAACGACCGTGCGCACACAACGACGGGGGACTCGCGTTGCCCGAGACTCTTTCTTATAGGTCATTTCACGCTTGAGATTATACACGCTGATACAAAAAAGTGGTCGCGAGAGGATCTCCGCCGCTCCTGATGCCTGGATATTCTCAGCTTTATGACGTGTAATAACACAATCGAGCCGGTGGATCATTCTCCGGGCTTCTTGCTATAAAAATCCCCTTCTTTTTGCGTTCCGAATCCCTCGACTCGTCTTTTTCTCTCCGTTCGTTCCTGCCCACTCGAACGATCTTTGGCCAGCTCTTAAAACTGAACAGCGGAAACTCGTACTCGTCAAACGTCTGCCAGCTGGACGGTATCGAGAACACGAAAAAACGTGTGATGTATTTCGAGGAAGATATATCGTAAAATAGCTGTAGTTAGCAGTGTTCCAAAATTTCGATACTTGTCCACGAAGACAAGCAAATATACAGACTTTGCCTTTGAAATTAGAAGCGTTAAAAATTTGCCATACGTTTGTCGTTTTCATTGTTGGGCGATGGAAATACTGCGACGGTGCGACAAATGTACAAGTTGTTCTTTTATTATTTAATCTGTACTTTACAATTTGTCCAGCTGGACATTCGGTCAATTTTTCTAACTTGATTGCTAAGTAACGCGTGGATGGCTACTTCCAGCGTGAATACCGTCTTCGAGTTTGACTAAAATGTACAAGTGAATGCGACGATTAAAATTCCTGTACAGAGTTCAACGCGCAAACGTTCAAAAATACGTCTAATGTAAAATTTGTGGGTAGAGAATAAAAGAAATTGCTGGCTGAAGCTCAGAAATGGGTACCTGTCTGGCCACGCTACTGTTAAACATGTACAGCTCGTATATTCTCCAACACGCTCGTATTCTTCAGGTTCCGAGTATCGCGTACCTTGTGTCGTCGTTGCAAATTTTTCCTAGCACAACGGTTACGTATGATACCAGTACCCGATAATTTACCAAGTTTTACTATCGTCGTCGAAAGCTTTCCGTTCGATCCTTCGAAACTGTCGCCGTAGTATGTAATCACTCGTTGTTACTCGCTATATAAACGTAGTACTACGAGCGCTGCTCGTAATTCTAGTTAGCCAACGAGCGATGACGTGGTGTCTACGTCTGACTCGCATAAATATGCTACAATGCGAAAGCTCGTCAACTTCTCAGGAAAGATACGACGCGCAGTCGTAATGTGACTTTAAAGTTTCTCTTAGCGAGAGCACGTTGCATACGCTTCGTCCTGAATATCGTCCCGTTCCTTCGCTCGGTGCGCGTAGCAATTTTCACAGCAACGTTCGGAAAGCCACGTGGACATAATTTTGGGGCAAAGTGCGGTGGCTGCTCCGGGGAAGAACCGACCTATCGAAAGAGATCGCATTCGGCGGCCTGGAGGTCCTCTTCCGCGTCGTAGAAACCGTGAATTCCGGCTGGAAACGGTTGTCGTTTAGCCTGGTCGCGTCGAGCGCAGGAGGAAAAGTTTATTCTCGATCGTGGAATCGGCTACGGTTTCGCCGGCCGGATTTAATTAAAACTTTTACGACAATGGCACTGCGAGAAGTCGGAAGGTGGTTGGCGGGAGGAAGAAGAGAGGGCGTTGAGCGAGGGCAGAATGGAGAAAGGAAGACCTTAGCGTCGACTAATCAATCGACATCGCGGTAATCAAGGGAAAAAGTGTGTCAGAGCGGCGGTCGTCGTTCGCTAACGAGTGGGACCAGAGTCGCGGAAACTGCACGAGAGGGAAGTGCGAAGAAAAAGAGAGGCGATAATGAGGAACGTACAGCGGGGAACGGAAGAGAACGATATCGGTCATTTCCTGAACCGTGGAACCGTTGAAAAGTTCCCGTTTGCCACGCGGCTATCATCCTCTTCGTATTTCATTCGAACCACCTATCGTCCATGGCGATTCGACTCCCCTGAGTCATTCGAGTGACGAGACTTTACTATTAAATGTGTACGTGCGTTTCATCCACTACCCTCTGACGCACGACGAATGCAAACAGTGAATTCCCTAATATAAACAAACATTCAATGTAAACAGACAATTCCCAAATAGCACCTTCCGGGTGTAAACAGAAATTCCCAAATGTAAACAAGCAATTGCCGAACGTAAACAAGAAATTCAATACCATGTGACCAATTCCATGGTGTAGTCTAATACAAACGATTGTAGGATGATGAACGCGTTGATACAATTGGAGGATCGCCATTATCAAACCAAGTAGACGAAAATAAAGAATCTCTGTAGACTCGATGGATCAACGTTATTATTCGATGCTGTGAGATTTAACACTAGAACTGCTGTTAGTTAAAATGAAATTATTTTTATCAAAACCAGTCAAAATAACTGGACTTTAAAAAATATGTGATAATATAATATTTTTATATTTATTGATTTATTACTTTCTTATAGAAGGAATTCCATGTTATGTTTGGTATTATTAATTATTATTTAATTAATTTTAATAATTCATTATTTTTGGTATTATTAATCCATCTGGGACCATGATTCCTAAACGATGGTTGACACATTTATAAAATTGCAAAACCAATCATTTTGATTGATGTTGTATTTCTAGTGTTAGCATCTAGCGATCTAGCAATCGATCTGGATATCGTCGTATCGAATGATACGCAGTGAAAATTGTAAAAACGTGTGGAAAGTTGTGCAAAACGAGGAAACTGGTTAATTGAGGTTCGATAAACAGATTGCAGGACCCTTTTAAACTTTGACAAGTACCATTTTGACTGGTATTGGTATAAGTAGCTTCGATACAAAATTATTTTCAATTCAAATACATGAAACCAGAAATTCATTATATTATCCTTTTGGTTATCGTTGCGAAAGTCATTACATCATCGCGGAAGAAAATATAACATAAAGTAGGAATTTTAAAATGAAATTGTAAACCCAGTCAATTTGACCGGTGTGGTAGCTCTAGTGTTAATGAAGGTTCACTTTCAAACAATAACAACAGAGAATGATGTAGTAAGTAGAAGGAGCGCAGTTAAAGATAAAAGCAAAACAGAAGACGATCTTCTATACGTAGCAACAATTTGTCGTCCTAATGTGCAACACCATTGTTGGCTCAACGGCGACGTGAAAACAGCGTGGTATAGAATGCGTTAAGAAACGATTAAGATTCTGTCACCGCGTTCGCTGTCTGCCTCTGATTTTTTCCTGCGAGCTGACGAGGGGGTCGTCAAACCGGCGTTCGAAATTACAGTTGACCAAAGGTCAAGGGCTGGTGCGCGCGTTTCAACGCGGCTCTTAAACAGGCCGTAAAGTAGCATTACCACTCGTCTCTGTCCCATGGTGGTTGATCGATGATTCCTTTGGACAAAGGGCTATATCCTCGTTATTGCCTGGAATATATTGACAGCTTCGATCTTTTATGTATTTCCTTCGTCGATCGTTTCGAGACACACAGGGACGCTTAAACTCGTCTGTTCGGTGAAATAAAAATCATACGCCCAGGCCAGACTGCGTGGCGGGGCGTTTTTACGATTTCTTTACGATTTAGAAATCTTCATGCGTCAAGGTAAGAAGCGGACCGCCAAGATTGTCCACGACCTTCTGCGCGAGGTGTGGTGCGACTGCTGATTTCGTTTTACGATCGGGAAACTCCAAGTTAAATTTCGTCTAATTATTCAAGTACGTTAGAGAATGCAGCAGTGGTCCTTTTTCTGGCTTTAAGATAGGGTATCATATTTAGCCCTGGAACACACACGTTGTTCCATAGTTTTTCTGACACTTTCCACTTTCTCTAGATCGTTATATTTATCTTTTGTCCATGATTTAACAGCCTAACATGTTTATTTGCCTCAAACCCTCGTGACGAATGTGACTCGGAACTATTATCCTGACAGCTATTATCTTAACACGAAACGGTTTATCTAATGGTAACTCTTAGTTTATTGGAAACTGTAAGGAAATGAAAAAAATTCCAGTTGTAGACGATTAATGAGTAACCAAAAATATTACTCGCTACAAGAAGAAGCTGTCGGAATCGTGTAAAAGTAGCGAACATTGTAGGATCAAACGAACACGAAGGATTTCAGAAAGGAAATCCAGTGAACCATTGATGTTCTGGTCGTTTGATCTGAAATCCAAACCGGACAAAATTTAGTAGCGGTGGCTGCGATTATCGAGAGAATACGCGTTTACTTTCAGCCTCGTAATAAAGAAGCTGGAATTATCGTGTCGCTAAACAGTCTAACTTATGCTCACGAGCGAGCGAACACGCGTTTCATCGAACGCGGCTAACCTTTGAAGCCGCCACCGTCAAGTTTTCCACTGGCTACGATCGTTCGTTTGGTTGACAGGCTCGCTTTTAGCCGGCGCCAAAGTGGTCTGTGGATGCAGATCCCTCTGCACACTCCTGGACAGCCTCGAAGATGACAATACGAATCAATTAAAACCTGCAGACGTTTCGTTTTCGTTTCTGCTTTCTTAACGGTGCTTATTTATCGCGGACGATTTTTTTCCTCCACGCTAAAGTGGCATTTTAGATTTTCCTACTTCCTTCTCTTTCTAGGAAAAGGTGCTCTTGAATCGCTCTATTTCTGGAAGACGTTACGCTTGCCATGACAGGAACGATCTTTCATCTTCGAATCCGAAGAGATCGTCCAGGTAAATGGAAGATTCGAGTTTCCGGTTTTGGCTCATGACAGTCACGGAGGATTCTTATCTTGCGACAACCATTTAAGAACCCGATCAGCAGCCGCGATGTCACGGTAGAGTTCCATTTGCTCGCTCCTCAGGATTCGTATTTTCAGTTTCACGACTCTCTTAATTATTAAAAAAAAATTATTCTAAAAGAGTTCAGAATCCACGCAGCAGTTTACTTGGTCGTTCGATAACTGAAATCTCCTTCCAGTAACTACAGTTTCACTGGAGAAACTTTTGATTCTCGTGTATGGCGAGTTTGCGAACGATTAGCAGTATACAGCGTATTAGGACTCGTGCGAGGATAAGAAGCACGATCAACTTTCAACCGACACAGTGCAATCAGGTCGTTGATAAATAAGCGATAAATTAAGAGTCAACAAACAGGCAACTTGACTAACAACTGGTCTTGCATTGTAAGCGTATCAAAGACAGCTAGTGAGAAGTGAAACTCTCTGAATAGCAGAAATGAACAGCACGTGGAAGAAAACATATTATGTCTAAGATATAGCAATCGGGCCCTTATCAAACGTATCATGTTGGCTTCACGAAAAATGCATTGCGCTGTATTGTTGGCGCGCTATCGTCCAATCATTCGCACTTTAAGTCGTACGAAAGGCACGCGATCCAAAATCTTATCAACTTGAACCGCATCTAATTATCATGTAACCTATTTCGTACGATATTTTATAATAAACTAAACGTAAAAGGACAAAGACCCATTGTATCCTACTTTCTCTCCGCTGAACCCAACGACATACGTAGCTACATAAGCGATAGTGAATTCACTTGGACGACCAATTAACACCCATATATTTTCCATTCAGGCGTTTCCGTTCACGCGTGTAACTGTCCGCATATACCGTTGGTCTTAACAGCCACGTAACAATATTCTATCTTAGAAACACTAATAGCCTTGCTAGCAACAGTTGAATAACACGAAGACGCTAAAACTCCTATCATATACTTTATCAATTCTAATCTTGAATTTCTTTTTCTCCTTTCGATCTCACGGAACATGGACACGCTGGAAACTTAGAAAATGTTGATGAACTTTGCGTATAGGATAAATGCACGTGAACGGGTGAAATATCGTTAGAACGGTAAATGTCAGCGGCGACGTCGATCTGGAAATAAATTCGTCCGTCGAAAACTCTCCCCCGGTTATTTATGTAAGCTTGGTCGTTTATGTAAGCGCGTTAACCCATTCGCAACGAGAGCGATAGCGTGCTGCCTGAGACAGCGTAACGAGTGTAAACACGCAGTCGCTACTTGAGAATTGATTGCCAGCTATTATTACTATGCGTGTTTGTTAATGAAGTTTTTTTTTCCCTTCCCAAGTAAAAGTGAATTGATTTGAATTTATCTCCAGCCTTGTGTATTCTAAGCAACAGTGCCTGCATCTGTCGAGTTTCGCAAAAAGAGAAAAAACGAAAGAAAAGCGAATGATTTATTTCCATGAGCGCCTGTATCGCTCGTAAAAAGATAACACGGGTAAACGATCGTAAGTTTCCAATTGAATTTAAAAAGATAACGTTTGTAACATCCACGCTAGACCGTGGATTCGTACGTTTATGAAAAATTCAAGAGTGTAAAAGCCTGGAAAATGCACGTGACGTGCGCAAATACACAAAAATATTTGAAGACAAAATATCCGGAGATAAAATGCTCGTAGCAACAATATTTCACGAATTTTTGTTTAACTTACGTTCATAAAAATATGAAAATGCATAAAGATCGTCGGTTAAATCTACGTTCTACCGTATTTTTTAAATTATTAGAATCGATCGGTTATCATTCCGAGTGGTTGCTGTACGAAAATAACCGGCGAACTTTCGACGTATCAACACGTCGTTCAGAAAAATGACCGGTGAGACGTTACGAGGACCAATACGTCATTCGTTGGCAAGGAGTTAGGCTAAAAAGATAGCGTATTCGAATCACGCGTGTCCCATTATCTCGAAAGATTATTACGTAAATTACGTTCAGCCTGGAGGAACAAGATTTCGATGGTGGACGAGTTTCCGAAGAATCGAGCGACGGAAAAGTAATTAATATTCATGGAACACGCGTTGCACCCAGGCCAGCCATCGTTTCGGTGTCGTCACGTGCACGGAAAACGACTACACGCGGCATGGATATTAAAAACACGGGGAAAGGGAAGGGCTTTCACCCTTCTGGCCCGTTCTTTCGATGGGTTCCTCTCTTGCGAAGACGATTAAAAAATGCGCCCGGCGATACAGCTGTTTCTCTCTTGTCTTCTTCGTTCCACCGTGAAATGAACAGCTCGCACGCTTGGTGAATAGATATTCGAGTACGATAGCGCGATAAGTTTGTTCTTTCGGAGGCAATTGACTCGACGACGATACGAATCTTCTGGGCAGCGATCGAAATATCCTTCGAACGTACTGTAAAGAAATCAACCAGCTATTTTTGGCACGCGTTTAAGAGTTAGCGAGAAAAATTAATTCGCTGAATTTCGATCCTGCCGTTTCTACATTTTATTCCGAAGAATTTCCTTGCTAAACGATATCATACCATTGGTATAAAAGAGCCAGAAAGTCACAACTCTGCGAAATCAGCGATCTTTCTCCGAATAGTTTGTCCGATTTTAACGAAGACAAATATTCGCGATCGGATGACTTTGTCGGATTTCCTTTTCCTTCTGAGGAATCTCCAAGTGGAACATTCTACCATATTCTCGTCTCGTTTTTTTTTTCAAACTTCAAATGTTGGAAACCAACCCTGTAAGTTTGGTTTTCTCGTCGTCTTTCAACATCCCAACTTTCTCCTTGGAAGAATTTCCCCAAACAGACGACGATACGTGAAACGACCGCGCACGATAATCAGCGAATGACACGAACTTCCGCCAAGCTGAGAGGTTAATTTCCCTATTCGAGGACCGTGAATCGAATTGCCGCTAGTCACGGGAGAAAGCACAGAAATGTCGCAAGCTGCTCTTCACGTCTCTCATACGTTGCGTTCCATCCTGAACACGCTAGTTTCACCATGCTACTTGAGACCTCGCGGTCTGGGAATCGGATGGAGCGAAGCGAAGGATTGCTTGGTCCGAGGCTCTTGCCGAGACTTCCGTTTTCGACACGGCGACGAAGAAAATGGGGCAACGGGGCTCGTGTAATTCAGCTGCCGCGATAGGACCCTCGTCAACGTTCGTCTCGAGACAGAAAATCAAATCAAACACCGGCTCGAGCCGCGTGTTGCAAGCGTTGAAAGCGTTCCGGAAGGGCGGTTCTCCAAGAGGCTCGTCGAGCTTCTTCAAACGCGTACAAGTCGAGAGATGTTATTACGACAAATATTTTCTTTGGGACGTTCCAACTCGTATCTACGCGCCTTCGTTCCGCCGTGAACAACCAGGATCCCCTTTGACCGACATTTATCGTTTTCATCTTTGATCGAGCCTCGATCTCGATGTCCATCGCGAGAGAACACCGGATAACAAGATCCAATTGGAGAAAATTTACGATCGCTGAAACGCGTAGATGGAAGAAGCGCGATATCCACGAGGATCGTAGAAATCTCTGGCTGATTACGATCCCTGATACGAAGCCCGGTCTCGCAGCAATAAGAAAATAGGATACAGCACGATCGTTTGCAACGCGAGCTGCAAAGAACTTGTGACGAATATCGAGCAGCTTTGAGAGTCTGTGAAATTCCAAGGAAACGTCGAATGATCTTGAACGCGAGAGAAGGCTACGCTCGAAAGAACGAGCTTCGGTGAACCCGAGTAAACCCTCGGTGGACCGAAAAAGCGCGATTCGATTCCTCGAACGTGGTCCACGGATTCTCTCACCTTGTGGCCCCGAGCCGCTCTTTATTTTCTTTCCAGGGATATATTTAACCAGGCCAGCGAGTGATTTCGTTGAACCAGTAAATCAGTCGTCATCCGCGCCGAAAAGGAGAGGAACGTTTTTCTTGAACGGAGCAAGAGAAAGGACGGTGGTATACGCGTACAGCATCGATCATCTTGATCAATTACCTTTAATCCGCGTGTGGCACGCGCGGTTAATCCTTATCTATGGATCGAGCCACACCGACCCACTCTGCTTACGGGATTAAAATAGAAAAGGCGACACCCGGTAAATAAGAAACCGTTGCTAGTAAGATTAATCGACTACTTCGAGCTTTGGCTAAAGGTTAACTCGTAATAACCCGCGCCACTTGTTCTTTTTCTCTCTGTGTGTACGCTGATTATTCAGGATTATTCGCCAAACGAGTGGAAACTCGAGAGCGTTATTTTTCCGTCAGTTTTCGTACTCCTTGTCACGTTCTGTCGATACTCGCGCTACATCCCATCGTTAAGCGGGAAATATTGAAAACAGAAGCCCTGAGAGCCTATGAATGGAACGCGCAACCAAGCTTTCCTCGGAACATTCCAATTATTCCGTCAGACGAAGCCATCTTGCACAGAAATTTTTCCAAAGCGTCTTCGAATCGCGATCGAGTGGCTTGTATACATTTTCGTGGAAGCTCGTTGCTCGGGTTATTTTTCTTTCGCACGTTCCTCGATAATTTCCAGGCGCGGTATGCTTCTTAAAATAAGCGGTACGAGGTATTCGCGAAGAGGCGATGGATTAGATACGATGGGGATTTTAATTAATCGTCTTTTTCTTTTTTTTTTTTTTTTTTTTTTCGAAGAAAATATCAGATTGTCCGAAAAGTGTATTTCTTCTACAGACACGTCTTTTACAACGACGCATCTTTATACAAAAATGAAACCTAATCCGTCGAACGTTGTGATCTTTATTTCGATAGAACAAAATGTAACTTGATAAAATAATACAAAACGGAAAATGTTGTGAATCCATTATTTTCTTACAAAACGAAAGAAACTTTTCCGACGACTTAATATCATCAGATACATAGCGGGTACGTACGTAGAAACGAATCCATTAGAGCAGTCGCGAAATTGATATAATCGCCACACGTGTTGTTGCGATAAACGAAACACTGTTATGTATTATGCCATAACTACCGGCGATCGTCGTTATATATAACTCTCTTATTACGTGCTTCTTCTTGTCTCGAGCGATACCGAATTAAATTAAAAATCGTACCAACTTCTCTCTGCTTATTTACGACATAATCTTTACTCGCTTGCTGCAAGCTTTCCTCCATTTGCAATTTTTAATAATATTTCACGATCTTTCAGCGACATGTCCCGACGAAATACCAAAGCCTCGAGGTTTACGCGTTACTTTCTCTCGAATTAAAGGTGGGCACCGAGGGTTCCACGAATTTTTCTGTTTATTCTGCATAGGATTCTTTTTTCGGGACGATTTGGAAGCAATTAACTTGAGCACGAGCAACAGTTTTGCAGCTGCCAGCCACGTGGCATTCGCTCGCCAATCCTACCGGCGTTCTCGAACGTGCCAAATGTTTTATCGCCGCTGACAACCGCCATTCGTTTATTTTTTCTTTCCACGAGAAATCGAAAGTCAGTGCCGCGTGAACCGTATCACGCGATGTCAAGATTTTTCGTCACAGTTGGACGTGAGGATATTTCGAATGTTGAGGAATAGTGGAAGAACGGTTGTGCCGCTTGTTTCAAAAGTCTCTGACGCTTGGCTGTTTTAGGTGAAAGATAAACCTCGTTCGCGGATCGATAACACGCGTCTGCAGATAATTACGTCATTCTCTCTAAGGACCAAGTATGAATGCCACGTTTAGAGCAGAAAGATTCGGCAAGGGTGTAACAGAGTGGTTTAAGTGGCAGCTACGAGTACTTGGGGGTGAAATTTAAGGGCGAACACCGAATGCGAAACGAGACTGTAGAAGGTATGGCGAGGGCACAAAAGGGAGAAGTAATCGCGTTTGCGCTTGTTTCATTGTTATGGCTTAAACAAACGTTTCGATTATTCTGACTAGAGCCATTCACGCGCATGTTTTCACAACAGCTCGCTTTATGATCCGTTTATTGCTGAAACACCGACGGTTTACCCTTTACACTCCAATTATGGATACCTTGACGACATTAATAACGCGTGAATTATTCACTTGCTTTCCTTTTTATCGGTAAGAAACGAAATCGAGAAGAGGGCTACCGCGTATACACGAAAATCCATCGACGCTTGTAATCTCTTTTTTAACGAGAAATTTCATCGCAAACAGGAAGCTCAAAATACAAGGCTCACGAGCGAGAAGTAAAATTGTTTTTAATTTGAAAATTAAACCATGTTTCTGTATGCCATCTTTTTCTTTTCTCCCTCTTTCTAATGGAATTTTGTCAAAGTTCTATCACAGAACCATCGGACGAACGTTCAGTGAAAAATCAACGAACAACGCTTTGAGAAATTCCGAATCGACTATACGAATATTTGGTCAAAAATAGACCGTGTAAAAGGGAGGAAATGGCAGGAGAAAAGGAGAAAGGAAAACAAACATCCGACGTAGCAACGAAAAAATCCGTCCCCGTGGTGAAAATCCGTTTTTACGGCATCCTGACGTTGAGACGTCGCGCGTCGGTCGGAAATCGCGTGTCTGTTTCGTCGCGAGGCGTTTAACGCGGAGAGCGCAACGCGCATAAGTAAAAGGGCACAGGTGCGCATACATATCAGCCAGCAGGTTGACCATCAGTCAGTCGACGAACGTTCGTCGAGTTACCGTCGTTAATGGAATTTCATTTCAGACAGCTTCTCCTTCACGCTCTGTGTCAAATCGATTTCGAAACAATCGATAGTTAGATGGACACGGTCTTTGTCAATTCGATTCAACCTTTATCTTTTAATTGTGACTTAACTTCTACGTCTCTCATCTTCGCAAACATCTTTCTCTTATCGTATTCATATATCTAATTCCAATGTTTAATTTTTTATATTCGATCCAGATTTATTTATCGATGAGACATTTTAATTATTTTTTACGGAACATATTAGGTTGTTCGAAATGTTCCTTTCGTTTTATAAGGAAATAATAGACGCATATTGTATTTTGTTTATATTAGTTTATTGAATTATGCACGAACGTAACGATAGAAACAGAGCAAAATGGATCAGAAATTCTTGTCCATCTATTATCACCTTACGAAACGGAAGAAACTTTTCGGACAACCTGATAAATGCGATCAGACGACTGTCTTTTACCGACAATGACCTTTCTGTCGTTTAAATTGTCATTAAATTAAAACATAGTGCGTCCATTATTTCCCTATAAAACGAAACCTAATATGATCGAATCTCTCAGAACCCAAACCTACCAACTCTGCTCTTCGTTCCAAAAGCTTGGCACGTTTCACGACAATGTTCCTATCGTTGTTAACGTAATTGCTCGCCGTAACGCTGATCAATCGTCTGTTAATCGTTAAACAAATGTCTCTTATAAATAAACTCTGGCCGATCTTTCACCCGGCGATTCCCTTTCCTCTCTTGTTCTCCTTGAAACTCGATTGCACGTGTTGCGACGTCTGTCTGCAGAACTCGTTGCTGCATCCATAACGTCTCGCCGCCTTTCGAGATTATGCGAGTATTTATCGATTTGCATTTAGATTTGTCCTGTCACGATGCGTCGACCCATTGTGAGCGGTTGTCGTGCGTCCGCGTCGCATAATCACCGCGGTCGGGCCACGCCGCGCGATTCGAGTTTCACGCGCGGTTTCACCGAATATTTTTAATCCTTGTGGGGTGGAAACGTCGGGATACCAGACGGATCAAAGTTCTCGCGCAAAAATTCGCCAAGAAGGAATCTCTTCTCTCCGACGTCTCGCACGACAATCCTCCGCCTTTTCGCGCGCATATCGAGCGGATGATTCATTGGCCGCATCGCGTCGTCCCGTTCTCCCTCGATACTTGTTAAATGTACTCGCTGGTTTCGATCGATGCAAGCAGCGACCAACCATTGATTCTCCATTTCAAAGCTTCTTATCGATCTCCGCGAGGCTCGATGACGCAGGAAATGGATAAAAACGAACAGCGCTGAACCTCTGGTTGACCTTGCCAGCGAATTTTGATGCGCCAATGTCGTTCTTGTTGCTCGATGTTTGATAAACGCGCGCGATATTTCACCAACAGAATGACTTTTAACGTTTCAAGGAATTCTTCGGCGCACGCCAAACACGGCCGATTCTGCGACGGGCCTCGAGAAACTGATGACTTTTCCTCGGAAGCTAAGAGACTCAGAAGACTGGCGATTCTAATCCTATGGCGAACAGCTCGCGACAAATATTTTGTAACTTTCGCCTGTGTCTTCAGACTTCTTTCAAACTGGTGTTAACAACATTTCAAAATGTTTTCCACAAGGAACGTGACACATCCGAAAGGGTTTACTTTTGTAGAAAGTATCAAAACATTTCTTGACACGTTGTATAAGCGGACGATGAACACGTTTAATCATCGGGTACGGTAAAACGTACGAAATAAATTATGGCGTGATTCGCGAGAATGAAGTTGTTTATCTTCGAATATAACGTTTATCCGAACAATTAATAAAAGTAGTCACAGCCGAGCTTCGACGAATCGCTGAGTGATACGCAGAAACGAGGCTCTTCACCGTTCGACAAGCTTTGATGTAATCGCAATTACACGATCGCGTAGAGTCTGGCGGCTGAAACGAATGAAAACTGTTGCGATCTCGAACCTCCTTTGTGAGGTACAAATAATTAATGAACAGGTATCCACTTATTCGCGTGCATCGTCGAGCGCACGAGAATCGTAATGGCTTGTCGAATGATTTGCGAAAACGAAGCTGTACGGTCTTTATTAAACGATTACAGGCTGAGCCGAATAAAATAACAGTATTGCACGATCGACCTTTGATATTATATTCTCGATTTACCAGCTGTTAATAAGATTTGCTTCGTTTTGTTTTCCATTACGAGATGAATATTATTGAGTTGGCAACTAAGTGATTATTAATGACAAAATCCGCAATCACTTAGTTGTCAACTCAATATATAATATTCTCGCAAAAGTTTTTACAATTTTCATCAGATTTTTATTTTTCTCACACGATAACTTCGAATCGTCGTTTCATATTTCTTAAAATAATACAATTTTTCCTCCAGTTCTGAATTAGACGATTAATTAAATTCCCATAATTAAAATGGCTTAAATAGCCATCCTATCTGAAGAAGGTTAATCAGGATAATGCTAATTGGCGAAATAAAACCAGTTACTTCGCGATCGTCCTCTCGGGTATATAATGTCAATAATTTATCATATTATGCGATCTACACAGCGACAGTCGATTAATGAAACGTGCTGTATCGAGTAATTAAGCGAATCGATGCTATTCGCGGCGAATGAAAATTTCATGAGCCGCGAAAATTATGAACGTTCGTGTCTCGCGGTTAGAAATGAAGCTATTAGTCTGAGGAAGCTTTCCACGCGTGTTCGATCGCACGAGAGTTGCGATAGCTGATAATTTCGCGTTCGAAGCTCTTAATCATCGGAGTAATTGAAAGTTTGCGAAAAAAGGGGGCGGCCAGTCGCTTTAATGAAACGTATATTCGTTCGAGGAATAGCCACGAGCTCGCAGGGGTTTCTCGGAACCTTTCGATTCGACTTTGCACGCTCGACTATCGATTCCCCGGCGAAACTGTCGACAAACTTTCAGAAACCGACGATTCTCCCGCCGCTCGCTTCGAAGTTTCCACGAAAAAGCGAGTTCTTGTGTAATGATAGCTTGCACGGGAAATTACGTTCTGTGTCCTCAAACTTTGTACCGTTTGTGCCGATATCTTTCTCGAGTGGAGGTTGCTTCCCCCGGAACTCGATGCTTTTCTACGACTAAAGCGAAACATCCAAACGTTCTCGAGATCTTCGAAATTTCTAAGCCACGTTCTTTGCATTATTTATTATTATTTCTTCTTATTCGTTTAACGGGTGTAGGTCTTTCGGTGTCGGATGCACGAACCGAAGTAAAAAGGAACGTGGACTAACGATTTATCTGACGATTTTTTAAATTTCGTCCGAGGTACAGTCTCGCTCGAGGTTGGGCAAAGTCTATTGATACAATCGGAGTTACCTGAGCCAGTTCGATGCGAAACAGTTGCCGCCATCCGGGGAATGCGTATAATTTAAGAAGTTCAAGAATTTCTAGACAGTCGTTCGGCCGACTGAGGATTTTAAGAAGAGAAGAAGAAAAGACCAAAGTCTGCTTTTACGTTGTTCAAGATCGAGCATATTTATATAAAGTGTTAAGAATATTTTTATGATTGTGGCAAGTTTTGGGTATCGGTTTTGTTAAACTTGAAGACGATGTATCATGGAAATTTGTGTCGCACACTTTCAAGCAATTTCACGCGATTATGCCTGGTTTCATATTTGAGATGCGCATTCAAAGTGTGACATACGATAACTAGAGACGAGTAAAGTATTTCAAATTCTTTTTAAAGTAATTTATCATCTGCAATCATGCATTTTCCTTTGTTGGAAACGAAAGAATCGTTATCTTCCTCAAGTTTGTCTCGATACATCGAACAATTTGTACTATTGAAAACGAGAGAATAATGCGCGTAATTTTGAGAAAATTTCTCTCGAAAAATCAAAATCGTTTTGCTTATCGAAACAAGCAGGGTGAAACGCGATTAAGACTTTCGTAAATCCAGAAGAAAGGTTTTCTTTGTTTCGAAAGAGGCGTCGATCTTCTGAAACGAAGATATATTCGGATTAAACGGGTCAGATCCCTCGACGAAACCGAGAAGATACCTGACATCGTCTTTCTTTGTCTAGCAAATTGTTCACAAGAGTCCTCGCGCGTTGTTTCAGCTTTGACGTACGAGACAATGTTTGTAACTCCGAGACGGCAGAATATTTAAACTTATCCTAAAGCTTACACGTAATGGCAGAATATCTCGCGCACAACAGATCGCTCGATATTCCACGGTTTTGCGAGACGAGGGAATAAATATTTGCGATAAATATTTGCAAACGGTGGAAATTCAAGACCACGCGACCATAAACAAAATTCACGCATCTGGCAACCCAAAACAACTTAACGCTAGAATCAGCGATAGTCAACACGAAGCTATTTCTACCAAAAACCAGTGAAAATGACTGGTCTTTAAAAAATACGTGATAACAGAATATTTGTATATTTATTGATTTATTACTTTCTTACAGAAGCAATTCCATGTTATGTTTGGTATTATTAATTGTTATTTAATTAATTTTAATAATTCATTATTTTTGGTATTATTAATCCATCTGGGACCGTGATCCCTGAACGATGGTTGACACATTTATAAAATCGTAGAACCAATCATTTTGACTGGTGTGGTATTTCTAGCGTTAGTATCTAGCGATCTAGCGATCGACCGGGAATTTTCCTGATAACCGATATCGTCGAATCTGGAGGAAACTAGTTAATTGAGGTTCGATAAACAGATTGCAGGACCCTTTTAAACTTTGACAAGTACCATTTTGACTGGTATTGGTATAAGTAGCCTCGATACAAAATTATTTTCAGTTCGAATGCATAAAGAACAAAATGAAATTCATTATATTAGGAATTAATTAAGTAGGAATTTTAAAATAAAATTGTAAAAGCAGTCAATTTGACCGATGTGGTAGTTCTAAACAGTTAAACCTAGCACAACCTATACCAAACACCCTGATCTCCCGCCCGCTGAAAGTGACGCAATAAAAAATTCAACCCACAAATGCTACGATGATAAGCCCCGTGTACCACGAAACCAGCATTGCACCCACGATCGATCTGCCGTAATCACGCGGGCGAATACGTCTCGGTAGAGTCCCTCTCGAGTCACCTTGTTCAAAACGTCCTCTCCCTGGAACAGCGTTTCTGTCCCAGCGTCCCGGAAGAGTCCTCGTGGAGTTGATGGCGTTCCGAAGGATTCACGACGATCGACTTGACGGAGCATATTGGCTGGTGTGCGCGCGGCCACGTGCGTACACACGTGGGGCAGAAATACCGGCATAGAGTAAGAGAGAAGACGGGCGTGTTAAGCGTTTGCGAGCGAGCAAGACGGCGGTAGTTCGGTGGCAGCGCGGGACGGTGAGGCTGTCGTTGCTCGAAGCCCTATGCTCGTCGCTCGGAAAGAGAGCTCAGTGTTACGATGGTCAGCAGGCGGACAAGTCGCGCGGTGCAACGAGGCTCCATCGTTTCTGTCGCGCTTCGGTCCATCCATCGGTCGTCTGGCACGGGGACAGACACGCAGGAATACGAAGCAAGGCAGCCGTGTACACGATACAGCGGGAGGGAAACGCGTGTCTCGCTTAATCGCGCCTAATTAAGACGATTCGCTGTCTGCCGTGGCCGCGCACATGCACTGTCATTGACCGTCTGCGGTCCGTGGCTCGTAAATCATCGTGCTTCCCTCCGGCAGAATGCCGGGTAATTGTGTCACGGTTGATATACGAATTTATTTTCGTCGCCGCGGGATTGATTAACGGGGGAAAACAGTGAGCCGCGAGGAACAACGGCAGAATCCTTCGTCGTACGGTCGCGCTACCGAATCCAATCGGATCGAATTTGGCAGAGGCGAAGCAGAGGATATTTCTCTCGAAAGTGCGTAGAAAAAAAAGGCGGGAAACTTGGTGTTTGATGGAAGCATCTGGTAGTTGGACATAGATCGGGGTAAAAGACTGGAAAGGGTTGAAGATCGTGAGCGAGACCGAGCAGTCTAGGCACCAGCGGCAAAGTAACACGTGCTTGCGGCGTATTCCGGCGTAAACCACGTGGCTTGTGACAGCGAGACTGCTTTTCACTGTAAGTTGTTTATACGAAATGCGTTTCGTTCCTACGAGTGTTCTCCTTTTTTTTTTCTGGCTTAGTTTTCTATCTGTCTGTCTGACGGGGTTAGGTTGGGGTTAGATTCAACGGGGTTGAATTCTCTAAGCGAAATTTCACCCACTTCCCGACCAACTGGAAATCTGAAATTTGGCACACGCGCTCGTTTCCCATGACGATACGATATAATTTCAACAAATTGACAACATCTTTTTTGTTAGACCTATGAAATGTATTTTTACTTGTATGTTTACATGTATTTGCGTATTTGTAAATATTGTCGCGCGTTATGCTGTAGTTTACGTTTCGTTTTTCTGGCACGGCAGTTAGCCGGATCAAAGGTACACCGCGCAACATACTATAAACGTATCGACAACTGTAACTGGTATAAAATCGAGCGTGTACAAACAGTCGATCCATACCCTGCTATCCTCCAGAAGCGTCGTCTCGCGATAGAGCGGCGCGGCGGCGTCTCGATACGTAATCTTATTATTTAAGAGCGGCATGAATAATTACGTACTCGAGACGTATTAAGATACAGCGTTATCGTGAAACGGAGCGACTCGACTGGCCTGGCGATAACGCGATAATCGAGAAAAATAATTCAACGACGGTGACACGAATCTTTTTCCATTCTCCCATCATTATGATTCCTTGGCGCCCTTAACTCTCGCACGGCGGAGGCTGCTTCAACTTTGACACGTACAATCGTGTCAAGCCTATTACGTTCTAATTGTCATTTACATTCACGTGTTATTATTATAAACTAAACAAGACGTTTTTTGTTTTATATTATCTCGTCGAATTACGTACGATCCATTTTGTTCTGTTGAGATAATCACATTTCACAGACTTGGTTTCACGTTTGTACGAAGGTGCATTGTTAAAAAACCCGTTTGCCAAAGAAAGACACTTCCCGGACAATCTAATACATTAACTTTCTTCGTCGATTCGACGTCTAGGGTGTCCCTGAATAATTGCCGCGTACCTGATGAAACATAACAACGATAATTCTTTGTATTACTCGAAAATCAACCGTTCGACGTTCGTGACGATCGATCGAACCTTCGCTAGTCGACTGTTAATGGAATCGATCTGGTTCGAACGACTAAGTTACAGAAGCTAGACTCTGACTCGACCTTAAAACGTCGCGGTGAAGCGATGCTAGATAGAAGAAGAAGAAAAAGAAGGAAGCTCGAAAGAGAGCCAGAGAGGAGAAGGAGAAGATAGACTGTCTTGCAGACGGTGTGTCTGTATGTGTCACAGGCCGGATCGAGGCTTTGAAACGAGTGGCGATCGATTCGGTTGATCGTGTCGCTGAAAAAGCCGCGGGCAGGCTTTTAAAACGGTACGATCTACATAGGAGAGAAGGAACGGCTGTCTCGGTGTGAATGGCCTGTTCCGAGGCCTGCGTTAGTTAGCAGTCCACTCGGTCGTATAATTTCTCGGCCGAACGTAATTTAACGCACTCCCACTTATATCACGTGATAAGTTCGTTTCCGTGGCTGTTCACGCGCGAACAGGGTGGTTTCGCTTTTAATTGTCGCCCGGTAGATATTATATCGTTCGACGGCGGAAATTAGCGAACGCCACGCACAATCGACGATGCTCGTTTCCGATCGTCGATTAAAAGCAATTGCCTTTCGCTCTAGTGAAAAAAAGCGATGAAATTCGACAGGCCATTTGAACGAACAGTCCTTTTTCTATAAAATCCTGAAATCCTGTGAAAGGAATATACGACACGATGTCGCGTGATAGTTTTAGTCCAACCGACGAATTGGAATTTTCTAAATTTTCTACTTTTACGCGCATTAGGTTGTCCGAAAAGTTCCTTTCGTTTTATAAGGAAGTAGTAGATGCACAACGCTTTTTGTTTTATATTGTTTCATCGAATTACGTTTGATCCATTTTATTCTATTGCTACAAAATGGATGATACGTAAATCCATCAAACAGTATAAAATAAAATATGTTGTGCGTCTATTATTTCATTTATGGAACGAAAGAAACTTTTGGGACAACCTCATAGACAGAAAGGTATTCGGTTCTGTTATTTTAAGCAAATTGAGCGGAATATCTTTTTGGAGTAATTTCGTACAAACCGAATAGAAATGTCTAATTCGTGAAATATTCCCTAACAGTATCTCTAGTCGCTATTACGAGGCTAGTATCACGGATGGTTTAAGACTTTTGTACAATATTGTACGTAATTTATCGAGTAAGCGAGGGAGATTAAGGACTGTGGGAAGCTTTGAAGAGGCAAGGGTGTCGGGCTTCTGAATTCGACTTGTTTTCCTTTGGAATGCGATATGAGAGGGTTTCGTGAGTCAGGTTCCTTGGGGACGTTCGAGCGCACGTGTTTAGAACAATCGTACGAAAACAGCCGATATAATTGACCGATGCTCTGCTTTCTGAGATCGAATCAGCATCGAGATTGTACAATTTTTTTTTTTTCGAATTTTTAATCGACAATTTTTTTGCCGGTGTTCTTAAAAACGTTCTAAACCCGGGAATACGTAAAAAATCTTGTTACACGTTGATACTCGGTGAAACCGGATCGAGTTCCATATTTATCGATTCTGTGGAATTGCTTTTGGTTCGAGATACAAAGTGGTGGAACATAAATCGTTTGAAGAAAAATGTCGTAACCTACTTCTCAGTAATCTCGCGAACGCCACGCTAAAGAGTAGATCAAACGAAGCTATCTTCAAAGCTGCAAATCTGTTAATTTAACAGAAAACAGTGTCGCCCCGTGTTTACTGAAAAAAAAGTGTCGAGACGGTTTTGTCGTATAGAAAGCTCTCGCGTCTCGTTAACACCAAAATTATCAGAGTGTCAACATGACCAATTCATAAATTTTCCTAGAAATTTCACAGATTTACAACATTCTTGATAATTTGAATAATTATCCGTTCTACGTCTACGTATAGATAATGTCTAACCTTCTCCTTTCAATTAATTCAATTAAGCTTATTTTTACTTGATATTTTAGAGCTGCTAGTTCCAACGATAAAATATGTTGCAACGAGGAAAACAAACGTCGAGCATCGCTCTCGACTAGGAAGAAAAAACTGTCAACAAGAAGCGGACGCAATTTCTCGCTAGAGTTTACATTTTTTGATTCCGTGAAGTTACCGAAAACACGGAGTCCGTGGAAAAAGAGGGAGAGCGCGGCTGCCGGTTGGCTGTCGAACTTTTTCCTCAAGACACATGTACCGCAGTCGAAAACACTTCTGTACTCGAAACCAATGAGCGTCGTTTCCTGCGTTTCGAACGCAAAAACCTCTTTCGCCCAAGAGCCTCGTAAAAAAAAGCACAGCGTAACGAGAATTCTGTTGTTGATCTTTTCTCTAAGCAAACTTGCACGTGATAAACGAAAGCGAGTCGATCCTTTGTAACCAAGTTTTCCAAAATTATCCGTGGCCAGAGATATTTAAAGCATCATCGTCATAAATTCCCCGGTATCTTAAATTTCGTTTGACAGCGCCGATTTCATAAATCTTGCGAGCCACGGCGAACGAGAAAACACAAACAAACCGATTCGATTCCTTGCACTTGGCTGTATCTGCTCGTTCGTTCGACAAAAACAAACTCGCCGATTCCCGTTCGTCCCTTGCCTTAATGACAACTCCATAAATCCTGCGATATCTGACTTGCTCGCGCCGGTATTTATTAAAACAGATTAATTTCATACGTTGCTATAACGACAAGAAAACGTCTATAGTCGATCAATTTCATCTACTCTTGATACTTATGCTCGTCTTTTTCCGTTATTGATAATCAGAGAAACGTAGAGGCAGGATGGCTACTATAAATCTTGCAGGCGAAACATCACAAGAACAATTCACCGAGTATTTCTAATACCAGACTTCCCACCGAGCGAATAAATCAACCAGATCAATTCCACGCGTTTTCATTCAACGTGGACGCTGTGGCTCGGCCAGTGAAACACCCCGCTGAATGAAACCAGTGAATGAACGAGCTACGTAATGCAACTTGGTCGTTGCATCGAACGTTCCACGAATTTATTTCGATCACGGAATCCAAGCTTCGTATGGGAAACAAAGCATCCGATAATCGAAGCTATAGGCGCCTTTGTATCGTAAAATTATCGAGATCGAAACTGCCGGATTAGCGACTGGAGAAGACCTTCCGTTATCGAAACTTATCGATGTTGTTTTTTTTTTTTTTTTTAATGGATATTGACGAGGTTTAAATCGTTTGGTATTTTCTCGATCAAAATGGAAAGCTTTGATAATTTAGGTTTGAAGGTGTTGGCCGTGTTTCCATCTACGCTGCAAGTATGAGAAATTTGTAACGTTGGAAATTTGACATTAAGATTTTAATAATTGACAAATGAGGAATTTCAGGAGTATGTAGGTAAAAGAATCTTTCGTTTATCGGTAAATGACGCTCGGTGTTAGGCTCGCGAAGAAGAGATTACGCGATAATAGTGGTTGCAATAGACTCGGTGGAGACGATCAGGAAGAGGAGAGATCGCTTTCCGCACGTGCGTACGGCGAGGAGTGACGCGCGCTGCGACGAGTATCTTCATCTATTTCAGTGGATTGCCTTGTCGGAAGTATCACTCGACGACCGCTTCCTATTGTGATAGAACCGTGTCCGTGGATTCGTATCGCTTGATCCTCGCATCGTTACGTTACGTGGTGTGAAACGTTGCTTGGAGATGGACGCTGGCGGAAACGGTGAATAAATCGGAGAAATAGTAGTCGTTAACGAACGAGGGTAGCAAAGTTGCGAAACAATTCCATTTCGTAAATTGTTGTGGTGAGTTTGTTTCAATTTTCCGCGTGGAATTTGACTTGAAATATTCTTAACGAATCTAGGACATACTTTTAGGGTTTGATTAACGCGTTGACTGCCACGCGTGTTTTCAAAGAAATCTCCGTCAGGCCACGCGTACAGCAGTACCAAGCGTCCTCTGCTAGGTGCTCCCATCGAGATTTTAGTAATGCGAATCGCTCAAGCGGAGGTCTCAAGAATGATCTTTCGTTTCATTTGTTCGCAACATTAAATCCACTAGCTGTTGTTGAATATAACGAAGGAAAGTGTGGTATAGATTATTCCGACCAAATGGTTTCTTATGCCACCACAATTAGAAAAGGAATCAAATGGTACAGAAAACTTGGCATTCGATTCTTTCTGGGAATTTCTGTTGTAAACGCTTTGACGGTTTACAAAATTGCAACAAGAAAAAATATAAATATTAGAATATTTAGACGATTATTAGTTGCAAAATTATTAGGGTTGTCCGAAAATGCAAAAAATCCTTGTCTTCGACGGAGTCAGCATAATATCATCGTTCGGAAAAATGATTCCGGAAGAAGCATTAGACGCGCGTGTAAACTATGTTATGCAAATAAAAGACGTCGAATGGACCGAACAAAGGCACAAAAGAATTTGAAGAAAACAACAACTTATTGTCCAAATTGTACCGACCAACTTCGACTATGTATAGAATGCTTTAAAGTTTTACATTCTAAATAATTCTTTTAATAAACCATTTTCGTATTTTTATTTTATAACAATTCAACTATTATTACAATTAATTATTAATTAACAATTTATTACTATGGAATATCTTTTCAAATACCTACGACGATCCTTCGCAAGTAGTCAAATAAGCGACATCCTAATATGGGTTGCGTGGCCTGAGCAGAAACTTTGCTGACACCGGAATACGGGTGTCGTGGCGGTCAACGTGTTAATACGTGGATCAACGTTTAAAGCGTCAGAGTCTTGTTTAATTTACGAGGAATTAAAAAAGAAAAAAAGAAAAAAAGAAATACTATCGATGAAAGACAATTGGCTAAAACTGCCTACGGGGAAATAGAATTCGCTTGGTTAATCAGTGGCGACAGCGCGCGCCAGTGAAATTTGCATAACAGTGGAACAATCGATGCTGAAGTGGCGGTGAATTCGTTCGAAGGCCAAAACCGTAGAAAGGACAGAGCGGTATGGAAGCGAGAGGCAAACAGGTAATCCGTGGAAGAATGCGCTCGTATTGTGGCCTAATATTTTCGTTGTTCCTCCTCCCTTTGCAGATTTCATTGTCTCTAATTATTACGACAGAAGGATGTTTGCAAACTGGTCGCCTCCTCGTAATTTGCCTCTTGTCCGAAACGAAGCACGTGCCAAGCTTTTCTAGGAAGCGTCCTCCTCGTTCTGCCTCTTTTTTTTCCAAACCTTTCTCGCTCCTCTCTCTCTCTTTTTTTTTTGGCCACTGCTATTACTGGGACAAAGCTACGAAATTTCTGCATATTCATCGCGTCGATGACGCTCGCGCGCCCACCCTCTTCTCCGGGTCCCTTTTATTCGAAATCGAGGGGCAGAGAGATCTGGAACCGGTCGAACCCTCGAACGGTCCATGCATCGTGTACAAGATCGTATACAAGATCAGGCTACACAAGGCCAATATAACGTTTATCAAGAAAACATCGTGGACAAATAAATTCCACCCCCCGGAGATTTCGTCGGCGTTTGAATTTCAATGGACGACGACAGGTCGATTGGAAAACGCGGCCTCCAGGAAGGATCTCACGAGGCTGTTGAACGTGTCCAATTGAAACGCGACGCGTTTGCCGATCGAAACAGAGGAAATGATCGTTTCGTAAGGCTTTTATCTAACCAGGAGACACGACTGCACCGCGACAGCTGTCAAAACTGTCAGGAGAAGTCGGGGTAGGTTGGCCGGGGCGAGAGGCGCGGCAATGCGCTCCAATAAAATCCGATCAATCAAACACTTCGTCCAATTTATTCGGGCAAATTGTACCCCCGCGCGGCGCTGCCAGCGGCGGCAGTGACGATTTTTCCATTTAATCGACCTTTAATTCTCGATACACGGCCCATTGTATCGTCGGACGGAATAAGGGGCGGCAACCCAGAAGCGTGCTAGCACTCGAATCGATCCGAGTCGACAGGGAGAAACGAGACGCGGACAGGGGAAGAGGCGTGTAGAGCGTAGAGAGAGGATCGTTTTCTCCTCGATCTTTGTCTTTCGATCTTTTTGTCTTTCTGGAGTAGGATCTCGACGAAGGCGCGACAGCTGTCATCGGCCGAGGGAGAAGAAGAAGCGGCGGAGTATCGATGGAAAAATTTCCTCGGACGACAAGCCAGACGAGGAGAAGAGGATCCACGCGCAATTTGCCAATTTTATGCACACTTCGCGAATAATGATCGAAAGTAGAACACGTGACCGCGGCACGGCATTGTTCCACGCCTGACAATGGAATCGGATGTTTTGTTGGGGATAATAGAGCGCGTGGCCCACACGCTAATGAAAGGGTTGCACCTTTGAATACATCGGACGCGTATATACGAGACGTATCTAGGGTTCAGCGGTGCTCAGACGTGTCTAGGATACGTGCAACTGTATCGTTTTACAGGAAAATAAGATCCTGCCAGTGTTACTCGTACTTTCTATAACACGGGCACGTAGCTGGTCGAGATAGATTTTCGCTTCGGTTTGAGGAACACTGGCAGCTGCAAGTGATTGAAAGATCATAGCTATTCACCGTGGAAACTGTTAAATAGACGGTAGTTTCGTTATCTTTAACGTTTTCCTCTTTGATTCGTTTCTCTTCCTATAGTTGCTGCTTTCTATTTCTATTATGGCCCAGGGACAAGGCGGTGAGTCATCGGTAGTAAAATCTTTGCTAATATTTTCTCATCTTTATCTCCAGTGACTAGAATAGCACAAGCGAGTAATAGCAAAGGATATTTCCAGCAATTTTTCACGCGCTGTCACCCCGAAAGGAAACAGTTGTAATTGCCTGGCGAGCAAATTGCATTCAGACGGCGAGGAAGGGTTCTGGTACGGCAGGGGTCCGCGAGACAAGTTCGACAGGCGATATGAGCACCCTCGCTTATAACCGCATAGTTGGCTACTAAAACCGAGTCGAGCGGAGGCCAATGTCAGAGTTCGAACGGCGCACTTTAAAACTCGGCTAGAACAATAGGGGCTGCGCGTCCAGGTCTCGAGTAAAAGTGCCACTGCCATTTGCAAGTTCCCGATTGTACGAGCATGGTGTATGTACGTGGCGTGGCGTTCCTATGCGCGCGATAGCTCGGCCCTGCACAATGCTGAATAGAAGAAACCAAAAGTACGATTACCATTCAAACGAGGACACGGAAAACGTTATTCTCAGCAGTTATCTGTCGGCGCGACGATGGCCCGATGACGCTCGGAACCGACGTTCCATCGATTTTACCAACTTCCACGCTGCTGCTGGATTTTTTCGAAATGAAAAACACGATGCTTTTTTCTCGAAGATATTAGGTCGCTGGGACGTGGTTTCCTTTTTCAAATAAAAATTTCATTGCGCTTCCTTTCGAACAATGTGTATTTCATCGAAGAGATTTCTACACGATTCGTTCATTGTCTAGACGGGATAGAAGATATTTCTGAGATTTCTCAAATGTTTAACTTGTATTTTCAACAAGTCACTTTTTTAAACTTAAGTTCGTGAGATTTCATATTCACGATTTAAATGAACGAGAAAGTTTATTTTCCTGATAGATGGTGATGGAACGATCGTCAAGGTTACTTTTTGGAAATTCGATGGACGGTCATCGATGAGAAACGGCTGCAAACAATTCTCCGCTCGTAAAAGCCGATTATTTATTCAAGTCGACGACCACTCGACGTTCCACATTTAGTGTATCCCGTCTGCGCAGCTAGTGAATGACTTCCGTTGCTGTGTGAACGCCATTTCACTTTAATCTGCGTGACACCCGACATCGGCGCATCGGTTTCCATCTCTCCACGCCCAAGAACACGTCCGTCTACTCCAAAATTACATGTCACGCATATTTGCATAACAAATCTCTCGAATTTGATTTACGAACGTAATACCTGCTGTTGCATAATTCCTCTTCTCTGGCGCGTCATAAAAACACGATAGATACTTTCACTTAGCCAAAAATGGACTCTGCACGAGTCAATATGAAGAGAATATGATTCATTAGCTCCTTCGTGTAAATACATATATCGCTTCTCTTATTGGCGAATAGCTCGTGCAGTCCATTGCAGTTTAATTTTACATAAATGGCAGTTTAGCAACGGTACAGGCGCTTTTCAAGTTCACACACTTCGTAAATATTTACCAGCGCCAACAGAAAATTAGCTATTGGCAATCGGCCGGCATTTCTTATGCTACTCTATGTTCCTCTGTGAACGTTTTCTCTACAAATTTCACAAAACGTCTACGGCGATGACTTACGACAAACACTGAGAAAAACCACACTATTTACGAGATGAGTCAACACAAAGCGATAAACTTTTGTCAATTATGTTTTTTATTTCGAACTAAAGAGACGACGCGTGGGCTTTAACAAACTTCTAATCAACTTACACCAATGAATCAATGCAAGAATGTAGAATAAATAACTGGAACACCCACGTACAAGCGTCGTCGGCCGACTCAAACACGTACGAATCACATATTCATTACCACTCTTTGAGCCATCTAAAAACGTTCTGCCATCGCGTCGCTCCATATTTATAAAGCTGACAAATTGCGTATTGTGGTCCGGTCTAATGAAAATTTAACGAACTGGCGCGGGAACACCAGAGACAAAGAAGAAGAAGAGGAAGAAGAAGAAGAAGCGAAAGAGGAAGAGGACGTGTCTGCGAGCGATGCTCGCGGAACTCGGGTCTAATTTCGTGTGTAAATATCCAAGACACGCGAGGCGGAAGCGCTTGTGCCTGGTGGGCGTTCTCTAACAAATTTTAGGATGATCGACGAGACTCGTGAAAAACCGCGAACGACTCGATCGTCTCCGAAAGGAAAGCCGCTGTTTGCCACCGAGATTTCCGTGTTTCTTTGGGAAACACGAGGAAACCATCTTGGCTACGGAAGCCGCAAATATTTGCCCGCCGCGTGGAAAACGTACGAACACCGCGTTGCAGGATTTTTCCATGTCGAACTGCCCGAAACGATCGGTGAATCGATCGTTGGCATATTGCGATATTTCTTAGTTTCTCGTGAAATTTTTGATAATACAGCGGAATATTTTACACGCATTGTGATTTGCAGTATTCCTTCTTTCGAAATTTTACGATAAGAGACGACGATAGTGGAAGCTTTTTATTATCTTTTTACGAAGTGGAATTGGAAGTTGGAATTGGACAATATTTCCGTGAAATTTTTGCTAACACTCCGGTGCAACATTTTATCTCGATCGTTATTTTCAGTATTTTTCTCTCTCACGGAATTTGCGGTTAGGAAATATCGAACGTAATACTACTAGAAGCTTTTGGCTATTTTTTTTTTTTTTTTTTTTTTTAGTAAGATACAGTTCGTTGAAATTGAAAAAATTTTCTGGCTCTCTGCGAAATTTTTGGCAGAATGGTCTATTTTTGAACGTTGTAATAGAAATTCTTTTACTATGCTTCTATTAAACGGAGTTGCAGGTGGAACGTTCTATTATGTTTCACGCATTGTCTGCTGCTTTCTCTCTTCGAAACGTAAACTTGGGACACATAGAACGTAGTAAACGAGTTTCTTTACTACTTTTCTATGAAGTGGATTTAGATGATATACAGTGATAGGCAAGTATCTTATTTCGTTTTATATATTCGCGTATTTCGCAAACTACGCATTAATGAGGCATCAAACGCGAAAGCAGCGGCTCCCTATTGCTGTTCTATCACGCGAGATGAGAAAGTTAAGACACTACGAATCAGCCATTTTACAGCTAACCACATCCACTAGCCAATCGTGTTTTTGCACATGTTTTGAACATTAAGTATATTCTCACCTGTTGTCACTCTATAATTGAGTTGTTATTGCTGATCAATTTTTGCACGAGTGAACGAGCAAAATACGCCACCTGAAATCATTATCTGTCCATTACGCGTTCAAGTACGATATTTTATTTCCTTTATTATTTCTATTTTTCAAACGAAGCGTCTAAGTGAAGTCGATGACGAAACTAAAAGCTACGATTTAATCTTACACACAGGAATATTCCATTTCTACCGATTTGTTGCAAAGACTGGCGTTTCGGTAAAGTAGCTGTTCGACGTATTTTTGCTGACAAAGTGCCTCGGCGAGGAGAACGCGATCGCGTTTCCGCGCTGAAGCTGTGGAAAAATCCGCGGATTTTTAATACCTTTAACAGGATCCCGGGGATCCATTGCCCCTTGCGCACAGGTGCACACATCAAATTAACGTTAAATGGGTTAAACCGCGCTTTTAGATAAGTCGCGATCTAATTTGGAGCAACTCGACATTCCGTCGCTTTCGTATCTGTGATGTGCTGCTGAGATGCTACTGTGATTTATTTTTAAACGAGTTCGCCTATAGGCGCCCAACGCAACACCGAACTGTTTGTCACAATTCCAGTCCGACTGTTCTCGTTCGAAGCGATTAACGTTGCCCCTCGACTTATCGCTTATGTTCGCTGAAACTGGGAATTTTCATAAATGGAAGGAGAATTTACGAGAGAAAAGATGGGACAGAATTGTGTCGCTATTCGAAGAATGCGTGCTCTGATTCAGATACTCTCTTAACCGCTCGAAGCTCACCACTCTGATATATAGGAACGCACTTCGTCTTTGATTTAGTCAATCGTTTTATCCATTGATCTTTCTGCATTCAAGCTAACATCAGCTACATACGTATTTTACACGAAAGACGAACTGTTTGAAAATCCAGCCGATAATTTTCATCGTAGTGAATTATTCGATTCTTGAAATATTCAATTAATTATTAAAATTAAGAAATTTTCCGCCCGTAAGTATTAGGTCGTCCGAAAAGTTTCTTTCGTTTTATAAGGAAATAATGGATGCACATTTTCCGTTTTATATTATTTTCTCGAATTACGTTTGTTCTATCAAAATAAAAATCACAACGTTCGACAGATTGGATTTCATGTTTGTATAAAGATGCATCGTTGTAAAAGACGTACCTGTAAAACAAAGACACGTTTCGAACAATCTAATAGTAGTTCGTGTACGCACATTTTTATCGTTAATGGTATTTATCGCTAAAGGCAAATTTAATCATCCTCTGTGGTAAATGGAACAAAAATTTACGAGACAAGCGATTGGATACTAATGTATACACAAATCGCGATTAAAAATACAAGATACAATTCGACAGAAAGCGGTACATCTTCTTACGAACTCATCGACGATAGGCACGCAATAGTACGACATTTACGCAACGAGCAGAGACACGCAACGTTCAATGTCGAAATGTTGGTCGGATTCGAAGAAGCTTACATTTATACACAAAACGGGTCACCTAATTCAATCGAAACCGATATCACTTCGCTTGCACCTGCAACATCCAAGATATTCCATCGAAATACGCAAACCGGCACGTGTTTGATTCTCGTGAAAGAAAAAAATTTCACGACCGATTCAAAAGCATCCGCGGCCAAACCTCTGTAAACGTTCGTTCTAATTTCGCTGGAAACACCGGGAAGCGTTCGAATTCCAGGTTGGGTCGTAATCGAAGAGGCGTCACAGTCGTCGATTTCGAGCGATCCGACCGCGAGATATCCGTCCAATTTCGCGGACCAGCGACGTAATTCGAACTAGAGAGAACGAATGGCTTGGCTGTACGTTCGTTTGGACAGCGAGCGTCACGAGAGACGTCGAAATGGAACACCGATCCGAACGTGGGAGCGAAAGGTCGACGCGCCGCACGAAGAACGTGCCGAATCCGTACGTACACGACGACGTCGACGACCAGCGGTATAACCCTAGAAATGCAGCTGGAGAAAGAGGAACGAAAGGGCGTCGCGACGACCACGACGACGACGCAGAGCCGCGTGTCCCTGGCTGACAGAGAAATTACATAGCTACGTGGTGTTACGTGCGCTGTAAGCGATACTCGCGTGGTGTGTCGCGCCGGTAGAATGCGAAACAAGCGTGGAACCGTGCAGCGATCGTCTAACGGGCCCTGTGAAACGAGAAACACTCGTCGATTCAACGATCCACGACTCGAGCTCACGTAGCGCAATTAAACTGTTAACTGGGGACAGACGTATTAACTCGTCGCTTTCGTGCGACTTTTGTACGTTTTAATGAGTCGTTTTGGTTTTGTGGCGAAAATAAATTAGAAGAATGGAAGGATCGATTATTGGCACGCCGATTGGTGGAGAGTTTCGGGATGGTTTGTTGGGCCGTAGATTTTTAGTCAAAGCAATTAACGTCGTTCGATCGTTCGATGGATTTCATCGAAACGATTTGACTGTTTCGACAGTGGCGTGATATAATTGGAGGATGTAGGGTTCTAACGAGTCTGAACTCGAAGGCAGCAAACGTTCTTCTTTCTTTGACCCTTTGCTGGAAAAAATGAACGACGCGAGAGCCGAAGCTAGAAAGGTTCGACGACCAAGTTCGCGTAAACTGTTTTGTCTGACCACGTGCGGAAACAAGCAGTTTCTACAGAGAAACAAAGGCAGTTTCTTACTTCGGTACCAACGAAGACAACTGCCTATTAATTTCTCTCGTGTCAGAGTTAAAACTTCACGACAAGTAAGTTAAAGCCACTTCAACATCGCTAACAAATTAATCATCGAGCAACGCAAGTCGTTCTGAACGCAGGCTCTTTAAAAGGACAAGTAAATGTTCTTTCAACGAATTCAGCGACTTGAACGAGACTGACACGACAGGATCGTAATATCAAGCTGACAATTAGCACGGCAAACTTGATACCCTTGGGTGTGCCGCGAACCTCCAGTTCGAGGATAACTTCAAACGCAAAAAGTATGTTAAAAACAACGAAGGTTCGAACGAAGTCGGCTGTCTCGCGCGGATAATTAATTAACCGATCGGTGTTGCTATCAGCACGCGACTCGTTTTTCTACGCGAGCAACCGAGTGCAGCAGCAGAGTCCTCGATGTATCAACGGGACAAACGGCAAAGCACTCGCTTTACGAGCTTTTTCTCTCTTTCGCGGTGGTTCACGCGGTCGGACCAGCGATTACTTATCGGCAGAAGAGACACCGGGTGCCCAAAGCGACGTCCACGACGGTAGACCGGGCCGTTTATTCATGGATCACGAGCCACGTGGACGGATAATTCGTCGCTACGGTCAGCTCGAGACTCGGACGTGTGACTTGTTCTCTGCTCTCGTGTCTTGCCTTGAAACCAGTCTCGTGTGCATGCCAAGCGGATTCAGTTAAATATTGCACGCGAACCCGTCGCGAGTCCGTTAAACGTACGTGTTGATGAATTCTCTGTCGTGGAAACGTTTCCAGTATACGACTGTCGATGCTTTGCATCGTTATGCCTGCTTCATCGTGACCAGAATTGTTTCCCAACGTTTCTTAATTACTCATGTGAGTAATTTAGTATGACGTCGGTTGATCGATCAATGATTCGCCAGACGAATACGTGAATTTGTGTATACGTGTAATATATTGGTATATATACAGGTATACACATATACGTACATGTATATGTACTACGGGAAAGTGTCGATGTGTTGGTCGACCTGCTGAAGAAGCTAACTACGATGCTTATAATTCCTTCTGGTCACGGCTTATACCCGGAAGCCTTGAATAGTCTTTCGTCACTGTGAATCCATATATGAATTTCGAAAAATTGTTTACCACGCGCTGTGCACGCCCACCTATGCATCCAGCGTTGTTTTTATTTCGCCTTGCGTTTAGAGATAGAAGACAAAGGCAGGTTGTATTCCGTATTCGACGAACGTGCGATTTATCGAATTCACCTTAAGAAGATTATTGATTTTTTAAACAGGAAGACTAAAATTTCTTATTTTTTGAACGTTCGTAGTATCTTAACGATATGAATAATGAAGTTACCGAAATGTACTTTCAAGTGCGGTCGATATACATCTTACATTTATATGAAAAGCGAATGCAACGCTTTGTGCATTGAACGTGTTAACAACGTAGAGTCAATCCATTAAATTCATAAATTCTCTCTGCTACTAAATTCCTCTAATACTGCTCTCATGCTACTCTCATAATTGTTCTCGTTTATCCACGCTGATGCTTACAAATAGCTGCGAGCAGATCACAAGTAGACAATAGTATACAGCGAGGCAAGAACACAGTCGCAAGCAGACCGTTTGATGTATCGTTTCCTGGCCAGTGTTCGCTGCTCATTGCTCACGAAAGTGTCCAAGTGTCCACACTGCCAACGACCACGATCTGTTAGCGGATTACCCGCACCAGTGTGAACATACCATTATGTCTATTCGTAGCAGAAGATTATACTTAGTCGATATCGTAGTAACGATACCATCTCGCCGTTTAATTGCAGCCTAAGCTGCGTGCTCGCTAGTCTTGCAACGATCCAAACGTTCCAGACGGCGGATGAAATTGATGGCGGGAAATTATGGAAATACGATACGCGATAATCAAAGAGTCAAACACGATGGAGAATGAAAAAGAAGAAGAGGAAGAGACTGTTAGACACTCGTGAGGCAGTCTCGCGAAACTCGTAATAATAGAGCGCGAAATCGTAGTGGCGCGCGACGGTAACAGCGCGAGTACAAGTTTCAGCTGTCTACAGACGACTAGTAGAAGAGTAACACGGCACGTGGCACCCGCAACGTAAGCTATTCTTGGCTCGGATTTCTGCAGTGCAGCTTCTTTTTGGTAGAGGAACAAAAGGCTGGCTGCCGGTGACCACGCGGACCAAGTGCAACCAAGTTCTATCAAGTCACTAGGAAAACGATCTTTCTAGCAGCGTACAAAGCTTATTTACTTTTTAGTCAGAGTAGCGAGAGTAACTTCTAGCGAAAATATTTGTAACTTTGAAAGTAAGTCTTCATCGATACTTTTACGTATCAGCTTTTCTCTTCGCGATGGTGTCCATGTGGAATCGATTCTCTCATCGCGTGTTTCGCCTGTTTATTCACACCCTGTACACACTTCACGAGAAGGGAATTTGCCAACGACACGATGTTACAGATTTTACGAAATATTTTTCTTATCACGAAAATGTACTGTGTATTTGATAAAGCGGTAAATTTTTCTCGAATTGCATCATTAACTTCTCGAACAATTTAATAGGAATATACAAGTAACCGATGTGAAAATGATCTCGGGGTAGCGAGGATACCGACGATAGTTGAAAAAAATATTAGTAATTCGTTAAAATTAAATTAAAAAATGAAACTTGTCCGGCAGAGACTTTCTCGCAGTATATTTTCGTATAAATCGATGAATGGTCCGTGAGTCTTGATGATGTTTGTCTAAGAGTACACCGAAATATACCGAAATAGAAGCGATGAAAAGGGTAGAGTTACTGAAGATGATTTATACCCCGTACTCGGTTCGAAGCATAGGAATACTGGACACGTAGCTTGTATTATTCATAGACGATCGTCTGGTCGCGACTGTTCAAGGCCAAAGGTTGAAATTAACCGTATGGCAGCGAGATCGAGGGATTATGCGAACTAGCGATTGTATCACGTCTGAGGCAAGAGAGGTGCACCAAACAGTGAGATTGTATTCTGGAGCTTGTCGCGCACGCAAAAGGTGTGTCGAGAATAATCCAAGGCAGAAATTGGCTGCGGCCGTTAAATCGCGCGGTCGCGCGAAATGACCAACATTTTAGCGGTCGTTTCTCTTCTTGGATCGATTACCCTAGCAAATGTTCGGACGCTTGATAAACGAGCGTGACTAAAACTGTTCTTAAACGACACCTACAACCCTGTGTACGAGAATTACAACGGCTCAGTCCCGTTCAAAACCTGACGATTAACCCACATTGTCACGAAGATTATTAGTCGAGTAGAATTTTGCGTTTATATATCGATAAGTATTGAATCTTAATAAAAAATTATATCAATAAAGACATAAATGTACGACGAAAGGAATTTGCAGAAATTATGGACGATGGTAAATTAAGATCTTATTATTGTGGAATTTTTACGATCTCGTATCGTTAGAAACGTTGAAATCTTCTAAAATTAATCGGAGTAGTAACAGTGGTCAAAGTGTTAAAAATCTGACACGCGTAAAGCGGATAAGAATACGAATGATACGAATCGCGTGAGATTTTTATATTTTCCCTATACTCCAAAATTACAAACTAGTCTTATTCTTATTCTTCCAATAATATTTGTCAATGACTCGTGCGATAATTTCGTAATAATTTTTCAACCAACAAGTATTTGAGTATATTAAAGAAATAATAAAAAGGATAGTTCGGAAAATATGGAAAGAAGTTAAAGTGATTAAGAGATCAAACAGGGACGGGACCTTTCTTTTTTTTTTCAAGCGCAGCTCGCTTCTTTTGAATGTCGTATGGGTTCTTAAACGTCCAGGAAAAATACGAGGGGGCGCTACAACAACAGAGGCCGTAAGATGCAGACTGAAAGAGCCTAAGGTAAGGCTCGTAACCCTGGATCGTGACTTCGATCGAGTTCTGGTCATTACCCTTCGAGTTCCAGTCGAAATGCATCGGGCCACTCAGGGATTACCGGGTACATGTACCTCTTGGTATATCGAATCATCCTTAGTGCGTGGATTCATAATTCTACGAGAATTTATTACCACCCCGTAGACCGAGATATATCCTCCTTTTAACTTTGAAACGATTCTTCTCTTTCCATTCTACTCTTCGTCCACCTCTCTCGATTGCCTTTCCCGGCCGAGGGCGGAAGTTGGAGCAAAATCGGTGCACGGAGGTGGTGGGAGCTAATTGTTCCTCGAAGACGTGTTCGAGTGGCGAATAAAAGTTTATCGCGGCCAATTAAGCTCTGGCTGCGATGGATGAGCCATTCTAGCAACGATACCATCGCGCGCAAATTTCCGAACGGGTTTCATAGAATTGAAACGAAACTTTTATCTTCCATTCAATTTTTACTAGCTTTTAATCCTGTGATCGTAGAAATTTTTGATCAAGCAAAACTATTGGGATGGCAACTATGTGATTGCGGCTTTTGTCATCAGGTGGTAACGACAAAATCCGCAACCACTTGGTTGCCAATCCAATTTTTGTTATAAAAAGTACTTAATTGTAATATAAATTCTATTCTGCAATTCTTTGGCGTGTACAAGGATTACGAAACGAAGAAATCGATGATAAATGATACTAGAAACGTAGAGATAAATGACATGCAAGAATGATTTCGTTTAAAGAGCAATGGAACTAAAAAAACCATCGATTAGTTGTTTATCTTTGTTTCTGCTTCCGACGAAAAGTTTATCCTCAAAGTGGAACAATTTTTATCTCCGCCGTTTAATGCACTGTTTTTCAGTGAAATTTGCTTACACGACCGGAAATAGCTTATTCCCTGTCCGCTGCTTGTTTTCCCACTTGCCGCGACGACGACGACCACGACGACGGACGTCTCGCGAAAGAACGCGATAAAAGGACCCTTCGGAGGAGGTAAAAAAAAAAGGACCATAAGGAAAAAAATAGGGTGGCTGGAAGGCGGTGAAATACGACAGACAAATTGGTTGGTTGCTTTAGACGGCCACAGTTGGATACAGATATTCATAGCCACTTGACCCGAATGCTCGGGCAAAAGCAGCGAAGCGGGGGAGGGAGAAGCCTAATAAAACATAAAATACGGGGTGTAAGCTGCATTTCATTACTGCGAGCTGACTGCACGGGGGTGCATTTTCTCCCGGTTCGAATTGATACGTCTTCCTTCGCGCACATCGTTCCTCTCTATTGACCATTTCCTTTTTCCCTTTCCCGGCCAGTACATCGATCGTGATCGCGTTGCAACTCGAAACACGACCAGAGAGATATCCCGGGGAAAATTCGTCTGGACGATTTATCGCGGGAAAATTCATCGTGGCCGTTCTTTACTTTCGCGTTATTTCTTTTTTCCTTTTTTTTCCACGGATGAAAAGTGGAACGGTTAAAATAAGGATGCATTTTATAGCGAGCACACAGTTTCTTTCAACCACACTGGAGTACACCGTATCCTCTGCTCGGTTTTGTTTCACTTCACGTTAGCTATTATTTCTTTCGAAAATATCGTAGCTTTTTGTCGTTTAATTTTTCACGCGAAGAAATTACTACGGTGTAGGGTCGAGAAGATTGTGTATAAAATTGTGTAGCTTCATAGCTGATACTGAAACTATCCTTTTACGTATTTTGTCTTTGCATTTAGTTGAAACATACAGCTACTTTCGGTAAAATTAATGTTTCCATAGAAGCGTGATTATCATCGTCGCGTCATTTTCATTGTGATCACCTAACCGTGGTATATTTATCGTAACATACAAGTTCGATAATCCCAGCGTCAAACAAGAACATCGAAATCCCATCAAATTTATAAGAGAGACAATGTCTGTTTTATAAAAACCTGTTAGTAACGAATCGGCCGAAATTTTCTACACTTCGTTACACAGTTGCAAAACCACGGCCTGATATCGGCGTCTCTTTTTACCCGAGTTGCGAGACGAAGAACGGCACCGGTGCAGATTCCACGAGAAAAACTAGAGAAACGATCGCGAGGTAGCGACCTGCGGAGGTTTCGGCTCGATCGATTGGCCACGGGGGCGAATTTCAACGTTGCGGAGGAAATGTACGACGTTGTTTCCTCTTCGTCGAGGAAAGAACGATCGTTAGTAACCGTGAAAGGGGAAGGTAGGAGTGGAAACTGGCGCGCGAGCACGGACGAAACTTTCGAATAAATCAGCGGCGATCACGGCCGGGTTTAATCGAACGTACAACCGAAAAGGAAAGAGAGAGAGGGGCCGCGCAGGTAATTAATTGGTACGAGTTTAAAGGCGAGCTACGATTAAGTAAACGCGATATTATCTTGTCGCGAAGAATTATAGCACCGCAACGGCTGATAATATGCGCGGTATTTAATTAACGTGGCGATAACTTGGCCACTTCGATACGTTTCGTGCCAGTTCGACCGTGAATATTAATTTTCTCAATTTTTTCCGTCTTCTACCCTTTAGTCTGTCCTCGCATCGTCCGAATAAGGGTTGCCAGGATGTGCAACGTGGTCGGTGGAACGTAGAAAAATTCGGTGGTGTTCTTTCGAAAGAAATTAAACGAGCGTCCTTGGTCGGGAGGACACTCTTTCTCTTTCTCGAAACGCGGCTGTAATTTCATAAAGAGCTTCGGCGAACGATCCGGCGTTCCCTTGACTCGCGTTTTCGTGGAAGACGCAAAGGCCGCTCTCGTTAATGAAATCCGTCTCTTCGTCGAGCCATCACTCGACTCCACGTTGTGACGCAAGAAACACGTATAACGTAGAAAGATGGGAATTGAAAATTAGAAAATTGTGGTCCAGCAAAATAAATATATATAAATAAATAAATATACCAATTTATCGTATCATCGCGCCTCTTCTTTACGGTGAAGCAAGAACGAAATTTGTTCGAGGAAGAAAGAAGACCGGCTAACTTTAGCTGTTTTATATGGAAAGTCAGGGACAAGAGAATGCACGCGTGCACACGGCAGTGGTTGACAAGAGAGAGACGTAGTAGGTTCTCTTGTACGTGAACCGACGACGTGCTCTTAGGATCCGGACAGTGAGCGATGAGAATGGAGCTTTGGAGAAACGAAAGGCTGTCTCGCGTGCACGCAGACTTGAAAGAATATAAGCGAGGCAAAGCAAACGTTATCAAAGACACTAATTCAAAATCACTCACGTATGCAGCAAACCGCGGACCGTGGCTACGCGTGGTTTTTCCGACCTGATTGAGCGACTGACAAGCACGAGCGAACAAGACGCGAACGTGCGAGCTTAGAGAACAGGTGCGAAGGCAAAGTGAATGAGAACGAGTCACGGCGCAAACGGTGAAAAAACAGTGTCCGTGTTTTTCAACGGCGTTTCAGAAGTGGCCTGACACCCAGCATCGCGCTTCCTGCTTCACAGTTCGATCGAATATTCAAGCCTGGTACTTTAACTAACAAGAGAACGACCGCTTCCGTAAAGCGGCCAGCGCTTCGTATGCAGAACTCGCGTTTTGCATACGACTAGCCTAGGGATGGGTGGCTTCGGCAAACCTAACGATCGATTCTTCCATGTGAACACATGGGATGGACCCGCGATTCATTTACGCCAAGTGGTCGCGATGAGAGAGAAATTCGTGACGGAATCAACGCCAGGATTGCACAACTATGTTTCTGTCTGCGAAACGTCTTTCTTGCATCGAGTACACGCTTGTTCAAAAGTGTTAGTCTCGTATTCCATCGATCAAGTCGGATCGAAAGTTTTCTACTCGTATGAAAATTGGAAAAAATGATTGATGAATTAACCAGCGATAGATAAAGCATTCAATTATATGTGCGATTTTATATAACGAAGAGAGTACACGATACTAAATATATTAACGATTTTATTAAAAGATGCAGCCACTTTGACACTCACAATCCACGCCAAATACCCAAGTTTTATTAAAAATGAGAGGTAGAACTTTTCAGCGGTGGTTTCACACAGAACCTATGAAAGTAAGTGGAAAAAGGAAATGAGAATACACAAGTCACGCGTAATGAATTTCAAAGAAATTTATAATGGAAAAAATCGAGACATCGTTAGCGATCGTAGAATTTTCATATGATTTTTCTAATTCAGTTGAAATTTGGAAGAAGCTTTACGAACGTCGATAGACAATTTGTCATTCTATGAGCGATATCGACCAACTCCAAAACTGGGAAACAGAGAAAATTTGCAAGTATCATTTTTCAAAATTTATCTCGAGATCTATATGGCTCTGTAGTAGCTTTATGGGGCTTTATAGGCCGTTTCAAAGGGTTGGACATAAATACTAAACTGACGGAAGTGTTCGAAAATTAAATATTAAACAGAGTACCTGGGTAACGAAACTGAGAAATATGTACAAGAGACAGCGAGTCAGTTATTCTGCCTCCTGACAGATTTGGTATATTAATCGAACGCTTCTGTCCTTATTGAGCACTGATTCATGGCGACAAACCAATTTACACGCTACAATTATAAGAAATTACACGGCGACTGGTACCGGACACCGCCTACGATCCAGAGAACGGATTATTTCGTTGGTCGAGACTCGATATAATTAATGGCGCCTCGAATCGTTGTCGATTGCTCGATGCATTCGCGTTAACGCTCGTTATTGAGCAACCCGTTCGTAGCAACGATAGACGTACAGCGCAATAGAGATAGATAGATAGATGGATGGATAATTGGTGCGTGGATTTTCGCGCCGTGTCGAAATCGAAAATGAGAAAGCCAGCAGGGAATTATCGAGTTAACGAGTGACACTTTATCGTCGAGATATTTTAACGTAGTCAAAAGTGGCGTTAGATGCTAATATATCGCGAGGGTTACATTGACGATTATAAATGAGTATTTGAAGTAGTGCCGGTGTATTCAATAAGGCAAAATCTATGTGAAAGAGGAAAGAGTCCGCGTAAGGCTGGCAGAAGTACCGTGAGAGCATCGTAATTGAGCAATGCAACGGTCTGAACGAACAAATTGGTTGTTCGATTTCCTAACTCGCATGAAGTATCGTTATTATGCTCGATAATTTGATGCGTTTCATCCCATCGGTATTGATGCATCCTGAATCGTTTCGATCACAGGTTTAATAACGTTTATAATTTACCCATACAGCGATTCGTACAGAACCTATGAAAGTAAGTGGAGAAAGGAAATGAGAACGAATATTGGCATACACCTTTATCAGTCAGGTGTAATGAATTTCAAAGAAATTTATAATGGAAAAAATCGAGACACCGTTAACGATCGTTACGAATAATAGAATATTCGTATGATTTTTATAATTGAGTTGAAATTTGGAAGAAGCGTGACGAACGTTGATAGACAATTTGTTATTGCACGAATAACTGTACTCCGAAAGCTCTTGAATTCTACAACCGACAGTTTTCATCATCTGAAATAATGAAATTAATGAACCATTGGAAAAATACATTCAATTACGTGTCAATTGTTTTGACCATATATTCGATGCTTTTTAGAAGCTACATTTTTATCAAATTTTATTCGAAAGAAACTAAATGAATTCCAGAGACAGAATTGTGGATAGCAATTTACCTTTACAGGGAAAGCGTTATGATTTCTTAGCAGATACGTAACTTCCTGTGCCTGTAGAGCACGAAAGCGTTTATGTTTATCAGAAATATCGGTAATTAGGTTGCGTTTCCCCTTGTATAGGGGCCGATGCAACGATTCGAAGACAACACGAGGCCCAACCCCTGCTTGGCTCGCGGCAGTCGTTCTCCAAGGCATCTCTTATTAAATCTCGGCATGAAATTATTATTAAGCGTGCACTATCGTGGCGTCGACGATCCTTCCAGGCACATGCTTCGCCTTTATTCGGGGCTAACGTCTAGGGAAAATATTATCCAACTCAGTGCTCTGTATGCACGCGCGCCGTGCCCTGGAATACTCCCTCGAATTCAGATTCATCTATTCAGATTAATCCCCCTGCTCCCTCCGCGGATATAAATTCCAAGCCTGCCCTTTTCATTTTCCGCAATCTTCCCCGATACGATTAACGTTACGTAAACTTTCCCCTCCTTGATGCATTTTTTTATCACGTTGCAGGCGTTACGTTCTCGTCCTTTATCTTCCGATAGGTAACGATTTTCTGTATCCACGTTCGACACTGATGTATGTGCACGAAGAGAAAAATACGACGAGTAGAATTTTGTTGATTGTTTTATTTCCGTGTTGGTTAGCAATTAGAAGGATGTACCATAATATAACATGGTTAGAGAAAGGAGCAATCCATTTGGTTCGGAGATATATGTAATCCTTTTAGAAATATATATAATTTATTTTTCGTGCTCACAGTCCGAAAAAAGAACTTGGCTTAGCTGTATATTTCTGACTCCCACTCATTCCCATGCAACTCTTAGAGCATCCATCACCTCCAAACATCCACACCCATTCACATTCCCATCCCAAACATACAAGTCCTCTCGTATATCTAATAATACAGGTTATATATATGTGTATAATTCTATACATCAGGTTGTCCCAAAAATTTCGGTCGTTTCACGAGGAAATAGCACGTCATCTTTTGTTCTATATTATTGGGTTGGCAACTAAATGATTTTATCATTACCGCTTAATAACAAAATCCGCAATCACTTAGTTGCCAATTCAGTATTTTATTTTCTTTAGAAAACGAGAGAAATTTTTGCGACAACCTAATATATATGTATATCTTTTTGGCAATAATTAGATGATAAATCCATGACACTCGGCACTATCAAACTATATTTATCAACTGTATCTAGGAGAACCACATTTTCGGAGCTAAGGGTTGTATTCGATTATGTCGTATTAAAATGCTGCCATTTAATCATAAAGTAACATTAAAATCAGAATATCAACAAAGCCGTACCAATCGCCTCTTTTTCCTCTCATGTCCATGTACTTTCGGCTTTGTACAAAAATCCAGAGAAAAGCAAAAGCTCGCGTTTGTATGGAAAATAAATTCACAGCATACCTGGTGCCTTTGTCACAAAAAAACATAATTTATTTCATCGTGCCGGATAAAAATTCGCAGCTCGTCAACAGAATCACGAAGCTTTTCATTTAACATTCCTTGTGCAAGAAACCCTCGGTGAGGAGGGAGCGAGGCTTCGTTCGATTAGACAGCGAAATCGTTTTCAACAGGATCGCTCGGAACTTGCCAGGCGTTTCGAAGATATTGATTTCGGCCGCGATTCGGAGCCACGGTGCTCCACAAACCTGGAGGCGAACGTTCGAGGGATAAATCCCTCGGGAGAGCGCGGTAGAAAACGTGAGAAATCGCAAGTGAGGGTAGCCGACGAGCTTATCCGCTATCTTGTCGGTTATTGAAAATCGGGTTGCTCGTCTCTGCTAGTCCAACCGGCAACCGGGGACAAAGTGTCGTCGAATCGGACTGCAGATAGCGGGACAATATGCGAGCATCAAGCAGGAGTGCGGATAAAGAGGGGAAAAAATGGAAAGGGAGATTACTCGCGAGGGAATAATCAAGTAACAGCGTTAGCCCACCAATTTTCATGGATTTTAATGCAACGCAGGAAATTTTGTTACACAGGGGAATCCCACTTATCTGGATAACTTCATTTTTCCCAACGAAATTTTAGTCGTTGATTGAACGAATTCTTGTTGATTGCACGTGCATTTAGTAGACGAACAAATTTCTATCTAGGCGTTGATCTTTTACCGGCGTTCGTAAAAACCTGAATATGCATAAATATTCACGGTCTAATTAGTATTCGCTAATTACTATGTGCATAATATAGTACTACAATATACGTAATGATCTAATCTACTTCCTCTTACCATTCTAACGAGAAAATTAGTCAAACAACAGGCTTTTTCCTACAAAAAATTGCTAAAAGCAATGGAACAACGAGACGAACGAAACCGATGCATTGTGACTGTTATATGGCGAATCAACGCGTTAAGATGAATATCCCACTAATCATCCGAGTCAGAATACATTAGAAACCATCAACTATCAATTTGCTCGCATAATAGAATATCTAAAAGGTGGCACCTGTAGGTGTTTACGATTCTCGTGGGTTCAGGCTCGAGTACGTTCGTCGTGCTTTCTTCGTAACGATTTTCGTTCGTGGATTTCGGAATCGGGAGTGAAGGAGGCCTGAATCGTTAGACCATCGGAAAGTGTTCAACTTGGGAGGAAGGCGGGCATGAGTGGGTGGTAGAGAGTACGGGCGAGTGATTTAAACCGTCCATTGTGCGCAGGACTAAGGAATATCCGTAGTTCTAGCGGTATCTCAATTATAAGAGGTATCTAGCCTCGTCTTGAACGTTCGCCTATAATTATCCGACCTCGTCGAGTATCTCGGGGGAAGTCGAAGAACTTGAACCTATCGCAATAAACAACGGTTATAAAAAGACGGCGCGGCGCGGCGCGGCGCGTTCCTCTCGCGACGCGAGAGACGCGAGATAGCTGGAAAGGGAATATCGCAGACGTACTACTCCCGTCGGCGTGCGAGTACACGCCTCCTAAATTTCCTTATCAGAGCCCACGCGTTTAAAGGAGGGAACGATACACGAGTTGGAGAACCATTCTAACATAAATCATACGAAGATCGATAGAAGCGAACGTGGCGAAACAACCGTATTCATGTGCAGTGGCGAACAAAAGTATCGTTACAGATCAGCTGTTCTGTTTCAATCGGGATAAGGACCATGATTTTTCTTATGGAAATTTTTAGCTGAAACACAACTTCCGAGTTTAAAATCCACATACGTCGGGAACAAAGGTTGGAAATAGTTATGATATCCATTTCGAGACACTTTGTTATTAAATAAACAAGAAAGGGATGAGGAACATGATTTTCCTTATGGAATTTTTTAGGTGAAACATAACTTTCGAGACACTTTGTTATTAAATAAATAAGTAATAATAAAATAAGGAAGGGATAAGGAACATGATTTTCCCTATGGAATTTTTTAGGTGAAACACAACTTTCGAGACACTTTGTTGTTAAATAAATAAGGAAGGAATAAGGAACATGATTCTTCTTATGGAATTTTTTAGGTGAAACACAACTTTCGAGTTTAAAATTCACATACCTCGAGAACAAAGGTTGGAAATAGTTATGATATCCATTTCGAGACACTTTGTTATTAAATAAATAAGAAAGGGATGAGGAACATGATTTTCCTTATGGAATTTTTTAGGTGAAACACAACTTTTGGGACTCTTTGTTATTAACTAAATAAACTTAAATAAATAATAAAATAAGGAAGGGACGAGGATCACGATTCTTTTTATGGAATTTTTAGGTGAAACACAACTTTCGAGTTTAAAATTTGCATAAGTCGAGAATAAAGGTTGGAAATAGTTATATCCATTTCGAGACACTTTGTTATTAAATAAATAAGCAAGGTAAATAAGCGAGGAAGAAGTTTCTCAGCGTTGTGTCCGTTTTATAGTTTTCATTATTTATCTTTATCGTTTGTTTCGTACGGTTGCTTCGCGATTACGAATGACGAATATTGTACTTCACAAAAATCTAGATAAAGAATCGTACGTCTTACAGATACGCGCGTTAGCTTACAAGAAAATCTGGTTTGTCAGGACGCTTTTACCAATCGCTGTATGTACAGCCTACAGCGAAAAACAGAATTCTAAAGTATTATGTATACAATTTTACGGTAGCTTGCGGAGTATGCGGGTACTGGCTTACAACGACTACAAAATTTTGTCGATCGACGAAACCAGTTGGCAGTAAATCACGAAAGGCGTGAATGGAACGGACAGGTCGGACAACCGTTACCATCGTTCATTCGATATCTAAGAAGGCCAAAGAATCGCAGCAGGGGTCTTACCATTCTCGTCCAATATCGTGTAAAACACACGCGTCCCCGGTGTCACGGATTTGAACGTAGCTCGTACAGCAACCGGTGGACACGCGTAGTCGCGAAACCAGACCAGTCCCGACTACGATTTGCTGGTCAGGTGGATGTAAATAAACAGGCCGGCAGGCGTGCAACAATCCGCATTCGAGCGGCCAAGAGTGGACACCGCCAGAGGATTTAGACGTAACATGGTCCTCGGCCGACTAACTTGACGGCCTGCCAGACGCAAAAAAGATTCTGCACGTTTTCCGTGGCCAGGAACACCGCGTAGGCGATACAATTGGACGTAGAACCCGAGGACAATTATCTGTCCGGCTCCCCTAGACAATGGTAGCCACGGAAAGCCTTATCGTGGGCTGGTCGCGTTACTCGCAACACGTTCAACGTTCCCCTTTGTAGTTTCTGAAAGCTCGTAAAGTTCAAGTCGCCGTTTTTCTCGTCGAATACCATTCGATTACTAAGGTTATTCGCATAGGCTCGCCAACTAAATGGAAATTTACGAGCGACTTCAGAACGACGGATCTCGCTTGACAATAGAATATCGTGTCAATATTTGTGTACAAATAGCGAAAACAATGTACACCCGGACGATACGTGGACGCGTTCTTTGGAAGAGGGCAGAAGATAACATAGAACTGGACTAATGGTATTCAGGGAAACGCGTGACTAATCTGACTGTTGAGTAAGATCTATAGTTGGTCGAAAGTGGAAAATCAAATTCTCTCGATAAGTGTGCGTCCGTTTGAGGAAGACTCGAGTGGACATACAGGGTCGAAGGAGGAAACTTTTTTGGCTTAGTGTTTCGATGCAGGATGCTGCGTAAGAAATACCATCGTGGAAGCTTCGTATCGGTTGTATCATCGGTATCTTTTTTATGTTACAGGTAACGACTGTGCCGGACGAGGGCGAGAACAGTTTTAAAATGCCCAGAGCTTCTGTGGTACACATGACTTCGACGGCGACCAGACCGCAGCACATGTCGCAGGTATCGATCCTTCTCTTCTTATCAGCTTATCCGAATTGTTATATTTTATTGTTTATTCATTCAGAACGCAATGATTCAATGGATACACTCGAACTGCTTTTCTTTTTTCTCGTGTAGTAGCTCTGTAGGAAATGTAAAAACCTGTAGGTTTGTAGGAAATGTAAAAACCATAAATCCCTGTAGATCATATTCTCTCACGAATGCATCAGAAATTCTATTTTATAAAATTTACTACTCTTAAAAATAGTTTCCAACCTAGTTTGCGTGAGAGTAGTAAACGAACAGTTGGCAAACAGCGAGTCAAAATTTGGTGCAAGCGCGATTATTAGCAATCAAGATGGACTTTATCTCGTACCCATTTCGCCGTGCACTCCGGTTGCCGAATAATCCAAATCCAGTAAGCGTAGCGAACATCTCCTTCTTGGCATAGGTCCATATTGATATGCAAATACCAAAGACACCCGCTAGCTTAATCAAGTGTCCCGAGCTTAAAATGCATATCGAGCGGGCTGTTTCGGCCGAAGCTCTCTTTCCACTTTCTTTCCTTTTTCTTCCTCGCCTGTATACAATGACGTGCACTTGGCTATCCCGGACTGACCAGCCATTTTCATAATACCGCCACTCTAAAGACTTTCAAAGCTCTATTTCCCTCCTTCTTTCCTCTTTTCCCCTGCTTCGCCCGCGCACCATCGTCTAATAGTTTTAAGCTAATGGCTCTCCTAGTTAACTCTGACCTAACTCGGGGCACATCCTTGGGCCGCGTAAACGAGCTTTTAACGTCGTAGCAGAAGAAACGCACGGAGGAAGCTTCCACGTAACAGGGATATTCATACCACTAGCAGAGACTGTTCATCCGAACTTTCAGCGTGAAATGGTGCTGCGACGGCGGGTCGAAGTTGCTTTTGCACCGGGGCATTTCACTTCGACTAACCGCGGTCACCGCGAAAGCTTTACGAGACTCGCGACAGATCCCGCAGAGGCTACCATTTTCGTTCCAATCCTCTTCGTATCTATCTTTTGACAAATTACTTTGAAAACTCGTATCGGATTGCCACGTTGACAATTTCTCAATTGTTTTCCAACAGTTTCCTAGGGATACGAGTTTCCCAGTCTCTGTCAATTTTTCAAAGATCAGTCGATCGCTTTATTCGCCTAAGTTAATCCTACCATTAAAGAGATTCGCCTGATTTTCTCGTTCACGATCAAGAACTTTCCCTCGATTGTATCAGAGAATAATGACATAGCGTACACAATATACGCTTTCTTTTACGAACTTTTCACTTCTTTTTTCACATAGAACTACCTCTGCCCTTTTTCGATCCCACTATATTCAGGCTGTAGAATCAAAAAGAAAAGAAAGGGAAAGTGGTTGAGAATTCGTGGAATCGATTGGCCAGATTATGGAAGCGGTTGGTCGGTGCTAAAGCGATTTCCATTAGGCCGCATCTTGCCGCGATCAACGGTCGGCCAGATATTGCGGCCGATAAAAGGCTCGCGCTCGGTATAACGCCATTTTATTATCGTTGGTGGTTCGAACGGCGCCATCAATATTTGCACACCGAAAACAAACTGAACGGACGCGCTGCGATACAAATCCATTTACCATCCTTGCTGTGCACGCGAACGAGAATTAGATTTCAGGATTATCGAATGCAGGTCGTGCATCAAAACGGAATCGCGTAGCCGGCCCTTCGTGGCTCAACCCCTGTTTCCACGATACGGCCGAACTGAAATTACCCGGATTCGTTCACGCTGTTTCTAACTTTGACGCTGTCCATTATACACCAATTAGTCGGTGAGGATAATCGCATCCGGCATAGTAACTAGGTATCCGTGTTATTGGATTTCGAGTAGAAAGCGAACCTCGTTTCGTTATATCTTGCAGCTTTTCATTCGATTATCAACGTACGAGCCCCGTATAATTGTACGACTGGCTGACAATCACAATGCTATTGCTCGGTTCATAAACTCGTTACGTTATTTCTCGTAAATTAGTTTTCGTAATTAGTAAATAAGAAACTGATCATACCTTTTCAAAGACAAGATCCATATTTATCTAGAGAATTATCTTAAAAATTTTCACTTTACTGGACGCAGTATCCAATGTATCTTAATGTATGGAATCGTACAAATTTCGTTTTTGTGCTTCGTTTCAGCAACGTTTGTTACAACAAATTTTTCTCGTTGAGAGTCGTACAAGCGTTCGCAGTGTTATTTGTGTAATCGAAATGACACACCATACGCGTCCACAACCACGACATTAAATCATTAGAATCTACGTATATGCAGAATTTTGCCAAATCAAAGATTCTATCATTTATATCGCATTCACCGCGAGTTGCTCAATTAACGACAATACGTCTCGCTTTAATTTCACGACATCTTGCTCATTGCACACGCCACGTACGTCATATAAAGCCGACGAGGTCGTATGTAAATTAGTCTACATGCAACGTTATAACGGAATTGCCAGATCCAATATTATAGTTAGTAACAACAAACATGATCTATATTGTTTCTCTCCTATCAAACCTAACAGATAGGATAATTCGGTTACTCGGGGTTTCGAGTTTCAGTTTAATGTCGATCCGGATTGTTCGATCGCGTTTCCCCCAAGTGGCGTTTCAACGTACGTAGACGAACGTTTGACAGATGAGTTTAACGCGCTGTGACTATAAATGGTCAGCGTGTTAGATTGAAAGTCAGCATCAAAAGGGTTAAACGCTGGGCCCAAGCTGGGTCACCAGCTGGACGCGATACTAGCGGAGAGCGACGCGAGCCACCGGCTAGTTTACAGCAGCATCGCACTGTCGAATGTCGTAAACCGCTGGTGAGTCACGTAGCGTCGTTGCTTCTCCTTCATGCTGATGCCCGATTTCGTATTCGAGTAATTGCACCAGACTAACGCGACGACAAGAGTAACTGGTTACTACCGGGATCCGCTCGACACGCTGCGTTCATCGTGTCACTGCTTTCAGGCAATTTCCAGCCTGGATGAAGGCGATCGATTATGTCCAAAGATAATTCTTTACGATTTTCCATACTTTCAAAATTTTGCAAGTTAACGTCACAAGTGTCAATTGCCATGCAACGATACAGCTATCGATCGTTGCATTCCCAAAATAATTACGCAGATCAAGCTAATATGAGAAATAACGATAAAACAGGAACAGTTTATCGGTAATTGATTCCTTGAGAAACTAAAATTGCTCAGCCTCGCTTTTAGCCTCGTAATCCCATTATTAACAATACTATTGCGTTATTAATATTCAACTTTTCGAAAAAACCAAATTATTATCGATCACGATTTTTCGCAAGCACGTAGCGCGAATAACGATAAATTCCAAGATAAATATCAATAATATGTATCGTATTATTTTCTTCTATTTCTCAATGTATAATACCGGCCGGTACAGCTTCTGACTGACTCAATTATAGATCAACCCGATCAATTACGATTTTTCGATCAGCAACTCTAGCCAAAGCTCGGATCCCGACTGATAACGAGTATCAGAAATATCGACCAGCGAGACTCCGCGAGTGCAGTGACTCACGCCAGAATGATTGGTCGTTTAATCAAGATCGTATTTAAGTAGCTGCACGATTTTCGCACGATCCATGTCGCTGCAATAAAAAGCTTTGAAAAGCGGTTCGCGACCCACGCATCATTGTTCGCAGAGCCAGCATATCGACGTCTCTGGCGGAAAGGTTATCGCTGTGTCGCGTTTAATAGCCTCTAATACGCCGGCGGAATATCGAAAGTTTATGCAAATTTATGTGGGATCGGCATAGGACGCGTGTCTTTTAAAATTCCTTTTAAGCGACGCTACGAACTATAACAATCTCAGTGAAATTCATTGAAACTACGATGACGTGTACCGTGCGCTTGTGATTTTTGGATATTTTCGCGGATGCCAGGCACGCGACGCAAAATTTCTTTTCCACAGCAGAACAAAATTTTAGTGTCGGACCAGCAATGAAACACGCAGTGTGCGTGTGATTTTTGGACGTGTTCACGAACAAAATACACGCGACAGAAAATTCCTAAGTAATGCTGCGAACTGTAACAGAGATTCAACGTCCAAATAGCGACGAAACACAAGTGTGTGTGTGTGTGTGTGGATGAAACACAACAGGCGACACGTGTGTGCTCGCTAGAGTTTAATATAAAATATCGACAGGATTTTAGAACAGGTGCGAGTGACACGGCTTTACGGATTCAGCGGCAAAGCTGTACCGCGACACCGCGTTACGGTGAACTCGTTCGCGACCATCGCATTTGCAATTTTTCCGCCACGCCTTCCGGTTGCTTCCGACGTGTTCGTTATTTTGTTCGGGAGATTTATCGCGAGAGGAAATGGCGGATTAAAATTTTAGAGATTTGCGAGATTTTCAAATCTTTTTCTTACTTTCCTGATATTAGTGCCACCTTAGAAAAGTTCGTTAAAGGTAGTCGATAAGTTAACAGAGACAACAACCGAGGAACAGTGTACAAGAGTATTTCATTTAGTCTTAAGTCTAGTTTATTTTAATTATTTCAAATTTATGACCGAATTACGCAAGAAAATGATGTATTATTTAAAAGCATAGGAACTAACCGAACGACTAATTAAGAGCGGATGTCTCTATCCGCAATCGGAGATGAGAATCGAATGGAGCAGCGATCATTATTTTTGACAGCCACCGATCAATACTGCATTACGCGGCAATTGAATTATCTGCTGGCCATAATTCAATAAGCGGACAATTTTGCCCTCTTTCACGATGAATTAATGCATTTATCTCGCGATCTTTAAACGTGGCAATTTATTTTACGCGAAGCAACCTCGTCGAGATCACGAAATTGCACAATAATTGCAGGCACACCCTGCATTACCTACAATTATAGCTCATAAATAATTATATTCTCGGTGAGCTGACCGACATAAGAGCGGAAAAATTCGCTCGGAAAAGAATATCGAATACCTCGACACGAATATTTTTCACATGCTGTCTGGCTCGAGCGGTTGATGTCATCTCTATTTCTTATTCACACGAATAAGTAGTTCTACACTATCTAGCAGATCGACTTGCCGGAACAGATACTGCCAATAAAATTGGATTTCCCGCGTAAAAAGTACAGATTCGAATAGCACGAGAATGATTTACACGGTCGAGTGGGTTTCTGTTGTCATTCAACAAATCGTAAAATCAAAGGTGCGAATGTATATTACGCTACAGTAGCTGTTCGAGTATAAACACTGTCTAACTATACACGCTGAAAAGTAAGTAAAAGGAAACAGAAATTACGACTTTGGAGGTCGAATTGACGATGCTAAACACTAGACACACGTATTATGTATATAACTGAGAATTCTATAGAAGTCTACTACGTGCAGAGTCCTCTTGGATATCGAGGATTTTCGGTATTCCAGACGTAGGTATGAAGGGCAGCAAAGCTGGAGAATCCCGGAAGTTTCAAGAACTTAATGGTTGCAGAAGCTGCAGCACGAGCAGTGGCTATCCGCGAGTGTATTTTACTGCCACCATGTTTGTGTATTTTACTTTGCAGTAACACAAACGAGGCACGCGCGGTGACGCAACCGAGGAAGAGATATTGTGAAAAGCGGTCGTGGCGCTTAGATCTGTGCACACATGGGATGAATAATTTGCAACGTTTATAAACGACCGTGTCGCAAATCCATCGTTCCTAAGTAACTAGACTACTGCGATTAATCAACAACCACGCAGGTTTGCTTTTTCAACGATTTTACGATCCATTTCCACGCGGAAACGAGATCGGCCAGTAGAGGAAATCTGTTCTCTGAGGTTTATCGAAACGCGCGAACGCTAGCCTTTCATCGCAAAGGCTCGAGGATTCATGAGAAAGAGAATGAGTGAACGAGTGAATGAGCGAGCGAGTGAGAGAGATAGAGAGATTGGTTGCAACAACGTTTCGCATTCCTCCGCGCGAGATTCCATCGCGCCGTAATTTCGGCTCCCTGCACCATAAAATCGGTGGTTTCTACACACGAGGAACTCGAGCGTTCTCGAGCATTGTCACGCGCTCGGCTCGATCGTTGCCGAGGATGCGTGTGCACGAGCCTGGCCCAATGCGAAATGTTCAGTATTCCTTGCGAGGGTAGAGATCTGCTTTCAATTTGCGGCCAACAATTTGTCCGACGATTGCAACCTGCGATATGCAGCCTCCGCGATATACATCGCTGGCATTGCTATATTTGCCAATGAAGGAATTCGCAACCCTCCGACTACCCTTAACTTACGAAACTTACGATCTTCATAGACCTGATAAATCTTTCCGGATTCCTAAATTCCTGATAAATCCGCACAAGTACTTTTCGACCTATAATTTGTCGTGTTTTTTTTTTTATTGAAATTTGTGTCTTGATTAGTTTCTAGCGCTGAGATTTTTTTACAATTTTTGCCTACGTACCTACTGGATCTTTTTGGTTCGGGGCAAGTGACGTTCTTGTTATAGACGTGGAAAGAACGGGAGAGAATGAAAAGTTTAGTAAACAGATGAAGAATATTAGGAATGACTTTGTTTATGGTAACCTACGATATTTTCTATGGGTTCTATTAGGGAGTAATGTCTATGGCAAAGAAATTCTGTTATAGATTCTATTTTATTCGAACTGTTTTTTGTTCTTCTGTATTTCCAATTTGAACTAAATTGATCTAATATATTTTATACACTCTACCACCAGAAACAAATAATGTTTACACACTTACCACAGTTTACGAGATATATCAAAGATAGTAAAGATTATAAAACTGAAAACCTAAACCGTTGAATACCTAAAACACAGCAGTTCCTATTTCACGCGTAATCTCAAAACGACAGACACTTTAAAGCGATTTGGCAGGCGAAGAATTAACATAACAAATTTGCATATCTTCGTAGGTGTTGGCCACCCTAGCGCTGTCTATGGGAACACTGTCCTCAGGCCTGGCAAAGGGTTACACCTCACCAGCCTTGGACTCCATTCTAGACAACCAACCACCTCACCTTTATCAAACATCAAACAACGACACTGGGTAAGTAATCTTTTCACGCGCAAAAGTTCTACGCGATTTAGATCATAGCGAGCAGCGTGTAAGTTGCGTTAAGAAACGACGTAGACGTAGAGCAGCGTAACACGGGCGTTAATGTGCAAACAGGAAAAGTGAAACTTCATAAGTAATTGTGAGTTAGATGTGTCGTGTCCGGTAACGATTAGCGTCGGTCGGTAGATAAGCAAATTAAATAAACCCGACGAGATACTTCGCCGGGTCGTAATAAAGCGCGGGCGAATATCTTGGGTCTTAGATAATTCACTTAACAAATGCATTAACGTCACTCTGTTCCGTTTCGAGCTGGCTGTCGCACACTTTCCCCGCGATAGTGGCTCGGTTTTATCACGTTGCATTATAAACGAAGCACGCCACATAAAGTGGCGAGAATACTGTGTTCATTAGCTATATGCCTTCAATATTATTCGACTGTTTACATTCTTTACGTAACCATGAAATTTACGACGAACGATTTGTGTTTTTAATCGCAACTAAACGCTACAAAATCGATTATAAAGCTATAATGAAAATGTCAGGGCGAACAAATATATGGCTTCTTATCGGTATATGCATTTCGGTTGTCACACGCTTCATTCGTCACTGTAATTGAGATATAGATTCAGCGAATATATGCGAGAAATCTTTAAGTATTAGGTCGTCCGAAAAGTTTCTTTATAAGGAAATAATGGATGCACATTTTCCGTTTTATATTATTTTACAAATTACGTATGATCCACTTTGTTCTATCAAGATAAAGATCATAACGTTTGACGGATTAGGTTTCATGTTTGTACAAAGATGCGTCGTTGTAAAAGACGTGTCTGTAAAAGAAAGACACTTTTCGGACAATCTAAGACATTTTAAAATATTTGCACGACTAATTTGCACCGAGTCTAAGATGACATTCAACCACGATACACAGATCTCTGCTCCAAAAATGATAACTCATCATCATTATCGTATTATATCAACTCCTTCAGTTAACAACCTTTCACGGTTTTCTTTTACCATATAAAATAGGTTATAACGCATAAACGATGCATAATTGGCTCGAATTAATCGACGAATAAGGCAACATATTGGTCGGAATAGAGCACATCAACTGGTTAGCTATCCTTGAACCGGTTACGAAGATCGATGCGTTACAAGGACCGATCTAACGATCGATCGTGTTCAGCGACTTAATCAAAACCACACGACAGAAGGAGAGAGAGAGACAGAGAGAGAGAGAGAGAGAAGAGGGCCAGAGTAGGCGGCCTGGTATTAGGGAACGATTAGGTCCTCGCATAACGTTAGTTCCTGTCATCTGTAACCGTATTGCCATTTGTCGCAGGTCGGCTTTCTCGGTGACGCAACAAGAAGCCTCGTGGGTAGCGTCGTTGTCGATGCTGGGCGCATGGTTCGGTGCTATGATCGGCGATTGGATAATGAGGAGGGGTCGTAGATTGGCGCTCCGTGTCACGTCTTTGCCTCTGGCCGCCGTATGGATCCTTACGGGCATCGCACCCTGCTTGGAATTGGTATACGTCACGAGCTTCATCGGAGGCCTTTGCTGCTGCATGATCGTTATGGTAGCTCAGGTATAGCGTCTTTTATCTTTCTATACGATACCAAGACTAGAAATAAGTAACATTTAAAACAGACAGTGTGTCATTTAATTTTCTGTATCTTTGAATTTACGGAGCTAATTCACGTGATGCTTGAAATTCGATATAAGAAGACAAACAATTTGTATAATTATTAGAGTCCATACGCGTGGTAAAAGTTCACTGAATTTCCCCATTATCTGTGACTTTCCCTCCATATAATACGAGTTTGCGTTCGAACAAGTGGATATAATCGGCAGGAGTTCATTTAATGGGACACTAAAGTCTCGTCCCAATAAACGGAGATCGTATAAATGATGTTAGACTATAATTTATCTGTTAGCGCTAGTATAACATAGAACTATAATCGTAAGTGCCAATTAAACATGTTTTACGATATTTATTTAGCTTTTCTAAATCTGTTAACCTGTTCGATGTACAGAGATTGAATAAGTAATTATTAACAGAAATAATTACGTTTCCTTTCTTTTCGTTAAAAATATTCTCTTCTGGTATTTACATATTCTTCGCCGGTTTTACTCCTCCGTTTATGGTTTATTATTGCAAACGAGGCCTCTACTAACAAATAATCGTTTCGTTCAGGTATACATATCAGAAATCTCGATGCCGGGAATCAGGGGCTGTCTATCGGCGATGCTGAAAGTGGTCGGTAACGTTGGCGTGTTATTGTCGTACATCGCAGGCACGTACCTGAACTGGCGACAGAGCGCACTGCTGGTAGCCATAGCGCCGTCGATGCTCTTTCTAGGTACTTTCTTTATACCCGAGACACCATCGTACCTCGTTCTGAATGGCAAAGACGACGAAGCTGCCAAGAGCTTGCAATGGCTGCGCGGTGATCAGGTCGACATACGTCACGAACTGCAGGTAATTTCAAAGATACTTCGCCTTATGAATACCTCTTTTATGCGATCGGCATTCCTTCTCGTCGTACAGCAAATTGTATTACATCGTAATCAGACGACGATTCAACGGAACTTCGCTCGTGTAACTTCTCTATTTTCAAGCGATTCATCACGGCACTACAAACTTCGATTATCCGATTGTTGCAGGTGATCAAAACGAATATCCTGGCGTCACGAGCGAAGCAGTACGAGCAGACGCTCAAGAACAGCATGTTCACACCTGAGCTGTACAAGCCAATCGCCATCACGTGCGGGTTAATGTTCTTCCAGCGATTTTCTGGAGCGAACGCGTTCAATTATTACGCGGTCATTATATTCCGTCAGACTCTGGGCGGCATGAATCCTCACGGCGCGACCATTGCAATTGGCTTTGTGCAATTATTGGCTTCTATGTTATCAGGTACGGTAGGCCGAGCCTCTGGTTGTCGTTGTACGCATTCGTCAAACGACGAGAATAAAAGAAAATATTCGAGAGAAATCCCATTTCTCACGCGCACAACGAAATCCATCGACTTCCTAACGTTTCGTTCATCGTTTTGTTGCGTTTTACAGGATTCCTGATCGACATCGTGGGTAGGCTACCGCTGCTGATTGCCAGTACCGTGTTCATGTCGTTGGCGTTAGCAGGTTTCGGCAGTTATGCCTATTACATGTCGCAGACGCAAAATCTGGGCTATCCGGACACGGCGGTGGCCGGTCAGCACGACTGGATACCGTTGCTCTGCGTGCTCGTCTTCACGACCGCTCTAGCTTTGGGCATATCGCCAATTTCGTGGTTATTGATTGGCGAGCTCTTTCCCCTGCAGTATCGTGGCCTCGGCTCCAGCATCAGCATGAGCTTCAACTACTTCTGCGCGTTCGTCGGCATTAAGCTCTTCATGGATTTTCAGCAGGTGAGACGCCCTAATCACGTATGATCGCAACGTCGCGCAGAACGTCAACCGCTTTCGGGTTAACGCATATCGAGTGTCTGGGTATTCCAGCTATATGGTATTTAATTAGAAGCTCGATCGATAAACTACAATCGAGCGCAGTATCTGATCATGCTTCGGTGCGTAATTGAAATACCTCGGTACTTATCTGCCATAGTATCCAAATGAGTGTATGGTACTAAAATATCATTAATGCAGTAGTTTATTGCCTGATTAACTAACTAACTAAAACTAGCTAACTAACGGAGATTACGCTTCTTTAACCGATTGTCGTTATTCTCATTGCGTAATTCTTGAAACTGATATCGTGAAATGGGTCTGTGTGTCGTCTTGCGGATTAGAATCTTACGAGATTAGATAATATTATTCATATACCGTATCACGGCATTTCATATGTGACACAACGTTAAATATTTCCAAATCACGTTACAGACGTTTGGTCTACACGGAGCATTCTGGTTCTACGCAGCAGTCGCGGTATGCGGACTATGTTTCGTAGTATGCTGCGTGCCCGAGACCAAAGGGAAACAACTGGACGAGATGAATCCAGACTACGCACAGGCACGGTAGTATAAGGCCTCGTTAACGGGGGGTTTGTCGAACCTGGAGAAATCCAACAAACCCCTACCAGGAGGAGCTTATCCGAATCAACACGATCCGAGAGAGCTGTATAATTCGAATCCAGCTACGGATATTCCAACGACGTCTTGTCACATACCGAACTACAGGAGTAATCATCGCAAATTATCCGATTATTGCAACATCTTCGCCGAGAAAACTAACAGAATCGGTAGAAACGTGGAGAGTTTCATGCAGTCCCGTGGATTCTTCACGGCGCGTCGTTCCACCGACGAAAGTTCGCGCAGCAACGCGACCACAACGCATAGAAGCAACGGAGACGTGATCCGAAACGATTATCGATTCTCTGATCGGCTGAACGAACGACCTGAAGTACTCGAGGAGAATCAGCATCGTTATGGTCGGAACGGACGAAATCGCCGAGATAGATGTGCCTACCCAAAGGACGTATATCCAAAGGATACGTATCCAGAAGAAAGAAGCATCGATTCGAATTACGTAAATCGCGACATGGAGATGCAGCCTCGACGAGTTAGGCATCGCGATTACACGGCTGCGTACGAGGACAACAGCTGGAGGGACGTCTCGAGTGATTTAAACGGGTCTAAGCCGATCCTGAGGAACGGCATTAGTCACGGAAGGGGCGAGAGGCTTTACAGCTCGACTTTGCCCAGACGAAGTAGAACCATCAATTTCAGAGATCAGCCGGCCAATTCCCTCGAATCGCGGCGTAGCTACCCGAGAAGCTTGCAGGACCTCTCGGACCTCGAGCTGGACGATAGAATACGAGATTCAGGCGATTCGTCTCTTCTATCGTCGAACAGGGAATGGAGAAACGACAGGCTGCTGGACGATGGTTACAGACGTCGAAGATATCGGGAGGACCAACTCGAAGATGATTATTTGAGACTCTACAGAAGTTTGTCCAGGCTGAACAGATATCCGCAGGGTGGCAAGTACGAGCCCGGCCAGGTACACTACGAGAGAGAATGCAGGACATTCGGCAAGGACACGGTTGCTTTCATTTATTACAAAACGTGCTACTTGTGATGCACGAAGAAACGCAATAGGGTTGACGATAATAGTCGATCAAAGCGTTCTTCGTCGATGGATCATCGTCTACCCGATATGCTTAATGATTCGTTGAGAACGAGGAAGCTTGGTGACCTGATTTTCACGACGCTCGTTCTTCCGATGTATTTTTCCGATTAAGCTTTCGATTGACGCGAATTGGAATCGTGATGTTTTCGCGACGTTTAGAATATATTTAAGTATTAGAAGATTTTCTTTCCACGACGAACCACCGAGAGTCTCTGGTAACAGAGATAATTGTTTATTTGCTACATCGAAGGGTATTGAAACGACTTGATTTTTACCACAGCAAGATCTCATTAGCAATGACGTTAGATTATTGAGTTCCTTGATCGATTTGATACGAGCTTTTTTCAGTTGACGAGACGATAGAAATGAATATGAACGTAATATTTCATGATTCATCAGCTAGCGTATAAGATTGGTCAGAAACGCGTACATTCGATCGAACGAACGCGTCGAGTCTCCCTTTCTAATCATCTTCGAATACTTGACGTGTAAAACATTCTAAAAGACTTGTATCGAGTAATCAAAAAAGGTACAATTTATATGAACGTAGAATAGAGGTTAACGATTAATAGCGGGTAACTTGTTAGAAATTGAAGAACGCAGCGAGACGTTCGAGTGTTAATTTCTCCTCTCTCTGACCAGTTTTATGCTCACTTTCGATATTATAAATCGTTAAATGAAGGAATAAGATCTGTTTTCAAACGACACGACTGAATTACATAAATTCGTATTAGATAACCATCTTCGTGATTTGCCTTGTGAAACGTTGAACGATATTTTGACCAAGAAGCGCATTAAATTAGCATACGTTATTTTCCGTAACTATCGAAACTACGTAGAACGAATACTTGCGGATTACACGCACCCGAAAAGAAAGATGGATCTCGTCGAAACAATACAAAAAAGAAAACAAAAGAAAAAAGAAAAAAAAGATAAAGAACGCTCTTCCGTGCAACGTGCCTTTTCTGAGAGCACGCAAATATAGACGTACAGATAATAACGCAGAATACGTACGTACATGTATAAATATATATAAACAAAAGAAGAAACAACCAGGAAAAAATAATAGTCGTATATATATACATATATATATATATATATTAATATAAATTGTTTAGAATAGAATCGATAGACTGGTCCGTCGATTGTCGTCGACGTTTCTCTAAACACTTCAAGATTCACCGTGATATTTTCAACTTACGTCTTCGAGTTTCGAATCGTGGCTAACACGTGAAAAGCTAATTAACTAAATAGAACGTGATAGTATAACAAACGGAAAATTCCACTTTTCTTCCAGAAAGCAAGTTCTTGTTGTTTCGAAAGCGCGTATGACTGACTGATGTTCAAACCTAGTGGTTTTAGCAGTTTCGTTGGCCAAGTAAGAACGCCAAGGAGAACGTGGAACAAGTTGTTTCTCCATTGAAATACGATACACGCGTTTCTGTTAAATCGATGGGAAAATAATGGAAATTTCTACTCCACGTGATGAACGTGCACCAACGAACGAAGGATATATGTATTTTTTATTCAATACGACGATCGTATGAAACGAAACGACTGGAACGTAACCAGATGATGTGATCGACTGAGCGTGGCCGAGGAAGTGTTCCTTGCTTTTCCGCCAATTTAACGCTATTCGCACGACCGTGATATACGGTGTATTATATACACCGTGAACGTAAATCGTGACGTAAACTCTATCGCCGAGGAAAGAATGTAGAAGAGAGAGAAAATAACTTAGACACGACAGAACAGAGAATATTTTACTTGTCGCGGCTATAAGTATAAACACACGGAGGAGGGAGGCTCGTTCCACGTTTCTAACAATGGCCACTATTGACTTAATGATGACAATATTATTAACTGTAGATATATTATACATATTACGCGTACTATCTTTCATACTTAAGTACCTATTGTATAAATCGACTATTATTGTACATTATATACATATTACCAGTACGAACACTTATGTAATACCGATCGTGCAACTGTTCGGACGCGGTGAACAACATTTTTGCGACAATACTGTAACTAACCATTGCCAAACTCACGAGACACGCGTGCGTAGATGGAAACTTGAAAAGCTTGTCCTATTGTAACGTGGATGACAGTCGTGACTCTTTTGAACATAGTATGCGAGTTCGATCGAGGATACGACTGTGATCGATGATGAATTTTTCTACAATTTTCGATGAGATAAGCGTTTGGTGTATAGGGTAAGATTCGTGCAATGATATCGTCGAATCTGGAACCCGAGAGAGGAGTCTTTTGAGGGAAGGTATTCGAGGAAACGGCATTTGTATTTTGTATTTTTATATAGTTTGTAGAACTCGTCAGCGTCGACTTTGCAGAAATGATTTCTGCACTCTGTGATCGAACGCCTGGTCTTCACGGATGAAAATATTCACCACGAGTTATTATCGTTTCACGTGAGAAAAGAAGAGACTCCATGTATCTATAGAACGAAGAAGTTCCATTCGTTAAGAGTTTACGTTCAGTCGTTCTGATATTTTTCTAAAAAATGTCGCTGTTTAATCATAGATTTAACGAATTCCAATTAATTAAGCGCCCGATATCAGGGATATTAAATCGATATCGACATATCAGGAACATCTAGTTTTCATCAAATTAATTACGAATTTCATTTAAACAGATGCTTCATTCATTGGTAATAAAATAATAGAGTCAAACGATATTTTTTTCCGTGTAGTCTATCGGCAGGATTTCTTATATTTGTAATCGTTTATAACCCCGTGAGTCATATCCCTGCCATATCCAATATTCTAACGAAGAGTGCTGGGTCCTCCGACGTACAATAGAAATAGGGAAACTTGTACTTAAAATGTTCAGAGGAAAGAGGGAAGGAAAGAACGGATCGGTTACTTTTGTGGACGGTGATCGATGTCTCTCCCTTTCGCTTTAAACGTAACTCCAATTACTTCCATTTGCCACCTTTCCGTTAGATACCGAGCATACTAACAATAAAAATAAATTTCTTCAAAAGTTAACGTAGAGTTTCATCAAATTTTCCAGACGCGTGTCACTGTCTACAAATAGAAACGAGAGCGCAGCATCTTCGAATCTCAAACCTACCATCTAAATGAACCTTATAATGCTCAAGGGCTTGGACGCAGTATTGAATAAATGAAACTTTACAATTAAGTTAACGCAGGTGCAATACTCGTGAAACGGGTGCACATAGAATAAGAATAAAAATAAATCAAAAAGAAAAAAAAAAAGAAAAGATACTCCGGGATTCTATATATGAATATATAAATATATACACATTATAAATTGTACAGAATAATTCTTCGACCATCGTGAGACTATCTCCTTTTTCCTTAGTGTACTGCGCCGAACGATAAGTATATAAATGTTTTAAGAATATGGTCTAGAAGGGCTGAATAGGTGTAGAGGTATAAATTCTCCGGAACAACTGTACAAGTAGTAGCGATAAACACCCTCACATCTTTCCTAATTAATCGGAACACCTCTCTTTCGGCTAGTTAATAGCTAAGTAAAATAATATACACAGACACGCAGCGAGCGAAATAACGTAAAGGAAACAAGAAAAAAAAAAGAGTAAAAAATAAAAATCTGCACTGTGCACTTTCGTGAATTGAAGGTATTATCGTAATCCGTAGACGTAGTAAACAGCGAGTGGAAAGTCAGATTAGAATTCGTATTACATAATGCACGCGTAGCTATGCAATTATTACTTGAAAGACCGTGAGTTTGATGACGCAGGCCGTGGTGTGATACTAACATTTAGCGGAAATGATTTGTTCATTAAACAAAACAAAAAAAAAAGAAAAAACGCGAGAAAGGCAAAAATGCAAGGAGAAACATTGGGTTTACGGTACACATTGAGCAAAGTGCAATCAAAAAATTTATTAACGCATCGATGGAGTTGGTGAAATGGCCGATCGAATTATCTTTTTCATCGCGGCTCGGATAAAAATATTTATTTCGAAAAATTCTGTGGCCCGCATCAAATACGCGTTCGTATACATATTTGTGTGCGTATATCGTGCGTGAGTGTGTATGTGCGTGTACGCTGTATATACATGTATCAGAACAAGGACAATGAAAGTTGCTTGTAAATGTGTGCATTGAAATTGATATAAGGATAATACAAGTTGCTGAAGTTTGGAAAGTCTGTTATTATGAAATGAGAAAAGAAATAGAAACATTAATGGAATATGTTAAAGAATGAAAAATTTGCAAAGCAAAAGTGGTAGTGCATCCGGGCATTGAGAACGCCACGGTCTGTTAAGTAGCCTCTATATACATTATACATAATTACGTCTTCTATATATCGACAATAAATTAAACGCGAACTATTTACAAGTTATCGACAATAAAAGAAGAAAGGACATTCGAAGGAAGCGCTGGCCGTCACCGAATGGGATGTTCGAACGTTTGTATGTAGATAAAGCTAATCAGGGAAGAGAATATTCCGACAGAACGTATTTTTCAAAAGCTGCATACATTAAGGATATATATAGAGTAATATGAACTTACATGTATGTATATTATATATAATATATATATAATATATGTCGGAGATGGAAGGACATCGGGGTTTCCCTTTTCGAATGTTGAAACTAAAAAATAGTTTTAATGTTCTGATTCAATTTTATGACGATGGGCTTGGGCTCGAAGTGACATAACGGGTCACTGTACCAAACAGAGAATGGAATAATTATATAGCTCTCCTTAAAAACAAAGATTGACCTGAGAGGCGGGGAGAAGAATATATAACGGCAGTTCCACTTGGACTGCGGATCAGTTCAGTCAGATAAGTTTGACTTATACATTGAGTCAGACGTGTATCACATCGCATTCGTCATCCCGTTGACCATAGCTACGTCCAGTGATCCGTTATGTCACTTCGGGCCCAAGCCCATCGTCATAAAATTGAATTAGAACATTAAAACTATTTCTTAGTTTTATTACTTAAGTGTAGCTATAGTAAAAATCTGGACTAGGGTATTGGGGTTTTTCCCAACATTCCAAAAGGGAAACCCCGATATCCTTCCATCTCCGACATATATATATAAACATATACCTGACCTAGCCTGGAAGGTCCGCGCCTAGCTTCGCTTGCTAGATTTAATATTTTTGTAATGACGCTTAGACGTAGCTCGTTTGTACCTTCGCGAATTAAGAAACGCGTTTATATGTTCGCGCATCATCTTTACGATCGATCAGTGATGCGCGGAATTCGAATCAAAGCGGGACGATTAATTCGCATTACGACCACCGTAAAAAAGATCGCGACCCACGATCGAACACGATACGCAAACTGTAATATAAAATACGCTGCTGTAAGAGTTCGTGGTTCTTCGATTGAACTTCGACTTATGCTTATCACATTTCTATTATGGATTCCTTTGATTACATCATATATACATATAATTAGGCTAATTTAGTTACGAGAACGATTCTAAAAATAGACAGAAGTAATCACACGTTATCTGTGGATATTTCTTGAACGGGGCAAAGTCGATCGAAGAGATACGAATAATAGCACAAAACAATCCTGCCGACACGGTGGTATGAGAATTTGCATTCAAAGAGACGTGCACGTATCGAACGAGTATATCTTGTATTTGAGCTACGAATGAGTATGTACTTAAAAATCGTAATTCGTTAGCGTCTGCATTTGTACCTCTCTAGAAATAACGGATGATCCAAGCGCTAAATGACCTTCGGCGGAACCAACTACTTGCGTGTTTGTATAGAAATCCATATACACCTACATAAAATGCCAAAAGAAAAAGCAGATATAATCGTCAAACGATCGTTTTTCTTATTCTCTTCTTACCAACATTTCCTACATGTAGTATACTAAACGATCCTATATATATCTTCATAGACACATAATACTTTCACAGATTAAGAGATATGATCTTTTTGCCCTTATTACTTTGCCTATATGTATATCGCAATATATCACAATAAAAGATGATAAATTTTGTTCATTTTGTGAAGCTTCTCTCGCAGACGTACAATTATAGCCATCTGTGCTCGAGACGACGTACTACGCTGCATTTGAGCAACTAAAATGACGAAAATTCAATTTCAAAATGTGAAAACACTCACCCAATTGCGGCACCGAAACGTACGTCTCACAGTCCACTAAAAATTGGCCGGTTTGCACTGCACCAAGAGCGACGACTCGTTTTGTCAGGAACTCGATCGTTTGCGGTCCGGTTTTGTTTTCTGTCATCGGATATTGCTGCAAACTGATAAATACAAAACGCCGGTTACTAACGAGGTACTGAAGAGCGTTAGTTTTGTATTTAGAGAAGTAAAAATACTTGTGACGACCGCAATATTAAGAGAATATCATAACAATTGAGACAAAACATTCTAGAACGCTCGTTCTATTCTAACATGTGCTATTTCGACATAACCTCTAAATGTCAAAAGTTAAAGCGAATACGTATAGTATATAAAATTAAGTGTCCACGATCGTTCAAATTGTAAATAAGGGTAAACAGGAGAAATATTTTTAGTTGTAAATTTACTTACACAGTAACACCCATTTTCTTTTGGATCGTTCTACGCTAGAATTCACCGGGCTACACAACACGAAACACTTGTCAAATGGAGAGAACGCGCGCAACTTGAATGAATTCTTGACGATAATTCGCGACGAATGGCAGATGGCGCCGTGCGCATGGAACATGGCGACCTCTAAACTGGGAAGAAATAAAATTCTATATATTGAGATATGGTATGCATCGAACGCTCGCAATTCAATACAGATTAAAGAATAAGGAACTACAATTTGCAAATTTTCATGAATTGAATATCATTGAAAATTAAAGAATTGAATCTTTCTCATTTTCCATTTTCATTTCTTTAAATACTGAAATTGATCAATAACGAAATTATTTAACAATCTCCATGTTCTAAAAATACGTGCAAGATGTACTTATAATTATGCCGTTGTGTACGTTATGTACGTACGTATAATAAAAAATATATATTCTCGTCTAGCTTAAAAGGAATAAATGTAATACCAGGCAATATTATATGGAGAGCATATAATGTAGGTATACATACGTATATAGCAACATGAGATGTTCGAGAACTTTTCATAAGTATAAAAGAAGCTGTATTCACATTTCTTGAATTAAGTATTTCATCAAATTACCTTTACCACTTGAACCCAATTGCGACTGCAAACATAAACGCCAACACATTTCAATTCAGCACCGTCGTCACGCTCTGTTACAATTTCAATAGCATCCACTTTGTCGAGTCACGAGCCGTTACCAAACACGATACTCCCGCGAATGTGTTGTAAATTCAAATTTTTGGAAAATGGCGTCTCAAGAGAAGCACCGTAAAATGAAACCGTATCGATCATAGCCAATCTATCGACTGTAATTTCACTCGCTACGAGAGATGGCGATATAGTACATTCGAGAGTGCTCCGAAATGGCGATATGTTTCTGTTAAAACTCGAGTAAGGTGTAGTTTTATTCTTACTACGTAGACGGTATCGAATGCGGAATGAAATGCAAGTGACAAGTTTTCACGCACGTATGATCGCAAGTTTCCATGATAGAATTTCCCGACCACAAGGAAAGGCGGAGGCGCCGATGTGCTGGAAGGCAATTTGAAAGCCAAGTAAGAATAATTCGTTCTCTATATCCGTATATGTAAGAATCGGATAATTCAACGTAGCACACGATTGCCGATTCTTTACTATGTTTGGGCATGCATATCGGTCGTGCGGTTTATTTCAAAATACGTGACATCAATACAACGGATATACAATCGCATGCAATTCGTACGCGATTCGTATGCGCTTAACCAACCCTTGGGATGATATTATGGCGCCAAATGAATATTACAAACAGCTTCGTTCGATTAATTGTTAAAGTTTCTCTTTCTGAAAGTTGAGAGCTTGCGTGAATATGACATTAGTTATACATATGTACATGCAGAATGTATATGAAGTCGCCATTAACAATTTTGGCGCCAAATCTTCTTCACTACAGATCTCGATTTCACGCATACTTAAAATACACACGTATACGTGTAGTTAAGGTATATATTTTCAATACGCATTCAAAACCGGAAACTCTATTCCTTATTCCGTTATTTCGATTATCGAACGTTATCGATATTCGAGAAACCAGTCAGTTACGTACCTACAGAGGGCAGTTCAGAATATATAACCTTTATAGAAAAATAATATATCGACATGGAACGAATTGTTTGTATCAAACGTTGCTTCAGTTTGGAAAATAGATATTTACGAAAAAAAGCATTTTAATTTTCGAAAAACCGAGGCAATCTATATCCTATATGAAGCATTTTACGTCGGATGCATCTTTTTATTATCGCTGGCAGCACTCGCGGCTGAAATCGTCCGTTCTGCAAAATTTTTTAATTAAACCGTCCGATATCGGTCACGCACGCGACTGAAACGCCAAGTTCGATATCGATCATCGATGAGGCAACGGTTCAAACTTGTTAATAAATGGGATAGGAGGGTGGGGGATCTGTGTTATCGAAATTCCTCTCGTTTTGGTGCAACATAACGAGTTAGTAAATCGTCAACGAAGGAATTGTGTCACGATTTACAAACGAGCGACTGTCATAGAAGGAAAAAGGAACTCCTTACAAAAGTATAATTAATTTGCGAGCTGAACGTTCCTCGGTTGTACTCGTTTCTCGATGATGCGTCCCTCCCTCGATCCTTGAGCCAGAATACGCTCGTTTGAAGACGCAAAGGGTTACTTCGCGTTCTCGTCGCGAGTGCCTGCCTCTTATCGACGCTATTTACACGGCACGGCTATATCCCCGCGAATCGGAAAGAGACTTTAATAAAAACCGTAGCTGTGCTGCTCGAACAAATGCAAAGGGAGAAAAAGAGAAAGAGACAATAGAAAGAAACGACGTTGAAATACAGGTCATTCCGATTAAGTGCGCGCGTTTCTGGGGTGCGTTAAAACCTGTGTCGGCGCAAGGTCTCGTTTATTAAAACCGCGCGACCGGAATTGACCTTAATCGCGTGTCTTTTTCGACCATCTTCCTAACGATTCCGCGAAACGCTTCTTTACAAACGTGGGCCGCGTTATTTCGCACGCGAGGCCACGCGTGCGAATGCGTGCCTCGAGTTTCAAAACGCCTCTTTTGTTTGCAAGATTTTTCAATCAGATGAACTCCAGCTGGTTTGCCCGCGGTCTTTTTGGATGATCGTTTTGTATAGTCGTTGTCGATTGATGTAGGGAAGTTACATTAGTAGCACATGCACAAGTTTCGCTATGTATGTAAATAGTCAATTGATATTAACTGTTCATGTTACTAATTGAATATTAGATCGTCCGAAATGTTTTTTTCGTTTTATAAGGAAATAATAGATGCACAACATTTTTCGTTTCATATTATTTTACCGAATTACGTATGGTCCATTTTGTTCTATCAAAATAAAGATCACGACGTTCGACAGATTGAATTTCCTATTTGTATCAAGATGCATTGCGTTGTAAAAGACGTGTCTGTAAAAGAAAGACACTTCTCGGACAACCTAATAATATTAGATGACTATAATCATACTTAAAGAACGATAGAAAAATGATTAAGAGGCTCTACTGATAAGACGTATATATTGGCTTGGCAACTAAGTGATTGCGGATTTTGTCATTAGACGGTATTGACAAAATGCGCAACCACTTAGTTGCCAAGCCAATAGAATTTCGTAGAATAGCGATTTAATCGCAGCTATAGTTTAGGATAAACCGAAAGCAAATATCAACGCGTTTGTACACGTTATTTTAAGATACAATATATAATCGTTTATACTTGAACAATTATCAAATGCTGTGGATTAAAATTCAAGGAGTATGTATACTTAGATTCTCCGCAATTTCTTACATTGATTTCGATCTCCGCTCGAGTCCATGGTTTTCTATGGAACACGAGAAGTAATCGTTCTTACGTATCCATAAATTGCGCGTTCGAGCCTACATGGAACATCGTTTCTCGCCGAAGATGGATATCCTCTATCGCGGCACACAAATTTTTTACCAGTAGATAGGCGCGCGTCTCTCAGGATTTCACCTGGAAAGAAACGCTCTCACAGCCCTTCATCCGCGACCTAAATATCCGAATCGGGTGGAGAGGCCGGCGGAACCGGCGCAGTCGTGAATTTCTGTCCGAAACAATTAACCACCTCGAACAGAGAGGAATCGTTTCCTGCAGCTTCTCCTCTGGCAGCCTCTTCCTCTTTAAAAGACTCGCTCGAAGGAACGGGGACGCTCGTTTCGAGCGATAAAATCGACTGATGTAGCGGTCTGCTGGTTTTCTTGTTTTTCATAGTGCGGGCACACGCGCTCGTCCGGTTCTTCCATTTCTTCCACGAAGAAATCGCCATCGTTAAAATGCACGCCGAGCGGTTGCTCGCGACAATTGAGAATCGCCCTTCGAGGCTGCTGCGCGAGACCGTCGCCGAGCGAAATACAAAAATAGGCGGCAATCGTGGCTGAGATGTACACCGGCAGGAAACTATGACCGGATGTTCGGTGGCGCGTGACACGAATGCGGAGGTCCGTTTGTAACGTCGGGACTAACGTCGAATCGTTTAAATATTCCGTCGATATTCAACGGTAGCATCGAACTGCTTAAATTTCGTGTCTCAATAGAGAGAATATGGAAGGAGAGCGAGAAAGTTCGATCGACGTACGCTATGGTGAACAGGGCTTAGGAACAGGCGTTTCGCCGTCTCAGTGGGCAGAATAGTAATTTTAATCATTTTCTCTTACTTGATTCTCAGCTTCTTCGAGCTTCTGCATTCGTAAGTATCATTAATTGGAATATTCTTTGTCTTGAGTAATCGCTTAAATTCCGTATCCTCGTGGACAGGATATTGGTTCGTGGTTTTAAATAAAACTGTGCAAATTGATATGAATTGATCGATATTTCACTGCTATCTCATAGTTCGGATTCAGTTCTCGTAGAACTTAAATGTTACGCGTTGTACTTTTGCAGTTTTGAAGTTCGTTGTGTATCGTGCAGTGAACGAATACATATGTGTTCCGGTATTGTACCGAGTCGAATAGTCAGATAAGAGCTGATGTTAGTCTACGCGGTATCCGGTGATTTTTCATAGTCAAACAGTGGTTCTAAAACAGTCTGTAGCGTTCTCGAACAAAAGCATCGTTTACCTCCGGCGTTCCACTTTCCAAATCGTAATCGGTTTTCCGGCCAGATAATTAGTATCGGGTAATTAATTTCGATAAGAAGATTACAACGTTTGCCATAGTTTACGAACCACGTTCAATCGTTCGGCTGAGATAGTCGTATGCTCGATGTATGCACCGTGAAGCGTTGAATTCGATTAAAAGCTCCGTTATCTTCTGGAAGTGCCAAAATAGAAGTTACGTTGTTGCGTCTCAACTTCCACTTGCATACTTTTTAATATTCTGCTTAACGTTAGTCGAAAAGAAACGAAGACGTACGATTTGTTTTTCAGCCACTGGATGCTCGACCTATTTATTTCCTTCAAAAATAAACCCGACGCGAGAAAATGTGAGAAAACCTTCGTCTCTGCCTCCGCTTCTCATTCTTTTACGATTTGTGCAATCGGACGCTTACATTTCGTCGAACATTTCTTTCGTTTCCGTAGCGTGTGTATAATGTTCCTGACGTTCAGAACGTGAAACCTTTCGAGAATTTGAGTTTCCTATACTCGATACTTTTCAGTCTCACGGTACAACGCAAATCTGAGAAGACACAATTTTTTGAAATAAAATTCACAATCTCTCGAAAGTCTATTTGCTAAAGTCTAACTGTACGCTCCTCCGTGTGACCTAAATTCTAACTTACTTGTAACTGCAAGGGGCTGTGATTCAGGTAGTTCGACGAAAATGCGGAGAATCAGGGGTAACTGAAAAATCCGAATTTTATTTCCTTGGCGCAATTCATACTCGAAGCGAACCGTTTTTCCATCCGTTAGATTTACAAGGTGCAGAGCTTGAACAGTCGTGAGAGATTTGCTAATCGATCTGTGTTCCTCGAATACAGATAAATGGAGCTACGCGAGTCTCGAACTAACTCGACAATTAACTGTTCACAGCCGTGAACGTGGTGAAGCGATACGTTGTTATAAGGAAGGTAGGATCGCAGCAGAGTCGCGGATGAATACTGCCTCTGTTAGAAGCTTTGCTCAGTTCCCATCTTGCGATATGTACATTCGTAAAAAGTAATATGCGGAACAAGCATAAAACTGCGGTGCAGATTTACTACGTCTTCTTCGTTGTTGGTTTTCCTGACAAGAAAAGTAATCTAGGATTATGTATGTATAAGGGCCTGAAAGTTACGGCTCCCATAGATACGATATCTTGACGTTTCCTTTAATACAAAAAGTTGCTCGAAACGTCGAAAGTTATGCAGAACGTGATTTATTAAAATTCTCAGATTTATGAGTCCATTGTCCCTGAAGACTTCCATTATTATCATCCTCGGCGCGTAAGTCGTTCTCTGTTCAACGAGTCGTTTACCCGACCCATCGTGACACGCTTGCATTCATTATACCTGGCAATCGAACATCGAATGGACCGAATAGCTGACCCAGTTCGAACTCGTTTTAATTTCAATACTTTTGCATTCGCGATTACCAGTAGTTGAAGCATTAGGTCGTCCTGTGAGTTACGTTTTGGAACGCCAGCTTCGATAGAAGAATAATAGTACTACACTGTATCTCATGCTGAAATAGCTCCATTATTTTTAACAGAACCAGGAAATGGATTCGTTCTAACTGATCTGCATGACTCGTGGATGATCACGTACCTACTCATACTCGTATGGAATTCACTATCGATATCGCCATCGATTCAAAATTCTAAACTTTTTCTCCGTCGGCTAACAAATATTCCAACATAAAACAATCCACAAACTGACTTCTTCCGAGATGTTTGAGCTTTATGAAACACGCAGTGGCTTGAAATTTTTCGTGGGTAGCGTATAAGCATTGGCGGTCTATTTATTACAAACTTTTGACACAAGCAACGAACCTAGCGTGTCGAACGTACCGTTACCTAAACTAAGACGACGAAATATGTTTAGACGACGTTAACGCCTGTTTGAAAAGTATAATTCATCGCGCATCGTGCCACGACTTTCGCCTACTTTCCACCAAAGAAGGGACGCGCTATTCGCGAACCACCACGTTTTCATGCCGCACGCGAGGCGGAGATGGCTTTCTTGTCTCCGTCCGCGAAAAGTACTTTGGTTTCTCGAAACCGCTTGACGATTCAAGTCTTAGAATCCTCGAGGACTCCTTGGATCACGATAGACGCTTCTTCTTTTCTTCTTGCACGTAGAAAGTAGACGTCGTTCCCGTCGTTCCTGAAGCGAGCCAAAGGTTGAATTCAATCTTCTAGGTGTATACACAGAGAATCGTATATGTGCCTCTATGTTTCCTAGGTTGCTCTTTTCTAAAGCGTTCGTATTTTCGCTACGTTGCTCGGCATGGCCATTCCGGATGATGGATTAACTTTCGACGACGTTATTTCCCACGGCGATGCTTCGTCGCGTCGCGTCACGACATGGCGCGTTTCGTGTCTGGTTTCTCAAATAATTAACATTCCCATAAAATTCGCCCGTTATCGTTGGCTAATAAAATTCTTTATTAGTTTGCGGTGCTCGTTACGCTAGTTCGGATGAAAGTGGACGATGATAAAATTGTCCGTTGTTCGTGGCCGACAACGATACTTGTTACGGGGTCAAACACGACGTTAGAAGCATCGATATAACTCGTTCCCGGTGATCTCGTTACGAGCAGCCGAGAGAGGCTGCCTTATCGAGTTTCGAAAGCCGGTAGAAAGGTTCGTCCAGCTGCCTGATTCAATCGTGAGATTTTATTTTGCAACGGCCATAACGGTTATGTTTTACGCCGTTGCTAAGCCCGCAAATGCTTATATCGACTGGATGGAATGTTATTGCAAGCCCGTTGCGCGCGGACTCGAATCAAATTCCAGGCATAATGAAGCAATAGAGTTGGCTGTCGGTCTTTCCCTTTTGGCATCTGCTCGCATTGCTCGCGTTTTCACTGCGTCCGTCGTGAATTAATTACTGTTAGCGCGCGTATTCGTAGAACGCGTTTCGCGTTTTATTCTCGATCCTTATCGTGCAATGGCAGGATATTTTCATCGGAAATGTCTCTCATTCGTTCGATACGATACGTTGAAATTAAATTTCATATTGGCCACGAATTCCTATATCGTATACAGAACATTTCAATTTATATTGTACAATGTGCGGACGACGCGAGTAAACGTATGATACGCGTAAACAGTGCAACGATGCTTTTAAATAATAATTATTCACAATTTAATTGGTATTTATTGTTAAACGAGTAACGTTTACGAGAGGGAATGTCCTCATTTACGTTCGTATCTAAAAGAGAATGAAGAGGCGAGAAAGAAGGATAATGATAAGTAGTATACGCTTCACGTACTTCGTATGCTTTCTTTTCCCACTTAACTTTAAATTCTCATTCTGAATCCATTACTTTGACACTACATTTTTTTTACCATAATTCAATCAACACTTTTAGCCCCATAAATGATCTATACTTGGTATAAGCTTCTCACAGCAAGAACTTCCATTAATTGCAAATCTAACCAAAAAACACTTATCGCTGCGCTTGCCGTCTACGTAAGAACTATTACGAGCACTGCTTACTCGGTGAAATCATAAAATCTCGAATGGCTATTGCAATTAGGTCGCTGTCCACTTAACCCTGATCGCTTATCGTCGCTCGCTTACGAAGATTCCATCTCTCTAATACCCGCTAATTGATTCCACCCTTAGTATTTCGTTTCCACTCTTACGTTATCAACTTACAGTCACATCATTCTCTCTGGAATTCGGTACTTCGAATCACAATAAATAACAACGGTCGATTTTCGTCCCGTTCTAAAACCACCTACGAATATCGTGAAACATCTGCGCGTTGATCTTGCTTGTATAATTAATCAGCGGCGACAACAAAAAGAGGAATGACGTTCACAAGATGCATTACACCATCCTTTGCCTTTCATCTATCTTCATTCGACGCCTTCACTCGTTTTTCGTCTGGTCCTACAACGTTCGCCTCTGTTTCGGCCGGTCCACGTCCCTCTTCATCGTGTGCGATGGTCTTCGTTGTCATCCTTCGTCGACGAGCGACGCGTACACTCTCGTTCAGAAATATTAGGACACTTGCTTAGGTCTCTCTTGCGTAATTCGGCTAGCGTTGTCAGTGAAATTTCACAGGTCGTAACCTACGAGTTATCAACGCCGATGATCTTGCACATTTTCACGATTTCGTTCCTCGTGTTCGTCTCTGACTTTCCCTAACTGTATATGCATATTCGCTGTACACCTAAGGCAAAACGAATTATGCGCGCCGTATTTGATAGCAGAAGGCGAGTTCATTGTCTCATATCCCCGGAGAAATATATTTTCCAAAATTCAGAGCGCATTACGGTAGACATGGTCCACCGTAAGGGAAAATGAATTGTGTACGCTGTATTTGACACTAGCAACCGAGTATAACGCGTCTGTCATGTGACCAAATACGTACTTATGATCGAGGATGTATATGTAGTCGTCGGACCGATTTTTTCGAACGGAAACCGAATCGTGGAGCAGAAAAACGACGATGCGTCAATGCCAGGCTGGGACATCTGGCATCGTCATAAACATTCTTGCCGCGTGAAACCGCTGAAACCGTGACGGAGGACACGACCAGTAGCGAACGTACTATACAGAGGAAGAGATGAAAAAGGAAAGAGAGCGCGCAGAAAAAGTACGAATAAATAGGGAGAGGAAAAAGGGAAGAAAGGACGCGTAGGTGTCGGTGGGAGTTCACTGTGAAAACGAAGGGGAGTAAAGCGTAGAACGAATAGAAACAAAAAGGTACGGGGCAGGGAGAAAGAGAAGCGAGAAACGATGGACAGGTTTCACCGGGGAAAAGGGAGACTTGGAAGGAAAATGAGAGGGGCGGATAAGAGAGGTGCAGTGGCACTTAACGCTCGAGATGAGCGTCTCGAGTTGAACCAATTCTCACCCAGTGACGTGATCGTTCCCGTGAACTCTGAACCGTCTAATGAATCAGCCAACGTTTATAGAAACCATAAATAATACGCGCACTCTGGCCAGACGCGTCTCGAGCAAGAAGTTCGGCAAGGAAAAGCGTCATCGAGTGTTCGCGCTATGCTTTGCTCGAGACGCTATTGTACGACGTAGCGAAATAACGAAGGTTGGTGGTGTAAACTCGTAGGATTTCGTAGGAAGGTCTCTGTCTCTTTGAAGTTTCGAGGAAACATTAACCGACCGTTGAAAATAACTTGTTTTTCTCGTTTTGAGATGGTCGTTTAATTTATTCGCCGTAAATCACGCGTACTACCGTTCGTAGTTACTTCAACGACTTTGGAAATCGATGAACGTTGTTCAACTAATTTATATTTGGGAGACGCACAGCTTTGTCGAGAATTCAATGTTGAAGCGTATATTTAATTATATTTCAAGCTACACTTAGGCTATACGTTCAACCCTGCTACGATCTTTGATTCTTTATATTTCAATGTCATCGTCATTTGTAATATTTCATCTTTTGATGCAGTTCGAACAAGCAACTCTACGTGACTCCTTCGTACGTTGCTCAAATTTGAGATATTTTTTAACTTTCCGGCGCTAGAACTCAAGAACCGCAAGAACGTTGCGAATGTTTTAATTCGCGGCCGTGACATCACGGCAAGTTCGTTCTCTGTCCAAGCCTCTTGTATTAGGTTGTCCGAGAAGTGTCTTTCTTTTACAGACCCGTCTTTTACAACGATGCATCCTTAGACAAACATGAAACCTAATCTGTCGAACGTTGTGATCTTTATTTTGATAGAACAAAATGGATCATACGTAATTGGATAAAATAATATAAAACGGAAAATGTAGTGCATCCATTATTTCCGTATAAAACGAAAGGAACTTTCCGGACGACCTAATACGCAAATAGATAAATCGAGGTTCCCCTAGTGGACTCGGGATCGTTTTTGGACGACGATGATCATGCAAGCACTTTGGCGAGAAATTTCGCGAAAGGGCATAAAGAAGAGGTTATTTCGCCAATGTTGCTATTGTCCACGGTCCTGCTTGAAAGTTGAGGTCGTTCCGCCTGTCCTCATCTATCTCTCGTGCTTTATAAACGCGCCGATCTCGTTGTTCGCGAGCTTCAAATATAACCCCGCGCTATGGAATCTAAAAGTATCACGGTTCGCTCGTTATGAATCACCGTGCGCCTCAAGTAAACTGCACATAACGGAGCTGGTCTTGAGTCACGTAGTACATATACCAACATGTACGCAAAATAATTAAGGTGCCCACACATCGTGCCTTCCGCTTAATTTGTTTAACCCATTAAGGAGCCAAGTTCCATTAACGCAACGTTCCGTTCGTTTTCGGTCAAATGTACAGTGCACACAATTAGATTCTATTTAGTCCGCTTAGCAATTACGAAAAGGAATTTAGAGAATTTGACCACTACATTTATTTTTCCATTGCCGTTTCTTCTTCCATCTGGTCGTACAATTTTACGAAGCTTCGTTTTATGCGATCGAGTTTTTCATCAAATTATAGAAATTCTTCTTATGCCGCATAACGGGCTTCTGTAATGTAAAAAATTTTACCGTAGCTGTTGCCCAATATTTACACGGTACTTTACTGCTTGGTAATTCCTTAACCGGTTAACCAACAAACTGCTCTCTGCTTCTCTAACCGTTCAACATATGCAAATCTTCAAAGTTCTCGATATAAATGCTACCTAAACCTGGTACAAAATTTCAATTTTCTCCAGGGTACAAATATCTCAATTATTTCAACTGTGGTTAGGAAACAAAGCAACTTGGCGGAACATAGGGACGACCTTCGAAGTGGAAAACTTCGCGAAGCTCATAAATGGTCTGCCAAAGTCGGGCTCGGTTTCTTGGAACTGGCGGGATGAATAGAGTCTGCGGCAAAAGTAGAACGTGTCGTGCAACGAAAGACGAAGTTGCGAACCGTAACGCCGGTGGAAAAGCGTATTTCGACTTTAGAAACGCGTGCACGCGTGCCGCGGTTTGCTCGCGCGGTTTCCACGATGAAAAGGAATCGCAGTATTCACGGTCCACGAGATTTGCGAGGGATACAGGCCTCTGCGTAGGCGGCACTGCGCAGACACTAAACAAAGCTCCCCCGAATGAATACGCGAGAATTTAAAGGGAAGTGCGGCGGATGCGGCAATCTTTAGTATTCAGCGCGACCGACGCAAACGTTTAAGAATCCCGCGGCAAACGAGAGACGAGCGTGCAACAGCCCGCTGACTTTTCATCGGAATCGTCTACAGTGTGATCTCCAAATCAATGTTTCTCTTCGCATCTCTTTTTTCTTTCGCTTGTACGAATTCGTGGTCGGTTTGGCGTTTAAATTTTTCCACGTAGAAACTGTTTATACACGCGGTTTGTCGAACGAAGGGAAAACTGATCTCATGTTTACAATTGAAAGCAAGATCTTTTCAGTTTTTTCGCACAGAGATAGTTTGAAATCAAATTTTATAAATCAAATTTTCTCGTCTTTTTCAAACCATCATGACGTTACATAAATACTGGATTATGTAAAATGCTGTTTCGTAACAGTACCGCGCAAAGGTTTAATAATCCGAGCAAACAGAGGAACGTAGTGCCATATTCGGATTAGCTGGAGCCTTAATTTTCAAGTTTATGCTCATACGCGTCAAGTAACTGAACTTCGACTTTGCTTTCATACGACTCAACATGGAGTTCAGAATTTAGATAGCTTTGACTAATCCGAACGAGGCTCAATAGCATCGACACGATGTACCAAGTTTGCCAAAGTTAAAAATATTAAATGTCTCGCGACACATGAGCTAGAGGACAATTCGAATCATGTTGTTGTTTTACCTTGGAGTATCAACATCGTTAGGACATACACAATGTAATAATAAATAAACTCCGAGCAAAACAATGTCGCCACTACGTGCAACCGCCAAACAAAGTCGAATTTAAATTTTTCGGCGACCAGTATAAATAAACGAACGCGTTCGTAAGGTGATCACTTTTTTAGTCTCAGTCTCGAGCTATTTTATTAGCGATCAATACACAGTCTTTGACGAATCAGTTAGCAGCAAGCATCTTAGCGAACGTTCTCTGTATTTATTAATTATTTTTAAATATATTTGACGGTTTCAACATGGAGTTATCTGGTCATTTAAACGACACGACCAACCATCCTCTACAAATGAACGCTAACTACGTAAATATCGATGAATTATGTAAAAGTAAAGGAAAACGAAGCAACGTGAAAGATTGTAAAACGGTAAACGGTTAGGCTGTGCGTTTCAGCGTCGAGGAAAATCGATCGCATAATCACGAACTGAAAGACGTTGCATAGCCCCGCCGTCCCATGTCTAATGACGTAATTAGGGATGAGTTATTCCCGACTAGGCCAGAAGGCATACCTATTTCCTTGCCGCTGATGTCATTGCCAGAGAAATTGTTACCCTTCCTCCGCTCTTATTACCACGTGTATCCACGTAACGCCTATCGTAATCAATTCTATGAACACGCGTGATTTTTTCATGTCACGCAATGTTGAACGAAGCGTTAAATCGAACGGAAAAGGAAAGGCCGTTTTATATATACAATATGTAGCTGGTAAAAATAATGCAGAAAAGGAACGATTATATCGATCGTCCGACTGTAGGCATTGACGTGCGCGAACCTTCCAAGTTTCATTAATTTCGAACAAGTTGGTCTGCGTTCCCCTTGTTAGCGCTCGTGTGTAACACTCGAGCGAGCCACCATTCTTGAAGCGTAAGGATACGAGGGGTGCAAACTGCACGTGCCCCGATTTTTCATCGTTTCACGGATCGCCGATACGTTTTCGTGACTTCTTCGTACTCGTCGCGAATAATATCGCAAACGTTTCATGTTCATCTCCTTGGTTCTCACATTGTAAGTCACAAGCTAGAAATTCTCGATAAAATCGGAGAAGTGCAACAGATTGGTAAGTTATTGTGCAGAAAGTATGTAGAACAAGACTGTTCGCAAAATTTGTATCATTGAATCATCAACTGATCGCAGCAGTTTGAGTATTTCGTTTTAGAGTATAGGATTTTATTCAATTTCCTATACTTGGAATGTGGAACATTAAATAAAATGAAATATCTAAAAGCCAAGTGTCCTATGTTCCAAAATGCAAGAATTTCACGACAAACTCTTTGATTCTCTCCTTTTTTCGTATCGATTCAATGATAATTAATCTTAGAATATACCATTTCATTTAGTCTTCTATGTTTAAAGCATACAACGTTACGTAACGTTAAATACCTAAAAACCAAGTGTCCTAGCTCACCGATAACAGTCGAGTTCATCGAGCCCTGGCGCAGAATTTCACGAAGTAACCTTTCCCTCTTTCACCGTGTCGTCGTCGCCTCTCTCCACATCTTCCTTTTCTTTTTTTCCATCCCTCGTACGAGCATTAGGCAACTCGTCGATAGAGGGTTGCGTATTATTTGTTCCTCTACCGATACGTCGAGACAGCTCCGAACTTGTACCGACGTCCCAGACGGCTACGTCGCATCGTTTGGATGCTCCCAGCGGTTCTCAGCGGTTGTACGCTCGAGTGAGGTTTATCGACACCACCCCGGAAATTCGTCGGAGGGCGCGTGTACGCAACGCGTGCACTATGGCCAGGATTGAAATACGCTCGGCGTAATATCGCGTCGCGGAAGCGGCAGCGGTCTTCAACTCGGAGCTTTACGATCTCGGCCACGGGCAAAGCAGCTTATTTTAGACCGTCGCGTCGCCAGCCTCTCGTAATGCTTTTAAACGCGTTTCGCATAATGTCCTGCCTGTAATTTCATTTTCACAGCCACCAGCGATTCTCAACTGCGTAACTCTCTGTTTGGCCAGTATTTCCTCGCTGTATTTAGTCGCTACAGACACTCACCGCTGCAGCAGATTAAATTCTAGCCGTTGTCTGTACATTAAATATCAGTTAGCTACGGAGTTTCTCGATGTTTGCTGGACATATGTGTCGCTGTAACTGGATTCGAGGAAAGAGGTTCTGGATTTTGGTACAGCGATGCACGTTCTGCTACAAGGAAGTTTCCAGGTTCACAGGAAGACACGTTGTATTAGATAGTCCATTTTCACTTGATGCGTTTATCCTTTAACTTTACCACCGTTCCTTGGGTAGTTTGTCATTGAAAAGTTTGATTTTTCTGCCGTTGAAAAGCGTTCTACTTTGAGGCAGATACGAAGGAATCGTTGTTGGTGCGTGACTTGCGAACAGCGTTTCGTAAAACGTGAAAGATCTTATTATTCGTTGAAAGTGAGAACGAGATAGAAAAATTGATTTGAAGATCGCGATATGGTGCCATTTATGAAGCATCCAAGGTTGTACTATACTAACGACAATACAATTTTTAAGAATATTCCTATTTTGCTTTTGAAGCTACGTTAATAAGAGAGCAACGTAATAACATTTACAAATATATCTTTCATCGGGTAATATCATATTCGATGATGCAGTGGATTTACATTTTACGACTTTTTCTCGTTGGTGAAACGTCTCGAAAATTCAATTACGAATTTCCTAGCAGAACGAATGTTTGAGTTCTCGCCCGGAGAAGAAAGTTCGCGTGTATTTAACACGAGTGAGTAGGCAAACGTTAAGAGTCTCGTCCCAGATGAATGTCTTGATGCCTCAGTCTTGATGAATGAAGAAAACGCGACTGTCTACGATCCTCTGGAGAATTTTTATCCCTTTTTCTTACTAAATTACTAAACATTCGAGAAGTCTAATTTAGTTTCCAATTCTAATTCCAATTAAAATCTAATTTAATTTCCACTCGTTCGAATCGCTTTCCAAATTCATTGTATTGGCTTGGCAACTAAGTGGCTCTGCCAAACTTATTGTATCAATGGCTCGCTATGTTTCCTTTCCACATTTATAAAAGAACGTTTTCCAAGATTTTTAAACAATTAAATATCCTTTGCAACCGGACGACTGACTTTTTCCTTGCGTTATTTATTTTCTCGTACACCTTCTATTTTGATTCGTCCGATACAAAATTTATAACGTGATTCGTCGATCGTTACAGCGTTTAAAGATAATAGACGAAAGAAAGCAGAAAATGGAACGTTACAGAAAATACGAAACGTGATTCGTATCTAGAGTTTACATCTAGAATCTAATGACTAGGATCAAGTTTTAGATACCTGTTCTGCCATATTATCAGAAAATTGAAAGAAACAGATTGGCTGTCGTTTACTACTAAAATTATCATGTTGAAGGTGCAATATAATCTAAGACACGACACGTATATTTATGTAATCTAACACGATGTTGTCTGCCGTAGGAGAGAAGGCTTTATCGCTGAAGCTGAAGCTTCACCGGTATCAACAAACGTATTTTGTCGAAGAATTTTTTACGATTTTCGCTCAGGTCTCTAGCTTTATAGTTTCTAGGCGTGTTTTCTTAGAACAGCATTTTTTCCCGTTGCACAACTCAGACAAGCAGAACGTTCCAACGTTAGTTTCAAGTCGCGTCGTATGCCTCTGACAATCTCGTTTTTCCTCTATCGGAACGTGTCAACGTTGGTGCTTTTCGAAGACCATCGGTGTATTGTATTTCGAATACGTCTCAAGCAATGTCCGTGACAGGTTTCACGTGGTCTTTTTGATGCCTAGAGGTTCTCAGCACGCATCGGAATCTCTCTATCCCTTATTTTCTCATTTACAGTCTGTCACTGCCTCCATAATTTCGATATCGTTCCGACTGGTCTCCCAAATGTTTCTGACACTTCCCCCTTCGATTTCAGTCGTTCGCCGCATATATCTATCGATGAAAAATTTAGCAACACTTTCCTAGTCGGTAAGAAACATTAGTCGAGATAGCTGAAAATCTTGTGCTCATTTTTGTCACTAAATATCCTATCTAACGAATCGATTTTTATAAGAATTTCAAGATTACGCATGCCGATATCAATTTAATGGTAACAAAGTTCTACGTCGATATTTTGCAAATTTTTACAAGTTACGCAACAGGTACTCGTTCCAAACTTGTGGCTTCCCTCTTTCACGTTATCTTGCAGATGTTCAAACGATCCCAGTCCATCGAATACTCTCCTAACTTCCTCTGTTAAAACGTCCCATCTAGCACTTGCTCGTTTTTCAAAATACGATTAAAGCATTTGCAATGTCCTGTGCGTCTAACGTCTCAAGTAACAATTTAACTTTAACTTTGATTTTCTTATATGGTTTTTCAAAAGATGGGACATTTTAAATAAGGGGACCAGTACGTATAACGTACGATAGGTTCATGCCACGTAAACTAGAGAATTTTATTGTTTCGTGAAGGGTGTACAGAGGATCCCATTGTTGGAAACGCGAATTGTTCACGGAGCCATAGGGATTCGTTTCTGTTCACGTGGCCTACACAAAACACGATAAAGCATTTTGCGCAGGACGCATTCAGGGCCGGTTCGAATTAGATTTAATTACCGGTGCCGGTTGTTTCATTAGAGCAAATAACGACGAGTGCCGGTCGAGCTGATTTCTAGAGCGGAATGCGTTATACTATCCCGCGAATTTTCCACGGGCAAACACGTGACTAGTTTGCACAGTAAATTACACAAAAGTTTTCCCATACCGCGTTACCGGAAACCGCGTTTCATTACATTCGCCACTCGATACCACTCTCATCCCCCTGTCACCCTCTTTGAACTCCGACACGATCCCACCTCCCCCCTTGATTCCCCCCCTGTTCCCGTTATTCGTTCAGCTCCAATTTCCGATTTCAAATTTTTTCACTCAAAATCAACCGAATATTTGTCCAAGTGCGGTGGCCGGTCCACGCGGTTTAACATCTCCAAAGCGATAGCTCGTTTCGTCTTACGGAGCAGCGAGAATTCACTCAGCAACGAACTAGCATGATTTCTCGGATAAGTCCCATTTCGTAAGCATTTCGAAAATTACCGATTAAGTTGCACAACTAAGTTAGTTTATTCGTCTATGCTTCTACCCTTTGGCGGAAGAATTCCTCTTGAAGAGAATACTTCCATCTCGTTGCAACGCGCGCCAATGCCCGTTAACTTTTCGACACATGTCAGTTTCTTGTAAAGAAACGGATATGAAGAAGCTCAAGAAATCAGACGAAATCTGTACAGGAATCGTTCCGTAATACTGTGGCGGCACTCGACCACGGAGCTTTCCAGCGGCTTCAAAGCGTAAGGTCAACATGCCTAATGTACCATCGATATCCCTACGGTTCTTTCGCCAAACATTCGAAAGAATGCAAGAAACAGAAGAATCTGTTTAGTTTCGAACAAAGATTCATTCTGCCCCGAGCTGCGAAGTGCGAAAGGTTTAACGTCATAGCGAAGCAAACACAAGCCGAGACACGTGATTATTAACTCTTGATTGTTAATCGTTAATTATTGTTGATAGTTGATCGATGATTGTTGATCGTAAATTGTTGACTGTTGATTGCTAATAGTTTAATGAACCTTTTTTGTTGAACATCAAGAGTATTCTTTGTGGGCACCTTCACCAACCTCAATACGAAGATCGCTGAGAATTATCAGATTTATCCGAGACGAAAAAATCTCTACGATTCCATCCAACTAATCGATGATAACAACGATGCGAAGTTAATTCTCTGATTAATTAGAGAGATTACTAATATCTTCTAAATGTTCCAATCAAATGGAGAATCATAGAAGGAAATGGTTTCGTGGAATTGCTCGGCGACGTAACGAATTGTGAAGCTGTTCCTTTACGGAAAACAAGAAACATTGATTTATTCTGCTTCTCGTCTATGGTGTTCATGTGTTCTCAATTTTCCCATATAGAATTACTCCGTTTCCACCAATTGGAGGCTACCCTGTATCGTGAAACTGCCCAGCTCGTATTTCCAAATATATTCAATTTCACAATCCAAGCAATCCTTTCACCTGTAAACAGCAAAAATCAATATTTTACCGTAATCTGACTCGAAACGAATTTTTCACCGGCGAAGAAAATCGTGTCGCGAACAAGGGGTGCGTCCCTCGATACGCAGTTTGCAAGAAAAACAACAGTAAAAATAATCCCTCGCACCCTTTCGTTGTCGTTGTCAGCGATTCTCATTCGCTGCTGTCACCGAGTCATCCTCTATCAGCCAGCAACGTATCGCTGCTCGATCGGCTGTTCTTTGTGCCTGCGACATCGCGCAGCTTCCTCGAGGGATAATTTCGCGTGTGCACCACTGTCTGCTTACTCGGGGCAAATAGGTATGCAGTTATTCTGAGACTGCCGGGGTGAATGGCCAGGTTCTCGTGCGCACACGTTGCAGCAGCCTCTCCGCGTGTTCGCGAAAGCTCGAATCAAATATCGTAGACGATCGGTGGCCGAACATCGCAATAACACGGCAGATTGTTTGGCTACCGGGAGGTTCTCGCGGATGCAACGCGAGAAATTCGCTTGCATCCGACATCGTGGACTGGGACGAGTCCGGTCGGTATCGTTTCGCATCCGAAAGGCATTTCAATCAAATTTTTGGTCAGGATCGAGTGGCAGATCGATTGGTTTCGCTGGTTTTCTCTGCAACGAACGTTCGTTGCCGCTTGAAGTATTCGCGGCTCGGTTCTGGATATTCGAGAAGTGGAAAGTTATTTAAAGCCACGTTGGCACTGCTCATCTTCGAGTCACTAGAATTCGATTAGTCGACTCGACAGAAGTTTCTAACTCTATACCATGCGGCGCTTCGTGTTTTAGAACGTTTCAGCGTTTCCACGCTTCGAATCTGATTAATGTTGTATACTAAGCGTAGGAAAATTAGACGCTCTTGGCGGGAATTTAACCGTTGATTCGAACGACATAGATTAGGATATAAGATAAATGCTTCGTCTGTAAATGGATAGTGATTCAAATCGCGAGAATTTACATATAGAAATGTTGATATTTGTTATCGGTAGGTGAAGCTATAACGCGATGTAATGTGCTATCTATATTTCACCTACGATAAATAAATCGCAACGTAAACGAAATTCTTTATATCGTGAAGGCTTGCATTTTCTACGATATACGCGTGATAACGCCACGGCGAATATTTCCAATGTGCAAATGCTGATTTATTCCAGCGTTGAAATTAATACATCGAATATTGGTCACGTACGAATAGAGTAAAATAATTTGATATTTGTGCCGGTGGAATAATTGATCTCAGAATCGATCACGGTTCAAACAATCGGCAATTTTCGATGATCGTGTCGGAGGTGTTCGTGCCGATGGATAAAGCTACATATTTCTCGTGTAGGCGAGGTTTCCAGACGGCGATTTGATTTAACATTCGAACAAGAGTTTGCCTGTTTCCTTCCGTATAGTTTATCCATGAAGCGTGGCGCATTAAGCGATGCTCATTAACGGCTCATCAATATGAAAAAGCACGATCCTCCATTCGAAATTACACAGACCGCCGGCGGATTATCGAATTCAGTCGATTTCCGTTCGAGTTCGCCGATAAATTATTTGCCGTGTCCGGCGCCACGGTGCGCACGTTCGAAATAGATGCTCGACCGCGGATTCGCGCAAATCAAATTTGCATATTATTTAAGCGATCCGTGGTTATTGAACTGTACACAATGCCCGCATACGCGACGTCTACGAACTTGTACATTTTATAGCTCGCCGCGTTCCTTCATCGCCATTGTTCCCTCGCCTCGAACAGGTACAACGTTACATTCCCGAGTTTTGCGACCAAGTTTTCAATTTTGCGACCAAATTTTCAGGACAGAAAAAAATAAAAAAAAAAAATACATAAAAAAGCTCCGCTCCCCAGAGGCTCAAACCCAAAAACTGTATCATACAACGAAAAATGTAAAACGCCGACACATAATACAGCATGGGTACGTCGTACCGCCGCGTATCGATACCTTTGCCTGACATACCATTACAAAAATTCATGTTTATTGTGAATAATGTACCTAAAACTGTATTTTCTGGACTCAATAAACTTTAAATCTCAACGTTACATTCCCGACGTATTCTTAAAATGTACGTTACGTTTGACGGAAGCGCGAGCGAGTACAATCGACCAACCACGTCGATGAACCTCGAATAAGTAATTAGAAAGTACCGTAAGTTGTGGTTTTGATGAATCTTCGTATTTGAGCGACCATATGACGCAAGAAGTAATTTTCTTAGTGCATATTGATTCGTAAAAATCAATTATATCGTCTCATAGCGTGCTACGGTACCGGCAATCTTGTGAAAACTAGGCAAAGCCACCACAGTTACCAGCTATTTAAAGGTTTTTAGTTTAAGATTTTTCCAAGTTGCTGTTGCTTTTAGACCGGATATTGTATGTTTGAATGGAAGATGTATCCATGTAATAAAAATGATGTAAGTATTCTTACTGCTCGTCTTATCCGCAGTATTTCATTTTGGTACAAATGGTAACGAAAATTGAAAGCGGATATCGATGTCAATCACGGGATGTACTAAAATATCAAGCAGACAACGCGATCGTGATGTTGAGCCGCGATAATCCTCGTTTAACTGGGACGAAGCCACAGGAGGCGAGAGTAAACTTCTAATGGAACGTCACGTGCACGCTTACCCGACGCAAATAGCACGAACGATAGATATATTCCTCATTAACAAGTTCTCCGCGGGCTTTCTGATTATGCTCGAACGAACCCTCGTCATCGTCGCTACGCATTCGACCAATGTAATCGGCCCTCGCCTCTAACCGCGTGAAACTCTGAGCCTTGCGAACACGGGATTCGCCATCGTCGATCAAAACTTCACCTACCACTGAGCAACTATACCTTGAAACTTTCTTTGCATCTTAAGGAAACAACTTCGGACAGTTGAAAGATCGATTGTTCCCATACAAATCCATAAAATTGATAAGCAATTTTAATTAATAAAGTCCGTGTTACCGAAGCTGTCTCTTCATTTGATCGTGGGATTAGGAAACGAAGATGGAACGTTTCAAAAATATCGATTATCAGAGTATAGTAAATTTATCGTCTACTTTTGGAAGACTCTTTAAACTACTTTGGACAAGCATCGACCTTAGCTACCAAGCGACGCTCTTAATACTTTGACTGCCACGTTGGTCAAATATGACCGGCCATGGCTTCTTCTGTGACACCACATTGGTCATTGGTGACCGGAGCGCTTCAACTTGTTCCAATTGTAAAAACTGAATGAAAATTGACAGTTAGGGCATTTTGGATATAACCGATAAATAGAAGATACTTTGAAATAAAAAGTGCCCCACTGAACGATTAAACATTTTTACTAGAACATCAATAAAAAGAAATGAGAACAAATCTTGCATCTAACGGTGCACTGTGTTTGCATCCATATCTGCGAGAGCTAATCTACGAATATTATTATAAACACATCTTAGAAAATAATCGCAAATGCTGCTATATAATCGTATAATTGAAGTTAGAAGTGTACACATACCTTACTATTATATATAGAGTGAGCAAATACTATTTACTATTGTCTTCTACACGTTTCGACAATATATTCTGCACGTTTTGCTTACGACGAAACAACGAATGCGAATGGTTTGTCGAAATAAACGAAGCCTCGTTATAATATGTCGCTATCAACTGTTACCAAGGTGGTCACCCGTGACCACCAATAAGATAAACGGTCGATTGGGGAAGAATGTTGTCTTACATCGTCAATTTATTATTATTTTGCCATTACATGCTTTGAATAATAAAAATACTCCCATGTCATCCTCAGTGAAACATGTGATTTCGGTATGGCGGTCAAAGTGTTAAACGATTGAATGACATAGAAATCGATCGTATTTCTTTAGACGGAAGAGAAAATGTGCTTGAAAGGTGAAACAATCGAATATCCCGGTGAAATGGACTGCACTGAAGGATAATTCGACTTTCCCATAATCGTGTTGCCACGGTGACGAGTGGATCGATTGTTAGCAGCGAACCGTCTCATTGAGGAATGTTTCGGTTCATTCAAAGACATGTTCCGAGCGTTAATTGACGTCGCGCCACGACACGACTGCTTTTAGACTTGTCTGCCGCTGCTTCACGGCTAATGCGCTGCCTTTTAACGCAACGCCAATAGAAGCGTAACGTCGATGGTTTATTAACGATTACGTTTAAACGACACGGTCGATGTCGGAGATACGGTTGAAAAACACCACATCGATCGTGTCTTCACAAAGTTGTTGACTTCCTCGTGCATAATAGTCGTGGCTATTAGAAGACTAGGTTTGTAGATTTAGGACGAAATATTTTAAGCGTTAAACAACAGCGTTATTCAAGTACAGTCGTTGGAACAAGTAGGTAAAAACACGAATGCCAAATTAGGATTCGGGCAGGTGAAGGATTGCTCGCTTCATGCTACTACGAACAATCCAATTGTACCAATCGTCATGCCAATTTCTCCATCACGGCGTGGTTTTCCGTTTCGTCACGATTTAATTGGAATTGTAATCAAATGAATGTACGTATATGACGAGCTCGTCCGTGATTCACAGCGAATTTCCATGTTTGCGCAAACAGTGGGGGATAAAGTTGCGGGAACGAAACCACTGTCGGTCGAATTGGCAAGAACTTCAGCCCAATAATCGTATTTCCGTTAACAACCTTCATGCTGATCGTTGCGGTTAAGCAGGACGTCGTGTAATTTAGATAATAGCCCTTGGCATTGCTAAGGACAAAGAAATGTAATTACTTTTGTCAGATATTATTAAAGTTAAGGTAAAAGTTTCTTTCCTTTTATAAGGAAATAATAGATGTACAACATTTATTCTTTTATAATATTAGGTTGTTTGAAAAGTGTCTTTCTTTCGCAAACGTCCTTTTTACAACAGTGCACCTTCATACAAACGAGAAACCAAGTCTGTAAAGTGTCGCGGTGTTTATCTCGACAGAACAAAATGGATCGTACGTAATTCGGCAAAATAATATAAAACGAAAAGCCTTGTGCGTCTATTATTTCCTCGTAAAACGAAAGAAACTTTTCGGGCAACCTAATATTTTATTCGATCGCGTATGATCCATTTTCTTCTATTGGAAAAAATGTTGTGCACCTATTACTTGTTTCTAAAGCGAAAGAAACTCTTGGGACGACCTGATAGAAGCGAAAACGAATATTTTGCTGGTTTGGACCTTGTTCGAACGCAGTGATATAATAATACGATGCATAATTCATATAAATTAAGGAGGAAGCAAACGAAGCATAATTTCTAGTGTAATATCACGTCGCCGTCGAGGATCAAAACGATCGTAGTTAAGTAACTTTAATGATAGAATGAGATTAAATCAAAGATTTCATAATTAAGCGAATCATAATTAAGTAATTTACCGTGATGAGCGTGAAATGAACTTCGGTGATCTAATTAAATTGCTATAGTTATCTGTGATCCGGTGACTCTATTTGAGAATTAAAATCGGATATATAGTACGTCGTTTTTAACGGAGTCCTACATCACGATGGACCTGATCCTCAGTGACGATAAAAAGATGCTAACAATTCGATACTATCCGGAAAAAATTGTCGTAAAAAACATGGTCCCTTTTATTCTGGAAAGAGTTAAAATTCCCTTTGATCGTTTCCTTCGAATAGTTCGATTGTCACGAACGCGGAAGCACGGCCAAGAAAATCGATTGGCAATCGATGTTCTCGTTTCATCTATGAATGCTGGTATCGCGGCCTCGTGTGCACCGACACGCTTCATTGGCCTAGCCAGGTATGCATCGATATTCTCGCGTTATAAACACCTGACAACAAAGTTGAAATGCCGACCTACTTGATGTTATCGTTGTCTGAGCTTCCGTGAACGATATCACGCCTTGCATGCATTTAACGCACGCTCGAACGGTGATCGTCAACTTGCACGAATCAAATATTTCCAAACAATCGTTCAGAGATGTTTCACGAGAGCGGTTCGTGATTCTCCGGTTGCTTTGATCGAATTGATTTGAAAATAGATCGAGTGGCTACGGACCACGATCAGGTTCGAAAGCGTAGGCGTTTACACGGTTTTCCAAACCCACTGTTTTTCGAAGCACTTCGTTTCAGCGAACGCTCGAATATATTTTGCCGAGCAAAATTTACTCTGTGCCGTTAGCAAACCGTGACATGGTCTTTACGTTCCATCGTTAATTCGTACTTCTCAAGAGGAGGATAGAAACATACGCGTAAATCACGGATTTGTTCCCTCTCGAGTGAATTTTCGAATATTTCACAAAGTATATCAAACATGGAATTTACATTCGAAGCTCGTGCACAGGTTTGCGGAGACTCGTTCTCAACGTACTATCCCATTATCACGTTGCCAGTGTTTAAGGCAAACCCGGAAATGCAGATATTCGTTGCAAACACTCAGTTCGTTAGAATTAGAAAATTACTTAACACTTTGACTGCCACGTTGGTCAAATATGGTTTCTCCTGTGACGCCACGGTGGTCATTGGTGACCGGAGCGCTTCAACTTCTTACGATTGTAAAAATTCAATGAAAATTGACAATTAGGGCATTTTGGATATAACCGATAAATAGAAGATACTTTGAAATAAAAAGTGACCCTTTGAACGATTAAACATTTTTATTAGAACATCAATAAAAAGGAAATGAGAACAAATCTTGCATCTAACTGTGCACTGTGTTTGCATCCATATCTTCGAGGGCTGATCTACGAATATTATTCTAAACACACCTTAGAAAATAATCGCAAATGCTGCTATATAATCGTATAATTGAAGTTAGAAGTGTGCACATACCTTACTATTATACATAGAACGAGCAAATACTGTTCACTAATATCTTCTACACGTTTCGACGATATATTCTGCACGTTTTGCTTCCGACGAAACAACGAATGCGAATGGTTTGTCGAAATAAACGAAGCCTTGTTATAATATATCGCTATCAACTGTTACCAAGGCGCCACGGTGGTCAGCCGTGACCATCAATAAGATAAACGGTCGATTGAGGAAGAATATTGTCTTACATCGTCAATTTACTATTATTTTGCCATTACATGCTTTGAATAATAAAAATACTCCCGTGGTGTCCTGAGCGAAACGTGTGATTTCCGCGTGGCAGTCAAAGTGTTAAGCAGCGGTATCGATAAACTTTGATACTTATTGCACCATCTGCGACATTAATTACCTGTTTAAGCCAACTATTGTAATAAGTGCGTACTAATCTTTCGTTAAATGTATATTTGCAAGAAACGGCTCGTAACTCGAGTATTTAAATTCAGTTTCAAATTCCACCGCTATGGTCGCGATAATCTCATTAGGATGCTAACGATACTAATTTCAAGAGGTTTCGTGTAACGCCCGTAATAAAGATTTTCTACGGCGAACGTTCGGATACCTTGCGCGAGACAGTGTAGGTTTCTTCGCGTGCAAAATCGATTTGCGGATAGCAAGAGGGAGTGTGAAATTATCGTGGGCAATATCAAACGTTAATTGGCAGTTTCGCAATCCGCAAACACGTCACGATATTCGTGTGACAACGGTGAATATCGTCCCACATGATCGTTTCTCAGGGACGACAACAGATTAGAATGTATATCTGTGATTTAAGCAGTTGCGCAAACTAACATTGTTTCTATTTGCCGTTCCTCACACGAGTCACGTGTTTCCTATTAATGGACGGCAGGTCTTTTACATTTCTCACTCGTTTAAATCACGCCGTTGATAAAAATGGATCCGCCAACGCACGTGGCAGCTCGCACGATCGATCATCGGTCTTTGATCTCGTCCTTTCTTCGCCTCTGATTAGATCCCTTTGATGCGCGTATAAATACTGACACGGCAGACGTTTGATATGATAAAGCGCAGGTTATCTCGAACGTTCGAGAATACATCTCCGCGCCGGATAATTTCCATAAAACGTCCTCTATGATACCTCTGTGCTACCTCGGCTGAAAAACGAAACGTCCTCTATTTGCAATTCCCTCGAGTTACCTCTTTTCGGATTTTTCATTTCGTTCCAATGTACGTGTCTCATTTGCGCGATTGCACGCTTTTCTGTCCTCTGTCGCAGAAATAAAGTAGAGAAGAACGGAGTTATTAACGGCGAAACTATACGCTGAATAAATTGTACAATTTTCTGTCCAAGGAAATAGAAACGAGAGGTGGACGACAGGATACACAGTGCGAGCGAAAAGGACAGCTTTTATCCGCGCTTTACCATACAAATTTAAATTGTCTCGCGATTACGAGATGCTCTGTACCTTGTTTGTAATTTCACAGAGGAAACTTTTATTCGAACCACTGCTATACTTGATCGATAGCGTCGAACGTGACACGAAAATGGTAAGACGATCAAGCGACTGCCATAACATGGAACACGAAGAAGCATGTAAAGTCCATTCTGTGCTTGGTCTGTGCTTACATCGTCGAACGCCCACTCGTGACATCATCGTCTATTCAATGAAATATCCATATGCAGAAGTATGTATACACGTCTACACAATCTACATTGTTCACCTAATTACGTCGCTTCTGAAGAAAATTACCATCCTTTTCGACTGTTGTCAGCGAGGACAACACGGTCAGTCGCGATTCGCTCGGGCAATTATTAGGCATGAGTGCACGCGTGATCGAGAATAACGAGCAACACACGCATACAAGATTACAAAGCATCGACATTTAAGAAGCATACGGCCACACTCAAAGACCGGATGTACCGACACACGCAATTGATTTCGTAAACGCACTTGAAAACGGCCGAGGAAGCCGAGATGGCTTCGTGACTCACATGGTTTCTCCTCGTCCTCCGCTTGCGCGTGCTCGAATTGCGAACAAGGGGACGCGTCGTTTTACCAGATCAGCATCTAAGATTCGAAGAAAATATCTGTTTTCGTAGCTCTTTCCAACATATTTTGTCCTTCCTTTCTCGCTATGAATTCCTTTTTGTTTGAAGTTATATTTTAAACGCGACCATCGCGAATGCAGAATTATTAAATCAGTGAAACGAGGGTACGAAGTAAGCACAACGCGGTTGCGAGTCATTGAAACGTCGCTGTGCGGTCGATAGACTATGGAAAATGTTTGTTTTCTTTATTATATCGTTATTCGAAATCCGTATCAATCCATATATTGATAAGATATAGCTGTACAGTGAACTACTTTCGTGAGCTGATATAACGTCGACTGTCTTATGAGAAACTGCACTTCCTTAACTGCGATGGAATAAGCCGAAGGCTGTCCCCGGGCTGACTCGATTTGCGCTGCCTGTCGAGGTGCTTAGGTCGAAAGCGATAAATACGCGGGTGACCGAAGGAAGCAACCTCCGACCTCGCGCGAAACTGCTACCGCGTCCTATCGGTAAAATATTCCAACGTAGAATCAAACTTTCGATCGTAAAATGTATAACATTTAATTTGTTATTTGACATCGAGCCAATACGGCGTTGGCGCGTGTAAGTGACTACATAACGTTAATTGAAAATTCCTGGGAAATGTTTATATACACGTAATCCAACTACTATCTACCGTCACGCTATCTCCACCTGCGTCACGGTATTCTTATCTAAACCCATCATTCTAATTTCACTTATATCGCAGTACATATTATTATGTAAAAAAAAATTACGCCAACATAATTTCCACGATATCGTTCTGTAAAACCATCGCGCTAATACATCAACTGTATCGTAATATTATTACGCGAGGCAATTACTCCAGCATCGTCCGTGCGTGGCAACATTTTTCCCAAACCGGTCGCGTTAACTCCACCTGCGTGGCAATCGCAGAAAGAAAATTCTCGCCCCATCTCCACCATCCTCAGCTTCTCCATTCTCGTAAAATCAATCCGCCCTCGAGATTCCGGGAACGCGATCAACATCAGACACCCCGTGACGCGCGTCGTTCTGCGTCACGTTCGAAAGAGAATCCGCCGCTCCACGTATAATTCACGAGGTTTCCGTAGGATGGCAAACTTTCGTCGATGCCCGTAGCGGAGATTCCTCGCGACGCCTCGCCGTGATTCCAAGCGGAATCACCACGAGGGATTGAACTCCGCAAGCTGCGACGTACGGAGATTGCTATAAGGAAACAATCGGCATAGAAATAGGTAGTTGCTTGGGTGCCGGCGACAAACGAGAGACTCCGCGATTTAACATGCAAATTGTTGCGTGCTCTCGGTTAGTTCGACGCTGGCTCGGATCACGTGCACGCGTCTGTTCACCCGCCATTTCACCGCCGGCATTCCCCCAAATAGTTTCGCTGCACTTTTCGAGAATATCCAAGTGACGGAAGTTTAATTAGTCGGCTAATTTTAGCCGGCGATCAACCCGTCAGACACGTAGGTGGATGCGTCGTGTCAGTTTGGTAAAATTTTCTGACGGCTGCGGCTTCGGGCGATAAAGTGTCCGATTCATGGCAATTCGGTAATCGATGGTTTGCAAGTTGTTAGATTTCACAATTTCGCGCAATTGCGATCGAGCCTTGCGTCTTGCGATCGGTCCGATTCGTTGTATACGTTGAAAGATAGAGACGTCCTTGGAAATTATTTTCGAACTCTGGATGGATGTTTGATACGTAGAAGTTAGTAGAACACGCGGAAAGTTGTTTAAGCTTATAGTAAATCGTCGTACATGATCGCGTGAAGGGATCGAGAAGTATCCACGTATTGTCCGTAAGAGCGCCGACTAAATTTTAGGATATTACGTTAACGAGATATCTCGTACAAATTCACGTTAATTCATATTAATTTATTCGAAGTTTCACAAAGGAAATAGTAAAATCCAATTCGTTTCAACGTATTGTTATATCCAGAGCCGCATACCGACTGTCCACGGTCACAGTCATTAAAGCTAGAAAAAGAAAAAAAAAAAAAGAAAAAAAAAATGCTACCGGCAATTAGCGTCGGTGGCGCCAAAGGTGTAACGAGACGTTGAACCCGACTGGACCGTAGATTGCCTTTGTGATTAAACAAAAGTAGGTTAACGCCGTGTACGTCGGATTCGCGCATCCGTAATGACGTTGACATCCTGGACGAACCCCCTCTGTTCCCTTGCTATTAAGAGAACAATAGCCCATACCGTAGATTGTTCGTTAACGCGTTCGTTTCTGTGCTCCTTTTTTCCCGAACAGAACGACGAACAATCGGAACTAGGTGCAGCCTCCTTTTAATTATAAGCGGAGGGCGTGCCTCCTTTTCGAGACCTCGATCCGATACTTCCGGAAAACAGAATCTAGCTTCTCCGTTTCTAAATTACTGTTAGATATCAGTTTGTTCATACGACACGATACACACAAACATTGGAACAATTTCATTTTTTCTTTAACCAGAGATTTGCACGAACGATATTTTCTACCGTTTGCAAAGACGTATCGTAAATTCGTTTACGAGGCTCTTCGTGCTATTCATCCGATCAGGAAGACGTAGGAATTTGTAAAAATTGTTTGAGAATCGTACGTCGCGTGAGCAGATAAAGTTACTTGAATTTATGACTCGAACTTACGAAACTTTAATTTCGTAATGTTCTCGTAATTTTGTGACTCACAGTCTACAAACTATCTAAATAACTTGGACGAGTTTCGTTGCTCGAGAGTATTCATCCTCGATATCTTTCCTCCTGCGTTATTCCTCCTCTACAAATTTATACGTTCACATACAAAGATAGCATATTTTTCTTGTAAATCCTGTAACAACCCGATCGAATATATAGGACAAACTTCTCAAGATTTCTAAGCATCGCATCGAATTCCATCAATCGAATCTTCAACTTTCCTCTAACTCTTAACATTACGTTTCGAAAGTTTACATGGGAAAATTCTCGCGATACAACTTCGAAGTTAGTTTTAAGTTGCACTCGATCTTCCACGTCGTCATTTCGTATCTCAGGGGATGAAAAGTTGCCAGTCAATTTCTCGAATCTTCGTCCAAGGAGCTGATTGTATTCGATTATAGAGAGCGAACGATGTAAACGATGTTTCCTTAAGTAAAGAGACGTAAATTGCAGGCCTCCTTCAGCGGCAGTAAAATTTTCATGCGAACGAAGCAATTTTATCAAGTGGCAAAGTAACGAAAATAAGAAATTCCACAGAAAAAAACGGCCACGCCTCTGCGTAGTCCCTTTTGTACCGAGCATTTCTACGCCGTACAGGGAACAATCGACTCGCTCTCCTTTTAATCGTATGCACGTTATGCATAAGCCACGGCCTTTCTCTCCACTTGACCCAGTGGATCTGGAAAACGCGTACGTCCGCGTTCTTTCGTCGACAAATCCAGCGAGAAACATCTGCGTCCCGGGAACTTCAAACGCGTCCATTGTCGTTTACTTGAATATGCATGACGTAACGCGAGATTCGAACGATTCTCACCTTTTGCCATTCGTACCTTCGTCTTTCGTTTCGTCTTTTCCTTTCCACGCGATTTTTCTTTCTCGTTTCTTCTACGATGTTTTTCCGCCAACTGTGAACTCTCAGCCGTTTGTAGACTTCGCGAAACTCCTTGTAATTTACATCTCTCACTATGACTCATTCTCTCTCTAATACGAGTGCGATTTTCATTTTTCCTTCCTCGGCGAGTGGTTTCCTTTCTGTCAAGTACGAATTGTTCATAATTTTGAAATTTAACGAAATTTACCTATTGTACCGCGCGCCTTTCACTACAATCGTTTCCTTTCCAACGCAACATCGATTTTCCTTTCTTCTTTTCTTCGCTGGTGGCTTTCTTTTGTCAAGTACAGAGACTGTTCTCGACTTTCAGGTTTAACGAACTTTATCGTAGTTTACGCGTTTGTCTCGTCCAGACGCGAGACCAATTTCTCCTCTTTATCTCTTTCGCCAGTGGTCTCTCCTTTCGTACACTGTTCGCGATTTACAGATTTCGTGAAATTTATCATAATTTATGTACATGTTGTGCTTTCGTTTCGTTCAGCTGCGTATCATCCTTGCGGCTAAATTCCGTTTACGAAACGCGTATGAATAGGATTAACTAGGCTTGACAACGTGACAATGCAAGCGATAATAATAGATGCACGACTGTGTGTTCGAATTCAACTCGCGGAACGCGTTTATGAATTTCAACGCTCCGTCCAGTCGTAATTTGTAAAGAACGATCGACGCAATAGTGATCGCTGTAAATTACGTAACCAAATCCATTTTACGGACTATTTCTGTCATCGGCTAAGTTCCACACCTATCTATCGATCCCTCGAAACGCCTAGTTTCTCCTACAATCTACATATTTTACGTGTCTTTTCACGTTATCCGCGTTCTCTGCAATTTCCTATTTTCAAATTTCCTCTGAACACATAAAACTCCACCGTCTAATTAGAAATTGAACGACTCCGTTTTTAGAATTATCCAGATTAACTCTGTTATTCCTCGACATTGCCTCGTACACTCGCTTCTATTTAAAACTTATTTAGAAATTAAACGTTCGAGTCTTCCTCTTTTCTATGTAAATACAAATTTCTCTATGACTTAACCGGTTAACTGCGTGCTACGAGTACACGCGTCAAACGACATCTTTATTTCGGCCTGTGTATACTCATCGTCGCGCTAATCCCACCAGAGATTTCTAAAACTAAATTGCCCAGTTAACTGGTTAAAGATCTTTCATCGATAATCCATCCTATGCCGTGTTCATTCCGACTGAATGACCGACACGCGACTAACAGATTATTCGTCGAAATAAATAAACGTTGCATGGTAAGATTTAGTCGTGAGAATGGAAAATCCAACGAGGAATTTAGGAATATTATTAAAGCTTTCCCGAACACTACAGGTGCGTTATATCCCGCTGCTATAGATCATTAAGTCGTATTCGTAGAATTACAAAATCTTTCCACGATACAACCACTCTAAGACTCTCTACCGTGGCTTAACGAGGTCAATGCTGAAGCGTGGGTCGATAGTCTTGATTCTTCTTTATTTTAACATTCGTACTATTTCTCTCGGAAGAGCGCAACGTAGATTCTTAAGCCTGGCTGCAAGATATCGTGGCAAGTCGATCTCGATCATCTGTCACGACTATCGATAATTTCCTCTAGTCTGGGCGTCGCAACATTGGAAAATAGAAGAGAGCTTCGTGACATGCTATTTGTACGTACAGTGATTAATGCTGTCATAGGCTGTGCCGATATTGTGGAGAGTTCTAAAATTAATGTTTCTGTGGGATCTGTGCGGCGCCATTAAATTTTCTACGTTCAACCGCACAACACTGAGTTTGCTTACCGCGGCTGCATAAATCGCACGGCCATTAATATTAATATCGTATTTTCCACAACTGATATATTCTTTGAATCTTCTTCTGCCATCAAAAAGTCATTATACCATGCTTCATTGTAGCTTTTCTTTCCTCTATATGTAATTATTTCTATATGTAAACACGTAATATTAGCCTCGTATGTCCTAATGGGTTATTTCCGTGAATAACAAACGATAATGATCTTTCTAAAACTTACTTTCTCCACGTATCCCATCGAAAAGGATCGAAACTCTGATCCCTGGCGATACCAACGGAAGGACACTACCAACTCCTATCGTCTTCGCTCGATATTACAAAAACATGCAGCAAACATCGATCGACTGATCCAGAAAGCAAAGAAAGATCGAGGTTTATCGCGAGGTGGGACTCGTCTCGCGCACATCGTCCGGAATGAATCTAATTTGCGACGCCCTTGCAGAAATTAATAGCCCGCTCGGTGCTCGGTAATTAACGCTTTCGTTCCCCCTTTTCCTTGGGCCAGCGAGAAGGTTCGTAGCCCGGTCGATCTCGCCGGTTACATCGCGGAGGACGATCGAGGGTGGAGGCTGAAGCAGCGCAGCTCCGGGCTTGGCCTAGATGAAGCTCGTCGAGAGTGTCAGTCAACCGGTCAACAACCCGCTTCCTTGGAAGCGACGCGGTATCGCGTGCCTTCGTCCATTAACCCGGTTAATCGCGCGCTCGTTAATTCCCATTTTGCGAGCCGTTTCTGATCTAACGCCCAGTCGGTCGCGTTTCACAGAGTTCTTTGATAGAATCGTTTGAAACGTCGGACGTCTATGTCGACGTTCGCTCGAAGAAGAGTCCAGTTTCGACTCAGCGCCGCGTTAACCACGCTGGGGTGAATTTTTTTACGGAAACAGCAAGGTTTTGTTTCGAGGGTGAATGTTTTCAGGGTGAAGACGGCGCGAGAGTATCCAGTGGATGAACGATAGCGATGGTTGCAAACGGAATGCTTGGATCTTGATTGTTTGATTGCTTTGACGTTTGAAATGGTTGATTTATATTATCTGATCAGGCATGGAAGAGTGGGTTGGATTCTTTGTACTATTAGTTGGTGCGCAACAGCTTTGAACGCGAAGGCAGTGCTTCTCCATTTTGTTCGAATAATTTTATTTGTCCTACTAAAGAAAATATTTCTGCTCGCTACGACCATCGACATACGCAGTTAAATGTGGCATTGATCTGATAGATACACATACGCGTGAACTTAATATCCCTGAACAGGTTCAGCGTATAATCTGTACATGCATAAATAGTCATATTTCATTGGATGTCCCATAGCAATGTTGTCTGATTATTCTCGTGATGTATCTACTTGTTGAACGTCTCGATCCGATCCTACTGTAACCTCGTGTAAGTAAACTTTAGCGATCGTTAATATCTCAAAACTGTGGTATATTTTGTAACACGCTAATCACGAATTTTAAAATAAAATACCCGAGGATCTTACACTTTGCTTAGAAATATTAGAGGAATATTCGAATCTAAACGAACAATGAAAACCGCCCTTAGCTTGGAAGTTATATAGATAAGAGAGGATTCATACGACTGTTATCAGATGCTAAGTAGTCGTCTATACTTGCAAATATTATATAATCGATGGATGAAAACAGAAGGAAATAGTACCAAGCTGAATCGACGTTACGAATTGATTTACGACAGAAACTTGCAGCTTACGTAATAGAGAATTGATTTAATTGACTGCAGTTAAATTTGACCAGGTAACTCTGCATTTAACTATATTCGAGAATATCGAATAATCGATTGGCGGAAGGGAAAACCATGTATATAGCAAACTAAATTCGAGATCTTATAAATTGGTTTATGATGCAAACTTCGAACTCGTGTGATAGAAAGTCGATAGGAATTGATGGCGGATAAATTTGATCAAGCGATTCTCCGTTTCGCTATATTTGAAAATGTCGGACAGGTGGTCGAGCGACGAAAACGCAGACGAGATGGATATCAAACTGAATGCGAGATATAACGACATAGCGATGATTGTGGTCCAAGTGCCGAGAGAGAGAGAGAAAGTGTCCGATTACAAGAAACAGATGTCTCGAAGCGAACTGTCCTGGCCACTGTTTGCCGCCAGTGTGTGCAACTTGCTCCACCTGTGTACCAAACAGGTGAAAGAAACAGGAAACTACGATGACGCAACACGCTGTACAAACTGAGCAACCCGATGCACATAGTTGTCGGTGAATATGTATATGCGTATATATGTACACATTTCCATTATTCATCGGTGGCGCGATATTAAAAGAGACATGGAAAACAAAGTGCTATATATTCTGGAACAAAATGAGAACACGTTTTGGAAATGGTTTGCACATGGGGATACACAGGGTGAATCAGCGGCCAGTGTCAGGATGAAGGGAGAATTGAAAACGGAAATTTATCAAAGCGGAAAGTAACCGGTAAGCTATTTCGGTCGTTTCTGGTTGTCGCGTCTAGAATTCGGTATCGTTGCACCGTGGCTCGCCATGTCCTCTATATTAAGAGACATCCCGATATTATTCATCCTAGTCGTGGATAATCGAAATGTTCGAAATAATTGGATGGTACATTCTCCAGGAATAATTTCGAACATTGCGTGCGCTCACATTGTGCAGACGGTACATCGACAGCAATTTATTCCTGAATATTACGTTAGTGAACGTTGTTTCTTCAAATGAAACATTTTCATTCGAAATGTGGTACACTTAGCGATAAGAATTTCTACGTTATCGCATCCATCGTATCTCGCGTATAAAGTTGCGTATCAAAAAATGTTTTCTAATAAATTTTCCAATACGAGTGCTCGTACGTATGTAACAGCTTGAAGAAGATATGAAAATTCGTACGAATTAACGCAATGTTATAAACGCGACTGATAAGATAGAATTCGATGAATGGCGGAAATTTGTAAATTTCACGCTTCACAAAAACGATATCCCATACGCAGCCGCTGTAATGAAGCCGCTACGAAGCTAAAAATTTCGTTATCGACAAGAAGAATATTGGGTTGGCAACTAAGTGATTGTGTGGTAATGACAAAAGCCGCAATCACTTAGTTGCCAGACCAATAGAATTATTTAAACGGATTGGTCGTCCATCGCGCAATGGGCCTTTCCGCCTTCCTGGCGAGACGTCGTTCTCGTAAAACTCTGTCTGTCGACAAGTCCGTGGAAATTGGTGGAAATAATCGAAATTACTACGGCAGCATCGAGCCGAGAATGGTCTGAAAAGCTGGAAACAATCGAGTTATAGCGAGCCGGTAATGGGGGAGAAATAGAGATGAATTGGATCTTAATTAGACGAGAACGAGTGGAAGCCAAAAATAGTCGCGTGAAACGTTTCAATTTATCGTGTGACTCGTTCTGAATCGAAACGATCGATGAATGTATCTTTTACACGTTTCTATCCACCATGGCGCGTGCTCCTTTCGTCGAAGCGACTTCGAGTTATTAGTACAATAATTTCCGTGTCGAACAAAATCATGAAAGGATGTAAATACAGCAGGCAACGGTATAACAAACCCGATCGCAGGAAGCGTAATCGATTTGCATTCAGTACAAGCATCCTGTTCTTTCGAAGTTTCCATTCATATTTCCAGATTGGTTCAGGGCGGCTCATTTCGGATGACAATCACCGTAACATTTCCCGTAACGGCCAGGATACGCCATGAATGAAAGTAAATTTCACACGTTCTATGCCATTGACCGTTCGATTCTACGATCCACTTTTTTTTCTCCGGAATTCTTGCAGTTCGAGGGGAAATTGCGTTCGGAATGGCAGCTATTTCAGCGGATCCATGTTGCCCACGCGTAATGATGTTCGACGAAACGCGGCTGGCCGTAATTTGTTAATTGAAACGAGCCTCTGCGCCGACAGTTTATTCTGCTCGAATTATTGTCACGAAACGAGAAGCAAATGAAATATTTACCAAGCAATATTGTTGTAACGAGATTTCTATATATTCGTGCGGTGGAAATTACAATTTCACAATTTTCCACAGTATTCGTACCATCTAAGATTCCTAAGATAAACTACTCGTTTTTTACTTTCTATGGAAGCGCAATTTTCAAATTTACCAGACACCAACTTGTCGCTCGCGTTACCAAAATTACCTTTTTACTCGCTACGTGGATCTTGCGTGGAAACTTTCAGATCGTTTCCCTTCGTCGACACAGTATTTCGTTACGGTGTCGATGAAATTTCAAAATATTTTACGCAATAGTTGAACAGTTTTCCACGATATTCGAATACTTTGGCGAGCCACTTCAGTCGGTGGACAGACGAAACGAGAAGCAAATGAAATATTTACCAAGCAATATCGTTGTAACGGGACTTCTATATATTCGTGCGACGGTGGAAATTACAATTTCACAATTTTCCACAGTATTCGTACCATCTAAGATTCCTAAGATAAGCTACTTGTTTTTTTACTTTCTATGGAAGCGCAATTTTCAAATTTACCAGACACCAACTTGTCGCTCGCGTTACCAAAATTACCTTTTTACTCGCTACGTGGATCTTGCGTGGAAACTTTCAGATCGTTTCCCTTCGTCGACACAGTATTTCGTTACGGTGTCGATGAAATTTCAAAATATTTTACGCAATAGTTGAACAGTTTTCCACGATATTCGAATACTTTGGCGAGCCACTTCAGTCGGTGGACAGACGAAACGAGAAGCAAATGAAATATTTACCAAGCAATATCGTTGTAACGGGACTTCTATATATTCGTGCGACGGTGGAAATTACAATTTCACAATTTTCCACAGTATTCGTACCATCTAAGATTCCTAAGATAAGCTACTTGTTTTTTTACTTTCTATGGAAGCGCAATTTTCAAATTTACCAGACACCAACTTGTCGCTCGCGTTACCAAAATTACCTTTTTACTCGCTACGTGGATCTTGCGTGGAAACTTTCAGATCGTTTCCCTTCGTCGACACAGTGTTTCGTTACGGTGTCGATGAAATTTCAAAATATTTTACGCAATAGTTCAGCAGTTTTCCACGATATTCGAATACTTTGGCGAGCCACTTCAGTCGATGGACAGGATGGCGGAATGAAAGGATCGTTCGCATAGAAAAAGGTTAATCCGCGTTAAAATACCCGCAACTTGGGTGCCTGCAGGCGCATCAAGGCTCGCTTTCGTTCGACCTAACCCAGACCGGAGTTCGAGTAGATTCCGGTATAAATAACTCGAGGAGAGTCCGCTCACGTACACGCAAATAGGCACGAATAGTCTCCTATACATGTCTCGGATCGTTTCGAATATTATTTGAAATTGCAGGAATTTCTCGAGTTGGCCGAAATCTCGCGAGATGATCGAACAACAAGATGAAAATCAGCCGAGTTAGAAATAGCGTGGTTCGTTGCTGGTCGCTTTATTCTAACTTTTAATGTTGTTTTGCTCGCTGCTGTTGTGTAATTCCGTCGTATACTCGGCGATCTCGTTTCGCTTCCTTAAACTTGCGCGCGATTTAATTCGCATGCAACAAGCTAGTCACAGGGCTAATTTCAGAGTCAATTGTGAATGTTACTTCGCCGTAATCTCTCGAGTTGTACGTCGTTCCCTGTTGAATACGAAAGTCCGTGTAAACAAATCGATTTGCATCGATGAATTCTTTGATATTCACTTAAAATCGCCACACTGTTACAGTTGTTTGTGTGTCACGTTTCTGAAAGCTCGTCAAGTATCAGCTTTTCCATTATATGTTTCAGAGCGTAGCAAGCATTCGACAATATTCATTTAACGAGATGAAACAAATATCTTCTATATTCTGTCTGCTATTTAATTATCCATGTCTAGTAACTACTTGCGATCGATACAAGCAAATATATAGTGCTTGCTACTAGCAAAGGAAGAGTCTTTAAAATACACGAAATTCTCTGCAGAAGTTGGTACGTTCCAAAGTGTACTTTACAAAACCTACGTCTGAATTTCCAGCGGCAGTGCATGGCCAGAATGCCCAGAGGACCAAGTGAACTCCTCAACAGTGCAAACAAACTTGGCAAACCTTTTTACCCGAGTGTCCCCTCGAAGATGCTCGAAAGTATCCCAAAATCTCAAACAGCGTCCGAAACAAACAGCCGAAACCTTTGAAAACGTTGTCACCGGTGTAAATCGGCGTGAAACCAGGCACAGAGTGGAAATGCAGTGGTTTCACTGGTCGATCGACACGTAGATGGACGGAAAACAGACACGCACACGATTTCGTGTGTTCTGGCGCGCCATGCGAATCCATGCGCTGGACTCGTGCCAGGATTAGTCATCCGAGACGTGGATCTCTCTCGGCTACGTGTGCGCACTCGACAAGGAAGTCGAGCTCCGTGTTTAGATTGTCGAATTTCAGGTGTGCCCACCCCTTCGAAACCGAAGGGAAAACCGAGATACATCGAGACGAGGTGTAATCGTTGCTGCGAGGATAAAATATTTCTCAGAATCAACGATCCGCTGTGTCCGTGCGATAGAATTCCATTTATCGAAACGAAATGGTCATTGCACGATCGAATGAATTTTCACCGATTCCAGCCACTCGTTTGTACGTCAGCTTTTGCACTGCGTGAACGAAAAATAATAAGTAGCGGAAAAAATTGTTTCTCTTCGACGAATTGTTACGCGAACTCCAATCACAGTTATATACAAGTTGAGCTAGAATTGTTGCGGAGTTTCGTAAAAGTTGGGAATTTTGCTTTCTGGGCTCAGAAAGACAGTGACGTAATGATCGGAAAGCTGATTCGCTCGATGCTGCGGGTTCCCGTAGGATGTCGGATTAGTCGATCGTGGAAACTTGCTTGAAATTACGGTAACATCGCGTTGGCAAGCGATCCATCATTTTTCTGCTTGATTTATGCCTGGCTCTGGCGGCGACTTTAATTTCTAACTGTACTGGAAAATTTTCTCCGCTGTTTTCCCTTTGCTTGTTTTTCCAGCGAAGTAAAACTGTTAACGGAGGTTCGTGTTTTTAGGTGGATTGTTTTCTCCGTGTATAATATAATAGCGTCTTCCAAGTCGATAGAAGAAATAAAAAAAAAAAAAAGAGAGAAAGAAAGAAGGGGAACATCGATACTGTCTCATACGGCAGATACGCGTTTATTCAACATGGAATATTACAAACGTTGACTGCTTGATTAAATCAATATCCCCTGTCGACGAGGCTTCTTCTACTTCTTGTGGGGCAAAGGTAGTTTCATAAAATCTACTCGATGTCTCTAAGAGTATCTTTGTTCTTCTTTCTCCATTTTCCTTTCTCTTTTCGTTTCGGGTGTAAAAATTCGGTTGGTATTGTTTCGCGTCTGGCCAGCCGGTGTTTCATTAAAATCTTCCACGTTATTTGACGACTTTCGCGGCGGGTTTTGTTCTTTCCGTTCGTCGTAACGCCCTTCAAGAAAACCCTTTCCCAGACCGGAAAACGAGCCACTCAAACGTAGACGAGTGCTGCTTCTCTTCGTAACAGACGACGAGTAACGAGGATGGTCTTGTTACGTTGCGTTTCCTTACCAGCCTTAGTCGCCACCGATGCTACGCCGATACTCATTTTCCACTATTTCCACGTTTTTTCCATCTGCTTCTTTGAAAATTCTACTACGTAGGATACGTGGCTCTTTTTATCGATTCTTGTTTTCGCAGAAAGTCCAGTGTTTGGTTCAGTCTTTTTATCTACGTCGCTGTTAAGTCCGCATACTGTACAGGATATTCTACGAGCAGCTTAGAATTCAACAAAGTTAAAACATTTTTTGAAGCTTTGCTCCTCGGTTCCGCTTGTTACCGGCAGCGCTAACTATTTTATATACTTACCTTTGTTCTGTAAACGCTACATTTTTTACATTTTCCATGCAGTTTCCAACGTTAAATTTTTCATATTTTCCCACCTTCTTTCAGAGTGCTGGGTTTTTTATAATTTCAACGTTGCCCTTGGCTACGGAATCTGCTGCACTTTCAACCTCGTTCAAAAGCGCAAAATTTTCTCGTATTTTCCACGTCGTCCTGGAAATTTTTTACCCCACAACCCCGACATTGTTTCGAGATCCTAAGTTTTTTCATATTTTTCCACCTTCTTCCCCAATGCTAAAGTTCTCGTAACTTCCACATTGTTCCCAGCTGCCCAACTTTCTTTTCACGTTTCCCAGCTCGATGAATTCCAAATTCCTAGTCCTCGAACGCTTCGTTTCTTTTCTATATTTCAACGCGCTGTAGGTTCACGGGCGGGATATTTTCAATCGTAGGCACGCGAATAGAAGTGGCGAAACAGCGGAGAAAGCAATCGGGGCGATAACGCCTCGTCCTCGCTGATTATTCCTCTGTCACCGTCCGCGCGTTTTCCTTAATATTCCCGTATTTTCGCTTAATTTTCACGGTTCCGGGCGAAATTTCGATTTCGCCGTTAGCTCGTAGGCGGGACGTTCGATCAAGGTCCGCCAGGAAACCGAGCGAAATTGAATAGCGTGCCGGCTACGTGGACTAACGAGACTGATAAAGCCGTACGTAAATATCGTTTTCGTGATGGACACGGTTTCGCGTTCAGGGATGCGCAGGCCAATAAGCCGACCGAAACGCCAACGAGAAAATAATTGTGAGATTCGTTCTGTGTGCACGCTCGTGATGTACGTGTGTCCATGTGTGCACGACCAATTAAAGGCCTTGTAGAGCACGTGGTTTTTGTTGTAACGCCGAGCAACAGACGTTTTAACCCAATTAACCGTTCTCGTTTTTCTATGCTGAAAACAATTTTCTTATTCTCCTCGTAAAGGGACGGGGAAATTTTCAGCAGTTCCTTTTAGTTTACAATGTTTCTTCAGTTTAGACAGTTTATTTAGCTATTTCACTGACAGACACTGTTTCGCGTTTTTTTTTTACCAAACTTTCTCTCCTCGTATAATATCGTATCCGTTGGAAAATAGAAATTATTTTCTTGCGGGCGTAAAGCTCGTTGGATAGGGGAAAATTCGAAGTATCCCAAGCGGAATACACGACTATCCGTGGCTTAAGCTTGGGATAATTAACTGGCAAAATGAAACACGTCGGCCACCGTAGTAATTAACCAGGCCTAACCCAGTCTCTCTGAGCGTTTAATTAAATTTAAATAACGATAACCGTGTGGATCTCTTAAGACCAGAACTATCACATCGGTCAAATTTTATAATTTTATTTTCAAATTTCTACTTCGTATTATATTTTTTCCGCGATGATGTAGTGACTTTCGAAACGATAACTAAAAGGATAATATAACGAATTTTATTTTGTTTCTTATGTATTCAAACTGAAAATAATTTTGTATCGAGGCTACTTATACCAATACCAGTGAAAATGGTACTTGTCAAAGTTTAAAAGGGTCCTGCAATCTATTTAACGAATTAACCAGTTTCCTCGTTTTGTACAACTTCCCACGTTTCTTAAATTTTCACTGCGTATCATTCGATACGACGATATCGGTTATCAGGAAAATTCGCTAGATGCCAACGCTAGAAATACCACAGCAGTCAAAATGACCGGTTCTACGATTTTATAAACGTGTCAACCCTCGTTTAGGGATCCCGGATGGATTAATAATACCAAAAATCTACTACATAACATGACTTACTACATATGTACTTACTAAACGTGTAACTTACTACATAACAAAGTAATAAATCAATAAATATACAAATATTCTATTATTACGTATTTTTTAAAGACCAGTGGTTTTCACTGGTTTTGGTAGAAAGAGCTTCGTGTTAACTATCGAATATAAGGATTTCTCAGAAATGCATAAACATCCGCAGTCGAATTATCAATCGATGCTACCACAATGTTTTCCTGTTTGCAACGTACCGCGAGCGTGTTAAAAAAATCGTGTTTCGCATTCTAGTTGCGTTTTTTAATCTTCCGAAAGAAATTATTCGTTCACGGACGATTAATCCGTCAACTGCGCGTCGCACCAAAATTCTCGCGCACTAAAAATCACGTTTCTCTTTTAACAAAGTCTCTGTATTTAACGCGCATCGTAAATCTGAAATTAACACTTCACGCCCCTAGCGTGCCTCTCAAGCACCACCGATGTTATAAATATTGTAATCAAAATTATATTACTTCTGAGATGCATAAACATTGTTTTGAATGACTTTAATATTTACACGTCATTGTAGCGTTTAAAATCTGACGCTTAAAAACTCGCAAGTCGAAATATGATGAGAATAAGTTGGAGTTGTCGGTCGATATTCGCAATTAAAAGTCGGAGGGTATTATAGTATTTTATACTACTAATACAATAAAATATAATTCAATAAATATCTTATACTATAATACTTTCAAATTAATTCAAAATTACATATCGATATTACTATACCGTATAACCCCTCAAAAATACAATACAATACTTATTCAATACGCTCAAATTAATACAAAATATCACAACATTATTATACTATGTAACCCCTAAGAAATATAGTGAAATAATTATATAATTCAACAATACAATGTATTATTAATACTAAAAATATTCTAAATATTCTAATTAAATAAATAAATTATATATATATTAATAAATAAAAGTATTACAATATTATACACTACAAATATAATAAAATTTAACACGCGTTTTATATATCGCTATTTTTATTTTTCCAAATCCCAGGCAAATATGATAACCGCAAGCAAACACGTACATATATCTGGCATCAGTGTCGTTGTAATAAAATTCAATAAGTGGCGAACAATCTTATTATCCACGTGGCAGTGGGACGGCCGACGAACATCCTGACAAACACCGTGTTCCACTCCATTCACACGTAACGAACCGATCTAATCTGAAAACATCGTCAAGCCACCAACCGCTTCCCATTTCGTCGTATCGAAAGCAAACAGGGGCCGTCTCGGAGTCGATGCAATTCGTCACAGTGTATTACGCTAACGATGTATCAATGTATTTATCTAGCACGTGAAATTGTACGCGTCATCCGCGTATAATACTCGGCATAGAAGAACGACAGCGGCAGCTATTTAGCATAATGATAATCCATTCGCTAGCCGCTTGTATCTCGTAGGCAGGGATTTAACGTTTGTCGACATTATCGATACTCGCGACTTGTAACGTCGTCCGTTCCTCGGTGGAATCGACCGCCGGCCACGGATAATATCAATCCTTGATACTTGAAATAGAACGCGGTAATGCCTGGCGATCGAGTTACCGTCGGATTAAATCGGATTCCAGCATCGAATGTAATTCGGAGTCGTCTCGATCCACGTTTGTTCCGCCGACTGTTTACGTTGCGCTCGTGAAACACGCGGCTGATTGAATTACGTTCACCGATGATGGCCATTATATCGAGTGCGTAGAAACGATCGTTGCAAGTGTCTGTCGCGCGTTTTCCAGCTATTTCTTTTATCACGCTAGTTGCGTTCCATGAGATATCGGAGAATTACGCGGTTAACGCTGTGCGTGTAATATAACGTTCGTTTCGGAGGTTGACAACCTAAATTTGTGTGAAAAATGTTGTTGCGAAAATTTCTTTTCTCTCTTTTATCCTTATCCCAGTGTCAATCTTTTCGTTTTTATTCTCTCGATCGGTAGAGTAGAGTCGTCCGATTCGATTTCAGCGATGTAGATATTTCACATAAATCAAATATATCAGGAGAATTCCTATGGCACAAGGAGAAATAGTTTACCGCGGTAATGGAAGCGATCGTAACGATGCAACTTCTACAAACCTGATGGAACCGTACGATGTGGACGAAGGAAAAAATACCGTGCACTTCTTAACATTCTTCCTCGTAATCGCGTTGCTATAGAAACGGAGAAAAATAGAAAATGAAATGTTGCATTAAGGTAACATTAGCCCTTAATGGCTCAATATTCGATATCAGTCGAGATCTGACAAATCGATTCTTCCAACGACCACTCGGTAGTCTAGCGAAGATAACTTGCTGCACCGATCCACTTGCCTCGACTTTCAGTCATTTCTAACGGGAAACGTCTAACGTGCAAACGAATTCCATTTATTTTCAGAGGATACTTGGCATAATATTCCATCTACGCGCGCGCTCGCCGATAAAGGCACAAGACACAACCGAAGCGATATAAATTCCAGCACTGGTGGGATCCTCGAAGACTTGTACGACGTCACGATTAATTAACCCTTAACATGACTCCGTGCAAACACCGGTTACTGTGGATTCTCTTGGAACTTCATCCGCGAGTAAATCAGAGACGTCGAAACGCGCCACGGGCGAAAGCCGCGAAGACAAGATTAATTGACTTCGAAGCGACGAAATCACGAACCTACGTGAAACGATCTTCCAAACTGTCTTCCAATCCTGCGCTAATTTTCAGAGTTCTTTTATCTCCCGTTAATCGAAGTCCACGAACGAATTCCTTTCCATCGAACGAAAGACTACGAGGGAAGAAAAAAAGGTACGCGTGTAGGTTGTTAAATCGGTGGGAAATTTCAAAGTCGGTGGGTTCTAGGAAGAGGACTAAAAAGATCCTAAAGAATAGTTCTTTCGTTTTCTTCGCCGTTCCTTCTGTTCCGTGTCATTTGCTATTGAAATTTCTTGCCATTTCCCATGGAAAATCTTCTCTCTTTTCCCCGTGGAGCGCAAAAACCGCGAGCGAGGAAGAAACTCGACGCACGCAAGATATGTAAATCGATTGGCTCGATCTTTCTTCCCTTCCTTCTTTCATCGATTCGCGATTTTCATCGGTGATTCTGCATCGTTTTCCGATCGGGGAAAGCAGATCTGAGCGGTCGGGTGAAATCGGGACGCGAGAATAGCGAAACAAGGAAACGAAATCCGCTCGACGATTTCGGCAACGAGTCGAATTTATTCTGGACAAACATTCTTAAGGTTTGGATGGAACGATTTTCCGTACCGCGGAAAAAGATACTCGAACACGGGACGAGCAAGAGGGTCTGCTGAATAATCCAGAAACCCAGAATCTTGGAAGGCGAGACATCCTCCTCGGGCGGAATACGTGTCGCGTTTTAAATCCGCTCAAGGAAAAAGGAGCACGAGACGGAGAAAATAAAGCGATGCGAGGCGAAATGACGGGAATTCGAGGGCCTCGCGGGACGTCGAAACTAAAACTCTCCGCTTTACTGCAGGGCCATAAAATACTATGCTTTCGAGGGATGATTTACGTTTCCAGATTTTTCATTCCTACCATTTTTTGGTCGTTTTAATCGACATTAAGCTACAAATGGGTTTTTAGACCTTTTAAACTTTACATTTGCATTTCTACATCAGATCGCTCCGTTTGAATGATATATAGAACCTAAATACGCCTATCGCCCTTTCGGAAGGATTTTACATTTATCAATTTTTAACGCTCCTTTTATGCGAACATTCGTTGCCATTTCGTTTGCACAGTTGGAGTGTTTAACCCTTTGCACTTCTACGTCGAGTGTAACTCGACATCAATTTCTATCTCAGGAGTTCCTTTGTCGGGTTCCACCTTTTTTTGTGAAACGTGCGAAAGAAAGGCAGGATCACACCCTGGAAATTGTTTCAGGATATATCATACACTTAAAAACTAGATAATATAATAGTAGTGTGAATAAAACTGGTATTTAAGTGAATTTCTTTCTTTATTTATTTATTTAAATTGCCTTATTTTTTAGTTAAAGTAAATTTCAAATAAAACATTTAAAAGCGTCGGGAGCTGCTGGTACCGAAATTGAAATAAAATTCGCAGTGCAAAGGGTTAACACTTTGACTGCCACGTTGGTCAAATATGGTTTCTCCTGTGATGCCACGGTGGTCATTCGTGACTGGAGCGCTTGAACTTCTTGCAATTGTAAAAATTGAATGAAAGTGACAGGGCATTTTGAATATACCCGATAAATTGTACATACTTTGAAATAAAAAGTGCCCCATTGAACGATTAAACATTTTTATTAGAACATCAATAAAAAAAAAAGAGAACAAATCTTGCATCGGTGCACTGTGTTTGCATCCATATCTTTGAGAGCTGATCTACGAATATTATTATAAACACACCTTAGAAAATAATCGTAAGTGCTGCTTTATAATCGTATAATTGAAGTTAGAAGTGTGCACATACCTTACTATTATACATAGAACGAGCAAATACTGTTTACTAATATCTTCTACACGTTTCGACGATATATTCTGCACGTTTTGCTTACGACGAAACGACGAATGCGAATGGTTCGTTGAAATAAACGAAGCCTTGTTATAATACGTCGCTATCAACTGTTACCAAGGCGCCACGGTGGTCAGCCGTGACCATCAATAAGATAAACGGTCGATTGAGGAAGAATGTTGTCTTACATCGTCAATTTATTATTATTTTGCCATTACATGCTTTGAATAATAAAAATACTCCCGTGGCGTCCTCAGCGAAACACGTGATTTCGGCGTGGCAGTCAAAGTGTTAATGAATAACGAACATCAATACGATTAATGAAGTCTGTGCTAATTAAACGAGGCAACGTAATTAAGTGTGGAGATATTATTTTGAGAATTATCGCGAGGGAAAAAATTCAGGAATATCTACGTAGCTTCGGCTATCGTATTATATAATTTATTATATAATATACGGTTGTATCGTAATATAATCAAATTTGATTTACCAGTGCAGATTAATTCGTATTAAATGAATAATACCATATGGTACAGTTGGTATTACGAAACTATTATGGAGATATGTCTAAATAACAATGCCAATAACGATAACAATATGGAAATGAATACCGCTTATATAGCAATTAAAAATATAATATTACCAACAATTTAACAACAGCGATCGAGATCATAGTTTAAGCCTATTGCTTCTAAACCTTTGAGTACCACTTCCGTTTAAACGAGCCGCATACGTCATTCGTAACTGGAAGACATACGATTTCCGTCATTCGTCGTTCCCTCGCGACATTTAAGGGAAGTTCGTTGGACCGGAAACTACTGGTCCGAGGGGCACGCTTCGCTCGTCTTATTTATCATTGAACCGGAACAGGCTGGTTGCGAAATCGTCGCGAAGTCGCGAACCTACATACGCATCTAACGCCTGTGTATTTTGTCTGGGAATCTAATGGTATTTCGATATCCCCTTGAAACACATCGATGTGTACAACGTTGTACACTTCACGATACGGTAGAATCATGTTGCTTTCTCTTCGCGTATTTGGCTGCAACCTTTGGAGGGATGAGCGTGGAATATTCTGGCGAACTGTTGGAAATGTGAAAGTATCACTCGATATTATATGCCTGTTTGGGATTCGTTTTATCTGTCGCCTGGCAATTATCGCGCTGTTATCCACGGTTTATGGTAAATTAGAAAATACTAAACTGTCGTCGGTCATGACTATTGGCATACCATAATCAGCGGTTCACGAAAGTATTCGAACAATTACCATAGAAAATTGCAAATGTGTGCGTCAACAAGCATTCTCATTACGGTGTTAATGAACTTTAGAAATGTTTCGTATAAGACACACATTACGGTCGTAAAAAGTTTTTACAAGTATGACGATATATACTTACGTACACACATTGGGACAACGTAAGCTACCGTATATGATGCAAATGAAATAACCAATTTGCAATAAAGTAACTAGAAGGTAGAGGCAACGAACAACATCCAATTGGAAGCAAATATCAACACGTGTCGTAACGCTTGTGGCCAACAGTGTATGCGTAAAACACATTTTGTATTTTTAAAAGTAGGTAATATTGCAGTGGACGTTCGGTTACCATCGATCGGCCATGGTATCTTTCCATGAAAAGTTCCGCTTGCTTTAATTCCACGGATCCCATCGAAACAAAGGCATCGGATTGTTACCAAGTACTTCTCGGACTTCGATACGAAATTGCAGAGGTTCCAGCTATTTCCCGATGAACGTAACAATTTCCCCGAATCTCTCTGTTTCCTCCGTTTCTATGTGTATATGTGTGTTAACGGCACGCCCTGAAAGTTAGAATTTAGGAAAAGAAAAAAACACAGAATTCGGAAGAAGAATAAAAGATGGTCGGAGAACGGGGACGAAATTGTTTGAACTTAACCTGCGTCCCTGACGAAAGATATATAGTACTTTTGTAAACCGGAAATCGTTTACGATGCTAGAACACGTTCCCAAAAGAGAAGCACGTACAGAGCGTCCATGAATTAAAGAAAATAATTCAGAGTTTCCACACGATGAGTAAACCGCGACAATTTACACGTAGTTGTAGATAAAATCGTGCTTATAAGCGTACACATGCTTTGATTCAGGAATAATTTCTTATCAGGATATATTACAAATTATAGATTATCTTGGAATGTTATCTATTACGCAAGAACCGATCGATTAATCGATTATCATTTGGTGGAAATCTGAAGATTATCGAGCTCATTCGGCGTTCTGTTCAAAGTCGTTCTAGATCATCTGAAGGCTGTTTACAACTGTTCGTTTCGAGGCCACTTAGAGCTTGAAAGTAACTGCGAGGCCACTTGCACATCGTTCGACGATCGTCTCATGGTCCAATCAATAACACCTTTCGAAGTAAGTGGAAGATGGCGTGAATCTGCGGTGAAACCATATATTTTTCAATTTAGTTCAATCGGATAGCGTTCTTCCGTTAGTCCGTTGCGAGCATTTTCTACGTCAAGACTTATTGGCGGCAGATAACTCGCAATGGAGACGTACAACGTTGAATCGATGGCTTTGTGAAAGGAGGAACATCGTAATGGAAATAATAATGTAACAAGGATAGCTTGCCGGATGGGAGACTCGGCTCAGACAAACGTACGGCCACTATTTCCTTCACGGTTCATCGAGATTTTTCGATTTCGCCGCATCACGACAAATTTACGAAGCGCACTTTCAGCCGGAAGAGACTGCGGCAAAAAGACCTCCCTCCGCGTGCAATTGCTTGTCTTCATCCATCTTTTAGCCGACTACTACTACCTATAAAAGCTCGTTCCTCGCGGTTCCTTTTTGCGACCAAGCCCTGCGGTATCAGCCCCGAAGAGAAGCGCCGCGCCACTAATTAAAGAAGCCGCTGTTATCGTCTGCCAGCTTGAGACCAGTCGTCGTTTTGTCAGCTAGAAAAACGCTGCTCCGATTGATATAGTTGCTCCTTGCGAGCCTTCAAATTCATGTAATTTTTCCGCAGCTGTTGCACGCTGTAAAAGCCAACGACGATGAAGAATGATCGAACGAAAGAGGCAAAGATTATACATGTCTAGAGCGGTGGTGTATGATTGCATCTCGCGGTCAATAATAATCGAGACTTGGAGCAACTTCTTGGATCTTATTCATCCTCTGACGCATAATGTCAAGCTATTACTCGAAAGAACCACAAAACCACAGACGCTCTATCCACCCTTGGAGCGCAGCCCTTACCCTTAAACGTACCGTAAACTATCAAACGTCTTTAATGGGAAACCGACGTGCTCGAATATACCAATTCCGATAAAATCGAAATGCGCGTGTAATTATAGAAAAAAAACTGAACATCCAATGTACCTTCGTATTGCGCATACCTAATATGTAACGCGGTGCAACGTTCTGCCTTCGCTAACCGATTATCAAACTCCATTTCGATATTTTTCAATGGCGGGCAAATTACCTCATACATGAGATGTATCGCTGCAATCGAACTACGCCAGCTTCCTATGTGTACATACGAGGAAATGCGAAGGCGAAGGTCTAGCTGTGATGAATCGGGCCCATTCACCTGCCCGTCTTCGATGCATCCGCGTCTACCGGTTGACCATAGAAAGCCAGGGTAACCAGTTTCGTGACGCGGCCGCACGAATTTTTTGACATACTTGCTGCTTTCAATATCCGCGCTCGTGCTTCTCTGAACTTTCGACAAAAAGTCAGCGAGCCGATGTGCAAATAGCTATAACGATTTATCGATGAATAGAAACTGCTTGCTATCTGGTTGTTCGTTTTTCTTATTTTGGCTTTCTTCTTTTTTTTTATCTCTCTCTCTCTCTTTGTTTTTAATCCACGAGTTGCGCGATTCATCATCGGTCGATATCCGACAAATCGATGCTTCAACCGAGTATTTAAAAGATAACCCGTTTTTCGCTCTTGTTTTTCGCTTTCTGTTTTTTATTCCTCTGTTTCCCATCCCGCGTCGCTTCTAACTTGGAAGTTGCGATTTGAAAAAGCATTAGGCCGCATTACGTCGCATCGATCGTGTGCGATCGTCGGCGAAAAAGTAATGGAAACGACGTTACACGCCGCGAAGTTTCGCGGTGGTGCTGCAACAAGATAAACTGAACAGGTTATCGGCTGCGGTTACCTGCGGTTGCTGTACGCGCATATGGCGCGCACCGGTCGATTAATGTCGCGGCCACGGCCGCTACACGATTTCCGTGCGCTTCAACGATTCCACCGATCCGGCAGTAGTTTCTCCAGCGAGGTATTTTGCTGGAATTACGTCTAAGCTATGATGTATGTATTTCGCTCTCAAACGAGTGGAGAACAGAGCGTAATTGTATCGTAATGCCAGTTGATTCATGCAATTGAGACATACAATTGTTAGAACAGTCGCAATAGCCAATAACAATTATTTATGTAGCTTTGTAGTGGCTCGCGAAAGTATTCGAAATCTTTCGTTACACGAGACACTTTGAAATTTCATTAGTATCGTAGTGAGCGTCGTGTGTCACTAAAGTAACCAGGCAATTCGCGATGTAAACTACTTTCTGATTGAATTTTTGCTGTATCTTGTAATTTTCAGATTGCTTTCAAATTTGATCGATATAATCGTAACAGCCGTAACAATGGAATTTCAAAATGTTTCGTATATCCACGCAAAAGTTTCCTATCGTAAGTGTTCAAGTACCTTCACGAGCCACTCTATGTTACGGCAGAGAATGATTTCCGTACTCGGTTAATTAAGAAAGAGAATAAATACATTTACGAGTCGAACGATTATAATCAAACGTATCCCAGACGAGGATCTAAAAGAAGACGTATACGTAGCATACCATACTATACTACCGTTCACATAAATACGATTATCACAATTTCATATTAATAAGCATACGAGTCTTAGCCGGAAAGAAGTCGCAATTTTCCGTACGGCTGAGATCGGCTGCGCGGGATCGTCTGCGGCGGCAGAAGCGGCTCGTTTCATGGCCTAATTTAATGTTTCACCAATAATCGAATCGGTCGATAATAAATTTTAATACGAGCCACGGCCTATGATACGCCTGATACAGTCATGTATAGCAATCAAGGTGTTCCTTCCCTATGGAAAGATCGATCGACATCCGATCCTATCGTGAACCTCGGTAATCGTGCGATTCGTTCGTCGTGTATCCGTAATTACGTTCTATCGTGAGCGAGATTAAGGAATAATACGTTGTCGTTACTTAACCGATCCCTCGAGCTGGTGCGTTCGAGCCTGGCTCGAGGCTGTGTTTACTCGAGAGGCGTCGCCGTCGTGGCCATGCCCGAAGCAGAATCAGCCAGCCCGGATTTCCATGCAATTACAGGAACAGGGCTGTCAAGGTTGAGGATCGCTGAGGGTCTGCATCCATGGAGATGAAAGGGGCCGACCGAGTCGAGACGCGGCATCCCCATGCAGCGCCTCTTATTTCGTTCGTTCGTCGTTGCTTTCTATTAGCTGCGATTTGAAATTCTCTTCAGCGATATTGCTGCCGTCCGGTGACCGGCGTTCTCGCGTTTTGTACCTCTTTCTCGCGTCACCGTCTTCTTATTCTTGCTTCTCGCGAGACTTCCTCCCACCCTTGTCACGACTACCGCTCCACCGATGTGACTCGAGTTGATAAATAAAAGATTCTACGGTAGACACCGACTGCTCCCTGGACGCTCGTTTTTTCCGCGCCCGTAATCTCTTCCCTCCGTGATTATCGCGACGAAATTGGAGCCAGCGTTCACCGACAGGTTGCTACGTTCTCGCGGACGACACCGTGTGGCAAACCTGTCTACGATCGGAAACTCACCGGCAACTTGGCGAGTTTCGGCGTTATCGAATCTTTGTGCGTTCGACGGCGGAACGTTGGATCGCGATCGTTTTAACCGCGCAACTCGCTTGTCCCGTTGGAAAAAGGAAAACGCGGAATAAATCTTGGCGTCTCGAAGCAACGAGTCTCGAAATGCTCGAGATTGGAAATGTTTTATCGCTCGTAGAGATCACGGGCGAGTCGAACGCGGCTCGCGTATAGAAGACACGCTCGCTAACGAATTATACGGCAAATATCGCTTCTATCGAGACAGTCGCTCGAACGAAATCAATATTCCGGCGCAACTTCCGTGCAAACGTCGTGTTCCGCCGGCTGAAATATCAGAGAAAATCAAGCGTAACCTAACGCGTTTGCCTTCGCGATCAGCTTTATTAAAAGAGACACGATTTTCCGTGGGATATCAACGAGACGACGAGGTAATGACACCGAAGAGGATCCGGCGATCGATGCCCGTTATCGGGCCTACGATCGATACCTAAAATTAACTTAATTCTAACGAGGCAATTAGACGGCCGAGTATATAATAAAACTTAATAAGGAGATTAACTGGCAGATGAATCTTACAAGGCGACACGATGCTTCGTTTAACTGCGATTAAACGTCAACCATATATCGATATGTTATATTTGTTCGTTTTCTCGTTTCTGGATATTTACGTATAGCCGAGCTACTCGTTTCCACGAACAGGCTCGATATCTTCTGTTATTTTTCTGCTGTTCCTTTTTCGTTAATATTCCGCACGCAATATAATGAATCATCTATCCTGCTACGTTCACGCTTGTCTTCGCTTCCCTGGCATTTTCTACATCACACGGATGCCCACGTGGCTCCAACGCCTACTCCGTGTTCTTCCACTCGATCCGTCCGCGAGATTTTCCCTCCTCGATGTTAATATCCGTTTTTAAAAATCCTCGCTAAAAATTCCTTCCGATATATACGTTAGCCATCCTACGATGCCGCATAAATGTAAAATGTTACGTTCCATAAACCGAATGGAGTAACAATTGCATATCTACAAACGCTTAGTGTAACAAAGTAAGTGTACATGGTATTTCTTGCTATTTCTATGCTATCGATCAAAGCATAATCAAGTTTAATAAACGTAAAAAACGCTGAATCACTTTCTTAATCACCTTGACTGTTTTATTATTAGTTTGTGGACGTTTCTGTACACTTATAGGAATAAAGAGGCAAAAGTACATAGAATACACACTATACTTACGGTATATTTTTTTTCAAGAAGTAAACAAAGACCAACGATTTCTTCTGCAAAAAGAGATATTTAATCAACGCTATTCTATCCGAGTACATTGCATGTATTATATCTACCTTTCAGGTATGAGTCAACGACTCAGTTATGAGACGAGATACCTAGATACTTTCGGGTTAATCGATCATTCGATTTATCCGGCCAATGGTTCGGTTCCACAAGGACTGGCGAAGGATGAGTTCATCGTGTTACTATAAAAAATCTTCTCATACTTTCTACAACGATATTCTTCCTGTTTTGCAACGTGTGCAAAAATGCAGCGTCGACAGACAACTTTATCAACACCTTCGACCTTTCTCCCCGCGAAAACCGCGTCGTTCGTTTCGCAATCGGCTTCGTCGGCTAGAAAAGATAAAAGTGGGCATGGCCGATGTTCGATCGCGATGCTGCAGCGAGTGTGCAATTCCAAACTGTTGCGTTTGGTTAACGCGAAGCATCGGCCGGCGCGATACGGTGCTGCACAGGTTATTAAAGACAATCGATCTAATTTTAATCTCATCTCTCGCCCACGCTGCCGCGTTCTCTGGGGGAAAGCGAGGCGTCTGGTCGCGCGACCTCGCAGGGGACACTGCTCCTGCTGTGCCTCCATTGGCTCGTCGCCGACGGCGCTAACGGAAAGTATCCTCGTGTGTCTCTGTTCCGCACGATCGTCGCTGTCTCTCCCCACTTTCAAATCGCCAGACGTACTGGTGGGGAACGCTGGACGTCGAGCCGCTGGAGGGGGAAGTTGTTTTGGCGAGAGAAAGACGGACATATGCGCGATACAAGCGAAAGGGAGATGCTCGATACTCTTGGTGCTGGGTGAAACGAAGGTGCAGCGTGATGAAGAGTCTTGGTTGAAGAAGGATGAACTCCTGAAGAGAAAAGGAGAGAATCCTGGCCAACAGCGGAGAGATAGAGAAAGAGCAGTTTAGCGGTGCGTCGAGAGAGACGAGCGATAGAGTGCACTAGATTGAGGCGCGCGCGCGCGAGAGAGAGAGAGAGGCTTGGGAGTGAGCGATGGGTTCGAGGAACGTCGAATTGTGTTCAACGTATGACAAGGGTTTAGATTCATTTGGAAAGATATCGAAGGTAAAAGAGCGTCGAAGCATGATGATTTTATAGTATCTGATTCTGTATAAAAGTTTCCAAGCCTAACAACACGGTAAAGTTATTTAAAATAACACGGACGTTAATCGACGAACCTCGTAGATACCACCGATCATTTCTTAATCCGTTAAGAACTGGATCGAAACCTCCATAAAATTGTGCCATTGGAAAATTTACGACAGAGGTATTCAAATGCCCATCACTAGGGGTAACGTGGTGGGCGCATGCCGCGCGACAGAGTCGGACGATCCATAACCTATTCGCGTATGGGAGTGAGACAGAGATAAAAAGAGAGAAGGCATGTAGCTGGATTATGGTGGGAGGGAGACGGAGGCGTGTGGTAGGGGACAAAGAGGAGCGAGCGCGCAGCAGGAAAGCTGCCGGGCGCCATACTGCTTTCGTTGGTTCGGCACAGTACGCGCCCAGCGCCTACGCGGATCGTCGCGGTGCTCGTCGTCCTCGTTTGTCGTCGCTGGTGGTGTAGTTCTCTTTACATTTTTTCCACTCTGTTTTCTCTTCTGTAACGAATATTTCTGGTAACGGCGTGCGTGTCCGCGACAAGGCCGGTCGAACGGGACAGTCGAAAGCCAGAGAGAGAAAAAGGGAGCGTGGTTTCAGTTCGGCCGCAGCCGCCGCTGCTGTCGCTGTTCTTTTCTCGACCGGCTCGCGAGGAGCGTGCGTCTTTCTCGTCGGTGCGAATAGACACAGTGGTGGAAGAAGAAGCACACGGGGATTTTACACGCTCGCGAAGACTGGACGCTGCACGTCTCCCCGTCTGGCTTCCGGAGTTCTGGCCGGCTCTACGCGTCCCGCTAGGTGAGTGAGAACACTCAGAGAGAACAAAAACCGCGCGATAGGTTAAGGTTAGGCGACACGTTAGACGACTCTTTTGTGCTTCTATTTCCGCGACCATAGGTAACCGTGATCCGGCCGCTGTGTAGACACGTAAAGATAGATTCCTATGTATAACCAACGCGATTGTAGCCGTGATCCGTCGCGCCGATACCGGTTACGGTTACACGCTTTTACTTTCGACCGAGGCCAACTCGGCCTCGAAACCAGTCCGCACTTTCGGAACAGCTGCTCGCCGCCCGGACCGCAGTTTCCACCGACCGGACGAAGGTTAACGATGCACCTTCTGTTTCTTTGCTACCACCATTGTGTCTGGGTAGCGATTTCCCTCCTTCAATGGGAATCCCACCTCGAATCGCTTACGCGGCTCTTTGTATAGGAAATTATTCGGACGCGTATCTTGTATTTGTATCGGACGCGTAGCTTGTATTTGTTTTTAGTCGCACCTCCGTTTTTTTCGAACGTTACGTTCATGCGGCTACGGTACACGAACTCGAACTATAAGGTCAATAATCTTGCGTCGACAACAGAAGCTTGGGTTATGTATTACAGCGGAATATCACGATTCGCAGTTGACGATCGTTTGCAATTTTGTCACCGTGTGTCGAGAGGCTATCGGTGACAATAAAACAAGACATCGACTGCCCCGAATCTACCGTTAACCGATTGATTCATACCCATCGATAGGGCAATAGCCGATCATTCGAAAGACTGCAGTTTATCATTTCGAACGGGACACGCTCGACTATATTTCACGTTCGCGTTCAACAAACATACGCCTCGTTATATATGTTTTTTACATTCTTTCTACGTGTTTCTTTCATGCACATCTTTTTCCACTTTTGCTTTCCTTCTTGTCGTATAAACGTACGTGAACTTGGTAAACAGATCGAGGAGCGGAACTGCATTGTACTGGAAATGATATCGAATCGTTCATTCAAGCGAAATTGCCGATATTTCAAAGGCTATCGATAGCGTGTATATGTATATTGTATATATAGAACTGCCATTCACTGAAAACCGGTACCTATTAAAGTATAGCTAGAGTTCCTTCAACTCGTACTTGGCAGATGAAGTATACTAATTAGTTCGATAACTACGGACAGGCCGATTCCATTCAGCTTTCAAACTTGTGAGAAAATTTACGATATTTTTATGGCCAATAAATATCGATCCTGCGTACAAGTCTTTCAGAAGCCAGAACGATCAACTCCGCTTCTCGTACATTTTTTTAATTCCACTATCTAGTTACGTGTCTGGTATTGATCTTCTTAAAAAAAAAAAAAAAAAAAAACTGGATAATATAGGATAATATAAGTCATCGTAAATTTCATAATAAATGTTAACAAGTATTTGTAACGTCATCGCGTTACCCTATTTTTTGCCTGATAAAATCGATCGGTTTGGCTTTTAAGATCTCATTGATTTTTAGAGAGACATATTGCTACAAAACACGTAGCTTTCTTTTATTTCGTTAACTTTATTATAAAACTGTGTGGAAATTTATATGGAATGTTATTTCTCGGGAAAATAATAGTTCCATTTATACATTTGCGATAAGAGGTCAAATATAAAATCCAGCTAAGTAAGATTACAGTGGTGAACGTTAAGAGCTTTTTTTTATCGTCGAACTAATATTTGTCTTTCACGAAAAATACGTGAAACGTTTCGAAGATGAATCTCAATGGCATTTCCTTGTGAAACAGAGTCTGTTTTATGGTAACTCGTTATTCCGTCTGCGATGCGTCTCTTCATCACCCCTCTGTCACGGTCGTAACAGAACTTCCTGTTTACTTGGCACGAGTTTTTCTCTTCTCCGCGATGTTGCATCGATCTCGTTGCCACCGAAAGTGAAATCCGCCAGTGGCCCGGGCTTGCAAATCTGTTTTCGCCTCCACTCGTCCAACCCTCTTCGCTGCTGCTTCACTGTGATTTGCATTCTATGGCAGCTTTCTTGCGATTCTCAGCGTCTACAAGCTAACACGCTTGCTGAATTCCATGGGAAATAATTACTCAGCAAATGAATCAAGCTACCTTCGGTCGTTCATTAAGAAACACTGCGAAGGCAAATGTCTATTTTATCGATTCGAAAACTAAAATCAACTTAAATAAAGGGTTCGGTAAAGGGGAGATATAATTGCAACTTTTCTAAAAACTAGATCCATATTTATCTGAATCTTGCAGAAGCATTGGGTTGGCAACTAAGTGATTGCGGATTTTGCCATTAGGTGGTATTGTTAAAATCCGCAATCACTTAGTTGCCAACCCAATGCTTCTGTAAAATTCAGATAAATATGGATCTAGTTTTTAGAAAAATTGTACGTATAAAAATGTAAGTATTTTAACACGTGGAAGCATACGGGTTGTAAGAATCGAAATACGATGAAATTAAAATTCTCCCCACAAATATATAATTACCAACACAGAATTGCGCTACGTAAGATGATAATTATCGAATAATAATCGTGATAATAGTAGAATCGTTCCCAACACTCGCGTTCCATCGTATTTCTTTTTCCCCCATGCTTTGTACGTTTATCGCGGAAAAACGATGACGTTTATTGAAGATCGAGCTGCACACGGTCCGTGAAGCGTTAATCGTTTTTTAAAGTGACCGTGCAGCGAGTAGAAGGCCGGTCGCGATCCCTGAAAGAGTAGAAGCTGGTTCTCTCTATTCTTCGTTCGGTTACACGGCATACCTACCACGCCGGTGGCAGATGTTTCTTGCGGACAGAAGACACGAATCCTCCGCCATGAGTCCTCGTAACAACGGGCTTCTCGTCCTCGAAACATAAATTCCGAGTTCTAGAGCTGTGCATTATGCATGCAGCGCGATGTACGAAATATTACCATAAGTGGCGTTCTTGGTGTGCACCAAGACGAATAGCTTTTCGCCAGTTCAAACCGCACTTTGCTACTCTTCTTGGTCGACGTAGGCAACGTCGTAGACTCTAGTTTCTCAATTTCTGGACACGCGACGTTCTTCTGACATCAGTCGTTACGCTGCTTAACAACATTCTTTATGCGATTTCTTTTTGCTACCAGAATATGCGATTAGGTGTTCGTAACGCCAGGTAACTCGGAGAACTATGCTTGGAGAATTTTAGCTTGTATCCGCTTGTTGTCGCTGGATTATTGCGTTTTATTATCGTTTCATGGCAATTATCAGATCCGAGTTTCCCGATTAAGCTTCTGCAGCGTAACGAATTCTACTCTTTCTCGCACACAAACGAGCAAAATTGTAATTTCAAAGGGTTCGTAGGTGTAATTCCGTAGAAGTAAGCATTTCGTTTGTTTATCGTCGGGTTATTGTGTTTTACTCGCTTAATAGCAATTATAAGTTTCTAATCTAATTTACAGACGAAACCGAAAGTCTGGTGGATTACGATAAGTTGACCAAATTCTAATTATAGAGAATTGATGTCGAATTCGTTGAACATGACAGGGTGAACTTTCCATAATTTTAAAAAGACGATGCGAATCCCCTGTCTACAAGCGACACAAATTTTTCATTCTATCGTACAGAAATGAAGAGCTAAAAGTCTGACGGATTGTGTATCTCTCCATTCCTTTCATCAGCTTCGACGTACGTATATCCGAGGGTGGGTCGATCCTTCGTAGCATCCAATTCTCTTGGATGTTGGTTGAATTGAAATTTTACCGTTGAAAAAAACGTTCATCCAGCATCTCGTCGCAATTTTCACCTTCGCGTGGATTTCGTCAAGTCTCTAGCGGCAGCCGAGAATTTCATATATTCGCAATGTTGCGATGCAAGGCAATTCATTCGCGGTGTCTATACTTTCTCGCATTCGTTTTGCGTGGGTTTGGTAGGTGTGCGATCGTTAGCCGTGTGTTGGTTGCTGGCGAAAACGTGCAAGAGGTTCCCAGAAGTAGCAAACGGACAAGAAGAAGGTTGAATTTCGTAGAAGCTGGCTCGCGTAGTAAGAAAGGGGCGAAGAAGAAACGGGGGTTAGGATGGTACGAAAGGGATCGCTGCCAAGCAGCTGATGTAATTTTCTTTTTCCTCGTCCCTCTTCTTCTTCTTCTTCTTCTTTAAGTCGAGTCGGCTTCCTCCCCCTCCGCTTTCATCGCCTTTCCAGTTAGCCAGATCGAGTGAAATCGAACTCTTTGTTTGACCGAGGAGAAAAATCCTTGGTCGCTTGTCAAACTTCCTTTAAATCGGATGGCTCGTGTCTGAGCGTCGACCTGTGGTGCCGATTCGCACGACGCAAAAGGATGCAAGAGAAAGAGCGAGCAAAGGGTCGTCGTGTTGCCATGGCGAATTTCGCGTGTCAATGGGATCCCTCGAACCGTGTTAACGAGAAAATGCCGGAAGCTGGGGAGATGGCCGCCACCCTTTTCTTTTCGTACAATTACTTTGACTTCTATCTGTTTTCATGCGTTTTCGTTTTTCAAAAGGATGATTTTGTGTAGTGTCGTAGTGCACGTTGCATAGACAGGTCCATTTCGCTTATTAAGTTTTATCGCATCGTCGATCATCGATCATATTAAAGAAGAAAAGGTTTACTATAAATCACGTGTTACGTATTATGCATGTAAGAAAATTTGCAAGAAATTAAATCTCGTTATTGAGCTCGGGAATAATCGAAATATCAGTGCGACGACGTTCTTACGAATCTAAATTCGGGAAGTTAAAGACAATCTTCGAACGTAATAAGCTATTTGATAAGAGACCGATAGAACTTAAATACATGCGTGGGAACTTGTACTGTCTAATAAATATCACAAACAGTACGTCACTCTGAATATTTTACACATTTTTGCAAGTTGGAATTTTCCGCAAATATCAGTAATCAGCTATCGTAATTATTTTGGCCTTCGAACGATTCCGATAACCTCATTTTTCCCTACTGCCCGTTTGTCCCATTAATCACGAAACTTTCGACGATAGATACGCCAAGAGAATGCAATTTATCTTCGTACTCTATCAGAAAAAAAGGTCACTCGCACGCGAGTTGCAACCGGGCGCAAAAGGGTTTATGTCATCTCTTTCTTTCTCGAGAGAGCAGAAGCAATTACATTTTTTCGTAGAACGTCCAGTGTCGAGGGACTCGACTCACGGTAGACCAGATATTCAGCACTTCACTGATGTAATTAGGTTACATGCAAGTTGCACCTCTAGTTGGACGACGAACTTACGTTTAACGAGCCGCCACTCCGACGGTATAACGTTTTAAAAGATCCGACATTCCGTCAGACAATAAACTTTACATTTCATCCTTCTGTTGAATAAAATGTCCAGAACTTAGTACCTCTCCGATTAAGACCAGTCTTTGTTCGAAGGTTTCATTGTACGATAGAAACTCGCCATAAAATCGAACTTTCCCAACTACACGATAGTTACGTATCTATCCATCTGGATGGATATTCAGCGATCCTAACAATTTACGTATAACCGAAATTAAGTTATATTACGAGAATCGGTGTCTTAGTTCGAGCAACTCCGCTCAGGAATAACCTTTATAAATGAGAAACCTGTTTCTTTGTTACCGGTAACCATTATTAACACTCTACCGGCTGATAGCCGATTAATTGGTTTTTTGTCGCCGACGCTTGCCGACCGATAGCCTATTAATCGGCTTTTTGTCATCGATAATCTTTCTCATTATTTGAGCAGTAATTTGTTATTTAGTACTGAGATATCTTGCTCAGTTGCGTCAGTTGCGTTGCTTTGAAAGCTGCCACAGTTTTATACCAATTTGAGAAACGTACCGTTTGCAATGAACAAAAAGAATGGTATTGGAGAGTCTAAACCGAAACAGAGCCGGCGCCAAGGAGAATCTGCGCCTGAGATGCCGGTTCGACGTGCGTATGCTGTTGGATCGCTAACGGTTGGTAAAATGTTAATACTTTGACTGCCACGCCGAAATCACACGTTTCGCTCAGGACGACACAGGAGTATTTTTATTATTCAAAGCATATAATGGCAAAATGATAATAAATTGATGATGTAAGACAACATTCTTTCCCAATCGACCGTTTATCTCATTGGTGGTCGTGGGTGACCACCGTGGCGCCTTGGTAACAGTTGATAGCGACATATTATAACAAGGCTTCGATTATTTCGACAAACCATTCGCATTCGTTGTTTCGTCGTAAGCAAAACGCGCAGAATATATCGTCGAAACGTGTAGATGATATTAGTAAATAGTATTTGCTCGTTCTATGTATAATAGTAAGGTATGTGCACACTTCTAACTTCAATTATACGATTATATAGCAGCATTTGCGATTATTTTCTAAGGTGTGTTTATAATAATATTCGTAGATTAGCTCTCGCAGATATGGATGCAAACACAGTGCACCGTTAGATGCAAGATTTGTTCTCATTTCTTTTTATTGATGTTCTAGTAAAAATGTTTAATCGTTCAATGGGGCACTTTTTATTTCAAAGCATCTTCTATTTATCGGTTATATCCAAAATGCCCTAACTGTCAATTTTCATTCAATTTTTACAATTGCAACAAGTTGAAGCGCTCCGGTCACCAATGACCAATGTGGTGTCACAGAAGAAGCCATGGCTGGTCATATTTGACCAACGTGGCAGTCAAAATGTTAAGAGTGTCGCTTGGTAGCTAAGGTCGATGCTTGTCCAAAGTAGTTTAAAGAGTCTTCCAAAAGTAGACGATAAATTTACTATACTCTGATAATCGATATTTTTGAAACGTTCCATCTTCGTCTCCTAATCCCACGATCAAATGAAGAGACAGCCTCGGTAACACAGAATTGATTAATAGAAATGGCTTATCAGCACGCTGGATTTCTATGGAAACAGTCGATCTTTCAACTGTCCAAAGTTGTTTTCTTAAGATGCAAAGAAAGTTTCAAGGTATAGTTGTACAGTGGTAGGTGAAGTTTTGATCAGTCAAAGTGTTAAATGGATAGGAAGAGCGGACAGAGACGAAGCATCCATTCTTAGCCTGCCATTTAAGAATTGGAAGATATCTGACGACTGTTGCATCGTCGGTGCCCTTTCAAATTTCACAAGAAACAAGAACCTTTCGACGAACCGCGTGTTCAGAGTGCCCTTATCTATCACGGAATTAACATGGACGCCGTGGAGGGCATCGTCGCGTCGTCGTACGCTCTCACGCCCGTTCATTAAGACTCATTAGCAGCGCGGTGACCTCCGCAGATCCTCCGATTACACGGCGCGTATACGTCAAGTCCTCTGAACGCGCAGATGCTTCAGCCTGACACGTCCGCCGATATATCATTTCGTATATCGGAGGGTGAAACCCCTCCGGAGCATCGACAACCTCCTCTAATCACGATCTCTCGTGGTCAACATCGCTCTTTGTGAGCGTGACTCTCTCTCTCTCTCTTTCTGCCCCTAGCTTCTGCTCTTTCGCCTGTTCGTGTCTCTCGATGTGTACATAAGTACACGTGTCGAAACGGTCTAGCAAGAGTCGTTGTGAATCCCGCGGGCCAATTAGCAATGGACGAGACTCGAGTCATTTCTATTCGACGTCCGTGCTCTTGGACCAATGACGTTGCAGACAGAGCTTAGAATTCGAAGATAATATTCGAAGATAGGATTTGCGGGTATTAGAGTCGTTGTGCTTTGTTCCGACGTTTTAACGAGGATTTCAGTGTAGGAATGGAAACAGAAGGTGAAACTTCTCGAAGATTTTGATACATCGATAGTTATATTTTAGTCGTCGTGAAAGTTTAAAACTTAGAATATTCGAAAATAGTCCGAAGAAGCGATACGACGACGAGATATGATTCAGAGTTTGGGCTACTTTCTTTTGTTCCGGGTGTGATGAAGAGCGAAGAATTTGAGGTAAGAATTGTGAAAGTATTTTAATGCAAAAGTATGTTTACGTGGAAAGCCTTCGAAGAGAATACAAACGCAAGATAACAACATCGACGAGGAAAGAATATTCTACGAAACGAAGTCGACGAATAGCGGCGACTCGAACAACGATACTTGGAGTTTTCCTTATAGATACCACGTATCTAGCCGGAAAGTTGGCGCCGCCTAGATTGTACCTCGTCGTTTTACGATGCCAACCTGTCGTAACAAGAGACTATTTGCCTAGGTCGATCGTACTCTTCGTCGCATTTTACGCGGCAATTTTACCGAAGTATCGTTTGATTAAGTGTCCTGTAACTTATAACCTACTCCGTACAGTTCCAAGATATCTGCATTGCCAGAGCAATTATCCGCCATCCTAATCTGTTTAACTTCCACGCAGCTCTGATATCTCACTTCTGTTATACCACCTTCTATTACAAATTAAACCACGCCTCGTGCACTAAAAGTCAAAGCTACACGGTAAAAGGTATCTTTCTTAAAAGCAAAAATCCAAGTCACGTTGTTGCACGAAACACCACACGACATGGCGAGACCACGTAAGACGGGAGAGTAACAGCGACGGTGGTCTGCTTCTCGAGAAGCGTCGCGCCCGTAACGCCGGTTGTAACATAGCAACCTATCAAGGCGTATTAGAGCAGGCACGTTTTTTTCGAGACAGTAGGTCGACCGTTTAGACTTTTAGACGGCATCCACTTCAATTTTAACTTACACCGTGGCGTCGTAAAAGCAGTCCCCTCGGCATACACCGAAGCTTTTATATACCGCGAGCCGCAGAAATGCTCCGGTGCTTTCGATGCGTCTTTGCGAGGACGATGGTACGCGGATTTGCGGGAGGTGGAACCGACCAGCGATGCGAAAGCTTCTGGTCGTGTCTGTAGCCAACGCGATCCTTTGTATACCGCACCCTGCTACTACATATCTGGACGTGTACGTCGTCTACACGCGTCGCAATTAGCCGGCCAACATGGCTCGTGTGCTGGCACGCATGAACATCGCGATATTATGGTCACGTAATGGCGTTGACAATGGAATTTGTCAGGAGTCCATGACGAACCGTCGATACGGATGGCATCCTGTTTCGAACGTGCGGCTTCGGGTTTGTATTTTAGTCGTCTTGTTAATTAAATCTAGCAACATTCCTTGCAACTTTTCTCGATCGTTATTTTCCTCCGCCATTCCTATATTTATATCGTAATTTCCTATTTATATATATGCTGCTTTTAAACTTGTCTATTTTATTCCATATGCATCTTTCTATTATTTTTATCTGTTCTATTAACATACAGTTCATCTTTAAATAGCGTTGATCTTGTAGAATTTGACAACCTGACTAATCTCGTTTTAGTATTCTATGGAAAGTTTTATTTTTGATATTCCACTTTTTAAGTGAATTTATTTTTCGACCTGTGATCTTCGGTCGGTATCAACTTGATTAAACTCTAAATTTTACCGGCTGGATTAAACATTCGTTTAATTAAAAACGGCTTTCAGGATTAATTAAATTTCGTTTGTTTATTGGCGAAAGGGTTTTGTTGTTCTTCTTTCATTTTGCTTACACGTACGTTTCTACGATTCTCGGCGTGTTTGTTGCTCCTGTAGCACACGGTTTTTCTTTGCTGGCAATAACTTGCAGCTCGAGGCGGTCGGTACGCGCATTGTCGTGGATCCGTCCAGTATGCACGTCCCTGGTAAATGGACACAGGGGTCCGGGGCTTTGTCTCTGTCGCGCCACGTGTGTCAATGTAATTTACTGCCTTCAGCCTGTGTCCGCAAACATCCTCCACGCATATGCGTTCATCGGCGAAGAAACGTCGCCGCCCTTTAACCACCCCTGATTTACGCTCGAGAGGAGGCGAGTTCGCGACGGAAGCTCGCAATCTGCCGGGAAAACGACTTCCAGCGAACACGTGTAATGTGCTTTCTTAATTTTCTCTTTCCTTTCCTACCAAGCTATTCCAATCGTTTTACCGAGATTTACGATCTATTTTCTGTTTCTTCTTTACCCTACGTACACCAGTTTTAAATATTCCTAACACATTACGTTAGAGACATAAATACGCCGCTTTTTGAACGCACACACACACACATGTATATAGTATCAGTTTGTCCAAAAAGTTTCTTTCGTTTCATAAGAAAATAATACACGCGCAATGTTTTTTGTTTTATATTAGTTTATTGAATTATGCACGAACATAATGATAGAAATAGAAATACCTAATTCAATAAAATAATATAAAACAAATTATTGTTCGTCTATTGTCACCTTATGAAACGAAAGAAACTTTTCGGACAACCTAATAGAATCACATTTATCTGAATTTGATGTCTTAAAACAGATGTCTTGTCCCTTACACGTTCGATACTGTGTATAAGCAACGTTGTACTTGTAAATTGTTATTCATTTTAACAATGTATGTATTTATTCCTGGCAAAATTGTCTCAGATTTTTGCGTTTATATCTCGTTTAGGAAATTGGATCGACGAAAAGCAATTTTTACTCTCACAGGCTAAAATGGTCCAGTTTTGAAAGGTTTGGCAGCCGATTAAACGGACGTCTTCTATTGGCTTGGCAACTAAGTGGTTGCCGATTTTGTCAATACCACCCAATGACAAAATCCGCAATCACTTAGTTGCCAAGCCAACGGTAGAAAAATCACAAGTAGCTGAAGTATTTAGCGAATTCTTCGTGGCAGATGCACGTCAGCCGATAGATTCGCCCAAGTAGAATTCGACTGTGATAGTCAGACGTTGCTTCGTTATATCTCACGCTTGAAAAAAAGCGTGCTAACACGTAATGTTTGTTCAACGGTACTTTTGTTGGAAATTGCTGCAAATACTGGAAACCGAAAGTTGAAAAGAAACGGGTTATCTTTATAAGCTTAGGAATTTATGACAAAATCCTTTGCACAATATTATCGTTACGTATCGCTTCTGGGGAGAAATGCAGCTGTGCCACGTTTCAGGACAATCTTTTTTGCCGCAAGATAACTATAATATGGATCAAGGATCACGCGTAGAGAAGGAATCGAAGGCATTAGCGATTATTCGCATTTATTCAGCGGGCTCCACGAGAGCTCGAAAGTGCTCTTAAGCTAAGTTTCGCAATTAAAGCGTCCCCCGTGGACGTTTCTTTTCGAATTTATACAGCGCCGAGTCCTGCTCGGAAAACGAGTTCTTTTTTGTTTCTCGTCGTACTAATTACAGTACCGTCTACCACTCGCTATAATCTCGAACCGTTTCTGCTACCAGCGAGGATACATACTCGCGACATACTGAAATTGTTGCTTTCGTGTCATAAATATGCATCGTGTATGATTCGATCTTGCACGATTTTCAGATTCGTGATATTAACTTAAAAAAAAAAAAAAAAAACAAAAAATAAAAGAGCGCAGAAAGATTAGATTCCAACGTGAACATTATATGTTATTCGTTCGAATCGTAATATATGTAGTTTATTCGTGGAGGCTAATTCGTACGTCTGTAATACGTTAATGCAATCTTTGCTTCAATTACGAACGACTTTCAAACGCGTCGAATATTGCACGGTTGCATGATTCTTATAATAATCGTTACGATCGAAGACTACGGGACAAGATAAATACTTTTCACGAGAAAGGAATTTTGTGGAAAATTCAGTGTCACCAAAAGCGTTTTCCCGCTGTATACCGTGAAATAAATTTTATACCAGTTCCCACACGTTTCTACAAAACGTACCGAATCAAATAAAATGCAAAACGTCGATCCGTGTTACCCGTCAATCTCGCGTTAAAATCACAAATTCGATAAAAAGAGAACGTATCTGTTAAATATATGTCTCTCCTGCGATCTATGATTATTTCGAAGCGTTGTAAAACGTTAAGAAAAACATCGCGAATATGTCGGATTTCTTCAAAAAACTACGCTGCGTGCCGATGAAAAAAGCAAATACGACTTGAAAGAAACTTGCAAATATAAAATCGGTTTCTTATCCCCTGCGGCAATCGACCGTCTGGGGAATTGTTGGCAGGAAACGCGCGAACGTTTGTGCAACGGCGGAAAAAGGCCAGGGGATCTCGGTTGAGCAGATTTATGCGGTTGAATCGCAGTTACGCGAACGCGCAAGAAGCTCACACTAGTTTCGCACAAGCGAGAGTAGCAGCGAATCGTAGGAATTAAGCGTTAGAACAAATCAACGCGTCCCCTGTGCATGTCCCTTGGAAAATCGTTGTATAAATTTCATTTATACAGTCGCCCTCGTCCACGATCATATACGCCGTGCTTCTTGCACGAAATTGTCGGTTTAATTGCCATTTGTGGCTTAATACCGTGCTTACGTATATTTAGCAAAGTTGGTTAGAGATGAACTTCCATCTCCACTGTCGTTATCTTTCAGTAAAGTAAACCATTTTGAACCGCGATGGTTCGTAAAGGAAATTTGGTAGCTCGATAGCTTAGAAAACGGAATTTAACGCTCGAAAGTTTATTTTCCGCGGATTTTCCATAATTCGTTACAGCATCTACACACGCGAGAAGCTTCAAACGAAGTAAAACAGGAGAAAGAGAAAGATCAAGTAGAATTAATATCGCGAGTTAACGCGACGTTTAATACGAAGTTTGAACAGCTCGGATCAGAAAGCTTGCCATTGGTTTGCGCGCTCCAACGAGATACGAGTCGCTTTAGCTCTTTTATTTCTCTTGTTTTATCTCAGTCGGACTTTTTGTCCCTGGCCGAGGTGAAATTAAGCGTTGAACGCGAAGACGAACGGTTACACAGGGCCCTGGCCGGACATAGCGGGCTCGTATTAAAAGGTAGAAAAATTGAAACTGTCTCGAGCAAAGATTACGCATCCTGGTGCGCCTTGTTGGACACGATTTCATGGGGCAGACACATTGTCGGCCAGGCTCACGGTGTAATTTCAGTTAAAAAGAGAGGGGACGGACCATTTAACGGTGTCGAGCGCACTGTCTCCTCCTCTGTTGCAGTGAGCGCGGCATTAAAAAGTTTCCACGGCGAGCAGCACACTGCCTCAGGTAAATCGTGGCTCGTTCGAGCTCCGCTGGCTTTGCCTGGGCTAGCTCCCAGCTCCGAACTTTCGATGGCTGTTCGCGTTAATGGTATTTTCGTGGCATTTTAACCCGGAACCCAGCGTGTTGCTCGACCAACGCCCGCCCTGGGGAACAGGCGCGGATTTATCTTCCTTCTGTTGACCCTTTTTCCTGGCGTTCTTATTGGTACGCTGCCGGATTTTTATACATCCCTGGGAAATTTATTGCTGGTACTAGCGGTGCGGTTAAAGCGGTCTATTCATATTTTTTCACAGAAACTTTATGAATTTACATCGGCCGCGTTGTTGGACATCTGAATTTTTGGACGATCCTTCCTTGAAAGCTTCGCGTTACGCCTATCTTTTCTATTTTCTTCTTTTCTTCTTTTTCCAGATATCTTTCGTCTCGATTTCTCTGCTATAGATCTTACATTTTAACCACTTGCGCTACCAATAAACTCACGGTTGCGCGTGCCGTGCGCTACAATATAACGCGTTGGTAGTGTCACACGCTCAAGAAGACCACCCGCTCAGAAACATCCTGCATACCACAGCCATCGAAACAATAACCAAATAGTAACGGAATAGTCGCCTCTGAAATGACACGAGACGACAAAACCCCTCCAGAGGCATTAAAACCACGGTATAAGAACCCTGCAAAGTAAGCGCTCGGATCAGTCTGTTAAAACATTTTGACCCAGTCTCTTGTAACCCTTTGAACCGTCACTCTGTTGAATTTGCATAATAAATTCTATTATCATATCTTATTCATGAAACGTACGAACTGCGACGCGAGAAGATCACCGGCGATCTATCGGTTTCGTGATTTATTCTGTCTGCGACGTGACAGTAGCTCAGCACGTTGGTAGAGTCTTACATAAAGAATTTTACATGGATATGAATAAATACTCACGGCAACAATAGCATTTTATTTATTAATAATCTGCTACTGTATGGTAGATTATTACAAACGAACGATCTGACTGCTGTCGTTTTTATTTCTGCGACAAATGCCTATCGACGTGGTATACACGTCGCTGGCGATTTTGCAACAAAAGCACGTCTTTCTAGCGCATGCGGTTAATCGTTTAGGTCTACGTAGAAATGTACGTGCGCAATACTGTTCTTTAGATATATTACACGAAATGATAAAAGTATATTACCACGGTAGAACTCCATTTGTTGGAACGAAATTTTAATTAGTATCTGATTAAATAAACTACCCGTTCAATCCACTCGTTCCAATAAGAATTCCTGTTATTCGAGTGAAAAGCAAAGGTAACCGGCAAACTTGGTAAACCTTAATTACATAAACTTGTTGTTGCGTGAAAAGTTGATATATAGTCGGAATTCTATCGTAGTTGTAATATGTAAAGGTCGATAGTCTTTTTTTCGATCCTGTTTCATCCTGAATCTGCATAAACACCCATAGTCTACTTATTAGATTGTCGACATCTCTCAATGAACGATTACGATGACTGGTTCTTTCTTTGCTTCTCCTCTTCCACTTTTTCTTTGATAGGATAGGAATGCTACTACCTTCATCGAACGGAATTTGCATTCATTCGAAGATGATATTTAGGGACGAAGCGAGGGATTGAAGTTCTCTCGAGGCTGTTCGTTTGATATTGAAATAAGGACGATGGAAGGATAAGGCTTCGCTTTGGACAATTCCATCAGGAATTGTATGAATTGATATGCAGTCGAGGTCCCGTACACTTGCCTTTCAAATTTTCAACACACACGCGACCGTTCGAGATAAAAAAGTTGGCTGGAATATGCACGCTCCACTTTCGCGATACGATATAAAATCGAAGTGCAGGAAACACCTGTTGGGATACTTCGGTGCAGAAGCGAAGTTTCGCGTAACACTCGTTGGATATGGGGGACTGTGTTGGGGGTCGGAGATGTATTACTTCGGCACGAACACACGCCACTTTCCATCTTGTCTTTCGTCGTCTTTCATCAAAACTATCTCGACTGTCACACGAGCGACGACTGTCGTCCAGGACCAGCTATCGTTCGCATAGATTTAACTTCATTCACGATTGTGAATAACTGTAGAGAATTTCACCTATCGATACGTTCTCTGATGATCAATTACACTCCTTTACATTTTGGACTACTTGTAGGTTTCCTTTTTTTAATAATAATAAAATGAACATTAACATTTTAAACATTTAACAATAGAAACAAATTTAACATAACAAAATTTTAATTTCAGTGTTCGTCATACGTATGGACAATTGAAAATATGTTCTGATTCCTACATTTTCTATTCTTCTTAAATCTAATATTTCTTTTTAAATAATTTGTGTGCATACCTTAGCTTAATAATACATTTGCTATATAGACACCGGGTATGTAATATATCACACACTCTATGTTTATTCGTAAGGGACGCTGCGAAAAGAATTTACGAAGGATTGATTTTTTGCAAAATTCCCTTTACATTTTCGACTACTTGTAGGTTCCCATGTTTTGATACAATAATTAATATTAATATTTTAAACATTTACCATATTACAAACAAACAAATTTAACAGAATAAAATTATAATTTCGGTGTTTGTCATGCGTATGGACAATTGAAAATATGTTCTAATTGCTAGATTTTCTATTCTTCTTAAACCTTCTATTTCCTTTTAAATAATTTCTTTGCATACGTCAGCTTAATAATACATTTGCTATATAGACACCGGGTATGTAATATATCACACACTCTATGTTTATTCGTAAGGGACGCTGTGCAAGGAATTTACGAAGAATTGATTTTTTGCAAAATTCTCTTCTTTACATTTTGTGCTACTTGCAGGTTCCCATGTTTTAATAATAATAAAATGTTAATTTCGGTGTTCGTCTTGCGTATGGACAATTGAAAATATGTTCTGATTCCTAGATTTTCTATTCTTCTTAAACCTTCTACTTCTTTTTAAATAATTTCTTTGCATACGTTAGCTTAATAATACATTTGCAATATGGACACCGGGTATGTAATATATCACACACTCTATGTTTATTCGTAAGGGACGCTGCGAAAAGAATTTACGAAGAAGAATTGATTTCCTGCTAAGCTAAACATTCGTCGAAAAATCGGAAACCATTCTATTGTTTAACATTCTGTCGGATGAAATTGTTTCTGGGAAAGGATTCAAACTCGCACTACCTTGTTCCTAATATTTTCTCATACACGACACATTCTTCTTACAGCAACCGAATACGTTTAGTTACGTTCGCTTTTAATCACTGTGTACGGTATTGCCAGCCGCATTTTTAATCTTTTCAAACGACTTTATGAAAGGAATGGAACGCAAGAAGAGGCCGCAGGGGGAAAAAGAGCAAGAGGAGGGAGAGATATTTTTCGCACGATGCGCCACCCGCATCCCGGTCACGATTAATTAACCAGCAACCGAGCGTGTCCTATTTACGAAGTTAAATGGAAAATAGAACGGCGAGGATTGAACGGTGCCAGCAGGAAGGGACGAAAGTCGATGGCTCCTTCCGGTGAGTTCGCACGATCACGCGGAAAAAAGTGTCGATCGGACGTGCGGAAACTAGCGACGCGGCTCGACACCTTTTCGTCGAAAATTGCTTTTCCATGCTATTCCCTGACGTTCGTGTCGTTGATTTTACTATTTGCCGCGACTGGGTTATGAATTTTCCAACGGTTCGAAAGATGGATAGATAGGTGTTCTTGCCGAGGTGCGCAAAAGTAATAAATATTTCAAAGCTTAGCTCGTTGCAGCTGCTAGCGTACGTATCGCATTTTAATACACGTTATATTTAACCGTTCGCAGCCGTGAAACGCGTTAACGATTCCTTTTATCCGCTTAAACGAATCAACGTTTTTCCCCACGACATCAACTAATTCAATTAATTCGAAGGTGTGAAATAAACGAACACGTATAACCAACCTGTTGAAGCGAACAAAGCAAATAAATCAGCAGACGGTTATTAGCTAACACGGCGATAGCAAATGAACTTTTAAGAAGCGTTATAATTAATCGCAAAGCAAAACTAGTGTCTGGCTTTGAAACAAACGTTAAAAGTTCGCTGAAAATGTCATTTTTGCAACAACGATTAATATTACCTCGACTTTAAAGATAACACGTTTTAAACGGTTTGTACGAGACTAGATTCGCCGAAATTGATCGAAGCAAAGTCGAAGGCCGAGTTTGAACGAAGAACGATAACAATTTAGCAAAGTAGAAGTGTTGGTTGGCCTGCAATAATCCATAGTAGCGTACTATGTTCAGTGTACGTCCTCCATCGCGGAGATAGGACGATGCCTCGAAAGGAAGCGGCTTTATACTCCTTTCAACTTCCGGTCACACAAAGCGGACCTTGTCTTTCTTTCTCTCGAGCGGCCATCTCTCGACGAGCTGTGGAGAGATATTAAAAAAAAAAAAAAAAAAAAAAGGGAAAAAATGCGCTCGCCCTTATAGTCGAGCGGAAAGTTCGAACTCCGCCTGCTTCATTCAAAGGGGACTTTGTCGAAAATTAAAAGCTGCCCGTTTCCGTTGATTCTCTCGCGTGGAACTCAAGCGAGCTACTGTTTGACCCGAACAGACTTAGTTTCTCACAGCAGTGGAAACTCAGCCTCGAAACTTATCGAGCGATGCTTCGAAGCTTTTCGAAAATTTCGTGAAATACTCCGGTTTCTGTTCATCATCTTAGTAGAGGTTCGGTTTATTTTTTCCGAGCCTTGGAAATTTCTTGATATTCTTGCTTGTTTTCAATACGAACTTGTCTAGATGAAAATAAGTTATGGATTTCGATTTGTCGTCCTCTATGCTTCAAAGTTGTTGGAAAATATCGAGATATGGAAAGAACGCGTGACAAGATGATTAAATTCAAATTCTCCATCTCGTTCGCGTTTCAACGAGCAAATATACCGACAAGGAAAATCGCCGTAAGATTCAAACGGAGTATTTTCTCGAGCTTAACCGTTTGTGTAATAAGTGTTAATTTATAAATATTATTAGTTTTGTTTAATAAAAATTCCTGAGAACATACTAACGAAATGCAAAATAACGTCAGTCACCCGTAGCGTTCAAATGTACTGACACTTTTCCACACAAAATCTAAACAGCGCGATCGCTCTGCTTTCGACTAAAACGGTTAAGAAACTTTTCATCGGGAACGCGAAAAATGCAACAGTATGAAAAGAAAAGCGCGGAAAGAATGCAACAGACTTGACAAATATATTCACCGATAATTCCAACCTGACTTTCGTACCAAAACGAAAGCACAAGAATTGAAGATCTCGAGTCACCGAGTTTCTAATTCACCGGGCACCTTCGGTTTCGCGAAGAAAAGAAGAATAATCGAATATGTTCGTACTTAGAATTCCAAGCAGAAACGTGAGAGAGGCTGCTGAACGGGAAAATCATCAATATTAACGAGGAAAGAGAGGACGTTTGTACATTAACGTACATCTTGTTCGAAGATAAGACGAGCCTAACCGACGAGTTCCTTGTCGTTCGTTTCCGTTCCGGCGAGTTGGTTCGTTCGTTTCGAAAGTCAGTCACGTCGATCTTCCCCGTCCCGTATTTTCCATCAGCTGACGGGTCACACACGAAACCACTTGCAGCGAAACGTTATCGCGCGAATACTCGCGCAAATCTACATTTGGAACGGTGTGGTAAAATCGCGATCGCGTATTAACACGTTGACTGCTAAGCGCGTTTTCAAAGAAATCTCCGTCAGGCCACGCGTACAGCAGTACCAAGCGTTCTCTGCTAGGTGCTCCCATTGATATTCTAGTAATGCGAATCGCTCAAGCGGTGGTCTCAAGAATGATCTTTCGTTTCATTTGTTCGTAACATTAAAACCACTAGCTGTTGTTGAATATAACGAAGGAAAGTGTGGTATAGATTATTCCGACCAAATGGTTTCTTATGCCACCACAATTAGAAAAGGAATCAAATGGTACGGAAAACTTGGCATTCGATTCTTTCTGCGAATTTCTGTTGTAAACGCTTTGACGGTTTACAAAATTGCAACAAGAAAAAATATAAATATTAGAATATTTAGACGATTATTAGTTGCAAAATTATTAGGGTTGTCCGAAAATGCAAAAAATCCTTGTCTTCGACGGAGTCAGCATAATATCGTCGTTCGGAAAAATGATTCCGGAAGAAGCATTAGAAGCGCGTGTAAACTATGTTATGCAAATAAAAGACGTCGAATGGACCGAACAAAGGCACAAAAGAATTTGAAGAAAACAACAACTTATTGTCCAAATTGTGCCGACCAACTTCGACTATGTATAGAATGCTTTAAAGTTTTACATTCTAAATAATTCTTTTAACAAACCATTTTCATATTTTTATTTTATAACAATTCAACTATTATTACAATTAATTATTAATTAACAATTTATTATTATGGAATATCTTTCCAAATACCTACGACGATCCTTCGCAAGTAGCCAAATAAGTGACACCCTAATATGGGTTACGTGGCCTGACCAGAAACTTTGCTGACACCCGAATACGGGTGTTGTGGCGGTCAACGTGTTAAAAGAGAGTCGCGTGCAATGACTTGGTGACGCGAGATTTCCAAGCGAAAGCTTTTCAGTTATACCGGTTAACGGTTTGCTGGCCATTTTCCCGGAATCTTCGGAAACGTTCGTCAAACGAACTTACTACTCCCGTCGGAAATTACACTTTCTTTGTTTCCTTCCGTTAGCCTAAGTCGGATTCCACGAACTCGCTGGATTTCTTTTAGCTTCGCCGTCCTTTGCTTTCTATGTCATTGGGATTATTGAAATACGCAAGTAGCAGCTTAACAATAGAACTACCACGCCAGTCAAATCGATTGGTTTTACAATTTTATTTTAAAATTCCCACTTCATGTTATGTTTTTTCCCGCGATGATGTAATGACTTTCGAAACGATAACTAAAAGGGTAATATAACGAATTTTATTTTGCTTTTTATGTATTCAAACTGAAAATAATTTTGTATGGAGGCTAATTATATCAAAGTGACTGGTACTTGCCAAAGTGTAAAAGGTCTCGCAATCTGTTTATCGAACCCCAATTAACCAGTTTCATCGTTTTGTACAACTTCCCACGCGTTTTTACAATTTTCACTGCGTATCATTCAATACGACGATATCGGTTATCAGGAAAATTCCGGATCGATCGCTAGGTGCTAACACTGGAAATACCACAGCAGTCAAAATGACTGATTTTACAATTTTATAAACGTGTCAACCCTCGTTTAAGGATCATAGTCCCGGATGGATTAAAAATACCAAAAATGTACTACATAAAATGGAATTGCTTCTGTAAGAAAGTAATAAGTCAATAAATATACAAATATTCTATTATTACGTATTTTTTAAAGACCAGTCATTTTCACTGGTTTTGATAGAAATAACTTCGTGTTAATTATCGATAGCTCTAGTGTTAAGGTTGTAGCGTAATTTGTTATTTTTTAATCAGAAGAGTACGGCGTGTTCGATGTCTAATGATATTTTAAGTATCCTTTTCTCAAACGAAAAATATTGTCGTGTTTTTAAGTGAATTATAAAGTCTACAAAACATTAGAATTTTCGTACAATTACCTCCGCAAAAGTTATTACCAGGTTGTCCGAAAAGTTTCTTTCGTTTTGTAAGGAAATAATACACGCACTGTGTTTTTCGTTTTATATTAGTTTATCGAATTATACACGAACATAATAATAGAAATATAACGAAATGGATCATACTAAATTCAATAAAGTAATATAAAACAGAAATTATTGTTCATCTATTATCACCTTACGAAACGAAAGAAACTTTTCGGACAACCCAATAGATGCGATCAGACGACTGTCTTTTACCGACACTGGCCTTTCTGTCGTTTAAATTGAACAGTTAACATAATGGCAACGAGTAACGTAACGACGAGCCATTGGGAGGTGAACGTCGATCGATGATCAACAAGACGATGTACTTGGGCGACGAAATTAAGAAATTGGTAAAAAGCGGAATCGTTCGCTTTCTCAGAGGCGGAAGCAACAATTCAGCAGATTTTTTCGCAACTTGAGTTTTTCAAAGTTTCAAGCGAACATAATAGCAGTAACTGTTGCAAGACTTTTTAGCAGAGATACTCTCGATGTTCGAAGCTCGATGGATCGTAATGCGCTCCTTTTCGCGCTTCCTTCTCCGCCATCGTCGAACCGACGTAGTTCGTTTCGCGTCGCCGGACAGCTGATTAACGGAAAGTGTTTCTGTGTAAAAGGGAGCCGCGTAGCGCAAATGGAGAAACGGTACTCGACGTTAAAAACGCAAGAAAACGTGTGCACCAAGTTTGCCGGCAATGATGGCGTTGTAAGATTGATAGCTCGTTGCAACCGCTTTTTACAGGTTTTCAAGTATTGGGTTGGCAACTAAGTGACTGCGGATTTTGTCGATAGGTGGTATTGAAAAATCCGCAATCACTTAGTTGCCAACCCAATACCTTGGAAATTTCAGCTTCCCTATGAAACGGTAATTCTACTTGAAAAATGCGTACAATTTGAGCTGCGTAATTTACGTTAAGTAGCGAAGCCGTATTCAAAATAAGCACTGTCGTAGCATATTTAAATACGAATACGAACGTGTGTACTTACAGCGGAGAAAGAAATAAGACGAGAACAGCTTCCGTCTCGCTATAAAGGAATCTGAAATGGAATCTTGCTCCGCGGATTAGATCTGATTAGGGTTGACCGAAGGAAGTGCACAAGCCTTATTTCTTCGTGAAATGACCACCTTCGTGAAATGACCACCTTCGTCATTCCTCGGTGTGCAGGTAACCAGTCGCGATCTCCGGATCGTGCAAGTAAAAAACCATGCGATCGTTCGAATAGAATATTAGATGCGCTAATAAACATGAATTTTCAAGCTACGAGCAATTATCGTTGACTTGGAATTCTATTTTTCCGGTGACTCGGATATCACGTCGCCGATAATTCCCCGGAGAGTGGATCAATAAGGTCTAGCGACATCGCTATCTATATACCAACTATAAATCCCAAAGAATCGGTGCTGCAACAGCAGAATCTTTTGAGAATTTTATGGTTCGGACGTGCTGTGGATTATCTATGGCCAATTGGTTTCGAAGGTAAACGAGGATCAACGCTAGTTTTTCTTGGAGTTGCAGCTCTTCCATTCTCTCTCCTTACGCTACAGCGAGTACAACAGATATTCGCGTACCATTGTTTTCGTCGTAACATTTGCATAGCGATTAATTGGGACGAAGCGTATGAAATTTCACATAATAAGAGTTTCACGCGAGTACAAAAATGAAATGCAACGAAGATTGAGCGCGGTAACGGGACGCGCTTTATTCGAAAATATTTGCAAACACAAATCTGTGGCTACGGTATATAGCGAGGTTAATTTGAAATAAGATGGAAGGTAAAGATTTATACAATTAAGAGTACGATAATACAGGGAATTAATAGAAAATGCCACAACGAGATTGAGAACAGAATTGAAGATAAACGTTTACCAAGGGAACCATTTAAATCCGTAGAATAATTCGCTGCAAGAATAATTCACTCGTTGTTAATGGTAGATCAACAGTATGTGTAATATCTCGTTTAATATTTCACACGATCTTCGCTAGTTGTTGTGCAGCGTTTAGCACTTTGACTGCCACGCCGAAATCACATGTTTCGCTCAGGACGCCACTGCAATATTTTTATTAATCAAAGTATATAATTGCAAGATAATAATAAATTGATGATGTGAGACAACATTCTTCCCAATCGACCGTTTATCTTATTGGTGGTCACGGGTGACCACCTTGGTAACAGTTGATAGCGACGTATTATAACAAGGCTTCGTTTATTTCGACAAACCATTCGCATTCGTTGTTTCGTCGTAAGCAAAACGTGTAGAACATATCGTCGAAACGTGTAGAAGATATTAGTAAACAGTATTTGCTCGTTCTATGTATAATAGTAAGGTAGTGCACACTTCTAACTTCAATTATACGATCATAATGCAGCATTTACGATTATTTTCTAAGGTGTGTTTATAATAATATTCGTAGATTAGCCCTCGAAGATATAGATGCAAACACAGTGCATCGTTAGGTGCAAGATTTGTTCTCATTTCCTTTTTATCGATGTTCTAGTAAAAATGTTTAATCGTTCAATGGGGCACTTTTTGTTTCAAAGTATCTTCTATTTATCGGTTATATTCAAAATGCCCTAATTGTCAATTTTCATTCAATTTTTACAATCGCAACAAGTTGAAGCGCTCCGGTTAACAATGACCAACGTGGCAGTCAAAGTGTTAGAGTTGCGTAAGAAGTGGGTGAAGGAGCCTGCGATTTGGTCTCAAATACAGTGGTTATCGCTTTATTCTCGATGACCGGGATTTTTGTTTTCCATTAAAGCAACTTTATCGAGAACTTTATCGCGAGTCGACCGTTTCTTGGAAGTAAATTTTTCCCTTGTAAACGGTACTATTATCTCTTTCGTTCTTGTTAAAGTTGCGGGTCGAGAGAAACTGTTGGCGAAACTCAAACGTTGCGGAAGGGTCGGCGAAAAAATCCCAAGATCCTTAGACCGACTTCGAAAAGAAATTTTGTCGTGTTCTTCCCCTTTTTTCTCCCCTTCTTTTTTTTTTTTTTTTTTATCTTCTTCGATGGAATTTCCTACGACAAGTAGAACGTGAAAGTTGAATCGTTTCAAGAGCCCTACTCGACGTTCCCCTCGATCCAAGTAAGTCTTCCTTCGACAACGCCGGACATGTCGCGAACTAAACTCCGAACATCACGCTTTACATTCGTGAAATCTTCTGACAATATCGAAGGGATCTGGTTCGGGGCGCTTGCCACGCTTGTTTAGGCCCCGTCCATGTAGTATTTTTTCCAATTTCTCTTATTTCTCTTATTTTTCTGTCGATTTCCCGCGGTCAAAATGTTTCTGGAACAGAGAAATATCTTTCGGAGACACATCTGTGTTTGACAGATGTTACGCCCTTCGGTTGCAGCTCATATTTTACCAGTTACGAAATTCTCCGGCCTTTTTAAATTTACGAGCGCAGCGGACCTACCATCATTCGAGTAGCTGTTCTCTTTCGTTTATCATTCCGTCACGGTTTCTACGGTTTGTGATATGATTAACGAAATCGGAGTAAAGAAGAAAGCAAGTGACAACATCTGTAATGTGGATTTCTGTGGCAGAACCTACAGAAATTGAAGAAAGCTGTATAAAGCTGATACATCGTTCAAAGTTCGTAAGAATCGTTCAGATTTTAAGAAACGCACGGTTGAATTAGGTCGTCCGGAAAGTGTCTTTCTTCCGCAAACGTATTTTCTACAACAATGCACATTTATACAAACACGTTTATACAGACAATGCACGTTTATACAAACGTGAAACCAAGTCTGTGAAATGTCGCGGTGTTTGTCTCAACAGGACAAAATGCATCGTACGTAATTCGACAAAATAATAGAAAACAAAGACGTTGTGCTTCTGTTATTTCCTCATAAAACGAAGGAAACTTTCCGGACAACCTAATACATTGACCAGGCTATGACGCGAAATTATCATCATCGAACGTGGAAATGTACTTGCACCGGTGAGGGCGTAAAAATTCAGCAAAAAATCTCCCAGATAATTATTTGGAAAAAAAAGAAAGAAAAAACACATCGTATTTATCCACCAAATCTTTATCGATGCTCTTTGCACCCAAAATATCCGACAATAAACGGTTTAATATTACCGAGTGTACAAACGTTCAAAGTTTATGCAAAAAAAAAAGGACACGAGGCAAAAGGAAAAGCGAGATGATTGATTAAGTGTTCAAAATTCCACGTCGATCAACGGTCGCACAAATAAAACGCGGTCTAAATAGCGGCGTTGCCATTAAAGCGACATCAAATGTACATTAGAAAACGGCGCTATCAACGTCTCGTAAAAATCAGAAAAGTCGTTCACGACCAGCGCCATTAATATTCCCACTCGACGACGATAATACCAAGGGACGCGGCAGTCGACGTTGGAGCTACGGCAGAGGTGGTAAAGTCATTTCAGGGGAAGAAAATAATGCAAACGTTGATTCAGAGGGGAGGGGGGAAACAAAGGGTGGAGTGTATTGTACGCGTCGAACGCGGTGAATGGAGTTGGCGTTCGAGAAGTTATGAATGAGCTTAAGAACCAAGTGCGTTCGCATATGTATGCACACTTGCGACACACGCGCGCCTGTGTGCGTATACACTGGGTGTTGAGAAACTAACGAACGATATTTTTGTACAGCGCGATGTTAGAGGCACCAAGGCGACGAAGAAAGTTTGCGTAGAAAAATGTAGTCCGAAGCTTATTTTTCAAGTCGTACATAATTTAATTTTACCATTAGATAGAAGTATACCATAGCTGACATTAGGTCGACGAAACTTTATTTCTATTTCACTCGCGTTTCATGCTTCTGGTTATTTTTCCCTTTTTTTTTTTTTAACGGCAAGTAGTTTTAAAGTTGAAATTGTCTTTTTATCTCGTTTTGCCGCGAAACGCGCGATCATTCGTCAGCGTGAAACGAACCCATCGATCTATACAGATATCGATGTAAAACTAAATTGCTTATACCCGGAGAAACAAGCGTAAAGGATATTTTCGTACAAGAACCGTGTTCGTCCGTGCTGATGTCTAAAATAACATATTAGTATCGGCCGTTAGTTTTCTTCTCACCCCGTATAAACTCGCTTATTCACTCGCTCGTCACCACAAAACACCGCTGAAACCTGGAAGCAATAGCAGCTTGTTCTGAAATATAATCCCCTTACATGTCCTGTTTCGCCCTTCCTTTCAATCGGTTTACCCAAAACAGAGGGCACGCTTTTCTGTTTGTCTTCTCTCCTTCTTTCTTCCCCTTCCTCTTTCCTTACGCTTGTTCTTCTTTTCATGTTTTTGGAGGCCCGGTATTGTCGAAACGACGAGTGAAGCGAAAGAGGTAGGGAGGCGCGCCGCACTCGTTTCTCGAATATCTTGGCAGACGTGATTGCGACACACCAACAGGGGAAAGTTGGAAACTCAGAGGAAGTAATTATTAATTGGAACGGGCACGGGAAACGAGGCTTATCGGTCCGTGATAGCTGTCGCGTAATTACGCAGCCAGATTATTTTTATCGGAAGCGAGAACGCTGGAAACGAAATTTCGGTGAAACCAGATCGCGGCACCTGCTTCATTTTCTCCAACCACTTTGGTACTTTTAGCGAGCTTCGCGTTAAATCGTATAACGAACCGGGCGAGAAACTTTTAATTGAAACATTCTTGAAGCATTAAATAAAGATGGTGATATATGTATATTATGTTTTAAATAATATATTTATTTATATATTAAATACACGATTATTTATATATTAATGTTTCCCAAGATATATATATATATATATATATATATATATATATATATATATCTTAAGATTATAAAATAATTATATTTTATATAAATTATTACATTGAAATGTTTAATTTTATATATTAATTAGCTTTTTTCAACTTATGCCTTAAATATATATATTTCAATATAAATTTTTATATTATTTACATTAATATATTTAGGTTTGTAAATATATATATTAATTTATAATCATATATTTATATATACATACGTATACTAAAATTATATATGCTGGGTTGAAAATTAAGGTGTGAATTAATATTTTGACAATTTCAATTTATTTTATTTTCAGTTTCCTAATTGAAAGTCACAGGGGAAAGTATGATAAGGTCAGAGTTTTCGTTAAAATCCTTGTCGATTAATTTCTGAATATTACCCGTGTACGACGCTATCATTTCCGGTCCTCTATATTATATTAGTTCTTCTCTTTTCTCATTTTTTTTTTCATCGTGCAGGATACAAAGTCACGTTTCATTGACGGCGAAACGCGGCGATGCATGGGCCGGTTCATTAATCCTAAGATTCCACGGCGACAGGAAATTTGTCTTGGCTGAAATTATCGACCCCAGCGTCATCGACGTTTTCAAAGAACCGCCACGTTGATGAAGAAATTCTTGAGCCGGTGACATTCGCCTGGCTTCACGCTAAATGATGATAAAGTTGATGCACGAACGAACTTGATGTTGATGAAACTGTGTAGAATATTCAAGCTCATGGACCTGCCGTGATTAATGGTCCGCGTTATTTCGACTATCAAGCAGATATTTAATGTTCCCTGGTTTAATCTAGTAAAGGTTTGTCACATGCTCTATAGGTAGAAAATCAGATAGCACGAGTCTTTCATACTCCAATATTTACTTCATTGCCAATTCCTCGAGTAATTAGTAATTCCAGGAAGGGTCTACGTCTTTTTCTTTCGTATACACCGGCGTTACGAAGAAAATAGAATTTAGCGAAGCAAAAAATGAAGAAAAGGAGACGTCCATATTATCGTGGCCTTGAATACGAATGTTGTTTTTGGGTCACAAGGTCTAGAAACAAAAGAGCTATAAGTAGATCTTTATTGCTGTTTCTCGTAACCTTCAACTAGAGTTACACACCAATGTTCATTTTTTGGTAATGTCTTTTGTTATATTTTATATTTGTTATATTTTGTTATATTTTGTTGTAACGTAACACTGTGAAAGTGAGCATGTGGATTAGCATACACTGTACATGTACTTGTACTTCGATATATTAGGTCATCCCATAAGTTGTGCCGTTTTTCGAGCGATTATATATGTTATTTTTTTTAAATACCTATGAATCGTTGTCTTAGGTATTTTCAGAACATTTCACATCTCTCGAACTGTCAAACTTCGTGATTTTTCAACAAGATCCCGAATTTTATCTTCGTCTGTCTCAAGAGGACGTCCGGAGCGTTCCTCGTCTTCTAAACGGAAATTCCCAGCTCTAAAACGTTGGAACCACTTCCTACAGGTGCGAGATGAAAGCGCATTTTCTCCGTAAACAGCACATATGTTTTTCGTGGCAATTGTTACAGAACTTCCGTTCCGAAATTCATATAACACGAGATGTCGAAAATGGATATGCATTTCACTCATGATTTTTTACTGTTAGAAGTCACTGTGTTCGCTATATTACGATCTTATACCCACGAAAATCCGCTCTAGCTTGTTCTCCATCAGCTAAGCTCAAGTGCATTGGTCCCTTATCGCCGTATGTTTATAAATCGACACATGAAATGTATACACAAAAGTCGGCACGAACTTGTAGGATGATCTAATATATATATCAGATAATCTCAATACTAACTATTTAGACTATACATGGTGGCAGAAGATCATCGATAATTATTTTTACGTTCGCGGAAAAGTGACACACGGATGCTAAAAAAGGTATTTTTACGATCTTCTTCTCTTTGCTTCGTGTTTCACGTTGCATCGATCTATCACTTTTAGAATCTCCGTTTAGAAATCTACCTTGCCTCGTCGATAAAGTCAGAATTTCGTGTTCGTTTCACATTTAGATCGTACGTTACGTTCATTTCTATTCCTAGAATCTTAATTTAGAAACGAACCAAGAAAAGTATACCCTTTTTTTTACGAATAAAATTAGTTTTCTTCTTGCGTTTCACATCTGGATTTTATACATTGCAACCGCTTCTATCTGTAGAATCTTAGTCCGAAGATCAACCAAGAGAGTATCCTTTCTTGTAAATAAAATTAGCTCTCCTGCGTCGTTCCACGGTTTTAATTTACATCCTGCCGGCTCTTATTTTTAGGATCTCCGTTTGTAAATTGGCCGGGAAGGTATCCTCTGCGAAGGAAGCGTTCCTTTTCCTTCTCTTCGATACCGAAAGGAACGAGAGCAATTGTGATTTATACGATCGGCATCGTAAAACCATGCTTCCTCCGTGACAGTCGATTCGTTGATTGGGATTAGAACAATTTACGATTCTCCATCAGTGTGACGTGTTAGTTTTCACCGGGACGACAAAGGGAAAAATGGTGTAGAAGCGGCGGCGGAGACAGATCGGCAGCGGCGAGAGAACAGGTGAAATGAGGTAGAGAGAAAAAGCTCGTTCGGTTGGCCTGGTTATTTGTCAGCCTGTGGAACTTGCTGTTTGCTTCACCGACGGCAAATAAATGTTGCAGGGTTACGTGACAAACACTTGTCGATTTTCAGACGCGCCGTTCTTCCCTCGCGTTATTACTTTGCAGTTAAATCAGCGCCACAAATTACAATGTATACGCGATCCATTTACACGGTATACGTTCACTGTGAAAAAATAACTTTGTTTTTCCGATACTCCGTAAAATAACAACAACGGAGATCGAATCGATGAAAATTAAAAAGAGAAGCCTTCGTTATTT